>NC_135370.1:115392671-116013505 GCF_049243985.1 Paroedura picta
TGTCAGCAGAGGAATACATGCCAAGGGCAGACAGACCATGGCACTATTTCATATTTAGTCTTGGATTTGTGAAGGCTACACTTGGCAAATAAATGTCTAGACTTTTTAGACATACAGCAGTTGTGTTAATGCTGATATTTCCTGTAATTTCGGGTTCTAGAACCATCAAAGTATTTCAGTGACTCTAGATGGCTTATAACCGATGAGCAAGTGTTCAATTCTAAAGGGCCCCACTGGGCTTTTCTCTAATAAAACTTCACAACTCAGCTACAGGAAACAAACAGCTGAGCAAAAGGAGAGACATTTGCAGAGCATGTCTTGTCTACGTTACAAGCGAACATTCCCTCTGATAAATGTGTGTGGTGGCTTAGTCTGATGGCTTGTAATCATTGCTAGTTAGTTCTGTTTATTAATTAGGATTGTAGACTCTGTGAGCTTCATGGTCCGGAAAATAGTTGTGTCCATCCCTGTACCTTTTTCCTAGTAAATAGATATTGCTTTGGGCATACCTGTCTCTGCTTCTGGAATGTAAGAGCAGGAATCTAAGAGTACTTTATTCCTTATTTGCAAGCAATAAGTAACATAACATCTTTTGAAAATGCACAACCCCACGCGTAAAAAAATCCAAACTATATGTTTACTCCTTGAATAGCCAATCCTCCATCTGAAAGAACTAAATTATCCAAGGTAGAAAATACTCAGAATAAATGCCAGCAAGCTTTAAAATTTGCTTCTTGTATGTTCCTCTCCCCCAAGATGACAACCACCCATTCTCTGGAGTTCTTCTTTTGAAAGTAATTAATAAAAATTCAATTACTGCAACATATAGAGACACAATTAAATGAAAACAGTGTTCCGTGTAAATTGTGCACATGCGAAAAATGTAATGCCTGTGTTAGGTTGTCTAGAAGGAGCATTTAGGCATGGGAAGATGTTCTTGTGGTATAAACTATCCACATGTTAAGCAGCACCACACCTTGGCAGGATATATCTTATGTTGTTGTTGTTATGTGCGAAGTCGTGTCTGACCCATCGTGACCCCATGGACAATGATCCTCCAGGCCTTCCTGTCCTCTACCATTCCCCGGAGTCCATTTAAGTTTGCACCTACTGCTTCAATGACTCCATCCAGCCACCTCATTCTCTGTTGTCCCCTTCTTCTTTTGCCCTCAATCGCTCCCAGCATTAGGCTCTTCTCCAGGGAGTCCTTCCTTCTCATGAGGTGGCCAAAGTATTTGAGTTTCATCTTCAGGATCTGGCCTTCTAAGGAGCAGTCAGGGATGATCTCCTCTAGGACTGACCGGTTTGTTCACCTTGCAGTCCAAGGGACTCGCAAGAGTCTTCTCCAGCACCAGAGTTCAAAAGCCTCAATTCTTTGATGCTCGGCCTTCCTTATGGTCCAACTTTCACAGCCATACATTGCAAATGGGAATACCATAGCCTTGACTAAACGCACTTTTGTTGTCAGGGTGATGTCTCTGCTTTTTAGGATGCTGTCTAGATTTGCCATAGCTTTCCTCCCCAGGAGCAAGCATCTTTTAATTTCTTTGCTGCAGTCCCCATCTTCAGTGATCTTGGAGCCCAGGAAAATAAAATCTGTCACTATCTCCATTTCTTCCCCATCTATTTGCCAGGAACCTTGGCAGGATATATCTTATAATATTGGTATTAATCTTTAAGGCCATATGCGGCCTGGGTCCCATCTACCTTTGGGACCGCTTGGTTGCTTATGCCCTCTGCAGAGCTCTTCGCTCTGCAGGTATGAATTTACTGGTTGTCCCGGCCCCCGGAAGATTGCCAGGCCTCAACCCAGGCCATGCCCTTTTCGGCCATGGCCCCAGCCTCATGGAATGAGCTCCCAAAAGAGCTGAGGGCCCTATGGGATTTGTCAGCTTTCCGCAGGGCCTATAAGATGGAGCTCTTCCACCAGGCGTATGGTTGAGGCCAGGGCAGAGACCCGGCACTTCAAACTAGGATCCCCCCAAAGCTTACCAAAGCTTACTAATTCTGCTCCCACTCACAGAAAGACAGCTTACCCACTAGGCTGAACAAGATGGGATGGAACGAGATGTATGACCACTGCTGCCTTTGGGTTTGTTTCTGATAATTTGGGAAGGTTTTATTGAGAGGAATGGGAAGGCAACTGTAAGCCACTTTGAGCCTCCTTCGGGTAGGGAAAAGCGGCATATAAGAACCAACTCTTCTTCTTCTTCTTCTTGGGGTTATGTGTTTTTATTTATGTGTGTTTTTTATTTATGTCTTCTTCTTGGGCTTATGTGTTTTTATTCTTTTATTATGTAAACTGCTGCGAGCCCTTTTGGGGAGCGGTGGTATATCAGTCAGTCAATCAATCAATCAAATTAGTTCTTGCTTATGAAAACTCAGTAAATTAGTCTTTAAATTCACAAAATAACTTGGTATTGCAGCTGCCATAGACTTATATAAATCACCTTCTAGAACTACACTATGGTCAGGATGAGAAGATGGAGCCACATATGAGGGGTTGTCATAGTGAAGCCATAAAGTAGCAAAATCACATGCAAGAACCGTGGTTCAATCTCTGATTGGTCTAGTCAAAAACAATTATCTAGTTGTTTCTGGTTGGCAATCTGATAATCTTAATCTTGGTAAAATGGTAGATAGACCTGGATCAAGATTATTAAGATTGATCTGTGAGTACTCTTCAAGGCTCTAGCTTGAAAATAGAGTAAGGTAGCCATCAGTTGCATGTTATGGGAGAGGACAGTCCAAAAATGAAGTGCCACCACAGCACTATCCCTAGTCAACACCACTGACCTCACCTCTGAAGGAAGGAGTACAGAGAGCAGGAATATAAAAGGGGCTTCAAGTACACTGGTGGTAGGAGATGGTCCTTCAGTTACCCTGGAACCCAAGCCATTAAAAGCTTTAAAGAACTAGTGCTTTGAATTGTGTCTGGGAACAGATAAGTAACCAGTGCCAATCCTTCAGCTCAGGAATGTAATCAATCTGTAATCAATTCCTGACAGTAGTCTGCCTTCTATGCTTTCGAACAACTGAAGTTTCCAAATCATTTTCAAAGCACATTACAGTCATCTAACTTGGATGTGATCAGACCATGAATCATTGTTATCTATAAGTGAGAATAAGATGAGTAGTGTAGAGGTGTCAACCATTCTCTTTTCATCATCAGATTAGCCAGAATTCATCACTGCAGGATGAAAAAATCTCTGGAAGATAAAAGTGGATATTGGCAAAGCAAAAATGAATCCAAAGAGAAATATATCAGGTAAGAAGTGAAACAGATTAATTTAGCAGAACAGTTTCATACAAGGAGATCTGTGAACCAAAAGAAGGAAGAAAAGGAGATACAGGGTGCAGACATTAAACAGAGGAGGTGAGGAGTTTGTGCTTTAGTTTATAAGGTTTCTGTTACTTAGCTTCATTTCTGAAAGTGAAAATCTGCTTCCTCAGAGTGGGAAGATTGTGATGAAAAAGTAATTGTTCACTCCTCCAGAAGGTATTAAATGTTCCAAATGTCAACTTTCATGCTCGCTCTTGCCTTTTGTTTAACTAAAAGTAATTATGTTTGCATCAGTTTAAGGACTGGGTTTTATTCTTTTGTAGTACAGTGAAACTCTTTCCTTACTCCCATTTGGTTACTATTTGGTCTTTGCTTCATAATCCATTATCCATCGTGCCCACATCTATTTCTGCATACAATTTAATTGATGATATCTAAAAGTTCAGGAGTGAGACTTCTGGAAATAAACCCTCCTCCACTTAGAAGGTTAGGTAAATCTTATGCGATAGCATATCAACACAGTGTTCTTCTCTGTTCCTTCTACTGGTGTGAGGTATGCATCCGTAGAGAATTATAATAAGAGGGGCTCCCCAGACTGAATGAGGATTTAGTAAATCTCAGCTCTAATAAACAATTTACCTCTTAGATGGCAAGGTTCAGTTCTCAGGTCCTTGTGCAAATATATTGATTTGGATGAGGTACTGGCTCCCAGGTTTTTGTCAGATTTTGTCCCAAAATAGCCTCTGAATAAACCAGGAAAAAGCAAACAATATGAAGGACTTTATCCAGTGCAACTTGACTGTGGTTCTACATAAACAGTCTCTCTGGACTTTCATGATTTAGACAATTATTCCTGCCTCAATACCCTCTGCACTCTTGATCCATACCCTTGAATTCACTCATTTATTTGGGCTTTGGTATTCCTCTGTCCTATTTATTATGGGCCTGATCCAACCACTTCACCTGCCCATTATCTGATTTTGTGATTCTGCTGAATTTTTTTAACTACATATTGTATATAAAATATATTGTGCAGTTTGTGATGCTCAGCTATAGTCTATATGAATCAAGTGCTTTTTGTTCCAGAAGCTATTCTCTGTCTTAAAATGTTAAATGCAACTCTGCATGCACAAAAGGAAATATGCACTTGAATAAGAATTCTAAATATATATTCAATAGGCAGGCACAAAATAATATGATTCTTTATTAAAGATGTCTTCTTACAGTGCAACCCAGATTAACTGAAATATGAGAATCTTCTATCAAGTAATCTTCCAGAATTCAAATCCTTTTAAAAAATCAATTTTTTTTCCCAGTGGAAAATATCTAAATTTCACAACTAGAAGCAGAGAAATCTCTCATTTACACCTTTTTGTTGCTCTGATAACACCGAAGAATTAAGATGGGCAGAATTTTGTAGATCTACTGCACCAACTGAAAAAGTAACCACAGTGCAGAAAAACTTGTTTTTGATTGTTACTTGCGTTGTTTCATTACAAGTTCTCACTGTCAAATATGTTTATATTTGAATCAAGATGTTTATTGTATTGTATTATTTTATGTTTTATGTAAACCACTCTAAGCCAAAAGGAAGGGCGGTATATAAATATAACAAACAAATAAATAGAAGGCTGCCTTGTCATAAGGTTATTGCACCAGAACTGTCTCATTTAAGATGCAGGATATTTTTAAATCCATTTTTCCAGAGTCTTATGCAGAATCTCAACCTTGCTTCTTATGATTCCTCAATAGTAAATGCTATACATATACACACTAAACACCTGCTGTATCCTGGTATTAGAAACTCACTCTAAACTACCAATTCTACTAACTACAAAAATGATGCCCTAAACAGAACCATATCGCTATTTTGTAAAGATGTAACAATAACAAATGCTTGTTGTTGTTATGTGCGAAGTCGTGTCCGACCCATCGCGACCCCATGGACAATGATCCTCCAGGCCTTCCTGTCCTCTACCATTCCCCGGAGTCCATTTAAGTTTGCACCTACTGCTTCAGTGACTCCATCCATCCACCTCATTCTCTGTCGTCCCCTTCTTCTTTTGCCCTCGATCGCTCCCAGCATTAGGCTCTTCTCCAGGGAGTCCTTCCTTCTCATGAGGTGGCCGAAATATTTGAGTTTCATCTTCAGGATCTGGCCTTCTAAAGAGCAGTCAGGGCTGATCTCCTCTAGGACTGACCGGTTTGTTCGCCTTGCAGTCCAAGGGACTCGCAAGAGTCTTCTCCAGCACCAGAGTTCAAAAGCCTCAATTCTTTGACGCTCGGCCTTCCTTATGGTCCAACTTTCGCAGCCATACATTGCAACTGGGAAGACCATAGCCTTGACTAAACGCACTTTTGTTGGCAGGGTGATGTCTCTGCTTTTTAGGATGCTGTCTAGATTGCTGTCTAGATTTGCCATAGCTAACAAATGCTTAGGGTAACAAAAAATAATGCTAGTGTTACTGTTAATTTATACAGGTGATCATTGTTTAGCAGACCAGATATGATATGCCAGCTTCTTTACTAGTACACACATACTCTTTAATGTTCTCAGTGATTAATGTAAGTACATGAACAAACCACCCATCCAATCAGCCTTTTGCCTGGTGTGTATCTTCTGTATTTGGGTCAATTTCTGTGAGTTTGCCATGTGATTCTTCTACTCATATACGAAATTATGAAGTTGTGGATGCAGATATAAAAGTATACAGTAGGATATGGGAGACGGTTGCTGAAAAATAATTCCTGAAGTAAAATAATTAAAATGGGATTAACCCCTCCCCCCTCTGTTAGACAAGTGAGGTCTGCAAATGCACAGATACCTCACTAAGGAATATATGGACAAGATATCATGAGCTCATATGTACACTTTTTGATTTCTCAAACAACTCCAAACAGCACATGTACCATGGAGGGCTCAAGGTAAGAGGGGAAGGAGAAACTGCCAGAGACAGTATGGAAACCTGATGTGGGAGAAGATGTACTGGGGAGATAAGAAATTAATCTATTAATAGTTTGCATTATTAATGAATAGAAAATTAGCTAATATCTGAATACACATGAATGGTTGTAACAAGTCCACAAACTTATAATGTAACTACTGATGCAAATCTTGGAAGCTAAGCAGTGTCAGCTATGACCAGCATTTGGATGGGAGATTTCCGGGAAATACCTGTTGCTATGTATGGGTAGGCAGTGGCAAATCACTTCTGAACATCTCTTGCCTTGAAAACCTATGGGGTTACTGTAAGTCAGCTGTAACTTGATAGAAATACAAACAATAAATTGATGTGGTAATAATTTGTTCAAATCTTCCCCCTCAGAAATGGGAGAGGGGCTTAAAGAGGCCTATCTATGGGAATCAGCTTGGGCACAATTGATAACTGTGAGGTGGATAGGTGAGTTCAATAGGTACAGAGCCAAAAGACAAGACTGCTTTACTCATAAAGAATAAATAGTTTTAAAGGGGGGTTAGAAAGCTTCATGGAAGATAGGTTCACCAAGTGCACCTGAAATTCAGTGAAGGGGCCTTTGCTGCCATGGGGCTGGAGTGTCATGAAAGGATGCTGCAGGTGCACGTGCGACAGCAGCAAAGGGAGGGGCTGGGACCATGCTCCTTTATAAGAAGCTGTAACAGTGGGTCCAGCCTCTTCTCCTGCTCCGTGCCTGAGCAAAAGCCCACCCGCCCTCCCTCAATTGATAAGTTTAATAGTTATGGGAATTGAATGAAATTGTTACCAGAGAATAAAAGAAGACTTTAAAAATGTTAAAAGAGAATGAACAAAGTAGTTAAAATGATTTGAGAATTTCTTGTCACAGCTGGCGGATGGTTAGCTGGGAGCAGAATTTTCAGTGGGTGAGAAGCTTGCGCGCTGGCATCCCTAGCAGATGGGGGCCCACTTAAGAGACTGTGTGGATGCAGAGTCTGTTTGCTGGGCTCGCATTTCCTGGTGGCAGGTAAAACCCAGCAGAGGCAAAAGTGCCCGGTGGGTTTGCATACAGTTGCTACCTCCCACAGATTGCAGGTCATATGTCCAGGAATAAGCAGGCACATGAGCCAGCATTATTTATTTATTTATATTCATATTTATATACCACTGCTCTCAAATGTCTTGCGGTGGCTTACAAAATCGATAAAGTACAATAAAATCCTCTAAAATACCCCCTTAATAAAAATATGTCATGGCAAAATAATAACATAACAAGATGGTGAATAATAAAATACCAACCATTCATCCCATTCAGCAAGGGTCAAAAAACTCTCTCTCTCCCTAGGAGTGAGGAACCCAATTGACCTCAGCTTAGAGATCCTCAGATGGTAACACTGGGTACTGCTCTGGCCTCAACCATATGCCGCGTGGAAGAGCTCCGCCTTGCAGGCTCTGTAGAAAGCTGACTACTCTGACAGAGCCCTTAGCTCTTTTGGGAGCTCATTCCATCAGGTTGGGGTCAGGGCTGAAAAAGACCTGGCCTGGATAGAGGCCAAGCATATATCCCGGGCGCCTGGGACAACCAGTAAATTCATACCCACAGAGTGAAGGGCCCTGTGGGGGGTATAAACAGATAAGCGGTCCTGCAGATAGATAGGACCCAGGCTGTGTAAAGCCTTAAAGGTTAAAACCAATACCTTAAACTTGATCTGGAAGCAAACTGGTAACCAGTGCAGATGACGTAGCACCGGCTGAATGTGGGCCCTCCAAGATGTTCCAGTGAGGACCCTTACAGCCACATTTTGTACCAGTTGAAGGAGAACTACAGAATAAATGGGCTCCCTTGTGGTTGGCCAACTACAAGAGGGTATATATGCTTCCAGGCTGGGTCACTCTCTGTTAATAAAATGGCTGTGGCCATTTTCATGCCAAAAAGAACATGGGTGTAGTGTCCTTATTAGGTGCAACTATTAAGACCTGCATAGCAATGACTACTTAGTGTGGTGTATAATGGAAACCTCTGCATTCAGACTCTGTAAACCCCTGAATCCCATTGCTACAAGGCAACATCAGAGGAGTGCCTCAGCTTGAATGTCTTGTTTATTGGTTCTCCATGGTAAAGCATGGCAAAGACTTACCACAGCCGCTGGTTGACACTATGGAGGGCTGGCTGGAGGCAGACACGACTTCCCCAATGGCCCTTTCATGGAACCTGTTGGCAGGGAGTCTGGTGTGTGACCGGACTCCCTGGGGTTTGGGGCCTCCATAAGAGATGGCATGTAAACAAGTGTGGTTGACTGGTAGGGGAGGCCAGGGCTCATTTTGCCAGGTGGTCTGGGGGCAGCCAACTCAGTTTGCACCCATTTTGCTCCCCCACATAGGTCTCTATCCTTAGTGGCAGACTTCAGTAGGCAAGGAGATCTGCTCTCCCTGAGGGAAATGGTGTGGATCCCCAGGGCACCTCTGGACTCTTTGGGGTAATAGTGCAGTCCGCTGACTGCTCAGTTAGGCTCCCTTACCCATGATGTAGCAACACTCCCATGGGGAGGTAATAAAGCTGTGGCCTTGTTTATACCTAGCAATGGTGTGTCACATCTTATTCCATCCCAAAATGCCCTCCTGCAAGTCAATTTGTTGGCAGCTGTGTGAGACAGAATGCTGGACTAGATGGATGACTTGTCTGATCACACAAGGCTTTTAATGTTCACTACAGGGAACCATGTGTGCTATTAAGAATTCCCTGATTGTCACCTTCTGATAATCATCCATCTGCTTAAGGCTGCCCACTTGGTGCCTGTTCATTCCAGTTCACTCTGTATGGAATGGATTCCCTAAGGATGTGGTGAGGGTATCAGCCTTGATTTCTTAAAGGAGATATTGCAATGCCATTTTATTTGCTAAGCTCTTTACTGGAGCATGAGCTATAATCAGTTTCTGGAATTTAAGTTCTATATTTTAAAATTAATTATGTTGTTTTAAGTGAAAACTCCTTGCTACCTTGAACCACAAAGGTTACTTTAATTTAATAAGTAAGCAAATTAATAAACTTATGGACCAATTATTTTCAGCCCTATATCTTGTTTATGATACTTTCAGTCATTTCTGCCTGGGGTGATTACTTTCCAGGTTTAACCCTTGTTCAGTAAGAAGCTGAAAGACACATTGCTTGTTGCTCATAGGCTACCGGTGTTAAATAATTTTCAGTCGCTGTGGATTTGTGCTGGATTAATAAAAGTAACCTCAAGGTCAAAGGCTGCATATCCCATTACCCTTGTGTTATTCAGTCCCCCAGCTATAATTCTTTTAAAGAAAAGTCATTTCAAAACAGTAAGATCCAATATTTGATGGCCTTGTTGGGTATGCATTATGAGACAGAGGACTGAAAGTAATATAAATATTTCTAAATACAGCCTTGCTCACCGGATATCAGAATATCAAAATATTTAGGGTACTTTCTTATAACCTAGATCCCAAAACTACAAAAACCAGGTGTTTTTACATTGCTTGGCACACATGAGGGACTCAGCCCGATGATGATGTTATCCGTTCAGTCGTGTCCAACCCTCAGCGATTGTATAGGAAAGTTTTCACCATACATGAAATAGATGCACATGTGTTTTTAAGACATGTTTATTTAAAAATTAAAATTGGAGACGAGTGACTACATATTTGTGGATTTCAAAATGCACGTTCAGGTAGTATTCTGGACTGTTTGTGGTCCACTTTTCAGAAGAGACTCTGATCACTGGGAAATTTTAAAAGGAAGATTTTTGTACATGCTAATAAATGTGAGGGAAGAGATAGACCTGCAAATAGGGATGGGCACATACCTCAGTTTGGCAGTTCAGTTTGGTTCGTGGTTGAACTAGGAACTGAATCACAAAATGGTTAATATCTATTTGTTAGCCATTTAAAATTTAAACCTCTCTTTTATGCTACCTGCCTTTTCATGCTGTTTTCCATGAAGAGCAGAACGCAGGGAGTTTAACATGCATGAAAAAAGTTCATGGTGATTCTTCAATTGGTGAACATTAGTTTATGAAGCAGCCAAAATTTGTGATGAACTTTAGGTTGTCAACTAGTTTGTGCCCAAACCAGGTTACCAAGAAAACTGCATATCGGCATATCCACTGTCCAGTTCACCAGAATCAAGAAATGAGAACCTTAGAGTATGTTGGCTCTCCCATTCAAAGGAAGTAGCCCACTATATCACCACTGTACAAAGAGTTGGCATTTATTAAAACTGATGATGCAAAAACTTGCTTTTGTTTGTTTGGTTTATTTATAAAGCAGGAAACATGTTTGGCTTTTTATTGTCTTCTGTGGAGGTCACCTTTTTGTATTCCCACAAGGTTTCATTAGCAGCCAAACAACTCTGAAAGCCATTTAACACAATGGGAGCACACACACACACATATTCATGATAGGTAATCAATCTCTGTTCATTATGCAGTTTCTTAAACAAATGTTTATGGGTATTTGTGATTTCAGCATGTTCCCCTAATAAAAAGTATTACAGCATTTTTTCCATATCTAAAGGAACATGTTACCATGCAAAAAATATACTAATCCTTATCCATGGTTCCCCTATATATTTGTGAAACAGCCTGGGGGGTGGAACGTGTCTGCCTGTCCAAGTTGGAATAGGGCCCTGATTGGCCCTGCCCCTGCAGCTTCCACCCTCCATCCTTGGACTCTATCCTCTTTGCTCTCAGATGCACCTCAGTGCCTGGAGCCAGCAGCAGGTAAGGGAAGAGGGCCCTGGGCAAAGGGTCATGGTGGAGGGCCTGCAAGGCTGGGCCTGCTAACAAGGGCCTCCCGGCCTGCTGACTGCCTGCTAAGGAGCTCTGTCCCGGTCCTGCTAATGGCCAGCCCCCACCCACCCTACTTGATCTGGCTGCGAGCTGTGGCCCAAAGCCACCTTAAGCTGCCTGGCCAGGGACCAGGGGAAGGGACCTTTTCAAGGCCCGTTCTTAGGAATGGGCTTTGAAGCTAGTATTAATATAAAACATGAAATTCTACCACCAAGATAAAAGTGGAAGGAATGTAAGCCTTAATAGAACCAAATTAGCTTCTGCTGGCTGAAAACAAGGATAGCAATGAGCCACTGAGAATTCTAAGAATTCCTGACATTGTCCGCAATATTTTTTTAAAGTTAAGAATATATAGTGCTATCCAGGGATGATGGGGTGAAAGTGCACAAGACACCAACTAGCTGCTACACCAGATTACCTGAGATGCACAGGCACAATTCAAGATATGTTGGCAGAGTGACCCAACACCACTGTTCCATGGCTGAGGTCTAGCCTGGCAAGCAAGAGGACATCCAAAAGATGTTTCTGTGCTTGTATGGGGAGGGAAAATAACACACATAAGTTCTCTAAAGTACTCCAGATCTAGAATGACACTCACCCCCACCCCCGGTAACAACATACAGCTACACATGTAAAAACTGTGGTACTGTCCATGGGTGTGTATTGAACTGGGGAAAATCAACCTCCCACTCACCAGCCATGATGTCCCCAGGGCCTCAAAGATCACAGGAGGTCAACAGGTGATAAATTCACTGCCTCTGGCACTATGGCCACTGTCGGGTAATATATAGCCCAGATGCTAAATGAAATGGCACAGGACCACATTAGCCAACTCTGTGACCACAGAACTCAGCATCTCACACTACATTTGTGGATGTAATACAGATATTGGGAGATGCTCACCATTCAGGGTGTGCCTCACTGGCAGGATAGAGCTGGGAGGGACACAGTCTCGGAGGCCCTGCAAAACCCTGTGGATATGATTCACACCAAGAATCTTGTCTGGAACTTCTTCCAGCTTGGTGTAGTGGTTAAGAGTGTGGACTTCTAATATGGTGGGCTGGGTTTGATTCCATACTCCCCCACATGCAACCAGCTGGGTGACCTTGGGCTTGCCACAGCACTGATAAAGCTGTTCTGTGTGAAACAACACTGATCACTTAAATGAACACAAAACAGTCAGATATTTTTAAGTGGCTATTTATAAATCAGTGGTTTGTTCTGTCTTTATTCAAGTAATTGGCTGTAGAGCATGGTACAATAATGACAGGCTGGGAGAGGAGAAGTTTAGACTTGGATTCTTGTCAGCCTTATTTTATTTAAAACATTTATTGGCCACTGTTCCACTCTACAGAAAATCAAAGCAGCTTGCAATGTAAATAATAACATGTAATAAAATGTGTGAGCATGCACATGTGAAATGTGAAAATAAACAGGAAGTAACTTGCTGAACAGGGTTTTTCTCCTCACAAATAACTAAATTGTTCAAAGAAAATCAGTTTCCTGCTTACTGTAGGTGACTGAATGACCTGGTATTCAAGTAGCCTTATATTTCAAACATATTCCAATACACAATGCAGAGTCCATTGTAATTGTCTAGCAGGGTAATAACCTTACTTTCCATATCAGGTCAAGTCTATAGTTCAATAAATTATGCCATGTCTATTCTATGTATCTGGGAAAGGGAAGGTATATGTGAGCTAAATTTGATTAATGGGCTAAACTAAGATAATTTCTATGCACCAGCAAGATTCCATTACTCACTCATACAGATTGTAATTTTTCCCCCAGTGCTTTATTGTGGTTTCCAAAATAAGGATAATTGCAAGACTCATAATTGGGATCAGGATACACATTTAGAAAAGTCATATCTGATTGATGTACTTGACATGTTAGTGATAAAACTGAGCTCTGTTCATCATAATTAGGAATAATTGACTTGGCTATGACATTGACCATAATATAGACACATTCAGTGTTGCTTCAAATTAGTGAGAGAAAAATTGCTAATTGATGGAGGTTTGTTAGGAAAATGGTTAATTAGAGTATTTCATGAGAGGAATTCATTCATTTTTACTTCTGCCAGGTTCACAAACATTTGCACATATCAAAGCAAATGATGCAATTGGACCAATCAGGATCTCATGCTGGATTTAAGCAACTAAAATTATCTTTAAAAAATTGGGTTCACACTTTATTGTAAGGACAATAAACATATTGAACTTAATAGCGTGAGTTGATTTTTAAATCTCCCTGAGCAGGCAGTTATTCACTCTGGTGCTTACTCCATGTTCTGGCACTGAGCATCCCCCTAATTAAATGTTTATGAGTGGGTTTGGAGAAACAGCTAAACGTGTGTGAACATTTTATGTATATAATAAGAGAGAGAAAATGATTCTATATTTAAGAGGGTAATTGCATTAAGAATGTAAAGTTATGAGGTAAATGTGATCTTGCTTTACTTTTAAAACGAAATCAGAGTCCAGTGGCACCTTTAAGACCAACAAAGGTTGAATTTGGCTTTATTTTTTATGAGAGGTGGATAACAGGAAATGGGAATGATCACAAAATGGCCACTGTATTAATATGTTTGGAATCCTGTGTATAGTTATAGTGACCTCATCTCATATAAAACTTATATTGTAGAACTAGACTGCAGCTCTTATAAAAATGATATTGTAGAACTAGACTATATTTGGCAGACAAACTTACCATTTTTGACAGTTGCAATCACACATAAGCCTAGGTTAGAATCTTCTCATCTCACTGTTGCCCTGACTTGAATAGTATGCCAAATTACTTTGTAGTCATTCAGGATCCCTGAGTGCTAACTTTCATTTCTTTATGATTTGCAATGTTCTTTGTTACCTGTGCAATGGGGGATATCAGTCCAGTGTCATTGTTGGGTCATGTAATGACCCGGGTAGCCAAGGCAAGCCCAATCCTGTCAGATCTTGGAAGCTAACCATGGTTGGTCCAGGCTAGCACTTGGGTGAGTGGTCTCCAAGGAATACCAGAGCCATGATGTGGTTTCCTCCAAATGTCTCTTGCCTGGCTGCCAGACAATCTCTTGGCTACATAACACACACACCACATGGTAAATAAATATTAATAATTAAATATTTGTGTAATGCCATTGAATTGCATATCACTCAGTTTGCTTATTCTTCTATATGTGCAAAGTGCTGTCAATTCAAATACATTGGCAGCATCTAATGTTGGTAACATAGATTCAGACAAATCCCAAATTATCATACTTTAAAAAAATAACTACCCCCCCCCCCCCAATCACAATGACTGACTGACTGGTTTCCTAACTTTTATTGAAACAATCGACTGCGGAGTGGAGCACATTTGATTGAAGGGGTAGGGCTGAGTTGTATGAGAGCACAAATGCATGAAATGCTGCTGATGACATTTTACTGTATTGTTAGAACTAAAACAGCATTTCATGGAGTGGAATGTCCTAAACAGCCTTACACTGCTTGAGAAAAGCCAAACCACCCAATGAAAAATCAGTCCCCAGTTTGTGATGGGTGAACAAAATATCAGTTGAGCCAGTGGGAGCGCCAACAATCCCTAGTAGTGATGCTGCTAGACTGGATGGCTTTAAAAGAGACAAACTTGTAGAGCATAGGTTCATGATATTGCCAGGATAAATAAACAGAATATCCACAATACTTGTTACTAACATCAGGAGAAAGTTTGGGCCTCCATTACATGTTATACGTTTTCTAAGGGTCTCTTCAGGAATAGACATGCCATTGGTCTGATCCAATAAAGCTCTTACATTTTGGACAATAATAAATGATTTCACATCATGCAGAAAGCAATTCTTTCTTTACTCTATAACTACAGTCTTTATCCACATTTAGGATTTGCTAGAAATCTTTCCAAGCCAGATAGTGTAACTTCCAGATAGTCTTGAGCCCTAGGCATTAGAAAGCCCTGCTCTTACTGACCACTGCTCTTACTTCTCTTACTGGCAGAAGTTAGGTGAGTTGTGATTGGAAAAGTGACAAGAAAAAGGGCCTTCTCAGTAGTGACTCCGCAGTTGTACTGTGCCCTGCTGTCAGGAACCAGGCTGAGCCAAGCCCGCAGAGTCCATGATAGACACATCCGAGATCTAACAGGTAGTTGAAAATCCAAAGAGAGCTTTATTAAACAGAGTCCACAGAATGCTAAAGCAAGCCAAGATCTTCCTAAGCAAAGATCTTAATAATAACAAGGAACAATGGGTAACCCAGGGCAGATATAGAGCCCTGTTCATAATGGAGGGGTACAAAGGCATTTCGGCGGGAGAGTGAAAGGGCATCAAAGGTGAGTAGGTTCACAGGATGCCAGATGGCCAGGAATCTAATCTAAGTTGTTACCATGTTGTTGAGACTGAGCTGTCTCCACAAGGACACTTATAGCGAGATTGATACATCAACAGTGGAAAACTCCCGCTGGGAAAAGAAGGGAGGCTTGGAGCCTACAGACAGATTTACAGGTTTATGGCCTCGGATCCACCAGGCTGGTGAGAAACGAAACCTAGATGGCATGAATTGGGGTTCATGACACCTGCCCCTTGAACCTCATCTGGCACCCACTTTGTTGATTTTTAAAGACTTGGCAAAAACATTTCAGAGGCATTTAGGTATTTTTTTAATGCATTTTTGGTTTAATGTCACTTTGCACGTCTTGCCCTCTGTTGTAAATATTTTATGTTGCAGATTTTACTGATTGTTTTTAATGCTAAGAATTTTATACAGGCAAGATACAAATATTGTAAACAAACCCTCCCCTTGTGGCGCAGAATGTTAAGGCGGCAGACATGCAGTCTGAAACCTCTGCCCATGAGGCTGGGTGTTCAATCCCAGCAGCCGGCTCAAGGTTGACTCAGCCTTCCATCCTTCCGAGGTCGGTAAAATGAGTACCCTGCTTGCTGGGGGGGGTAAACGGTAATGACTGGGGAAGGCACTGGCAAACCACCCCGTATTGAGTATGCCATGAAAACACTAGAGGGCGTCACCCCAAGGGTCAGACATGACCCGGTGCTTGCACAAGGGATACCTTTACCTTTAAAGAGGTGCACAAAATCATTACTGTGTCAGTAATGGAGATCCTGCTTACAGGGATTAACAGTTTGTTTCTGATGGGAAATGGCAAAGAAATATATTTAAGGGTGTCTGGCAAGCTAAACATTTGGTTTAAGTAGATAATCATTCAGCTGCTGAGAGATAATTGTAATGACTGCATTTTAAAATGTAAGGAAACAGCTATATACTGAACACTATACACTAATGACACCGTAAATCCTGTATTTGTGAAACTTGATGCGGATACGAACTAAAAAAACCTTGGATGCAGAAGCCAGAAAATGTTTTGTACAAACTGTTTCCTAGTTTTGTAGATAACTAAATCAGTAGCCTGGAGTTTTGCTGTAGTGGGTAATACCACCAGACATTATTTTTGCTACTTTAAAGGAAATAATGGAATGTGAAACAGAATTTTTAGCCATTGTGCTCCAAGAAAGGTCACAAACTTGAAATACTAAGTAATTGGGTACCTTGTTTCTTAATGGCATATGAGAGAATATTTAGAATGATTTGGGTATGAAGGCAATTGTGGATACTGAGTTTTGCCAAGTGAAATTGTTGTGTTTTTAACTGGATTTCCTATTGTTTGTTCATCTTTGTGTTATATATTTTGAATCTTAATCTTATGTAATGATGGTTCTGTATTCCAATAAAGGTTTACTGACTGGCTGACTAAAGGAAATAAATATATAAGATATACCACAACTGCAAGCAAAGGACATAAGATCTTGCAAATGATCTGGAACTGTCTGATGCTACGATATATCCTACCTAAGAAAATGTCAAATGGGAAAAATTCTGGATAGGAAACATTTGGGATGCCCAAGCAAGCTTTTCTGAGCTTTTTCCAATGGATAGCAGCAACATTGTCTGCAATTCCAACTGTCTAGCCAATGGCATCACTAACTCATACGAACTCCCATTAGTGAGGAAAGTAGCATGGTAGAATTCCACACCCTAGCTTTATTTCATGTGCTGCTTCCCCCTGGTTGACACCAACATCTGTCTGCCAACATGTGAGGCCAGCCCTAAGATCCCCAGGCCTCAGAAAAGTGAAAGGAGGAGGAGATACCACTTGTTTCTTCTTTGTTCCAGACTCCTGCTACCACAGTCCTGGAGTAGAGCTCAGTGCTTCCTCACTGATCTGTTGTGGGAGCTACTTTTTCTCGGTTGGGTTTGGCCCTGCAACTTCCCTAGTTGTCCCAATTTCCTGCCCACCTAATGGTCTGGCCATTGTTTTCTGTGACAGGAAAATTGACAATGAGTTTTGGAAATGATAGATACTTAAATGATTTCAAGTACAGTCTCACCCACAGTTTTTCCCCTCTACCTTTTATATCAAATTGCATAGACTGAACCAAATTAACAGTCCTTTATGACATCTGGGTCTGCTCAACAAGGTTTATGATTTATATTTTGAATGAACATTTGGAGGGTAATATATTTTGTGAAATATTGTTCTGCACAGGGGAGCACCTTGTTTTGTTTCATTTAATTGAATATCAATAAATTGTGTTTTTTAACAGAACATCTTTCATCTGTCACCCATTCATTATACAACAGCTTTATTTATATTTCCCCATTGACAGCATAAAAGATTAGTTCCTGTGTTGAAATCTTAAATCAAGGATTACAATACATACATGTCATAAAGCAATTACTGTATCACCCTTTGGAAAAATTTACACCCCAATAACTGAATTATGCCCTAATGATTTCAAATAAATATGTTTTGAAATGCAGTTTTAGAGCAAACTTGGTTTATATATGTTTTATCTTTTAGAGAATTAACCAATATTGATTCTTCAGTGCTGAGAATATAATCCTACACAGGGTTACTCAAGTCTAAACCTACTAAAATCAATAGGCTTAAACTGGAGTAATTCTGCATTGGATTGCACTACCAGACTGCAAATTTCAAACCGGTTTTAATGCAAATGTATGAATGTATGATACTGAAAGCGGCGTAAATGTTGACGCTTGTGTAGAAACAGTTCTGGGGATTTTTGTTCTCAAATGAGCCTGGGAATGTTTAACAAACGTTTTCAGAATTGCTTCCCAAACTATAATTTGCAGGGTCCATGGAGTGAAATTAAAATCAGTTAAAATCAATTTCTATTTGTAGTGTTCATATGCCATTAGAAGCATCTACTTCCTCCAGGCGAATTTATCACTGGAGTCTGGAGAAGAGCTATAATTCCAGGGGATCACAAGGTCCCACCTGGAGACTAGCTTCCTAGTTATAATGTTGTTTGTTATCCTTTCTGAGTTATCCCTGATTTTATAAACTGTAATAATAGACTCATCAAAGATTTTTTTTCTCCTCTTGTGTTGTATTTACAGACAGATTAAAAAAAAAGAAGCTCCGTCTTGCACATGACATGATTATCAGCATCAAAGCAGCTGGAGCTATAGCTGTCACCCAACCTATGGCAGGAATTATAACAATAAAGATCAGTTGGACTGATTATGATAGAAGTAACAAGCAAAAGCTATTGTCTGGTAAGCATAACACCAGCAGAAATGGAAACAACATTTCATATCATATTTTTCTTTGTACCAAAGTCAGTGGGCATGCTACATCTCATGGGTAATTATTCCCATTATATTTAGTGTCTTGAAATATATCCATAAATGGTTAGTATCATTATGGCTGTGAAACCAGTGAGCATGACAATTCCTATGAAGGAGAGCGGGCCTTGCTGTAATTAATCACATATAGAAGAAGAAGAAGAATTGGTTCTTATATGCCGCTTTTCTCTAGCTGAAGGAGGCTCAGTGCGGCTTACGGTCACCTTCCCTTTGCTCTCCCCACAACAGCCACCCTGTGAGGTGGGTGAGGCTGAGAGAGCCCTGATATCACTTCTCGGTCAGACCGGCTTTATCAGTGCCATGGCGAGCCCAAGGCCACCCAGCTGGCTGCATGTAAGGGAGTGCAGAATCAAACATGGCATGCCAGATTAGAAATCTGCACTCCTAACCACTACACCAAAGTGGTGCTACAATTGAGGAATCACAAGAAGCAAGGTTGAGATTCTGCATAAGACTCTGGAGAAATGGATTTTAAAATATCCTTCTTAAATGAGACAGTTCTCATGCAATAATCTTATGACAAGGCAGCCTTCTAAAAAGTTCTGTCCAGCTTAAATCTTCAAACAATTATGCAGACGAGCATATGACCATCATACTTCAAATACTTAAAAGCAAAGAGGAGAGGACAGTTACAGAACTCACCTGAGCAGCTGAATGTTTCAGAGGGTAAATATGTTGGTCTGTGATAGAAGAGATAGAATTGGACTCAAATATAATTGAGCAGCCGAAATGACCTTGAATGATTCTGCTCTGTCTAGAAAGTGTATTGAAAATCCAAACAGATTTACATTTTTAAATTAGTATAATCTTGGTATTATTTAAAGACTGGGAAGACATAGCACTAGGGAAGAAAGGTATTCTAAGAATAAGATGTTCCTCCTTTTGCAATTTCACTTCTGCATCAAGACTTCCAATGGTTGGGTCTTTTTCTCTGGCCTATCCTTTGTTACAGTGCAATCCTAAAAACTCTTTCCTAGGAATAAGCACCACTGAATGGAGGACACATAGGCTTCTGAGTAGATCTGTTTAAGATTATTCTCATTTTTCTACATGCAGACTGAATTCAGAAACAGAATATAAGCATAAATATTCACAAAGGAAATCAGTAAGACTGTTCTAGCATTTAAGTCCTTTTAAAAACACACACATTTCACAAATCGTATGCAATACAACCCCTTTGTTTCAGAAATGCTCTGTGTGTGTGTTTGTGTGTGTGTGTGGGGGGGATGACGACAGAACAGGACTTGGACAGTTTCTACCTCATTCTTTACTTTCCTGGAGGGGTGCAAAAGTAAGCACTAATTCACACTGGGAAATCAACATGGTTGAAATGATCCCTGACGTTTTTCTTGCAATTGGAGTCTCTGGGGGTCAATTGAACACCTTTCACCAGGACAAAATTTACTTGAAAGCAAAGGAAACCAAAGGGTTCCCCTTCACGTTTAAAATGTTATAGTATGCAGCTCTTTAGTATTAGATTCTAGCAGGGTGACAGATTACAATAATAAAATGACAAAGAAAAATACACTTTCCACTTTACAGGCATAAAGGAGGCATCTATCAAGTATAATAGTGAAGGAACAAAAGCAGGGCCTTTTAAACATAAAAATTGGCTTAAAGTATTTAAAATTCTTTCCACATATACACATGCATGCAAAAAAGGAAATATGCACTGGGTAGGCATTCTAAATACACATTCAATAGGCAGGCATAAAAGAATATGATTCTTTATCAAAGATGTCTTCTTACAGTGCAACCCAGATTAAATGAAATATGAGAATCTTCTATCAAGTAAACTTCCAGAATTCAAATCCTTTAAAAAATTATTTTTTTCCAGGGGAAGATATCTAAATTTCACAACTAGAAGCAGAGAAATCTCTCATTTACACCTTTTTGTTGCTCTGATAACACTGAAGGTTTAAGCTGGACAGAACTTTTTAGAAGGCTGCCTTGTCATAAGGCTATTGCACCAGAACTGTCTCATTTAAGATGTAGGATATTTTTAATCCATTTTTCCAGAGTCTTATGCAGAATCTCAACCTTGCTTCTTCTGATTCCTCAGTAGTAAATGCTATACATATACACACAAAACACCTGCTGTACCCCGGTATTAGAAACTCACTCTAAAATAACTAAACGGTAATGACGGGAAGGCACTGGCAAACCACCCCGTATTGAGTCTGCCAAGAAAACGCTGGAGGACATCGCCCCAAGGGTCAGACATGACCCAGTGCTTGCACAGGGGATACCTTTACCTTTACCTTTTACCAAAAATGATGCCGTAAAAATAACAATATCACTATTTTTTTAAGTTTTAACAATTTATTTATTTATTATATTTATATAGTGCCCTCCCCGAAGGCTCAGGATGGCTCACATAAAACAGAAACAATACAGATAACTTAGATTAACAATAATAAATGAAGGGAAACAACAAGCAACATGGAACAGTAGTAAAAAGTGGGGTAAACACACAAACACACTAATGTTAATGTTAATTTATTCTAATAGATGGAGTTTCATTTGTTATCAATTTATATAATAAAATATTTTTCTGTATTAAAAATCAAGTTGTGGTCACAATAAAAATGGCTAGATACTTGTTTAAAATATATGAACACTAGATTGTGATAATAAATTGTTGAAACACTCTACCAGTTTCATATATCACTATACCAGTTACCAAAAATCAGAATCACAGAATCATAGAGTTGGAAGGGGCCATACAGGCCATCTAGTCCAACCCCCTACCCAACGCAGGATCAGCCCTAAGCATCCTAAAGCATCCAAGAAAAGTGTGTATCCAACCTTTGCTTGAAGACTGCCAGTGAGGGGGAGTTCACCACCTCCTTAGGCAGCCTATTCCACTGCTGAACTACTCTGACTGTGAAATTTTTTCCCTGATATCTAGCCTATATTGTACTTGTAGTTTAAACCCATTACTGCACGTCCTTTCCTCTGCAGTCAACGGAAACAGCATCCTGCACTCCTCCAAGTGACATATGGAGAATGGAGCAGAATTGTTCTCTCTTGCCCCAGAGGGACAGACCAGAACGAATGGGATGAAATTAATTCAAAATAAATTCCATCTAAACATCCAGAAGAAGTTCCTGACAGAGCGTTTCTCAGTGGAACAGGCTTCCTCAGAGGTAGTGGGTTCTCCATCTTTGGAAATTTTTAAACAGAGGCTAGAAAGACATCTGACGGAGAGGCTGATTCTGTGAAGGCAAAGGGGTGGCAGGTAACAGTAGATGAGCAATTGGGATGTGAGTGCTTGCATAGTGCAGGGGGTTGGACTAGATGACCCATGAAACACCTTCCAACTCTATTATTCTATGATTGTATACCACACCATTGCACTCATTTCTCATGCTAGCAAAGTTATGCTCAAAATCCTACAAGCTAGGCTCCAGCAATATGTGGGCCGAGAACTTCCAGAAGTACAGGCTGGATTTCGAAGAGGCAGAGGAACTAGAGATCAAATTGCCAACATACGCTGGGTCATGGAGAAAGCTAGGGAGTTCCAGAAGAACATCTACTTCTGCATCATTGACTATGCTAAAGCTTTTGAGTGTGTGGAGCACAACAAATTGTGGCAAGTTCTTAAAGACATGGGAATACCATAACATCTTGTCTCTTGAGAAACCTATATGCAAGTCAAGAAGCAACAGTGAGATCCGGGCATGGAATCACTGATTGGTTCAAAATTGAGAAAGGAGTTCGGCAAGGCTGTATACTGTCACCTTTCCTATTTAACTTGTATGTGGAGCACATCATGAGAACGGCAGGATTAGATGAGTCACAAATTGGGATCAAGATTGCAGGAAGAAATATCAACAACATCAGATATGCAGATGATACCACTCTAATGGCAGAAAGTGAAGAGGAACTAAAGAGCCTGTTGATGCGGGCGAAGGAGGAGAGTGCAAAAGTTGGCTTGAAACTCAACATCAAGAAAACGAAGATCATGGCATCCTGCCCTCTCAGTTTCTGGCAAATAGATTGGGAAGAAATTGAGGTAGTGACAGATTTTATTTTCCTGGGCTCCAAGATCACTGCAGATGGGGACTGCAGCAAAGAAATTAAAAGACGCTTGCTCCTGGGGAGGAAAGCTATGGCAAACCTAGACAGAATCCTAAAAAGCAGAGACATCACCCTGCCAACAAAAGGCATCTAATCAAGGCTATGGTCTTCCCAGTTGCAATGTATGGCTGTGAAAGTTGGACCATAAGGAAGGCCGAGCGTCAAAGAACTGAGGCTTTTGGTGCTGGAGAAGACTCTTGCAAGTCCCTTGGACTGTGAGGTAACCAAACCGGTCAGTCCTAGAGGAGATCAGCCCTGACTGCTCCTTAGAAGGCCAGATCCTGAAGATGAATCTCAAATACTTTGGCCACCTCATGAGAAGGAAGGACTCCCTGGAGAAGAGCCTAATTCTGGGAGCAATTGAGGGCAAAACTAGATGTGGACGACAGAGAATGAGGTAGCTGAATGGAGTGACTGAAGCAGTAGGTGCAAACTTAAATGGACTCCGGGGAATCGTAGAGGACAGGAAGCCCTGGAGGATCATTGTCCATGGGGTCGCAATGGGTCGGCCACAACTTTGCACCTAACAACAAAATCCAATGAAGGGAGTGGTTTGGTTGCTTCCAATGATTGACAAGCCAAGGAAGTGAATTTCGCATTCCTCTCTGTCCAGGCTTATCTGTCAACCTCTATGGAGGGGAAAACGTGTGACACGGCAACAGAGAAACGTGGGAAGGGTTTGCAAATAGGAGGCCACACTCGTTTTACACCTCCTTGTGGAAATGGTCAGTTTTTCTGATAGCCTCACTTTGTATTTCCTTTGGATGTTGTGAGTGTCCTGAATGCATAAAAAAACAACAACCCAGGGTCATAACATTATAACACTGCTATGCAAGACTGCCTTTGAAAATAAAACTTAGAAACAACATTGTAACATGATCACCCATTCTTTAAAAAAAAAAGGCAGATTTTTTCGGAATGGAGGGAGAGGTGGAGGGAGGGAAGATGGAGCCAAGAAAAGGGGCATGTCCAAATTACTCAAAATGGCAGACATGGGGAAAAACCTAATTGCACGGTTTTATGGGGATTCCTTTGCTGCGAGGCAAGTCAGGAAGCAATTTGGGACTTTTCCTAAAGAAGCCAATTTTAGTGCGGAAATGGATGGAAAAGACAACCCTTAAAAATGCAAATCCGAACAATATCACTAGTGCAGAAACAGTCAAGAGACCAAATGAACTCACCAGCTCCTTCTTGTGTTGCTAGTTCAACCACAGCCTTTGGGCTCAGTGTTGCCCAACTTGAATTACTACTAATTAACAAACTGTTATCTCACCTCAGAATATCAACTGGCAACAGTTATTTAGCTCAAGTAAGCATTAGGAATGCTTACATCACCATGCTGCACCATTTATAGCAACTGATTAGGAAATTATTAAACCTATAAGGGGATATTCCTAGAGACATGGGCTTGAAATTTAGCATCTAATTTTTATCAATATGTTATACTAATGTAATTTAAGAGGAGTAAAACCCCAGTAACTCATCTTTCATGGTTAATGTATGGCACAGAAGACAGAAAAAATCAATGTGAGTACAGAAGGGCAAAATTAGTACTGAATATATGGTAGAGAATCTAGTTTAGGTGGCAGCTTTTTAATGTGATTCATTTTTATCAGGGGGGAGAAAAATGCTGCAGACATTCATGAAAGAGGAGAGTCAAAGGTTTTTGCCATATTTTGGTAAAGTACTTTGTATGCATGACTTTAATTGCATGGCTTGCAGAATTCTAAAGTCCTGAGGCTTGCAATTTCCTGCAATTTAATGTAAGTGGGGATTGTGCATCTTTTAAAGTCAGATGGGGTATACATTGCAATACTAGAAAAGGAAGACAGCTGAGCAGTAACCTTTTCACTAGAGTTACAATGAGCTACAATGACTGTCTTTGAACACCTAGTAATTAGGGATGTTACAGAAATTCTTGACAATTTCATTCAAAATTGTAGTTTCTTTTATGATTTCTGCACACCGAGTATGGAATTGTAATAGTCTTTTTCTGAGCATATTAACAAGATTGAAGATAACTTTTCTCTTGAGTTCTGTTTAAATTTGCATCAAATATATACATGGAATTAAAATAGGAAAATATTGACAGGATCGTATGGTTTATGAATGGAAGGTGCTGAGAATTCTGACCTTCCTGCCATTTCCGGTTCCAGGGAAGTTGATTGCCAGGGTTGTAGAAGCTGCATGGAGTAACACACATGTGTGGTTCATGCAGCTGCATTGAGGAAGTGTCAAGTGTCAAGAGAAGTGGTCACACTGAGTCACTGACCAGTTTATCTCCTTTACCAGCATATTGGATACAGGGGAGTCCTGATTATCCAGAACTCTCTAATGGCCTACAATGAGCAGATGTTATGGTGGCAGATGTTATGGTGGTGGGTTTTTGCTGCCATCATCACCATACAATAAGCTTTGAAATGAGCAACAGCCTGACTTTCTGCAAAACAGAACTCTTCTGCCAGCTCTTTGGTTGAGGCTAGTGCTAAGAACAATGTGGCCCCTCCTCAGGCTTGGTTTGGTATTACGTCTACACCACCACTCCTAGAGAGGCCTACTCGGGAGAGGGAATTTTGGCTGCCAATCTTGTGCCTTGTAGGGGGTCTTCTGGCCTCAGGGCTAAATAGGGCTTTATATAGGGGGGTTTCTGGTAGTTTTATGTTTGTAAGCCGCCACGAGCCTTTGGAAAGCAGAGGGATATAAGTTGATCATCATCCTCCTCCTTCTTTTGATCATGCTCTAACTGTGTCCCTTGTCTTTTTATCAGCCAAGCCAAACTACTAGCACCCTACCTGGGCCCAGAGCACCTAGCCACAGTGATCCATGTGACGGTCACCTAAAGGCTGGACTTCCACAACTTGCTCTACGCAGGCCTACCCTTATCCTTGATCTGGAAACTACAATTGGTGCAGAATGCTGTGGCCAGGATTCTCACTAAAACATCATGGAGATCCCACATCCGGCTGGTACTCCAACAACTTGGCTGGCTCCCAGTTGAATTCCGGATCAAGCTTAAGGTTCTGGTAATCACTTTTAAGGCCATATGCGGTTTGGGCCCAGTGTATTTGAGAGACCGCCTCCCTGCCTATACCCCCAAAAGAGTCCTACGCTCCGCCACTTTCAACTGGCTGTGGATCCCTGGCCCCAGAGAAGCACGTCGGTCTTCAACAAGGGCCAAAGACTTCTCGGTCCTGGCCCCCACATGGGGGAACAAGCTCCCTGAGGAGATCAGAGTTCTGCCCGAACTTCCACAGTTCTGCAGGATCTGCAAGAGGGAGCTCTTCCACCAGGCATTCGCTTGAGGCCGACTGACTTAGAACACCTGCTGAGCCCCTAGATGTCCCATCCATGACTGAAAGGACCAACCCTCCAATTTTACTGTTATAATATAAAAATAACAATTAACAGTGGTTTTGTGGTTTTGTAATCTTTTGATGCCTTATTTGAAAGTTGTTGATGTTACAGTCTATATATCATTCAATTTAAGTTATATAATGTTCAATGTAAACTGCCCAGAGCTGCAAAGAAATGGGCGGTATAGAAATCTAAATAAATAAATAAAAATCATACACAGTACTACAGTAAACCAAGGGACTACCTGCACTGTAACAACTAAATAACACAACTTAGATCAGGATTTGTGTGTATTTGAGAGACCGCCTCCCTGCCTATACCCCAAAAAGAACCTTACGCTCTGCCACCTCCAACTGGCTGAGGATCCCTGGCCCCAAAGAAGCACGTCGGTCCTCAACAAGGGACAGAGCTTTTTCAATCCTGGCCCCCACCTGGTGGAATGAGCTCCCTGAGGAGATCAGAGCCCTGCCCAACCTTCACAGTTTTGCAGGGCTTGCCAAAGGGAGCTCCTTCATCAGGCATTCAGTTGAGGCCTACCGACTCAGAACATCTATTGGTCCCCCCCAGACACCCTCCCATGACCAAAATAATTGACCTCCCAATGTTACTATATACTGTATTACTGTTGAACTGTAATAATGTTTTATTGAAGTTTGCTCAATGTTACAGACTATGTAATGTTCCATGTAAGAGTTGTTCAATGTTCAATGTAAACCACCCAGAGGCGCAAGGAATGGGCGGTATAGAAATCCAAACAAACAAACAAACAAACAAACAGGATTCCACTGATGTATATTTCTTTCCAATGAAATTTTCCAACTGCTTTAACGTCATCTCTCATCTTAAAAGAACCCACTCGAACCAGCAGAGATGTTGATGATGTTGTTGATGATGGTGGTGATGGTGATGCTTAACATTTTTCTCGGAGGCTCCGGGGAAGTCGAACTACCACATTCAATATTCTTTTACATACTTGTTCAAGAGCATGGACACTAATAGTGCTGGTACAGTAGGTGGTTAGAGAAAAACAGAATATTTCAGTTAACTGAAGTTTTTCACTAACACACATACTGACCATATGTGCACTTTGTCCTTCTTTCCTTCTGCAGTATCTTCTTTCTCCAAACCTAGACCTAATTAGAGTCTTTCCCACACTCTCCATAGAAGAGAGAATACCATGAAATATACAGTAATGCACACACGCACATATAGACAGGTTCTGATAAGAGAAATGTTCCTTTTAAAAAAGAAATATTGATTTTCTAAAGGATAATGACATCACAGCCTAAAAAAGGATGTGGGCTTAGGTTATTATTAGGAATTGAAACCTGCAGTCCTGTGAAATCTGGATAACAGGATTTTGAATGCTCTCATAATCATTCAGTTTTGGCCATAAACCAAAAGAACTGTCTAATCCTAGATTTATACAGTGTCTTCATAGCAAAGGATTAGATTATAACTATGAATAGCCTGCAGCTTTCTGAGCATTTTATGTTGATGCTGTTATTTTCTCAGTTTTTTTACCTTCATCCATCCTATGCAAAGTAAGTTCTTCAGAACTGACTTTATTAACTTGTTCCACTTGACTACCACTTATACCGCAATATGGGGGTCTTTTAATGGAGATTGTTATACTCTCACTAAAGTATTTTGACATCACCATTGCAAAACTATGCTTTCTTTGTTATGAAGATATGATAGACAGGAGTCAATTGTGCACAAATTGTGCAAGCAATTCCACTTACACAAGAAAGGCTTGGGGTTTTCTTCCTTGAATAGCATTTTGAAACCTGAAATGAATGCCTAAAACAATTTGTAAAACAAAAGTGAAACAATAAATGTGCAGCAACAATTGAAGCCACATGGACAATCCCTGCCATGAAGACGCAATGTCAGTGAAACCATGAGTAGTCCCATACGTCATACATTTGCAGGATCAGAGAAGCTGAATGAATTTTTGCTCCTGTCTTCACTGACACATCACCAGATCCAGATGATATAACTCCAAAAGCTCTGAAAGAACTCAAATGTGAACTTGTGGATCCCCTGACAAAAAGGCAGAATTAGCAGGCACAGTGACTATTTCTACACTATCGATGAAAACAAAAGGCAGACAGGCACCATTTTGCAAAACAACAACAACAAAAAAACAACCCTACATTTTTTGAAAAGGAGAAAGCATGATGGGAGGCTGAATCCATAGTACCCAGTGTGGAAATCATGTTGCAGATTTCAGCCTGGGAAATAAGGGGAGGAAAGCCCAAATGCAGAAACGCCGGAGTCTACTCGTAGCATGCAAAGGAAATCTAAAGTGAGGCAAAAAGCAGGTATGCATCCTAATGCAGAAATGGTCAGAGATGAACAAAGGATACTGAGAAAGAATCAGCATGTTCCCTATAAGGGAAGATCTTGTCTTAGAATCCTTTGAGAGATGAACAAATGTGGAGAAGGGTGAACCAGTAGATGCCTTTTACCTAGACTCCCAGAAAGCTTTGATAAATTTCCTCATCAAAAGCTCCTAAGTGAATCCAGCAGTCATGGGATAAGAGGACTAATTCACCTGTGGGTTAAAAACTGGTTAATTAACGGGAAACAGAAAATGAGTATAAATTAGCAGCTTTCACAGTGGAAGTAAGTAAGCAATGGGGTACTACAGGCTCAATACTAGGTCCAGTGTTTTTAAACTTATTTCTTAATGATTTGGAGTTGGAAGTAAGGAGTCAAGTGATCCAGTTTGCAGATTTCACTAAATTGTTCAAGACAATGACAACCAGAAGGACTGTGAGGTGCTCCAGAGAGATCTGTTGAGGCTGGGTGAGTTCAAATTGGCAAATGAGGCAAGTGCAAAGTAATGCACACTGAAGCCAAATATCCTAACTATAAATATACACTGATGGGTGGTAACCGGCCAGGAGAGAGATCTTGGAGTTGTGTTAGGTAATTCACTGAAGATGTTGACTCAGTGTCTGACTGATTATTGAGGGGTGACATGACAGAGGTGTACAAAATTATGCATGGGATAGAGATGGTAGAGAAAGAAGTACTTTTCTCCCTTTCTCTCAGTGCAAGAGCTTTTGGGCACTCAATGAAATCTGGCTTAGAACAGATAAAAGGAAGTATTTCTTCACTCAAAGAATAATTGGTCCCATCTCCTGTTTTCAAACTCTCAGGGAACTTTTAAATCATTTCTAGGTATACAGAATCCAGGAAAGGATTAAAATGTGGGGAGAGGATTAATCCTGACAATTTCCAAGAGAGCACAACATTTATAAGCAGACGTGTACTCTTCTTTCTGGATTGCAAAGTGAACAGCCCTGCTTCAAAAGGCTTGTAGCATTTTCAGGTTTAAAAGACATCACTTTGAGCACCGGCCCCCGATCCCTTTGAACACCTGCAGAGCTGGATATGACTCTCCGCTTGGATTTCCAACCATCCATCATTCTGGAAGTAAGGAAGGAGGAAAATTCTGGCAGCAGTGTGGCACCACAGTTTCTCCAGACTACTGCACCTTATACCCACTGGCAGCAGTAAAGAGTGGCCTTGTACTTGGATGTCTGTGAGATGCTGGCACTTTCACACTTCCAGTGTTTGAGAGGCACCTCCCCCACCGCATGGCTGTAGGACAGGGCATACTTGGTGCCTCTATAGAGCACAGGTCTCCGTAGGCTCCATGCCACCCACTGACACCTTTTCTGTTGCCTGCCAAATGTTTTAGAAAGTGGGTGGAACCCAGTGGGCTTCTGACTGGCATCTGGAAATCTGGTCGGCAGTGCAGCTTAAAATCACACTGTTTCAGTGGCAATTGCCATCATATTGTTGGTTTTGTAATCTCTCACAGTCCTCTTTCCTATGGACTTGGGATTCCTCTGTATGCAGAGAGAGGGCTCTGTCTCCTAAAAAGCCATTTTTGTCATTGGCTCTGCCTCCCCTGGTAAACATTCTATGGTTGTACCTACCACCCTAGGTCAAAATTCCACTGGCTGCAACATGTTTCTCTCTGCCATAAGAGAGAAAATCATAGAGCATAGCAGCCATTTTTCTACTGCTCTTTCATTATTCAGTGATGGTGGGGAGTAGGTTTTCAGTGAGAGCTTGCCCTCCATCCTTAGACAAATGACAGGGTCACCAGAGCCAAATTGGTGAACACCTGGAGATTTGTGGGTGGAGCCTAGGAAGGACCTTAGAGGTAATACCAGTTTTTATATAAGTGAAAAAAGAAGAATGTTCCTTTGACTACCAAAAAGTCTAACCTGGGGAACATGGAAAATGCATGTCATGAGTATGATAAGAAAAGAGATTGGGTAAGATGGACCAAAAAAGAGGGCTGCATCCCATCCACTGTATTTAGCTAGCAAATTAGCTACTTAACACATGGCAAAATCCAACCAAAGTTAAGCAACACAACATATCACTAACTTCCTAAAGACCACATGCCACTCAATTGCATTAAAATCAGTAAGACAGACAGCTGCCTAAATTTAACTGGCCTGTACCCTAACTTAGGGTACCCAAGACAGTCCTAGAGGAGATCAGCCCTGACTACTCTTTAGAAGGCCAGATCCTGAAGATGAGGCTCAAATACTTTGGCCACCTCATGAGAAGGAAGGATTCCCTAGAGAAGAGCCTATTACTGGGAGTGGTTGAGGGCAAAAGAAGAAGAGGATGACAGAGAATGAGATGGCTGGATGGAGTCACTGAAGCAGTCGATGCAAGCTTAAATGGACTCCAAGGAACAGTAGAAGACAGGAAGGCCTGGAGGATCATTGTCCATGGGTCAGACATGACTTTGCCACCAACAACAACAACCTTAACTCAGAAGTCAGAAAATAGGGAGAGTTATTGAAATAGTATTGATTTTAGTATATCTGTTTAAGAACCTACATAACTCTCCTACTGAAATGAATAGGACTCTTGCTTATTAAAATGTATCTTCCATTTTCTCTTTCTGGCTAATAAATTACATATATCTAATAAATTCTAGTATACAAATTTATTCAAGGAAATTATATGTAGTATGAATTTAGAAAGTTCAATTCCCTGGGTATGCAAGGAAGGGCCACAAGAGACAAACACTAACATATCCCTTCCTGCCCACCCACTCACCATCTGTCTAAATTCATAAAATCAGCATTTCTGCTTAAAAACTTCCAAAGAGGGAGAACCCACCACCTCCTGATCAAGTTCAAGATTCTGGTGTTAACCTTTAAAGCACTTCATGATCTGGGTCCCACATATCTGAGGGTCTGCCTATTGTCTTATACTGAGAGGGGATATGATACCCATCTTCAAGTATTTAAAAGGCTTCCATTTTTGTAGAGGATGGAGCAGAGTTGTTCTCTCTTGCCCTGGAGGGACAGACCAGAACCAATGATATAATATTAATTTAAAAGAAATTCCATCTAAACATCTGGAAGAAGTTCCTGTCAGTTAGAGCAGTTGCTCAGTGGAACAGGCTTCCTCGGGAGGTAGTGGGTTCTCCATCTTTGGAAATTTTTAAACAGAGGCTGGATAGCCATCTGATGGAGAGGCTGATTCTGTGAAAGTTCAAGTGGGTGGTAGGTTACAGTGGATGAGTGATAGGTTAGTGAGTGTCCTGCATAGGGTTGGATTAGATGACCCAGGTGGTCCCTTCCAACTCTATGATTCTATGATTCATGGATAGGTCTATCAGTGGATAACAGCCATGGTGACTGAGGGGAACCTTCACATTCAGAGGCACTAAGCCTCTTAATCTCAAAGCCAGGAGGCAACATAAGTGGAAGGCTTTAGCCTCTATGTCCTGCTGGCCATCCAAAGGAACTGATTGGCCATGGCCACTGCATGAGACAGGATGATTGACTATGTGGACTATTGTTCTTATTCACCAGGTCTGAACTACTGTTATGTTCTTAAGAGTCATCAGAATCTGCCTAAGACAGAACTCTTCATGCTTGTGAAAAGGCACAATTGAAAAGCACCCATATACCATGCTTAATTGATGTTATTTATACTGTCTCAGGTTTTGTAATACATCATTTAGCACTATTGTCATTCATGTGAATACAATCACTTTGGAAAGCAGTTATACTCATGGAATTTAACTACCCAGTGTCAATAGCAGAAGGTGGGAAAAAATATAACAGGCATGACTGATTCAGCAATGAATGTCATATCTTCCTTTAAGTAAACTATGGATTTTAGACAAACAGCTGACTTTACCTGGCAATTAATTTGGAAATCCATCATTTAATTATTAGCTCAAGGGACAAAGTAAATGAACAACATCAGCACCCTATTTACATGTTTAATAGAATTAATATTTTGCCTTTCAAATTTCAGCATTTGCCTTGGCATTCTTTTTTCAATAATTAAATGATTAATCATTTGTATTGCAGGGCAATAGGTTCCTACCTCTTTGCATATTTTTAAGGCTGAAAATTAATAGCTCCTTGGCAATAACGTTCTGCTCACCATGATATATGAGCTTGTGTGCTTCCCTTTGTCCTAAATAAAATGTACTTCTTAAACTAGATTTGCTTTCACTGATAATTAGATCTGCTTTACCTACATATGTTCATTCTCTCTCCAAATATGAAATCAATTAGACTGTGTAAGATTAAATAGTCAACAGTATGTGCACATAAGGCCAATAAATAAAGGTGCTATTCTTATCATAATTCTTGATTTTTATCTATTTGATAATAAACACAGGATATGGGACAAACTGAGGGTACATTCGCTCTTAACAGTGATCTGTCTTCGTAGACTTATTTTTGAATTTACCTAGAATCTCATTTTTCTGCTTCTTGATACATCTGAATATCTATGAAGCACAAATATATGAATTCACAGTACGTAAGGCTTATGGAAAGGTGAAATCATTGTAACACACCCAGATCTCATGGAATAAACTCCCCCCCCCCACCAAGAGTGAACCCAATGGCAGGATCCTGAAGAATTGTGTCTCAAACATTAACAGTCAACCTCTACATTACACCAAGAGGCCTATGAACAGACCTGCAGCTGTTATGTGGGTTTTTATTTTAAATAAACATCAGTCACAGGGAACTCTGATCTATACCCTGGCTACAGCACAGGGGCAGATGAGCTTTTTTCCCCTTCCAGTTTCAATCTATCCCTGAAGAACTATTTACTCAGCATCAGGCACCATCTGAGTGCGTCTGTGTTTCCTGATGGATTAAACAACAGCTTGAGGGAGGGATGGGGAGCATGCAGAGGAAGAGGGGGAAGAGCACCCTACAAGTCCCATGCTGTTATTCTAATTTGAATTTGGCTCTTGCGTAGCTAATATTTATTTTTAAAAACCCATAGGGGGTTCATGTGTGTAATTTTCCTACTTCCCGTCTTGTTTAACCCTATGGGTGTAAAGTAACTACATGTAGTACAGCAATTGGGGAGCTTTTAAACATGTACTTCCTAGTTAACAATAATATAGATGCATTTTAAGATAAAATCCATAAGAGGAAAAAGGGTTGCTTTCTCCTGCCTGCTGATTCTCCCCTACAATCTTTCCCTCCCTATCCCTAACCCATATGATCTTTCCAATTTGTTGGGAGAACATGGGGTCCTACCCTACAAATATATCTGGAAAATACATGTGGGGCAGTGGTTGAGGTGTCAGACTAGTACTGAAGGACATTGGGTGACGTTGAGTCAGTCACTATTTATTAGGCCAGTATACTTTACAGTTTTATTGTGAAGATAAAGGGGGATGAGATAACATAGGACTCTCTGCTCTGCAGAGGTGGAGTAAGTGAATACATTGTAAAATCATTTTGGGGACCCAGCTGATGAATAACATCATGAAAATTATCATGACACACTCCTAATCTCTCCAGCTAGATTCATTCACTGGAAACGGCAAGCATTTATTTCCATTTGCTCTTTCCGGATTAGGAGGACTTCCATGGGTGAGATCAATTGCTTCTAAGCATACATTTAATTTAAATGCATGTGGAATTTCATCTTGGAATTGAATTGGTAACCCATTCTTCCATAGTAAATATTGCAAGATATTTTTGCAGGATTTATTTATTTTTCGGATGATTTATTGCCAGTTTGTGCTTTATGACTGTTGACAATTTGTATCCATAAATTATCCACCATATATTCATTGGTTGCCATTAAAGTTTGTTTATTTCATACTCAGTGTCCACAAGAACTCAGAAACCTAATAAAGCCCATCTAAGCATCACATGTAATGTTAACTGAGAATTCAAACGCTTCAACACTAGTGATCTTATTGCTTTCTGATGTCATGACAACATTCTGATGTCCCTCCTGCTTTCAACAGATTATGGTTTGCAACAGAAAAGGCTGGACTATGCAATGGATGCACAACAATACTTTTCTGACAGCAGCATATCTCCCAAATAGACTTTATAGTTCTTTATACTTTCTAAAAGGTTTCTTAATTCTCCATTTGACATGTGTCAGAATTTAGCTGAGACACCAGGTCAGCCCTCACTCTTACCTGTAGAGACCTAGGGAAGCTTTGTGTTTGTGTATGTGTGGGTGTGTCCATGGAGACCATTGGTGAAATACTCCATTATTGTGCTTGAGCATATTCAAAGAGCAGCTCAAAATGGAAGAGACATTGGTGAAGGGGAGGGGGTATGTTCTAGCTGGATCCGGATAGGAATAGATAGAGTGAGACTGGCCCAGGGCCCAGGGAGAGGTGGAGCTAAGGCTAGAGGAGATGGAATAAAAAGAGGAATAAAAAGAGGGCTCTATGATTAGGCCAGGTAGGAAATGTTAAAGCAGTAAGGCTGAGCCCTTCCAGGGAAAAGGGCTGATGCAGCAACTCTCACCCATATATCTGGGGAGACCCAAACAGGTAGCATACCATAGCTGAAGGAGGCAGAGGTGAACTGGCAGCTGAGAGTGCTCAGATGGCTAGAATTGCCAATCTTCCTCTCTTCTGCTGTCTCTAATTTAAATTGAAACTCTGGTGTGAATGCTTGGGTGGAATGGCTTCCTCCACACCTTCAGATAAATCAAATCTATCATAACTAATAAGTCATCAAAGAGACCAAATTGCATAAAAATACACAACTCAGCAAAAGAAAGCGTAATCTTGGCAGTGCAATTCTAAAATGACTGTGCTTGCCTAAATCCATTTAAGTCAACAAGCTTAGAAGTGTATAACATCTTAGGATTTGGTTGTAAATTCACCACACTACTACACAATACTCATTAAAAAGTTCATCTTGATCTGTCTTTTGAAAGAGGAAAACTAATTAATCTCTCTGGGGAGTGAATGGTATAATCTCAATCTCACTATTGAAAAGGGTCTTCCAGCCTGGCTTCTGCCAAAGGTGGACCTGTATGGAACATGACTGATAGATTCTCTGATCTCAGACCGGTACAGCTTTAAAGGCCAAAATCAGCTTTTGTATTTTATCCAGAAAGCAGCTGGAAAACAGTGAAAATGCTGCACACGATAAGTGCCATTCAATCACCTTGCCATTTTATTTTCCAAACCGTTTAGGACAGACTGAAGTAGAGCTCATAACAATAATGTCATGTGCAGCAGTGCAACATCAACATTCGTTCAGCTGCAGCAATTTTACCCTGACCTGATAAAAAGAGGCTACAGGAGCAAATACAGTTTCAAGAGTTTTCCCAAACTGTGGTTTTTGAAGGGAAATGTACTTCTGTTTAGAAGGGGGAGAGGGATTCCTGATTACCAGAATTTCCATTATTAACATATTTTTATCTATTTATCTATCTGCTAAGTTTGTATACTGCCTCTCCCCAAAAATGGGCTTGGGACAGTTCAAAGCATAAAATCATCAAATATCAATAAAATACCAGTAAAACATCCATAACTCAGGGCCATTTCGCACGGCTTCAAAATAGCACAATGGTTGCTAATTAGAAACGCTACTAATTTGCCATAACCCACGACGTCGTAGACAATCTGCAACAATCCTGAAACAGACCCGCAAAAAGCGCTTCGTTGTAGCGCTTTCAGGGGAATCCAGAAAAGTGGATTCACCCTCCGGATAGCGATACACTCCTGCAACCAATCTGCAACAATAGCGCTAAAGACCTGTGCGTTACCATTGTTGCGGGTTCTTCAAAGTCCCTCCTCCTGAGCCTGTCCTCCAAACTTCCGGCGAAGCGATCGCCATTTTTTTTTCTCCGAGCGAGCGGGGATAAACGCACCAGCGAGCCTCTTTCTGTTTAGAGGCTTCCCTGGCTTCAGTCCTTCACCTTTAGTCACTAAGCACAAACCACATAAAAGCCCGTTTGCTGAAATAAAGTCCCTTTATTTTTTACACATTAATGCAGCCGAAAATCGGGCCCGTGAGAGGGGGGGGGATTTTTTTTTATCACTCGAGGCATCGTGCCAACGATCATACAATCAAACAACAGCTCACATTAGGCAGCTGGATGGGTCTCTCCGTTGCAACGAATCTACCTAGATTCGTTGCTATGGGTCTGTTTTTTTTTTTTTAAACCTTTCTTAAAGGGAAAGGGGCTGTTTGGGAGCATGCTAACGGCTGCCCATTGGCTGCTTGACGGCCAGGGGCGGGACGAGCTTGGCAATAGCGCTTCCTTTCTAGCGATTTCTGCCGAGACCGGAAGCCTGTGGGAAACGCTAAAAAACGCAACTGATTCCACTACAAAGGCAGGTATGCATAACGACGAATTCCACTATTTTAAATGGCGATTTTTCATTCCGCAAACAATTTGCAACAAAGATCCCCGTGCGAAAAGGCCCTCAGTACTGATGATTAGCCCCATCCACTCCCTTAAACATCTCTGTCCACCATCAGTTTGTGTATTGGTGGGAGGTGGAAGACAATGCAGTATGGAAATATGGAGGGAGGGTAGAGAAGACCTCTCTACGCAGAGAAGGCTCTATGCAGGCCTACCCTTATCCTTAATCTGGAAACTACAACTGGTGCAGAACACCGCGGCCAATATTCTCACCAAGACATCATGGAGATCTCATATCTGGCCGGCACTCCAGATATGTAAATGGCAAGGCTCCCAGATGAATTCTGGATTAAGCTTAAGGTTTTGGTAATCACCTTTAAGGCCATATGCGGTCTGGGCCCAGTGTATCTGAGAGACCGCCTCCCTGCCTATACCCCCTACGCTTTGCCACTTCCAACAAGCTGTGGATCCCTGGCCCTAAAGAGGCACATTGGACCTCAACATAGGTCAGGGCCTTTTCATGCCCCCACCTGGAGGAATGAGTTCCCCGAAGAGATCAGGGCCCTGCCAGAACTTCCAGAATTCTGCAGGGCCTGCAAAAGGGAGGTCTTCTACCAGGCATTTGGTGAGACCGACTGACCCATAACATCTACAGATCCCCCCCTCCCCGACTGAGGGATCCAACCTACTGAGGGAGTGTCACAGTTATTGTTGAAATACTGTTCTAGTTGGTATGTTATTGTTATATTGTTATATTGATTTTAAAAGTGTTCTATGTAAATGTTCCAAAATGATTTATGTAAACCACCCAGAGTTGTAGGGAAGGGCAGTATAAAAATCTAAATAAATAAATAAGGAGGGCAAAGGGAAAAATAGGAGGCCTGACTGGATTATAAGCCCTCATGGTCTCAAGCTGGCAGAAGAGTGTTGTTTTACAGGCCCTGCAGAAATGTGATAACTCTGTCAGTACCCAGCTCTCAACTGGTAACTCTTTCCACCAGGCTGGGGCCATGGCCAAAGAAACCCTAGCTCTGGTCAAGACCAGGCAGACTTCCCTAGGGCTAGAGATCACCAGCATTTTGATATTTGCTAAGTGTATTGCCCTCTGGAGAACATAATGGGAGAGGCAGTCCCTCAGACACCCAGATCCCATGCTGCCCAGTTCTGGAATTAATCCTACCTATTCCTGCATCCAAAGCAGCATTTCAAATCTTTTCCTTGTTACATAGATCAGAAGAAAGGCAAATATGCATCTGGCACTTATCTCCATATAGCATCCATGTCCAATAATTTGGAAAAAAAACACAGGAAATAAAGGTAGAACTCAGTGTTGTGGATGAACATAGCACATGCTATAGCTGGAGCTACAATCCTTGAATATGAGAAAAGGAAGAAGAGCTGGTCCTTATACAGAAGTAGATCCATAAATCTTGCTCACGAGTGTGCCAGAAGACCATGAATGGCAGCCGCCACCGAGGCAGCCAGTGGTAATGGTAGTGGCTAAAAAGGCTAGTACAGTCACAGGAGTACAGTCACACCCATTGAGTCAGGGCCATGGATAAGGTCAGCCCACCTGGTAGCCAAGACAATGGCTGTGCCACCCCTGGGAGTCCAGCCAGAGGCCAGTCCACCCGCAGGGGCTAAGGCAGTGGCCATGCTACCCCTGGAGGCCCAGCCAGCAGCCACACCACCCGTGGGTGCCAAGGCAGCAGCCATGCTGCTCCTGGGAGCCCAACTAAATCAACCTCCTGATGATTTTCAAATTATCCAGTGTCCTGATTGGCTCAACAGGAGATTTCCTGTTGTTGGAGATGAACAACAGGAGATCTTTCTCCCTGCTTGCCTCTGGAGCAGCAGATGAATAACAGAAGAACAACTAGCTAGCTAGATACTTAAGTCTCTCCTGTCCTCTCTCTATACATAGTTGTTTCTCTTCAGAATAAACATTATTTTATCTTTTAAGCAGCCTGGTGCTTTGCTCTCTCTGCCTATTCAAACTCTGCCAATAACAAATATTGTTAATCTATCTATTCTACACGGGAGGCAGAGTTCTTTTCTTGGTGCATAACTTTTATACACATCTTTGCAAATCTAGTAATATCGTGCCTGTGTTCTTATTTTCCTTGTGGACTAAATTCAGACGTCTGCAGATGCAACTAATGTCCAGTAAACCGAAAGAGATGCTGGGCTTAAACTTCCTGTTCATTTGCCGACTTTCTCACAGCCTCTTGCCGTTTCCATGGACAGATGCTGACTGAGTGAAGTCGACCTTCTACTGCCCTGCGCATCTGCTTGACTGACTAGTATTGCCCTTGTGGTGTCCTGTCCACCTGCTGACTCACCAACTTTGCTTCCCCACTAAGAAACTGCCAGTGACGTTTTCCTGTGCCTTCCACCTGTGTAGAATATATCATCCAAATTAATCCTTTTCCTCCTGAGCCACCATTTGTATACATAAAGCTTCATTTCTCTCCTCACAAATTCTGCCTTCAAGTGGCTTGACAGAGTGAAATATCTTCTTATTAATAGGCTTAGTGGCAGGGATGTAGCGGCTTATTGTTGTTTCATTTGGAAAAGAAAAAGCTGCATACATGTGAGTTAAATTAACTTCAAGTGCCAGTCTGTCTCCTATATGGAGTAGATAAATAGGAACCAGGATTCCGGAGAGAATTATTCCAAGCTTTTTGGAGTAACTTTAATCCATGTACCTGATTTAACACCTCTGCCCACACACATACTATAATAATCAGGAGTTTCTAAAACAGATCTCAGAAAAATTTAAGACACATGGCAGGAACCCTGAAATAATTTATTAAATGTAATAGAAAGAGTAGTTATCTGTTTAACTCGCACGCGTAGAAACAACAATATTATCAGAGATGTGGAAGCACTCTTTGTTTTCTTCTGATTTTTTTGCTGAATTATCACCAAAAGCAATCTGTTTTGTGTAGTTATTTTCATAGCACTTTCTAAAATTAGAATAGCTCATTCTCTATCCAGAAATCCTATCGATACTGTTGTGATAAGACTAAGTTAAACAATATCTGAAATACTTGGTTATGCCTGTGCATTCCTTTCCTCCATCACTATTTCATTTATTTCTCTTTTAAAAACTGTACAGCCCCCCCCCCCCCCCCCGCAACCCTTGTACATTCTAGAAGGGTAGCTATGTTTGTGTGTTGCGGCAAAACCAAAAGGAGTCTTATATCACAACAAAAACAAACAGATGTTTTGTAGTTTCAGCTGTCATGGTTAGAATCTATGTCATCAAATGCATGCATGAAGCATATTTTTTGTGGTTTGTAGATATAGCTACACACATAATAAAATATTTTTGAAAGGAAGGAAAGCAATTGCAATTCCTATTAAAATGCATAGTGTGGAGTTGTACTTCATGAATTAAAATTATATGTGTGTTATGTGCCATTAAGTCACTTTTAACTTATGGTGAGCCTATGAATTAATAACCTCCAAAATATCCTATCACCATCAGGTCTTGCAAACTCAAAGCTTTGGCTTCTTTTATTGAGTCAATCCAACTCCTCCTACCTTCAACTTCTCATGGCATTATTGTCCTTTCTAAGACAAATGCAAGGGGAAAAAAAGAAGACTCTGACACAACCCTACTGAATAAAATGGGACTTCTAATGATACCTGCTTAGGATTTCTCCCTGAAAGTCAAATCAGTTCTGTACCTTTGATCTGCTAAGGTTCTGTACCTTCAAACATGATCAGGTCCACCAACAGTGCCACTCTGGAAATTATTCCCAAGGTCATTTCAATTACACAGTCTGCCACTAAGGAAGCAGCAAGTAGAGAAGAGAACAGAAAGCTAGTACAAGCTCAGGAAGATGGCATCATCTGGAGACTCAGGACCTGCCTTTTCTCCCTGGAGGATAAAACCAACTTTTCATACTATCACAATTTTTCTTCACCCATTAAGCATCTTTATATAGTTATGAGTTAGATTCTTCTGTTGGCAGAAACATTTTCAAGGTTCTTTTCCTCACCCCCTCCAATTTAGTAGTTTTTGAGAAAGACAGATGTTTCACTTTATTCAGTCAGACTTGTCTCATCTATGTTGAGCTAGTAGGTGTTTCAGTCTGGTTAATCCCTTTGCTGGAGAGTCTTCCTGTTACTGATTTCTCCTCTTTTTGTTTGTATATTTATTTATTTATTAAAACACTATTTTATATTTCTCTGCTGCCTTTCTGTGAAGGCTCAGGTGGCTCAAAGCATATAAATACAATAGAATAAAACATTTAACCCCTTCAAGTATCACTGCCTTGTCATGGTGAAGGGGCTTGCGTAGCTCAGTGAAGATATGAGCTACGCCGTGCAGGGCCACCCAAGACAGACAGGTCATAGCTGAGAGCTCTGACAAAAGGTGATCCACTGGAGAAGGAAATGGCAAACCACTTCCAGTATCTTTGCCATGAAAACTCTATGGACAATTCCAAAAGGCAAAATGATATGACGCCGGAAGATGAGCCCCTCGGGTCGGAAGGTGTCCAATATGCTACTGGAAATGAGCAGATGGCTAGTACGAATAGCACCAGAATAATGAAGATACTGGGCCAAAGCCAAAAGGGCGCTCAGTTGTGGAGGGAACTGGAGGTGAAAAGACTGTAAAGATTTTTATTCCATAGGAACCTGGAATGTCAAATCCATGAATCAAGGCAAGCTGGACGTGGTCAAAGAAGAGATGACAAGACTGAACATCGACATTTTAGGAATCAGTGAACTAAAATGGACAGGAATGGGTGAATTTAATTCAGATGACAATCAGGTATACTACTGTGGGCAATAATCTCTCAGAAGAGAGTTTCCAGAGAATTTGTACAGCCCTTATCCATCATCTTCGGGACCTCTTTAAGGACTGGAGATGTCCCGGAGGACTGGAAGAGAGCAAACGTTATTCCAATCTTCAAAAAAGGGAGGAAGGATGACCCAGGAAACTATAGACCAGTGAGTCTGACATCTGTTGTGGGGAAGATAATGGAGCAGATATTAAAGGGAGTGATCTGCAAACATCTGGAGGACAATTTGGTGATCCAAGGAAGTCAGCATGGATTTGTCTCCAACAGGTCTTGCCAGACTAACCTGGTTTCCTTTTTTGACCAAGTAACAGGTTTGCTGGATCGTGGAAATTCGGTTGATGTCATTTACTTGGATTTTAGTAAAGCTTTTGACAAGGTTCCCCATGATGTTTTGATGGATAAGTTGAAGGTCTGCAATCTGGATTTTCAGATAGTCAGGTGGATAGGGCATTGGTTAGAGAACTGCACTCAAAGAGTTGTTGTCAATGGTGTTTCATCAGACTAGAGAGAGGTGAGTAGCGGGATACCTCAGGGCTCGGTGTTCGGCCCGGTACTTTTTAATGTATTTATTAATGATCTAGATGAGGGGGTGGAGGGACTACTCATCAAGTTTGTAGCTGACACCAAATTGGGAGGACTGGCAAATTCTCCGGAAGATCGGGTCAGAGTTCAACGAGATCTGAACACAATGGAAAAATGGGCAAATGAGAACAAGATGCAATTTAATAAAGATAAGTGTAAAGTTTTGCATCAGGGTCACAAAAATGAAAAGCATGCCTACTAGATGGGGAATACGCTTCTAGGTAACACTGTGTGTGAACGAGACCTTGGAGTACTTGTGGATTGTAAACTAAACATGAGCAGACAGTGTGATGCAGCGGTAAAAAAGGCAAATGACATTTTGGGCTGTATCAACAGGGGCATCACATCAAAATCACAAGATGTCATAGTCCCATTGTATATGGCACTGGTCAGACCACACCTGGAGTACTGTAGATAAAATTGAAAGGGTACAGAGGAGAGCGACGAGGATGATCTGGGGCCAAGGGACTAAGCCCTATGAAGATAGGTTGAGGGACTTGGGAATGTTCAGCCTGGAGAAAAGGAGGTTGAGAGGGGACATAATAACCCTCTTTAAGTATTTGAAAGGTTGTCACTTGGAGGAGAGCAGGATGCTGTTTCTGTTGGCTGCAGAGGAGAGGACACGCAGTAATGGGTTTAAACTTCAAGTACAACGATATAGGCTAGATATCAGGAAAAACATTTTCACAGTCAGAGTCGTTCAGCAGTGGAATAGGCTGCCTAAGGAGGTGGTAAACTCCCCCTCACTGACAGTCTTCAAGCAAAGGCTGGATACACACTTTTCTTGGATGCTTTAGGATGGTTAGGGCTGATCCTGCGTTGAGCAGGGGGTTGGACTAGATGGCCTGTATGGCCCCTTCCAACTCTATGATTCTATGATTCTAAGAAATGGAGTAGCCTTCATAATCAATAAAAGAGTGGGAAAAACAGTATTAGGATACAATTCCCAAAATGAATCCAGGGCATACCATTCAACATCACAGTAATCCAGGCCTATGACCCAACCACTGCTGCTGAAGAGGATGAAGTTGACCAGTTCTATGAAGCCCTACAACATCTTCTAGAAGCAACGCCAAAAAATGATGTGCTTACCATAATGGGGAATGGAATGCTAAAGTAGGAAGCCAAAAGATTATTGGGATAACAGGCAAGTTTGGCCTTGGAGTACAAAATGAAGCAGGATGCAGGCTGGTAGAATTCTGTCAAGAGTATACAATGGTCATAGCAAACACTCTTTTCCAACAACCCAATAGACGATTCTACACATGGACAACACCAGACGGTCAACACAGAAATCAGATTGACTATGTGCTCTGTAGCCAAAGATGGAGAAGTTCCATACAGTCAGTAAAAACAAGACCAGGAGCTGATTGTGGTTCAGATCATCAGCTTCTTGTTGCAAAATTTAGGCTCAAATAAAAGAAAGTAGGGAAAAGCACTAGGCCACTCAGGTATGAACTACATCATATCCCTAATGAATAGACAGTTGAGGTGACAAATAGATTTAAGGAATTACATCTGATAGACAGAGTGCCTTAAGAACTATGGACAGAGGCTCGTAACATTGTACAAGAGGTAGCAACTAAAACCATCCCTAAGAAGAAGAAATGCAAGAAATCAAAATGGCTGTTTGAGGAAGCTTTACAAATAGCTAAGGAGAGAAGGGAAGTAAAAGAGAAAGATACACCCAATTGAATGCAGAATTCCAGAGAAAAGCTAGAAGAGATAAGAATGCCTTCTTAAATGAAAAGTGCAAACAAATAGAAGAAAATAATAGAATGGGGAATCTTTTCAAGAAAATTGGAGATATGAAGAGAACATTTCATGCAAATATGGGTATGATAAAGGACCAAAATGGTAGGGACTTAAAAGGGTGCCATATGGAGGATGGAGCAGAATTGTTCTCTCTTGCCCCAGAGGGACAGACCAGAATGAATGGGATGAAATTAATTCAAAAGAAATTCCATCTAAACATCCAGAAGAAGTTCCTGACAGAGTGTTTCTCAGTGGAACAGGCTTCCTCGGAGGTAGTGGGTTCTCCATCTTTGGAAATTTTTAAACAGAGGCTAGATGGCCATCTTACGGAGAGGCTGATTCTGTGAAGGCAAAGGGGTGGCAGGTTACAGTAGATGAGCAATTGGGATGTGAGTGTCTTGCATAGTGCAGAGGGTTGGACTAGATGACCCATGAAATCCCTTCCAACTCTATTATTCTATGATTGTATGCCACACCATTGCACTCATTTCTCATGCTAGCAAAGTTATGCTCAAAATCCTACAAGCTAGGCTCCAGCAATATGTAGGCCGAGAACTTCCAGAAGTACAGGCTGGATTTCGAAGAGGCAGAGGAACTAGAGATCAAATTGCCAACATACGCTGGATCATGGAGAAAGCTAGGGAGTTCCAGAAGAACATTTACTTCTGCTTCATTGACTATGCTAAAGCCTTTGATTGTGTGGAACACAAGAAATTGACTAGCAGGCGGCGACTTTACCAGAAACGACACGAACCCAGCTTTTGGCAACAAAATGGCCGCAGCCGTTTATTACCCCGGACCCCTCCAGCCGGAGGGTTGGCCCGAATGCAGGAAAGGGAACCTCCCTTCGCCAGCCGTCTGCCTGACCACCTTAACCGTGGTGTTCCGGCTCCACGCCTCTCTCCCAGCTGGGAGGATGGGACGCCTTCCGCCGCGGAATCCTTGGGAAGCGACCACAAAGGACCCAATGGCCATCCGCCTCCATCAGGTCCTCGATTCGCTTGGCCCCGGGCCCCTGGCCTCCCAGCCGGGTAGGCCGCGCCCGGTTATGGCGGGTCTCATTAATGAGACCCCCCTTTTCCGGGGAGTCCCGTGTGCAAACGGGCTCCCTGCCAAAAGGCTCCCTTCCTGGCATGACCCGCGGCTGCGACGAAAGATATAACAAAAGGGAGGGATAGGGAGGGTAGCTGTCCGGGCGGCGTGCAACGGGCGAAGAGGGCGGGCTGCCTCTTCCCAGCCTATTTAAGGCTGGCAGCCCCGCCCTTCTCTGACAGGCCGCGGCTGGGTCCACGCCGTCCTTGCCGCCGCCGCTGTGTCAACGGCGGCCGCGCTCAATCGCAGCCGCGATTTGACTAGCAGGCAGCGACTTTACCAGAAACGACACGAACCCAGCTTTTGGCAAAAAAATGGCCGCAGCCGTTTATTACCCCGGACCCCTCCAGCCGGAGGGTTGGCCCGAATGCAGGAAAGGGAGCCTCCCTTCGCCAGCCGTCCGGCTGACCACCTTAACCGCGGCGCTCCGGCTCCACGCCTCTCTCCCAGCCGGGAGGATCACAGAGGAGGGCGTCCGCCTCCATCAGGTCCTCGATTCATTTGGCCCCGGGCCCCTGGCCTCCCAGCCGGGTAGGCCGCACCCGGTTATGGCCGGTCTCATTAATGAGACCCCCCCTTTTTCGGGGAGTCCTGTGCCCAAACGGGCTCCCCGCCAAAAGCCTCCCTTCCTGGCATGACCCGCCACTGGACGGTGACATCTGGTCCCAGTTCCTGCCAACGCTCAGACATAACTTGTAACAAAACTGTCCGAACGCTGGACAACCATAAATCACAACCCCGCTCAGAAAGGTGGACCCTGTCGGCCCGGTACAACAGCGGAGCACGAAAGGTAATGTCAGGGTGAGGAATGACCGCACCCCCCAAAGCCAAGGTTAACTTTTTTGTGACCTTGTTCGCCTTCTGCTTGGCCCAGTTAACCCGATCCGGCCTCACAGCATCACGCCAGGCCAGCCGGTCCAGCATCTCAGACCAAAGCAAGATAGTGTTCGGAAGGCACTGCCGCAGGATCGTCAAGTCCTCAAAGATGGCCGCACTCAGCTGACGTCCGGTCATGGTTGGCAAATTGTTTCTCCCAGATGTACCACTAGGATGTCCGGCACGCCACTTCGATGTACGTCATCTGCCACGACACTCAGCAAAGAGGACCACCGCAGCCCACGGTGCCCGGCCCACGTGATTTTGCCAACTGCCTCGAAGCCAAGATGCGTCCCCCAGCTGGACGAAGCTGCACGCCTTCCGGCCCAGTAAGGGATGCTATGGCCCACCACCACAATGCTTGCCGCTGCCGACGGAACACCTGTGGAAAAGATACGTCAAACAGCGTGTTGAGGGCAAATGTACGACCTGAAAGCCTTCGACCTCCCCCTCTGCTGAATGGCTCCTGGCGACTCACCCACCAGGAAGGCCTCGTTGGCGGCTCCTATCCTGAAGGAGTGTCCCCCGTACATGGTGGGCTGGAGGCCCGCTGACTGCAAGCAAGTCCGGAGTACGGCCACCAGCTGGTACCGGGACAAGCAGGTGCCGTCCGCGTGCAACAGTAAGGCCCCTGGCAACGGCGGCCTGGCCGCAAGGTAGTGGGCCATGGCCTGCCGCGGGCAGTCCGCTGATCCCTCCAGGGCAGGCAGATGCACGTGGCACCCCCTGCCCCTTTGATCACATTTGGAGCACCGGATCATGCACTGGACACCGGAGCCCACCAGTTCCATGTCCGTGACGAGCAGGCCCGCCGAGGCCCGGGCCGAACGAGACTGGGCCACCATTTCGCCCGGTCGCAGAGCCCCATAAAAAGCCAGCGTGAACGCTGCACTGAACAGCACGCACTCGTACTCTGAACAGGCCACTTTTGGAAGCTGCCCGAGCAACTGGGACAGCACCGCTCTGGTGATGGGGCGTCGTGGATCTGGCGCCGGCCGGGCCAGTCGCCCCCACCCCTTAATGGCTTGTCTGGCCAGGAACGACTGTCCGGGATCCCATGAGACCATGGCCTTCGAGCAGAAGGACAGCCCGGCCAGTGTGACCCTCATGGTCCGATGAGAGAGTCCCCGCCCCTTAAGGTGAGCCAAGAAGCGCAGCAGCATATCCTCTTCCATGGGCCATGCCCGTCGGGACCCAGCTCACCAAGCAAAGTCCACAAAATCAGCGGCCGCCCTGCAGTAAGCGCTCTGCGTGGATGCCGCCAGCGAGGATAGGACGCCGTCAACAATCAAGCGGCGCCAAGTTGCCACAGGTCTGCCGGGCACACCTCCGGGTCCGCGGTCGCCACTGGGGCAAGCCGACGAAATCTCTTGACCTGAAACCGAGAGAGAGCATCGGCCAATTCGTTGGTAGCCCCAGGGACATGCCATGCACGGAACGAGATATCGTGCGACAAACAGGTCAAAACGAAACCTCGGACGAGGTGCATCACCCTCGCCGACTGGGAGGACTGCCTGTTAATTATTTGAACCACTGCCTGGTTGTCGCACAGAAACTCCACCCTCCTATTCCCAAAGTGGAGGGCCCAGATGCGAACCGCCACCAGAATGGGAAAAAACTCAAGGAATGTCATATCGCAGAGGACCTCCGCTGTCCAGGCGTCTGGCCACTGCTCGGCACACCACATTCCATTGAAGTACACCCCAAACCCGCACCCACCGGGGGCGGCGGAGTGCACTTGTAGCCGGTCCCTGGGGGCGTATGGCGTTTGCCAAATAGCCACACTATTAAACCCTTCCAAGAACTGTTCCCACACCCTAAGGTCCTCCCTGATGGCCTGGGTAATACGCAGGTGATGGAAAGGGTGGGACAACCCCCTGGTTGCGCATAACAACCGAAAGCAAAATGCCCTCCCGGGAGAGACCACCCTGCAGGCGAAATTCAAGTGCCCCAACAGAACCTGAATCTCACGCAGCGTGCACTTCCGCTTGGATAGGACGACCGTTATCAGCGCGCGCAGGGAGGCCAGCTTTTCCGCCGGTAAGCTGGATGTCCCAGCTACGGTATCTAGCTGAATCCCCAAAAACGTGAGCCTGGTGGCGGGACCCTCCATCTTGTCCACCGCCAAAAGCACCCCCAACACTGTCATGACCTCCTGGAACCCGCACAACCTGGCAGAACAGAGGTCGGTGCCTCCGGGGCCCGCCATCAGGAAATCATCCAGATAGTGAGCCAGCTTGCGAAACTGCCAACGAGACCGGGCCACCCACTCCAAAAAGGAGCTAAAGGTTTCGAAAGCTGCATAGGCAATGGAGCACCCCATTGGCATGGCTTTGTCCACATACCATTCCTCACGGAACCGGAAACCCAGGAGGCAAAAATCGTCTGGATGGACAGGCAGAAGCCGGAAGGCCGATTGCATGTCACACTTTGTGAGCAACGCGCCCCGGCCGCACCTGCGAACCATGGCCACCGCCTCATCGAATGGTGTATACATCACCGAGCAAAGCTCCGCAGGAATAAAGTCGTTAACCGCCCCGCCTCTTGGGTAGGACAAATGCTGGATGAGGCGGAACTCCCCCGGCGTCCTCTTTGGCACCACGCCGAGCGGCGAAATCCACAAGTTTGGCAGTAGTAGGGCCCCGTACGGGCCGGCAATCCGGCCGCCCGCCAGTACCTTCGCAATCTTGGCCGCCACCACCTCGGGCAAGTCCTGAGGGGACCGCAAGTTCCCGCTGGTGGTTGCCACCCGCTTGCCGGTGAACGGGATCCGAAAACCTTCGGTGAACCCGGCGGCCAAGTAGGCAGCCGCCGCCCTGTTAGGATAGTGTTCCAGCCAGGCTAAAAAAACCGGCACCTTGATCGGACTCGGAGCCAGCGAGCCAAGGGCCAGGTCGGGGTCAGCCAGATTTTGGTGCAGTTGAAGGTGCAGTAGGGCCCGATCCCCCGTTCTTTCTCCCAGATGATCAGGTCCCTCGAAAGGGCTGGGACGTTGATGGCTGGGAACAAGACTCCATGGTTTGGGCCCCACCGCAGGTCTCGCAGCGGTGTTAAAACCGACACCTGCGGCATTTACAACTGCCCCTATTATAGTCCCAACAAACCAAGCCAGCTAACTTCTTTGGGGGACCCGAGGAACCGGTCTTTACTCATTCCTTCCGCTGCCTGGTGCTGGGACCCACCTGCATGATCCAAGCATCGTGCAAATGGAGATCCCAGCATGTGGAGGCATTATGGGATGCAAGCTGGCGAAACTCCCTGTCATAGTCCATGGCGGCCTCCTCCCCCCCGACTTCCCAGGCCTGCAGGAAGTTATAGAGATACCAGGCCAGGTGCCACCCCGGTTCATGGTAAGACCCGCAAATGAAGGCCTGGAACTCGGCAAACCCCTTGAGCCAATTGAGCATTGACCACTCACAAGGCTGTGCTCAAGGCTTCTCAGTATCGCCCCTCTTACCTGTGTCGGCGCCCTTACGCCGCCATTTTGACAGCTCGAAAAAATCCACGAAATATCCGTCGAGGGTCCGCTCCCGGAGTTTAATGGGGAGATGGACCCCTGGCGGCGCCTCCCCATCCCGGAATCGCCCCGGGGGTTCCCTGCGACTTTGGCTGATGCCCGCCTCATCGAGCAAGCGAACCGTGTTGTGCCTACGGTTCAACATCCAGGGCGGGATGCCGGGAACGAATGCCCCTTCGATCCAGTACCAACCGTCGTGGATGGTACTATCCCCTTCATCGCATGAGGAGGACTCACCTGAGTGCGAGCTTGGCCGGGACGAACGCCTCCTCTTGTGGGCCCTCCTCTGCGATCTCTGCTGCCGCTTCCAGTTGCGCCCCGCCCGCGGGGAACCTCCCCGCGAACTGGCGATGTCTCCCGGAATAACGGACATGGAAGCCGCCGATCAAACGGGACTATGGCGCCGGGCCTGCCGGCCCCCATAAAGGGCCTTAGCCTCCACATAGCCGGCCCGATAGTCCGAAGACTTGCGGGAGGCAGAGGGACCGGAGGACGTGGATTGGGAGGACCGGCTGAAGGGGGTGGCCTGAGGCCCCGATCGCCCTCTCATGTAGCCCGGATTGCCATACCGGTCCCCCGAGCCCCGCACGCGGGGCCCCAAAGACGATCTGCTAGAACCGTCCCCCTCCCGCCGCCAACTGCGGCCAGGGCGCCGAAGGGGGGAAGGGGACTGGTACGCATCCCCGGAGCGCCGCCTCTGCACGGTATGTGCCCTCTTTCCCCCGCTGCTAGAACTCAATCCCACCAGGCGACGAACCCTGGACCGCCTGGCTGCCCCGTCTCGGGACACAGGCGATGAGCCCCACGCGGAGTGCCCCGGTACGGGCGAGCTGCTGCCGTGTCCGCCCTCCGACCCGCGCCTGGGCGTCGACCCGCTGGAGCCCCCAAGCCCGCTAGGACTGGGCGCTCGCCGAGCGGGCCGCCCCTCTCAGGCCCTCCTCCCAGGGTTGTAAGAAGCCCAGGCCCTGCTTGACCGCATGGCTCAGGCCAGTTTGGCCGTCCGTCCCACGGACCCGGAAACCTCGGGCCCCGGGGAACCCGACCTCCGGGATCCGCGGGCGAGCGGGACCCTCTGCGCGGCCGCGCAGCCCTAGGGGTGCTGGCCGCCTCCTGGGCACCCAGTCCCATGCCAGACTCCCGTGCAGCCACGCTGGACCTTCTGGGCCTGGCCCCTCCCGCATCCGGCGGGGGGGATCCCTCCCGGCCCAAACCAGACCGCCCCCCGGCCCTCCCGGACCCTCGGGTAGCCGGGGGAGAAGGGGAGCCAGTCGAACTGCGCCGGGGCTTGCTGGGCCCCGCCCTCGGCGAGGGAGTCATGGCCGACCCCCGCCCCGCCCACCGCTGCTTCCCCGGGGAGAGTCTGCCCCGCTGCCACTCCTGGCCCCTGTACGCGGGACCGCGCTGGGTGTGGACGCCAGGGAGGCACTCCTCCTCCCGCCCCCCCAAGACTGCGTGGTGGGGGCCCCAACCCCCGCCCGGACTGGCTCTGCCCCTTGGCCCTCTGCCGCAGGGCCATCTGGTGCTGCGGTGGCCCTTAGAGGCCTGCCTTGTGCAGCACGGCATCGTCACCCCCAACCCCTGAGGAGGCCCGGACAACAACCACCCTCCTCCCGCCTGGCCGCTGTGCCCGGGAAAAGACAGGGCCCGAGCGCCGTAAGCCTTTCCGGGCTCCCTCCGGCCTACCTCTGCCGCCCGAACAGCAAGCTGTCCGGGCGGCGTGCAGCGGGCGAAGAGGGCGGGCTGCCTCTTCCCGGCCTATTTAAGGCCGGCAGCCCCGCCCTTCTCCAACAGGCCGTGGCACGGCCTGATGACGCGGCTGGGCCCACGCCGTCCCTGCCGCCGCTGCTGCGTCAACGGCGGCCGCGCTCAATTGCGGCCGCGATTTGTGGCAAGTTCTTTAAAAGATGGGAATACCAGAGCATCTTATCTGTCTCTTGAGAAACCTATACGCAGGTCAAGAAGCGAGAACCGGCATGGAATCACTGATTGATTCAAAATTGAGAAAGGAGTTTGGCAAGGCTGTATACTGTCGGCTTGCCTATTTAACTTATATGCAGAGCCCATCATGAGAATGCTGGGGTTAGATGAGTCACAAATTGGGATCAAGATTGCAGGGAGAAATATCAACAACCTCAGTTATGCAGATAATTCCGCTCTAATGGCAGAAAGCGAAGACGAAGTAAAGAGACTTTTGATGCGGGTGAAGGAGGAGAGTGCAAAAGGTGGCTTGAAACTCAACATCAAGTCCTGCCGAATAGATCGGGAAAAAATGGAGGTAATGACAGTTTTTATTTTCCTGGGCTCCAAGATCACTGCAGATGGGGACTGCAGCAAACAAATTAAAAAACGCTTTTCTTGGGGAGGAAAGCTATGGCAAATCTAGACAGCATCCTAAAGAGCAGAGACATCACCCTGCCAACAAAAGGCATCTAATCAAGGCTATGGTCTTCCTAGTTGCAATGTATGGCTGTGAAAGTTGGACCATAAGGAAGGCCAAGTGTCAAAGAAGTGAGGCTTTTGAACTCTGGTGCTGGCGAAGACTCTTGTGAGTCCCTTGGACTGCAAGGTGACCAAACCGGTCAGTCCTAGAGGAGATCAGCCCTGACTGCTCTTTAGAAGTTCAGATCCTGAAGATGAAACTCAAATCCTTTGGCCAACACATGAAAAGGCAGGACTCCCTGGAGAAGAGCCTAATGTTGGGAACGATTGAGGGCAAAAGAAGAAGGGGATGACAGAGAATGAGGTGCCTGGATGGAGTCACTGAAGCAGTAGGTGCAAACTTAAATGGACTCTGGGGAATGTTAGAGGACAGGAAGGCCTGTAGGATCATTGTCCATGGGGTTGCGATGGGTCGGACACGACCTTGCAACTAATAACAACTTGCCTTTATACTCAACATTTCCTATGGTGACTCAGTTCTGTGAGTGCATAGCACAAACTTTTAATTGTTAAGGATCATTGCCTGAACTTTCTCAGTAGAATAAACCCATTGGGAAGATATGCTGATCAAATGTCACATGGGAAAACAAGCAGGAATTCCTGTGGAATGCACTTCACCATGACCAAAGAAATGGAACAAAACACAATGTGGATCAGAAGTTTACATGGGAGGGTGAATCTTATCAAAAAAAACAACCTCTTGATCTCTGTCACATCTTATTTTACTGAGAAAAAAATGAATACTTGCAACTTTTCCACTGTGTACTGAACAGCTTGCAGGGAGGGAGTTTGATTATAAAACCACTAAGCAGAGAAAGCAATACCCACATTTACATCTGCTTTGAGTAAAAAGAAAGCCCAAACCCTCAGGGAAAACATTCATGCATTGAATATCAAGTGTAATTTGACCCAGAGAAAGGACAGACCAGAGGATGCTGCTGACTTGCTGATGCAATCGGTGGTCCAGCAGCTGTTTGCTGAACTGAACATTCTTCTGGTACTCACAAACCTTCTGGTACAACACATCCTCCTTCCTCACACTGTTGTTTGCAAGGCAATGTTAAGAAAATGGCATGGAACAAATGAGACAATCCTGCCCTACAATGGCATATTGAAAGGAATGAGGAAACTCAATTTTCCTGCAATTTGTCTTACCTCATTCAGTATGCTCTTAAAGGATGAAACCATAACAAAGACACATGCACAATCAAAAAGAGAGAGATGTTTTAATTCTGCAATTCTCCTATGAATACTAGGCAATCAGCTTGCTCCTGGGAGTATTGAATCCAAATATGGTTTTTCTGTATTAAAACAAATGCTGCTTTCTTTTGATTTTTCAGACATTCTCCAGTTCAAGAGATTTGGTAATTAAGTGAATGTCACTTTTCTGGCCTTGTTCCTTAGACTGCATAGATACAAAGTGCTAGTGGCCTTGAAATGCCCCAAGATGCCCCAAGATACTGCCGTGTTGGGAAGTATGCAAACTTATAGTGGCTGTCTGAAAAGTATGTCTAAAGAGTCAGTCTTCAAACAGGAGGGGAGGACAGAAAAACACATTCTTTCCAAGCACCTTCTTTAATCCTCCATTTTCTGCTCAGCGGAATCATATTCATAGTCAGATTATTCATTATTAAGAGCTTATTTCAGATCAAAACCTGTATGTCAGTAGATTAGAACATGGAGGAAGATTAGCTTCTCACTGTAGGTGGTGGGAACAAATTCTTTATCTTATCATTAGTATGGACTTTCATGGGTTTTGATCATAATTATTAATTGTGCCAGTAGACTGTTCCACAAGGATTAAAATGCAGATAGGTGTCATTTAAATAACATAATCATGTTGAAAGGCAGGTTTACTGGCAGGAAAATCCTCTGTTTTATGAGTCAATTTTCTTTTTGGAACTCTTTTAAATGCCACTTACTTGAATTTTTTAAAAAACTGTTGTTTATTTTCATAGGTATGCAATGTAAATTTACTTCAGCTATGATTCTGATTGATACAATTGGCTCATTAAAGTTTTAAGGTGATAATCCTATGCAAACAGTGCCCATTGAATTCAGTGGGATTTATTTTGCAGTAAATATGCCTGGGGTCAAGCTCCATGTAATGTTGATGCTCATCTAGAGGAAAATTCAGAGTGAATGAAAACAAACAGCCCCTCCCACTTTTTCTACCTCTCTAATCTCCTTGTTCTTTTCCCAAACATTGATTAGAGATTGATTTACAATTGGTAAATTTTAAAAAATGTTGAGTTACTGGAGCCAAACATAACAAAAGCCTCTGAATACTCTAACAATTTTGACCTTGTCTTTACTTATATACATATTTGTATGTCTATATTCAAGCATATCTGAAGTATTAGTCTTCAGAAACAGCTCTTTAGTGTAGATTAGTGCAGCTAGTGTCCTCTCCTCTCTGAGCATTGGAAAAATAGGTACAAGAAATAACTTCAAATAGCATGAGACATAGCAGTTGTTCTGCCATCCTGATTTCAACACATCAGTTGTATAATGACATGCCAACAATCTCTCATCAGCTGTATATGAAAGTAGCCATCCACTAATTCTAGCATATCTCCCTGATGATATTTATTGTTTATGCTATAATAGAACAGTCTGCTCCCCACTCTGATATTTCAATATAGCTAACCCAATATAGCTAATCCAATTCCATACCCACTAACAAGGAAAAGGGAGGGGGCAGATGACAGACACAACTGTCACATTTGTGAGGGGGGCTAGATCTTCTTGCTGCCCGGCCTTAATCGAAAGCCTGGCAGAAGAGCTCCATCTTGCAGGCCCTGTGGAGTGATGACAATTCCCGGAGGGCCCGCAGAAAAATGTTAGCATATTTCTTATGGTTCCCCTAAGCAGCCTGTAGCACTCCCACCAACCGTGCCCAGGAATCGTGTATCTGGCATGCCCATGCCTGAAATCTGGTGAGCTTTCCCCTGGAGGGTCCCATAAGGGTAACAATTGGGCTTCAGTCACTATCTCAAATGGGGACATGCCTGTGCTAGCTTGTGTTGACTTGTTATACGTGAACTTGGCCAAGGGTAACAACATGGTCCAGTTGTCCTGTTGGAAAGCTGTGTACCATCTCATGTACTGCTCCAGTACTTGATTCACCTGCTCATTCACCTCCAGGTGGTACCTGGACATCAGCCCTTGCTCTGCTCCAATCATCTTCAGGAACTCCCACAAAAAGGTGGCTATGAACTGAGACCCATGGTCAGATACAACTTTGATGGGTGAACCATTCAGTCTATAAATGTGCTGGATAAGCATGCTGGCCAGTTTTGGGGCAGAAGGGGGCACTGAGCATGGGATGAAGTGTTCCTCCTTGGAAAAAAAATCAATCACCACCCTTAATCACCATCTTCCCATGACTGGGGGGTAAGTCTATGATGAAATCCATGGTTACAATCACTCATGGTACATTCAGGACCTCCAGCAGGGATTGGGGCTTCCCCACCCTCTTTTCATAGTGATACACACCAGGAAGCCATGCACATAAGCCTCTACATCTTTCCACAAGGTGAGCCACCTGTACTGCCTCCTTGGAGGTGGAAAGTCTTTAGGAAGCCAAATTGGCACCTGCCTGACTGTAATGAAACAACTGTAGAACTTGTCACTGCTGAGGGGCAGGAATGTACTCTCTCTACCCCATGCAAAACTTCCCCCCACAGTTCACTAGCTAGTTCTTCACCAAGTCCCACTCTTTATCCTCCATCCCTATGTGCCCCACCACATTGGGCCTTAACCCCTTCTGGGTTTCTTGTCATCATTTCACCTGTGCCCTGCTGACATGCCTGACTGTGGATTACCATTGCCAGCTCCAGTTGTCCATGTCCACCACTGGATCTATGTGACTCTCATGTTATGGGAGATGGGACAAGGCACCTGCTAGCAAGTTCTGCTCCCAAAGCAGATGCTTGAGTTTGAAATTAAAGTGAGAGAAAAACTCAGCCCACTTAATCTGCTTGGCATTGAGTTTGTGCTGTTGCTTAAGGGCTTGCAAGTTTTTATTGTCAGTCCATACTAAATGGAATGGGGCCCTTCTAATGCTAGTGCCACCAAGTTGGCAGGGCCACCTTGATAACCACAGCATCCTTATCCCAAATCACCTAGTGCTCTACACTGTTAAACTTTATTTTAGTGGAAGGGTTAGCAAGCATTTTCAGGATTAGTCACATAAACAATGTAATTCACAAACTTACCCAAACTCTTTGAAAGTTTAGTTTAACTTTTCCCACATGAAGAAGTGAAGCCTACTCTAAAATCTGCTTACTCTTCTACTCAGTTGAACACTAAAACCATTGTTTAGCATTGTGTTGCTAAGAGTATTGCCTAGAGCAAATTATATGGTCAGGAGCTACCGCACTGACAATCGAATTCTTGTCACACTATTCTCCCACCTCCAAGAACATTCAGAATGACAGGTATTGCTTCCTAAATAACCCTCTGTGAAGCCTGAAATTGGAATGAAGTTTGGCTTCCAGGTTGTTAGCACTTGTTGCACAGAACCAGCACATCTCATTAACAAGCTATTCCTTGTGATATACTTTTTATTCACGAACCCGTTGTACAGTCACCAACAATGCATTGGGGAGGGAACATCTGCTACTGAGGTGCATATTTTATATAGCACAGCACTGGAATACCAAGCAGAGGAGCAGATGATGACTCCATACAAGAGATCACCCTCTTTACATAAATGAAGGTAATTTATTTCTTCCTTCCTCACACCTCTGTGCATGTTCTCCTTTCATTCTGATTGAAACAGGTCTCATTTGGACTTCTCTCTCTTTCCTTCCCATTTTTCAAACATGCCAGCGGCATTCTTAAGAGTAACTCTTGTGAGAATTCATTACAGCTCAGTGGAAGCAAGAGCACATTTTATTTCATTCTGCTGTTCAGTACTGTTTGTAACTGTTTCTTGTTTGCTTTATCACTTTCAGCTTTCAGCTAAGAAACAATTGCAGATTGATGAACATATAAAAGTAACATTAAGGGTCAGGAGTTGCTTTAAGTTTCTCCCATCCACATTCTAAGAATACTATAGCAATTAGGAGGCGTGTTAAACTGATTCTCCTGCACTAGACTTAACTCCTTTGTTTCTATTATGTTGTGCAATGCACAAAGAATACATTTGTTCAATTTAATTATTTGGGGCACAATCGATTCTGTGCCAAATTTAAGAAAATGAGAACATAAGACGAGTTCTCCTGGATCTCACAAATAGTTCATCAGTATCCTGTCTCACACAGTGGTCATATAGTTACTCTGGAAGGCATAGAAACTGAGGCCTTCCCTTTCTTAATGGCAGTAATATTCTGAAGTTTACTGCCATAGCTAGTAGTCACTGTTAAACCAAATGCCCTATTCTAGTGGCCATTACTATATTAATCATAGAGTTGGAAGGGGCCATACAGGCCATCTAGTCCAACCCCCTGCTCAACGCAGGATCAGCCAAAAGCATCCTAAAGCATCCAAGAAAAGCGTGTATCCAACCTTTGCTTGAAGACTGCCAGTGAAGGGGAGCTCACCACCTCCTTAGGTAGCCTATTCTACTGCTGAACTACTCTGACTGTGAAAATTTTTTCCTGATATCTAGCCTATATCATTGTAGTTTAAACCCATTACTGCACGTCCTTTCCTCTGCAGCCAACAGAAACAGTATCCTGCCCTCCTCCAAATGACAACCTTTCAAATACTTAAAGAGGGCTATCATGTCCCCTCTCAACCTCCTTTTCTTCAGGCTGAACATTCCCAAGTCCCTCAACCTATCTTCCTAGGGCTTGGCCCCTTGGCCCCAGATCATCCTCGTCGCTCTCCTCTGTACCCTTTCAATTTTATCCACGTCCTTCTTGAAGTGAGGCCTCCAAAACTGCACACAGTACTCCAGTGTGGTCTGACCAGTGCCGTATACAATGGGACTATGACGTCTTGTGATTTTGATGTGATGCTCCTGTTGATACAGCCCAAAATGACATTTGCCTTTTTTACCGCTGCATCACACTGCCTGCTCATGTTTAGTTTAAAATCCACAAGTATCCCAAGGTCTCGTTCACACACAGTGTTACCTAGAAGCGTATCCCCCATCCAGTAGGCATGCTTTTCATTTTTCTGACCCAGATGCAGAACTTTACACTTATCTTTATTAAATTGCATCTTGTTCTCATTTGCCCATTTTTCCATTGTGTTCAGGTCTCGTTGAACTCTGTCTCTATCTTCCGGAGTATTTGCCAGTCCTCCCAATTTGGTGTCATCTGCAAACTTGATGAGTAGTCCCTCCACCCCCTCATCTAGATCATTAATAAACATGTTAAAAAGTACCGGGCCGAGCACCGAGCCCTGAGGTACCCCGCTACTCACCTCTCTCCAGTCTGATGAAACACCATTGACAACAACTCTTTGAGTGCGGTTCTCTAACCAATTCCCTATCCACCTGACTATCTGAAAATCCAGATTGCAGTCCTTTAATTTATCCATCAGAACATCATGGGGAACCTTGTCAAAAGCTTTACTAAAATCCAAGTAAATGACATCAACCGAATTTCCCCAATCCAGCAAACCTGTTACTTGGTCAAAAAAGCAAACCAGGTTGGTCTGACAGGACCTGTTGGAGACAAATCCATGCTGACTTCCTTGGATCACCAAATTGTCCTCCAGATGTTTGCAGATCGCTCCCTTTAATATCTGCTCAATTATCTTCCCCACAACAGAGGTCAGACTCACTGGTCTGTAGTTTCCCGGGTCATCCTTCCTCCCTTTTTTCAAGATCGGAATAACGTTTGCTCTCTTCCAGTCCTCCGGGACATCTCCAGTCCTTAAAGAGGTCCCAAAGATGATGGACAAGTGTTCTGCAAGTTCTCCGGAAAGTTCTCTGAGCACTCTTGGGTGCATTTCATCCGACCCACAGGATTTGAACTCATCCAGTGCAGATAAATGCCTCTCGACAACCTCTCTGTCCATGTCAACATGCCACCCAGACACTATCCCTTGGCTACTGCCATCTCTAGATGTGCCTAAACCCTTTGACCTGTGGGAAAAAACAGACGTAAAATAGGCGCTGAGCCTTTCTGCTTTCTCTGCATCCTCCGTTAGAGTTTGTCCATCTGCATCCAACAGTGGGCCTATTGCCTCCTTTACTATACGTTTGCTCCTCATATAACTAAAAGTATTTTCTTGTTACAATGGGCTTCCCTGGCCAATCTTAGCTCTCAGCTTTGGCCTTTCTGATGATTGATCTACAGTGCCTAGTAACCTGTAGGTACTCTTCTTTAGAGCTCTGTCCTTCCCTCCATTTCCTGAACATTTCCCTTTTCTTTCTAAGCTCCTCTTGAAGTTTTCTGTTCATCCAAATAGGCTTCTTAGAGCTCCTGCGGTGTTTTCATCTTTTTGGGATAGTCATGGATTGAGCATGCAATAGCATGCAATATTCTCAAGCAGCAAATTCCACATTTTAATCACTTGTTGTGTAAAGTAGTATGTATCTAAAGAAGTGTGTTTACACATGAAAGCTTATATTTTGAATAAACCTTGTTGGTCTTAAAGGTGCTGCTGGGCTCAAAATTTGTTATGTTGTGGGTAGCCATGTTGGTCTGAAGTAGCACAACAAAATCAGAGTCCAGTGGCACCTTTAAGACCAACAAAGCTTTCGAGTGCAATCACTCTTCCTCAGATTATGAACAATAATTCCTGTTAACCGTTCTAAATTTACTGCCCATAACATTCATTACATGCCCTCAAGGATCAGTAGTTTGGGAGAGGGAGAAAAAGTTCCATCTGTCCACCCACTACATGATTATGTAACACTTTATCATATCTCCCCTCTTTGTTGTCTCATGTCTTAGCATAAACATCCCAGGCTCTTCAGGCTTTCCCCTTAGGAAGTGCTCCAACATCTTAATCAACTTGGTTGTGTTCTTCTGTATTTTTTCCAGTTTTGTAATGTCCTTTTTGAGATGTGATAACAAGAACTGCACACAGTATTCCAAATGAGGCCACATCATAAAACTATATAGGGGCATTCACTACCACCTTACTGGGTTAACATTTTCCGTGAGTTATCCACTATGATCACAAGGGCAGAGTCTGCACTTACTTTGTTTATTCCATTGTCAATCCTGTTGAATTCAGATTGCTTTGAATTCGGGTCTTCCTCCCCCCCCCATTGAAACAGGAAAATGTTCTGCACGTGGTTAGGGTAGTTCAGAAGCTGGGGGGGAGCCAAGCCTCTTTCTTTCTTTTCTTGAAGGGGGGGGGGAGAGGATCGAAAAAGGCAGAGGGAGGAAAAATCCAGGACCGACAGAAGTTGAGAGAAATTAGGGGCTCCCCCTTTAAGGCAAGCGTGTCACATGACCAGGTGTAGCCTAGCAGAGGTTCTTTACCACGGAGCTTTTTTTCCAATCTGGATATTGAGGATTAACAGCAGTCTGAGATATCGCACAATAAAGGTAGTGTCACTCCCTATCAATCCTTCTTGCTGCAGAAGGAAAATTTAAATCGCCCCAAATCCAAACGGAAATCGGATTCTGTGTAGAGGGCAGGGACTGAATCAATCTGGGGTTGGAATAAAAGCTCCGTGCAGTTTACACCAAGGTCTCTGGTCTCAACAAGTTCAAACTTTGTTAGCATGTGCTTGACATTGGGATTTTTGGGGCCATGTTAATGGTCATTCACCTGATTTGAGTAGATACTGCTGGAGCTCTTCATAGTCATCTTTAGTTTTCACCATCCTAAATAATTTTGAATCATTTGCAAACAGTGGCCCTGGAACACCTAGTCACAATGATCCATGTGATGGTCACTTCTAGATTGGATTTCTGCAACTTGCTCTATGAAGGTCTGCCCTTATCCCTTATCCCAAAACTACAGATGGTCCAAAATGCAACAGCCAGGGTTCTCACAGTAACACCATGGAATTCCCACATTTGGCCCATCCTCCATCAACTACGGTGGCTACCAATAGAATTCCAGATCAGGCTAAAGGTTCTGGTAATGACCTTCAAGGCCATACACAGTCAGGGCCCAGTGTATCTGAAGGATACCTATGCCCCTCAAAGAGCTTTGTGCTCTGCCACTGCCAAATGGCTGGTGATCCCTGGCCCAAAAGAAGCCCACTTGCTGGCCTTCTGAACCTCCCTCCCAGGAATCCATATCCATGGACCTGTTTGACTATTGTCCTGTGTAAACTGTTATCTTCTGTTGTTATTGTTACCATTGTTTTATTCTACTCAAAAGAAGAAAAGGAGATGCTTCTCTGCCAGTAAGTTGGCATGTATAATTCTCTTGCTCTCTCCTATGTTTGACTCCATTGCTGTCTGATAAGGGCTTGTGCTGTTCCAAGACATTTAAGCCACTACAATAATATGAAGCTGACAAAAAGATTTCTTACTCTTCTGTATCATTAAGTAGCAAGTAATAGGGCATGTGACAAAAATAAGCATGTAGCATAGGTCAAAGTACAAAGTTAATTTTCAATAGACACCTTGGTTCCTCTTGGAAAAGAAATCCCTGAACCAGCAGTAATCTAGAAAATAACAGTTACTTTAATTTTATTACCAAAAGATCAGGGTCACAACAACAGCAATTACCTGTAATTTCCCATTTTGGCAATTATATTATTATGAAAATGATCACTTGCTAACTGCACTAAAGCTTCTAGGGGCACTAAAGTGAATTCTTTTTGCTTTAGCATGCTTGCTAATTATGTCAGGTCTTTAGGGTAATGTGATTACTGCTGCTTTTGTTTCCCTCTCTGAGCAAAAAAAAAAAAAAATTGAATGGAGTCTAATGCTCCCTGCCCCCCCTCCCCCCAAAAAGTATATATTCTGCACTGGGATGTCTATGGGGGAGAAATTCCAATCTATATTTTAGAAAATAATTAAAATAGTAATTTTTTTGTTTGTTTTTGTTTTCATTAATCATTTTAGTATGACCATTATTCCTGTCAACTTGGAAACTTAGGTTCGTCATCCTTATTACTCCTATTAATTCCACTTTATATTTAGGTTATGTTGTCACCTGGGAAAGGTGACAAGCATGTAAAATTATATAGTACGTTACAAAACACTGTAGCACCTCCAAATAATTTTTTCAATTAACCTTTTATATGGAAGAAAAAAAAGTTGAGAGGTCTTAGAAGTCATGGTGATGGAAGCCAGAGCAATTATAGAGTGTACATACCACTAAGGCTGGAACCAAGTAAGCATTAACCTCCTGTGTTTTGTTGTCCAAACTAGAAAAAAAGTTGTGATAATTGGCTTCTTGCATAAGATGTATGTGAAAATATCAAACATCTCTGTAGGGCTACTCCTCAAGCTTCTACTGCTGCATGTAGTAAGTAGTGAACTCCTGGTTGGCTGAGGTGAGTGGTGGTCCCTGCAGCAGGAGCAGGATGGCTGAGCAGCGTTACCTCTTCAGGAACAAAAAAGAAAATCAAACATGGAAAACTTCTCTTAGGAAGAGAAGCACAAACAGGCAGCCTCCGATTTGACAGCCCCACTGAATATCACCTTGCACAAGGCAAGCTGGACTATTTGATCATGCAGGTTTCCTTTTAGAAGGAAACTTAAAATTTAACATGCTGACATGTTAATTAAGTAGATCAGCAAGTAGTATCCCAGATCCTGGGGAGGGAGAGTATGGGTGGACACTTTCTCCTTATGTAGGCCATGACTTTTCTCATGACATCATTTAGATCTCAATCAAAGCAACCAATTCCAAGGATGCCACAATGGTATTTCAACAGTGCCATTTTTTATGGCACTTCAAGAAACTGTTTGTAATATAACAGAATATGATTGGTTTGTAATAAACCTATGTATAAGGCTAAGATTCAAGATAAAATTTGAATCAGTGCAATAAAGTATATGACCCTCAGTTTCATACTCCTGCTGCTTTGTACTGTTGAGACTTAGTGTTTATATACATGACACTTTAGTGACTGACAGCTGATATTCAGGGCCATTCCGCACAAGTTTAATGTAGCAGAAGGCTTTCATATTGTAAACGCTACTAATTTGCAGTTCCGCAATACGTCGCACACAATCTGCAGCACTCCTGCAACAGTTCCGCGAAAAGCGATTCATTGTAGCACTTCTAGGGAAATCGGGAAAAGTGGATTCACCCTCCGAAAAGCGCTACATTCTTGCGAACAATCTGCAACACTAGCGAAAAATGTGCGTTCTCATTGTTGCGGTTCCAACAAAGTCCCTCCCCCTGGCTCTCTCCTCCGAACTTCCGGCAAAGCGATCACCATTTTTTTTCCTCGGAGCGAGCAGGGAAAGCAATGAACCAGCGAGGCTTTATTCACCCAGCGAGGCTTCTCCGGCTACAGTCCCTCCACAGAAGTGCTTTAAAGCTCCCCTAAGTCCTCAAGCACAACACAGCCCCCTGTTTGCAAGTTCCTTTTATTTTTGGCCGAAAATCGCACCCGTGCGGAGGGGGAGATTTTTTTTTCACTTGGGGGAGCGTGGTAACAATGAATCGCCATCTCACACGCCAGCTAGATGGGTCTCTCTGTTGCAACAAATCAACGCATATTTGTTGCAATGTGTGTGTGTGTGTTTTTAAACCTGTGCTTAAAGGGAAAGGGGCTTTTCCGGAGCATGATAACAACTGCCCATTGGCTGTTCGTTTGATTGACGACCAGGGGTGGGACCAAGCACAGAAAAAATCGCTACCTTTCTAGAGATTCCTGCGAGACTGGAAACCTGTGGGGAACTAATGAAACGCTACTGGATTCCACTACAAGTGCAGGTATACGTAACACCGAGATTCCACTATTTAAAATAGTGTTTCTACTTTGTGGAACCAATTGGCATCATTGATCCTTGTGCGGAAACACCCTCAGTATGACTCCATCAAAAGTGCAGAAAAAAGGAATTTTACCTGTGATGTTTTGATTGAATTATGGAATGAACATTAGAATGCTACATTCAGTCCAGTTTGGCATATAGGTCCATTTAGACATGTTAGATTTGACATTCGACATAACTGTGTAAACTCTATTTCCTTTTAGGTGTACATTTGATTAATTTTACTTATTTAGAAAAGAATACATGCTGGTTCTCTAGAGATCTGCTTGGGTGGCTCACATGTAAAAATAATAATAGCTGTTTTTATACCTTGCTTTTCACTACTTAAGAATGTCAAAGCAGCATACAAATATCTTTCATCTCCTTTTTCCACAACAGGCACTCTGTGAGATAGAGGGGGCTGAGGGAGCTCTGAAATAACTGCTCTGCAAAAAACAGCACTTAGAGACCTGTGATTAGCCCAAAGTCATTCAGCTCACTGTATGGGGAGAAGTGGGGAATCAAACGTGTTTCTCGAGATTAGAGCCTACCATTCTTTGATACCATGAAATGCTCATATGAGAACCAGATCATAAATATAGATTTTAAAAGAGAACTGCTTACTTAAAAGCCTGAATTTTAAAAAGTGCCAGGCAAGCCTCAAGGGGAAGAGCATTCTGAAGGTGAGGAACCATCACTGAAAACACTTTCCCTAATTACCACACATCTCACCTCTAAAGGCTGAGGAAAAGAGAACCCCACCCAGTATAATCTGTGGAATTACTTCTACCAGCATAATAAAACCTCCAGACTTCATAAGCCTCCAGACTTTGGACCATAATTATTGAGGAGGGCAGAGTAAAGCGTTACCATCACCTCTCATGATCTGGACATGATACTCCGTTTGATACAGCCCAAAATCCCATTTGCCTTTTTAGCCACTGAGTCACACTTCTGACTCATGTTCAATGTATGGTCTACTAAGACTCCTAGATCCTTTTTGCACATGCTACTGCCAAGACAAGTCTCCCCCATCTTATATTGGTGTATTTGGTATTTCCTACCCTCTTCAGTTCTTGCCATCACACCAGGTTCTGAATTTACATCTCACTTCCCCTTTGGATTTAGTTTAAAGCCCTCTTCACCAGGTGTGCAAGGGTTCTCCCAAATATACTTTTCCCGTCCTTTGTGAGGTGCACACCATCTCCTGATAGAAGCTCCTGAGATATAACAGATGAAGACTATATTTTACTGCTCATTGTAAGTTTATACTATTATATGTAGTTAGTGTAGGGTCTTAGATTTCCTATGCAAGCTGAATCTGTATTATTAAATATATCTCCGCAGTGACTCCCAGTCTAAACTTAAAGCATAACTAAAAGGAGGCACCTAATCGAGGAGGTGTAAATGTAACCAACGAAGACTTTATTTTACCATTTTTTGTATTAACAACTTATACTTATATAACTTATACTTATATAACAACTTATATATTTTTCTTCTGTACAACTAAGTAGGCCTCTTTTCCTAAATGTGGTGGAAATGTGGATGGCTCTAAGACTGTGTTAAGTATAAATTGTTTTATAGGTGTTATGGGACACCAAAACTGACCGTTAAAATTGTTAAAAACTATGTAAACAAATGTTGGAAAGGTGGTAACAAAGTAGGCTTCTCTTCTTATATATTTCTATATTTCTATCTTTATGAAAATAAAAAATATATAATAATAAAAAAATAATAAAGGGCTACTATGTACAGCCCTCCCCCCCCCCAAAAAAAGACACCAAGAAAGAGCTCTCAGACAGAATCAACGGTTTGAAAAAAAAATAGCTGATGAAAACACAACTCAGCTGGCAACACACCAAATGAGAATCCAATGTCTGGAAGTTAATCAACAGGAGTGGGAGAGAGTGGCAGAAGATAAATCTGAAGCCATGGAAGTAGAATCTAAAGCTAGGAACGTAAAAATCAAAGGCGTCTTGGAAGAATTTGGGAAAACAGACCTAAGGAAGGAAATCACCGAAAGCCTGGAAGACTACAAAATATACAGAGTCTATTCAAAGGCAGCCGCACGCGAGGAGCAATCAAGAGACATCTTTGTGAGCCCTGACAGCAAGGCTGCAAGAAATACTCTACCCAAAAACTTCAGGCGACGCCGCTGAGCTCGGTGGATCAAGGAGCACAAATACTTCAAGACCTGCCAGCAGATACATCATAGAAAAGAGCACAATTCCATCTTTTGCGACCACCTGAAGAATGTGACGAACAGTGGAGCAATTACCTGCTCTCTCTTAGGAAAGACAGCAGCAACTTTTAGGTTAGGGTCAACATACGATGGGAACTGACTATATATTACTTAAGACCTAAGGAAGGAAATCACCGAAAGCCTGGAATAGGTCACCTCCAGAATAGATTTCTGTAACTCGCTCTACGCGGGCCTTCCCTTGTCCTTGATCTGGAAACTTCAGCTTGTGCAAAATGCAGCTGCTAGGGTCCTAACTGGTACACCGTGGAGGGCCCACATCCAGCCGGTGCTGAGGCAGCTGCACTGGTTGCCAATTGCTGCCCGGATCCGGTTCAAGGATCTGGTTCTAACCTTTAAGGCTATACGCGAGTTGGGACCCACATACCTGAGGGACCGCCTATCGCCCTATGTCCCCCGCAGAGCCTTACGCTCTGCAGGAGAAAATTTGTTGGTCGTTCCCGGCACTAGGGAAGCACGCCTGGCCTCGACCAGGGCCAGGGCCTTTTCGGTCCTGGCCCCTGCCTGGTGGAATGAGCTCCTGGGTGAGCTGCGGGCCCTGCGGGATCTTCCATCGTTCCGCAGGGCCTGCAAGACGGAGCTCTTCCGCCAGGTTTACGGTTGAGGCCAAGGCTATGCCCCCCCCGGGACTTGGGATTTGGGATTGGGATTAGAGATGGGTACCACCAATACCCCCTCTCCACCTACTAGTAGGGGAAAAGGGTAGTGGATTAGCCAATCTTGCCGGGTTAGCTTGCTAACTAATAATTGCTGGACTGTAGTTGTTTTAACTGGATTTTAATGGATTTTATGGGGTTTTAGAATGTTGTAACCCGCCACAAACCGCAAGGGAGTGGCGGGCAATAAATCGAATAATAATAATAATAATAATAATAATAATAATAATAATAATAATAATAATAATAATAATAGATTATATTCTTATATGTATTAACAATTACTTTGCTAAGAAAGACAACAGTAACTTTTAGGTTAGGACTAATATGCAATGGGAACTGAATATGTTCTTTTAAAGATAATAACAGACTATACTCTTACATGTATCAACAATTATTTTGCCAGCTGGTTGTTTCTTTTTCTTTTCATCTTTCTGTAAGTCCTTTATATACAATAAAAATAAATAAAATATATAAAAAAGAAAAGAAAACATTGCAGGGAGGAGGTAAGGTTGCCAGATTGGTGTAGGTTCATGTTCTGGAATTCTACGCTACCCAGGTGTGCATAAATCTGACTAGAGTCAAGACTGCTGTTCACAGACAGATCTCCACTTAGGGTTGCCAGCTTCCAAGTGAGGCACTAAACCCACACCTAACCATGAGTTAGTGCCTGTTGTATTACAGAATGCAATGGGCTTTGCTACTATTATGTATATATAGCACCTCACTACTTCTAGGCAGCTCTGTTATATTCATGCCTGGACTGACTTTGTCATTGAACTCCCAAAGCAGCAGCAAGAACCCCTCATACCCCACCCCAAATACCCTACCAAAGCAAGCCTACAATTTAACTTTTAATGATTACAGAAGTAAAATGCACTCCTGGAGAACTCGAAGTATCTGAATTCACAATGGCTAAGAGAAGAAAACATTGTTTCTGTGTCATGGAGACTGTTTAGCTTGTGAAATATTGGAACGCATGCTGCAATATTTAAGATATTCAAAAACATTAACTCCTTCTGAATGTTTATAAGACTCTAGGAATTCCATCTGCAATATTCTCTATACCCTGTGTGTGTTTAAATAACAGGAATATTGCAACATGTATGGCCATTCAGAATACTGAGATAAAAGCAACAGTGTAGAGAAAGCCCATTCACAGCTGCTTTTCAAATGCAATTTCAAGCTATGAATTCTATTAAAAAGTAGAATGCAATAAAAATAACATTTAAATTCTTAAACACTCTGTAATTTTCACCCCAGTCTCCCACAAGTATCTTCAGGGACAACTGGGATGAATCAAACTCATGAAAAAACAGCAGTGTTCCTGAAAATAATTTGCATGCCAAATTGCCTCTGTATTGGCCCCAGTACAACCATTTAACACTTCATGTTTGGCTACCACTGTGTGTAAAACACATCTCTGAATACTATAATACTCAAAAACCCCAGTGGCTCCTTTAAAGAAGCAGCATTTTCCCTTCCCATAGCAGCTGGAAATTTCAGACCAAAGAGTTTACTTCAAATAATCTTTGCAATGGAAATAACAACAGACATTTTTAAATTGACTCTTTGAGGGGGCTTAAAAACAAGGTACTGTAAGTAGAAGAAAAGTGGAAAAGTTTTAACTGTAGACATTACTAAACCTTATAGGGAATGAAAACTATTAAAATTTGAGTTCAGTTCTATTTCACGTTTGTCAGTATTTTGAATTCTCTGGTCCAGTTCTTTAAAAACACTAAGTTCAAACCATCAATCCTGGAGATTTAGGGGAGCTGCCTGGGGACGGTGGAGTTTGTGGAGGGGAGGAAGCTTGGCAGAGATGTGATACCCCCCCCCATTTCCTTCAGAGAAACTGATTCTCTTTTATCTGGAGACTAGTAGTAATCCCATGAGAACTACAACCCCCCCATGGAGATTGAGAACCCTAAACCTGCCACAGACTTAAAATACTGCCTCCTACCTTCAATCCCAAGAAATTAGCAAAAAGTCATGATTTTATTGAATGGTATAGGCAGCAATTACAATGCAATCCTAAACAGATTTATACCTTTCTCAGTCCATTGATTGTTAAGTGGCATAGAATCATAGAATCATAGAGTTGGAAGGGGCCATACAGGCCATCTAGTCCAACCCCCTGCTCAACGGAGGATCAGCCCAAAGCATCCTAAAGCATCAAAGAAAAGTGTGTATCCAACCTTTGCTTGAAGACTGCCATTGAGGGGGAGTTCACCACCTCCTTAGGCAGCCTGTTCCACTGCTGAACTACTCTGACTGTGAAATTTCCCCCCCTGATATCTAGCCTATATCGTTGTACTTGCAGTTTAAACCCATTACTGCGTGTCCTCTCCTCTGCAGCCAATGGAAACATCATCCTGCCCTCCTCCAAGTGCCCTTTCAAATACTTAAAGAGGGCTATCATGTCCCCTCCTAACCTCCTTTTCTCCAGGCTGAACATTCCCAAGTACCTCAACCTATCTTCATAGGGCTTGGTCCCTTGGCCCCAGATCATCTTCGTCGCTCTCCTCTGTACCCTTTCAATTTTATCTACGTCCTTCTTGAAGTGAGGCCTCCAGAACTGTACACAGTACTCCAAGTGTGGTCTGACCAGTAGGCATGCTTTTCATTTTTCTGACCCAGATGCAGAACTTACCCTTACCTTTATTAAATTGCATCTTGTTCTCATTTGCCCATTTTTCCATTGTGTTCAGATCTCGTTGAACTCTGTTTCTATCTTCCGGAGTATTTGCCAGTCCTCCCAATTTGGTGTCATCTGCACACTTGATGAGTAGTCCTTCTACCCTCTCATCTAAATCATTAATAAATATGTTAAAAAGTACCAGGCCAAGCACCGAGCCCTGAGGTACCCCACTACTCACCTCCCTCCAGTCTGATGAAACAACATTGACAACAACTCTTTGAGTGCGGTTCTCTAACCAGTTCCCTATCCACCTAGCTATCTGAAAATCCAGATTGCAGTCCTTCAAGTTATCCATCAGAACACCATGGGGAACTTTATCAAAAGCTTTACTAAAATCCAAGTAAACGACATCAACTGAATTTCCACGATCCAGCAAACCTATTACTTGGTCAAAAAAGGAAACCAGGTTGGTCTGGCAGGACCTGTTGGAGACAAATCTATGCTGACTTCCTTGGATAAATTGTTGTAATCACTATATCAATCAGAGAACAAAAATCAGTACAGTGATACACATATAACCTAAAAAGAGCAGGACGCTACCACTATTTATTATTTTAATTCCATTCTTTTTCATTCTGCAGAACTGCATGATTGATATTCACCTGCTGAGAGGACAGAACGTCTGTTTGCATTAACTCTTTGTCTAAACCACATTAGAGGATAAGACATCATATGCCAGCAATGCCCTACCATCCTCTACATAGGACAAATTGGCCAGTCCCGATGACAAAGAATAAATGGACTTAAGGCTGACATTAGAAACTACAACATTCAAAAAACTGTGGAGGGACCCAGAGACATGAACACAGTGAAGAGCTGTTAAGCTTTTGATTGTGTGTTAGGATAGAACAGGACCATTGCTTCTGTTCTTAAGATATTAGCTTGTAATGAAATGTGCTCTAAAAAGGAATATTACATCCCCCTTGGGAGCCTCTTTTGTTGCACTTGTACACGTGGCATACATGAAACATCTCTGATTTATGCAAGCCCTGCGGGGAAAAAATATTTGGTAAGGTTTCCATTCAGAGTTGGAGTTATTCTTTGCAATTCAGAGTTATTGCTGTATTCTGTTTGTATGTCTAATCAGCACTAGATAGGCAGGAAATCAAACCACTTAGTGCTCACGGGGTAAACATGAGGATTTGGATCAAACTGCAGCACTTAGTCCATAGCTTATCCAGATTGTCCCCCTTGAGCTATTTTCAGAATTCATCAGCAAGAAAGTTATGTAAAAAGGCCCTAAACCATATGTTATAAAGTTGTATTCACATCAAATACATTAAGACGGACTGTGGAGGATTGTCAAAATACACTATTGCCTTGTCTAGTTTCTTTTTTCTTCTGACAAAACAGATTTTGAGAATCTGCTACTAACTTTGAACCAGGGAAGCAGATGTAGATTGTATGCAGCCATTGTGTCTTGCTAGTAGAAGAAACACCAATGTGTAAATTATATTTCTCTAATAAAGGAGCCAAGAGTTCAGTTTCTTTGTTTGGTTCTTTGTTTAATTAATTAAATTTAAAAGCCATTGCTCCCGGCTGGCTGGCTCATGGTGGCTAACATCAGAATTCCAGATACATATTATAAAAACAAGATGTCTTACAAACCATAAATATCCCCCTAAATCCTCCCTCCCCCAAGCTGCCAATACCCAAGAAGATGATGCAACCCAGATGGGGAATAATGGGGATCAGTTTAGGAGTTTATATCCAAAATATAATAAACAAAGAATATCTAGGAGTAAAATACTGAGAAGTAGGCTAACTCTTTTTTTTTTTAAGGTTAGTGTTATTCTGTGCATTTTGGTTTCTTTTTTTGGGGGGGGGGTGGTCCACTTACATTCCGTTGTGACTTTTAAAACATTCATTTCATTGTTACCTTTTAAGAGTAAATTGCATTAATGATTCCTTAATTAGTGAGTATGAAAAAAATCCACATGCGTGTAATGGTCTACCCTTAGGAGTGACAGAGGGTTGCATAAGAAAAGGTTGCAGCAAAATATACAGACAACCTCTCTGCATGAGAGGCTTGGGGTTGGCTGGCTTGTCCTCAATGTGCTGGTTCCCTTCCCTACCTTTCAAAACAAGGGAAGGGAACCAGCATACTGAAATGGCTTGCAGCCATTTTATGCTGACAGGAGAGCATTCACACTCATCTCCTGTTAACTTAAAATGGCTGCCAGCTAAACCATGAACTGAATCCGACAAAAGTCTGTGAAAGGTTCAGGGGAGGCACCTCCCTGGACTTCAGTTTTGGGAGCATGGACTGGGGCAATTTTGTGGCATTTTTGGTTTGTGTCATAGTTCATGCCCATTGCTAGTAAAACTAGGATAACACATACATCTGACAGATAACACATAGTGTTACATAGGAGGAATACATAGTGGTATAGGGACAGATGTGGGAGGATTTCTCTATAAAGCTGAGTGAAGTCTCGGATTAGCAAAAAAATTAAAATCTGAATTTATAAAACAAAAAAGGGGTAGATAAAATTACCCAAATAATAGAAGCAATGTCTGTAGCTTAAATAAAAGAATGCCAACTTAAATACCAGTAGCCTTTTTGGTGGTTGCTAGCAACCACAATATTTATAAGCCTTCCAAATCTTGGTTTCTTAAAAACAAACCTGGGCATGGGGAGGGATAGAGGAGGACTAGCCAGGGGCACGCCTAATGGCAATCAGTGGAAACTTACTATCCACTCAACTAGCCTTGTGGCAGCAACTACTGTGCAACCAGCCTGGTAGAGTAAACCTGGACATGGGGAGGGATAAAAGCTGGTTTTGGAAATCAAAATAGCCCTATAGCATATCCCATTCATTTGCTCTATCACATCCCTTGATAGCGGAGGGCTAGCCAGGGGCAGGCCTAATGGCAATCAATGGAAACTTACTAACGCCTTGTGGTAGCAACTACTGTGCAACCAGCCTGATGGAGGAAGGAACCATACCACACTACTTACAACGGCTCCCATGCAACCTACCCATGTTGGTGGTCACCACAATGCCTATATCAGCACCCACCACGCAACCCAGCCAACCCAGCTGTGTAACTTGCCCAAACCTTTCCCTGGGAAAGATTACCAGGGGATAGAAAGAAGAAAATCTGAAAGGGAGGTTATATAAAGGTAAGTTGGATGGTGGGACAGGAAACAGAGAAGAACGTATGAAAAAGGAGAGGTTACGGTGGTTACCAGGGAAAATAAATGAAAAATAGAAAGTTGGAAAATACAGAGGTCCATTCCGCACAACTTAAATGTAGCAGAAATCTTACCTTTTGTAAACGCTATTAATTTAACGCTCCACATGATGTCGTAAACAAAACTCCCAACAAATTCCAGCGGCAATCAGAATTTTATAGCGCTTAGGGTGAAATCCAGAAAAGTGGATTCCCCCTGAAAAAATCTCTACACTTCTGAGCACAAGTGGCAACACATCAGCGAAAGACATGTGCATTCTCAAAATAGCGGTAGAAAGAATGTCCCTCCCGAGCTCTCACCCCGAGCTTTCAGAGACATGATTTCCATTTTTCCCCCCTTAAACCGGCAAAAGCAACAAATAAGCGAGGCTTGTCTGGCTGAAGTCCCTCCACAAGCAATTCAGAAGTGCTTAACAGTAAAACAAAGCTCCCTTCTGCAATTGTCTTTAAAGTTCCCAAGCACAATAGAGACCCCTATTTGACACTGACCATAATTTCGACCAGAAATTGCACCCAATGGGAGGGGATTTTTTTTTACTTGAAGAGCATGTAAACGATTAAGCACCAGCTCCTACACCAGTGAAAAAGATCTTGAGACATCGAATGAGCAAATATTCATTGCTACTGGTGTTTTCGGGTTTTTAAAAAACAGTTTTTAAAGGGAAAGGGGCTTTTCGGGAGCATGAACACAACAGTTCATTGGCTGTTTTGTTTGATTGATGGCCAGGCAGGAAGAAGCGCGGAAAAATATCTACCTCAAGCAAGCTGCTCTACAACCTGGGGGCCACACCAGAGAATGCACAGGCAAGGGCAGCAGGCTAATGTTGATCATCATCTGTAGCACCTGCAGAAGGCCCTACTACTTGGATGAGAATGAGAATGATCTATATGTAAATATGATACTAGGCTTCTTTTTTACCCAATAAGCACCCAAAATATAGTTAATAATTTTACCTTATACATGACTGCTATCAGTGGGACTCATAATGAGGATGAATTAGCATTTCTTTTTCTTCTGTTCATTCATTCGTCATTTTGAATTATGGTTGGGTTGCATGAACTTGGCATTCATTTTTATACAATGTGTAGGGCATTTATATATACAATGTTGATTTATTAACATACAAATAATGGCAGAAAATGTTTATGTTTTATGGGGAAAACTGGGAATGATAAAACAGAACACCGTCTGAAAACAAAGACTTCTGGGTTTAATTTGTCCAAGGCAGAGGCAAATCCAAACTGAAGATATTCAAACTTTACCAGCAACTTTGTCAAATTCATTGCCATCCATTGAAGAATAGTCATATGGACCAGCCACAAACCAGTGAAGAGAAGAATGTGTTCAACTATTAGTTCTGCCGCCTGAGGAAACAACCTCAGAATAGTTATTTGCTATACTTACATCTCTGGTTCACTGAATTAAAACATATTTCATAAAGCTTGGATGAAGCATACAAAAGTTTTCTATTCCTCACTCACTTTTCATTGAGTCTTTAATGGACGTATGCAGAGAAAACATATCATACTGCCTGACAGGTAAATTCTGTACAAGAAAAAAATATCAGTGTCCTCCATTCAGTCTTTTAACTCTGGAAAATCATCTCTTCATACAAAGATGTACAGAAGCACTGTAGTTAATATGCAAAGCTGTTTCTAACAGGGTTTGTTCATCTCTTAAAAGTGACACAGAGCTTAGAAGTCCCTGTTTTTAATGTCTTAAACCTGCTAATTTAATTGTGCCTCGCACAAAGTGGAATATCTTCGGTGTAATTACTGTATAACAGTTACTTCCCCCCACAAAGTAGTAATTTTCTTTAAATTAACTGGACATCTTCAATTATGTAAATTGAAAGTCTTGCTAATATAACGGCTGTACAGGAAAGAGTATGAAAGAACACAATAGGAGGCTAACCTGGGCAAAATAGTACACCCCAAAAGCAGAGATTAATTTCATACTGAATCAAAGTCAATTATTTACCATGCTGTTCAGCTGACACAACTTTCCTCTCTGTTACTGATTTTCTTTTATCTTGAAGTCAGAATGATGTTATGTGTAGGCAAAATTCAAATGAAAAGGATCACTGGTATGAAAAGTACATGATGGATTAAGTAGCTGCTTATTTCCCCCCCCCCCCCCCCCGGATATTTAACATTGTGTGTGGACTATATTCACACAAAGTTCCTTCCATCTAAATTTTCTCTGTATTTAGAAGTTATAGTTTAATTTGTCCCGCTAAGCATCATAGTTATGTTTGCTTCTTAGGTTTCTAGAATACCTCAATCTTGCTTTGGGCTTTTAAATAAGGATAATAAGAATTTGCAAGTGAAATAGTGCTATTCCCTATACTTGATTTTGTTTTTGAGTACTAGGGATTTGAACCAGGTAAGTAAGTCAATTAAAATATTAGGTAAAATATAAACTATCAAGGAGCACTGACGGAATAACTGTTACCATCATGCATTTAGCCCCAATTCCCCCTGTTCTGGTATTTCGAAATCTACTTTCCAGCATGTTTCACATTAAAAGCAAGCAGACAGTCTCTGAGTAGCAAGAGAGGAGATTGGAGGGAGGAAATACAACCATATCTGACTAAGTTGTCCAGAATGAATAAATGATCAGCATCAAAAAAAAAATGCTAGAAAGGGAAAGACTCTCCAAGAAATTACATTCAGATCGTTAATCAATGCCCCTCTCTAATTACTGGGTCTTTTGCCAAACAGACTCTGTTGCCATTAGCATGAGCAGTGATCGTATTCATGGACATATTTTCTCTTTGGCTCAGGTTTGAATTTGTCCCTGGAAATGCCGTTCCCCTGCTAGGACTTTTAGACTTCTTAGGTCACATGAATGGCATCTTCCTGAACACTTACCTGGCACTTGACAATGCTTGTCACCCTTTTTGCCCTATAAATGGGGGACAGAATCCCTCCCCAAAGTGCAATTTTGGCTTGCTCCTCTATCTTCTGTGTTTTGAGAGTTCCAGTAGGGCACAAAGCATATGGCTCCTTTTCTTCCTATAGATGTATTTAGTGTTCAAATTTCTCCAGTACTGTTGAACACCTCCATCACACTGGATTCCTGGATTGGTAACTATAGACCTCTCACGCAAGTTCTCTTTCCTATCCTTATTTCCTGCACTCTTTTCCCCCATTTCCCTGCCTGAGTGAAAATAGCCTGTACAGATTCTTGGCCCTTGGAAGTAATTTCTCATCCAAATAACTAGGGCCATTTCTGCAGTGACCTAAAACTTTGTGGCAACACGCATAAAGCTCTGTAGAATTTCCTTACTTTCACACTAAAATCTCCTGATCCAGGTGCTGCCCTGACTGTGTTCCCTGTTTGCCACACGTTTTGTGAATCCTGTGAAAATGCAAGTTCTGACCCCTCCCCTGGGAGGGAATGCACAGTAACCTAAAGTAGAAATCAAAAGTCACATTGGTTTCCTCCACTGCATCCCACCTCAAAATGATGTTTGAGATCCAACCAATGTTGTGTCTCTGCCCACCCTTTCCCACTCCCCGTTATATATATCTTTTAATTGAACAGGATAAGTAGCACAAACATAACGCTCACACCCTGCCTCCCCATCTCTCCCTCCAGCAAGATTGAATGTTATTTCTCAATTTCATGAAGAAAACTCCAGCTGAAGTCAGTTTCAGGCAGGGAAGCTATTAATATAGCTTCCCAAAGCTTTCCCAAAGTACAAAAAACCCAGCATATTTGTTTTACAACACAGGAGCAACCTAATGTAATGACTGGGTTTTTAAAATAATATATTTTTTTAAAAATAATAATAATGTGCACTGTAGGGGGAGGAAATTGATGACACAGGATGCTTGCCTGAAGTGGTACACTTAAAACGAGGCACCATATTTCCCAAGCTGTCTTTTAATTTGCATTGCTCCCAAGAAGGCGGGGCGGGGGGGGATGAGCTGCACAGCATATAGAAAAGGGGAGCACTTGGGCACATTTCCCACAGGAGGGCAAGAAAGGGGGTGACAGATTGGTGATAAGAGCAAACAAAAAAACAAGGAAGGGAGCAGGACTTGGCTGTCCATGCCTCCCAAAAAAGTAAAGCAGGCGGGACCGGCTGCCAGTGCCTCTGAAGTAAATGTGAGGGGCATGATGCAAAACCAATCTTCAGTGTTGCCCTTTGGAGATGACATATGCAGAGAACCAGGTGAAAATTCAATGACAACATACAGAGACCAATACAAAGGAAACCCGGAGAATACAGACAACTGTGAAAATCTTCTCACTCCCTTGCTTTGATACACTGCATTATTCCTTTTTAATAAACTTCATTTCTGATTTTAATCTGTTGGAGCAATATCTCTTCAATCCTACCAAACCAGTGGGGGCACTTCACCCTGGTACATATCCTTATTACTGGGGTGTGAGCCATTGCTCTGGGTCATAGCCAGTGCTAAAATCCTTGTCTCTGACCACACAAAATAGTATCCCATGCACAACTGTATCCTAAAAACAAACATAAATACACCCATATTCTTCAGTGTTTTATACTTGTACTAGTAATAGCAATGAAAAGTATGAAGACCATTAACAAACCAGAAAGACAGTATCATTTGCTTGCATTGCTCTATGTAATCAACCTGTCAATCAGCTGCTGATTTATAGCAAAATTTCCATTTCTTCATGAACACTTATTTCTTCTCATCCTCCATGAACCTTTAATCTACAGTTGAGTTTCAAATAATTTAGAAATTGAATTTTGTTTTATAAATCCCACAGGCATTTATCAGAATCCTCGTTGTTTCTCAGTCTTCTGCCAGTTGCCTGTTATTTCCAGACATGTAATATACTTACTTAATTCTTCCTACACTTGTAAAATGCAGCAGTAATAATTTTACCTTGCTCTCACCAAAGGTTCTCCTGTGGATATGCCAGTTTCACACACATTCTTTCACTGGTGTTGGGAATGGATGATTGATCCTTCATATCCCTTTTTGGGAGCCAGCTTGGTGTAGTGGTTAGGAATATGGACTTCTAATCTGGTGAGTCAGGCTTGATTCTGCACTCCCCCACATGCAGCCAGCTGGGTGACCTTGGGCTTGCCACACCACTGATAAAACTGTTCTGACTGAGCAGTAATATCAGGGCTCTCTCAGCCTCACCCACCTCACAGGGTGCCTGGTGCAGGGAAGGGAAAGGGAAGGGGATTGTATGCCACTTTGAGACTCCTTCAGGTAGAGCATATAAGAACCAACTCTTCTTCTTCTTTGGCTCTTGAATGGAATAGTGACTGGCAATGTGTGCTTTTTGTCTCCTTCAGGAGGTGAGAAAATGCATAATAAAAATATAGTAAATTTATATGACCCAAGAATTTAATCTCAAAATAGGTTTTCTGACCCCTAAATCAGGCTTCTGTGGGAAAACTTTTTCTACAGCATTAGTGACCTCTAATTTCTCTTATGAGCAATGGATGTTTTTCTACATACTATGTCACTCACAGTTGCAGAGTATTAAGGTTTTTATAGTCTTAAAGGTAAAGGTAAAGGTTTCCCCTGTGCAAGCACCGAGTCATGTCTGACCCTTGGGGTGACGCCCTCCAGCGTTTTCATGGCAGACTCAATACGGGGTGGTTTGCCAGTGCCTTCCCCAGTCATTACCGTTTACCCCCCAGCAGCAAGCTGGGTACTCATTTTACCGACCTCGGAAGGATGGAAGGCTGAGTCAACCCTGAGCCGGCTGCTGGGATTGAACTCCCAGCCTCATGGGCAAAGCTTTCAGACGGCTGCCTTACCACTCTGTGCCACAAGAGGCTCTTTTATAGTCTTAAAGCTATATAAATTATCATTCCTGAGATCATGATTCTGCAAGAGAGAATCATAAGAATGAATGAAAGTGTACAGGTAGGTATCAGGCCCACCCTTTTGCAAAATGCCATCTTCAGAAGAATTTAATCAGAAGAGTGAAAATATCAAGTCAGAACACAGCGGGAGAGTCAGTTCTACAGAAAAGTCACTTTGTAGGCCATGAAATTGTAGGTGATAACCAGTGTCATGAATTCAACCCAGAAATTGCTTGGTAATCAATGGAGTGACTTCAGGTTGGGTGTAATATGCATGCTCTGCCTATCTCCCCAAAGAGACCCAGGGTGGTATTCATGATAATACAAGATTCAACTAAAAAGATGGTAATGGCATCATTTGCTACACACAGATTTTGCTTGTTTGCTCTGGACATCTGTAGGAGGGATTTTCAATTAAAACAGAGATAATGAGAGGAAATTCACATTACGGCTAAAACTAAGCACCCAAGGATCTCTAATAAGATCCACACACAAGGAAATGCTAATGTGATTTATTTTCTCTGATAATTTACATCTTTGATGTGTGTTATTAGTAAACAGGCAATAGTTAATTAATGGTTCAACAAAATGTAAAGTCTGAACAATATTTATATAGCAAGAGTGATCTTAATTTCAGACTTCTAAAATCATCCAAACATATTTAACATATTTCTGAATGCTTTAAAATTAATACATTAGGACAAAGCAGAATAGTATTTCTATAGAAAGCAGTAACACTTTTAACATTCATTTTGAAAGTGATGACATGTTGTAGTACTACTTGTAACTAAAAATGTGTTGGGACAGATGGTCTGAATGAAAGCTGTGTTTCATTCAGTGACTGGGGGGGTGGGGGACGGGGGACGGTTCAGAAAGGTTTACTTCAATAGTTTCATTGACACCTGTTCCTCTGCTAGGATTCTTGACTTCTTCCACGTATCTATCACATCACCAGTACAGTCCAGCATTTCAGAAAGTTCATGTAAAGTATCCCAAGACATAATAAAATTCTGCCCGTGATATAGGTCTATTCCGCACAAGTTAAATGTAGCAGTAGTGTGGCAAATTGTAAATGCTACTAATTTGCAGTTATGCACGACATTGCACACAATCTGCCACACTCCTGAAACCGATCCACAAAAAGCAATTCGTTGTAGCGCTTATAGGGAAATCCAGAAAAGTGGATTCACCCTCCGAAAAGCGCTACACTCTTGCAAACAATCTGCAACACTAGCAAAAAAGACCTGTGCATTCCCATTGTTGTGGTTTCAGCAAAGTCCCTCCCCCTGGCTCTCTCCTCTGAACTTCCAGTGAAGCGATCACCATTTTTTTTTCTCGGAGCAAACTAGAGCATTGAGCCGGCGAGCCTTCATTCACCCAGCGAGGCTTCTCCGGCTGCAGTCCCTCCACAGAGCTGCTTTAAAGCTCCCCTAAGTCACCAAAGCCCAACACAGCCCCATTTGCAAGTTCCCTTTATTTTCGGCCGAAAATCGCGCCCGTGCATGGGGGGGGGGTTTCCACTCGGGGGAGCGTGGCAACGATGAATCAACAGCTCACAGGTCAGCTGCCAGCTAGATGGGTCTCTATGTTAGGAGGAAGCAAGGAATCAAGGCATATTCGTTGCAAAGTGTGTGTTTCTTTTTTTAAAAAAAACTGTTCTTAAAGGGAAAGGGGCTTTTCCGGAGTATGATAACAACTGCCGATTGGCTGCTCGTTTGACGGCCAGGGGCGGGACAAAGCACGGAAAAAATCGCCTTTCTAGTGATTTTTGGCGAGACCAGAAACCTGTGGGAAACGATTGAAACGCTACTGGATTCCACTACAAAGGCAGGTATGCGTTACGCCGAATTCCACAATTTTAAATGCTGTTATTTCTTTCAACAAGCAATTTGCCACATTGATCCTTGTGCGGGATGGGCCATAATATTTTATTTGAAATATCCTACTAATCCTGCAAATGTTATAAAAATTCTGATCAACAATTGAACATAGTCTTGATTGAAAGTTTATTTCTAATATTAAATATGCTGTCCAACAATATTTTCCTTCCATAACTCCATCTTCTTCCCTACCTTGTCATTTATATAGTCAAATCTTTAATTAGAAGTCTAAATGTTCAGCTGAAAGTTTGAACTGAATGCTTTGATGAACATATTTTCATTGGCACAGTAGTTGCTTCTAAAGGTTTTTCTAAGTTGCTTTGTGGGCTTCTGGGTCATAGATATACTGTGCCCTGAGTAAATAAGCAACATTTTTGTGGTAATTTAGGATTGTTTTTGTCCTAATAGTCAGAACATTTTGGATTATATGTGAAAGTGTGAATATGACCAAATATATAAACTGGTACTCAATATGCATTGAGTAGGGCATCTGCTATAGAAAGTAGTGTGTCTTTTTCTTTCATTCAGAGGTTGTTTTTTTTTTTTTACGTTCCATATCTGAAGAATTTGAATGAACATTTACATATATTATTTCTATTTTAATAGATTCAACACAATTTAAAAAATAGGGTAAAGGAGATCTTCAGATCTTCTCCTGGGTGCTTTCCTTATTTATTTATTTGTTTGTTTGTTTATTATATTTGTATGCCGCCACTCCCAGCAGTAGTTGACATCATATAAAAATATCCCATAAAATTTCCAACATCTCAACATTCCTAGCAAATAATAAAATCCCCATAAAATCATACTCTTACAATAATCTCTATAACTAGCAGTTAAAGTATCAATACATTTAACATTTAACAAGGAAGAAGCATTTAAATGGTGATAAAATTAGTAGCATTCTTAGGTGTGTCACTGACCTGCATATGGGCATTGTTTCTAGAGTGGAGAGAGAAAAGCCAGTGGCTGAGTAGTCCTGAGGGTCCATAGGGAACTTGGCACCACCTCAAAACCATAGCATCTGACTGAAGAGTACATTTCCTTTCTGGGCATGAGTGCAGACATGCTAGTTTTTGATGAAACTGAAACATATTTGTACATTTTCAGCATGGGGAAACAATTGCAGAGCAGTACAATGGTGGGGTGCAAACAATGGGTGTTAGCAGGCAAACTGCCCCTCAAATGGAGGAGGGTTCTGACCACTAACACTGTAGACTGCTTTTATGGAGAACAAAGAATCAGATACTCAATTCTCTCCCCCTCCCCCCCAGTTTGGGATAAAAACAGCCAGGGATAGCCATTTTAGGTGAGGGGAATGCCAAAGAGGAAGAGTTAAGCCTTGCCTTCCAAAATCATGTAGCCCCAAACCACAGTATTTCTTGGCCCGTATGAAATATACAATAATTATATGAAATATAATTTGGCCCATATGAAATATACGAGAAGAGCAAGTTTGTATAATATGTATTAAATACTGAGAATGAGGGAATAGGAGTACAAACGCAAGTATGTTTTATCTATACTTAGGAATTATTGCTATATATAAAAACATGTACTCCAGCTATATTCTTTGTACATGCAGTTATGTACACAATGAGCATATTGAAATGGGATTTCCTTTTTCTTCTCAGGTCCCTCAGTGGAATCTGAATAAAATATATATCTTCCAAGCCAACAAATATCATCTTTTACCTCCTTCAGGGTTATATCAGTGCTGGATACTTTATTTAAATGTGTGCTTGCTGTCATAGCCTTAGGAGATACATGTTTCATTTCCACGAGCATCCTGGGAGACAAGAAGCATATGGCAAGGGCTCAAGCGTCCTACTGTAAACATTATAATGAAAATTGCCCAGAGTACAGTGGCAACAGTGAGCAGTCAGAATTTCAGTCAAATATGTATCAAGGAATGAAAAATATGACTGCTTGAGAATGGGATTTAAGAGCTGTAGTGAGCAATCACTGCACCTTACCCCCAGTATAATAGAGATTTTTTTAAAAAAAAATTTGTTCCAGTAGAGATAAGACTATTTCTTAACTGATAATTTATGATCATAATCAAGTCATAATTTCATTTCCATTTAACTTTTCTTCAGAACTGAACCTCCGCTGCCAGCTAGACCAACACGGGTCAGCACTGCTTATACTATTAGATCTGTAAGTAGCATTTGACACTGTAGATCATGAACTCCTAGTTCACCGCCTTGCCAATGCCAGGATACAGGGGACAGCTCTCAAATGGTTGATCTCCTTCCTCTGGGGTCATGGACAGAGGGTTGATATAGGAGAGAGAGTATCCAACCATCATCAGCTCATGTGTGGAGTCCCACAGGGAGCAGTCCTTTCTCCTATTTTATTCAATGTCTTCATGCACCCTCTTGTTAAGCTGGTACAGACATTTGGGCTGGTTTGCCACCAATATGCAGATGACACCCAGCTCTTCCTCTATGGATGACTGCCCCAATTCCCCCCACCACCAGAAACCATAGCCAGATGCATGGAAACAGTGACAAAATGGCTCAAGCAGAATCATCTGAAGCTCAGCCCTTCAAAGATGGAGGTCCTGTGGCTGGGTAAGAAGGGACCAAGCGAAGAAGTGCGCCTAACCAACCTGGATGGAGTGTGTCTAGCAGTAGCCCACTCCACCAGAAACCTGGGTGTGATCCTCGATGCCTCACTCTCTATGGAGGTGCAGATCACAAAACTAGTGCATAGGCCTTCTGTCGCCTATACCAAGCCAAGCTACTAGTGCCCTACTTGCCAATAGAACACCTAGTCACAGTGTTCCATGCGCCGGTCACTCTAGACTGGACTTCTGCAACTCGCTCTACACAGGCCTACCCTTATCCTTGACCCAGAAACTGCAATTGGTTCAGAACGCAGCAGCCAGGATTCTCACCAACACACCGTGGAAATCTCACATCCAGCCTATACTTCAACAACTCAGCTGGCTCCCAATTGTATTCTGGATCAGGCTTAAAGTTTTGGTTCTTATCTTCAAGGCCATATGTGGTCTGTGCCTAGTGTACCTGAGAGACTGTCTCTCCGTCTTTACCTCCAAAAGAGCATTACACTCTGCCACCGCCAACTGGCTGGTGATCCCTGGCCCCAAACAAGCACGTCAGTCCTCAACGAGGGCCAGAGCTTTTTCTTTCCTGGCCCCCACCTGATGGAATGAGCTCACTGAAAAGATCGGGTTGATCTCTCCCTGCTTGAACTCCCACAATTTCACAGGGCCTACAAAAGGGAGCTCCTCCGCCAAGCATTTGCCTGAGACCAACCATACCCAACAACATCCACAGGTCCTCCTCAGACTTCCCCCCTCCATTGCCTGAACCAGTCTGATCTCTCTAGGGGCCTTAGCCAAGTTACCATTCCTGTTATATTGTTGTTGTTTAAGATCACTGAAATTGTGTTATTCAGAACCACTGTTAGATTATACAATTATTGTTGTATTTGACTATGTTATATGTTAAGTTGTTCTATGTAGTGTTATTTCTAAACCGTCCTGAGCCATATGGAAGGATGGTATAAAAATCTAATAAACAAACAAATAAATCTACCCTTTCTTTCTTTGCAGCAAGCAAGCTTTGCAAGCTGTAGGATCTCAGTATCGCAAAGCATTTGCAGAGGCAAAATGCTATGCAATGATTGACTGGCCTCCTACAGGGAGCCCAGGGCCTATTAGATAATGCACTTTTAATGCACTTTAGAAGTAGCTTTTCCTGTTCTGCACAGGAAAATCCAGCTGCCAAATCACATTGAAAGTGCATTATCCTATGTGTGTGGAATGGGCCCAGGCATTGGTCTCTCTCCCTTTCTCCCCCCCCCCCCCTCTCCTTTGTTCCAGGGCCTGAAGGAGTCCTGACAAATGGCAGGAAAGACAGAGCAGGAAGGAAGGCGCCAAGTTAAGAGGCTTTCTGTGTTTCCCTCCCTGACTGCCTTTACATTTTAAATGGTCACCTCCAAAGCCTTTTGGAGTTCTTCAGAGCACTCCAAGGCGGTTCCAAGCACACTTCAAAGTGCCTGCTTTGGATCTGTTTAACTTTGGGATTTTTGCGCTTTGGTCCACCTCAGAGCAATCTGTCTCCAAAGCAGCCCTGCTTCAGAGGTTTTTCTTTCGAAGCGGTCCAAAGTGCACATGCTTAGTTTTGAGCCTTGACGTTCCATGAAATTAAATAGAAGATAATTGGTATAAAATCCCTAGATTAAAAAGATTCCTAATTAGTATGCAGTTGGAGAACTCTGCTGAACCCTGATTTTTCTGCCCCTCTAAGATGAGGTTTAGAATAGCGATAACAACTTTTGTCCCACATAATGGATAGCCCTGTGATAAGAAGTCCCACATGTTGCTTCTCTCTCATTCTTCCTTTGGGAGCCACTGAGGCATTCACCTGTATAATGATTTGTCCAATACTCCATGGTGTCTTAATACGGACCCTAAAGATCAATTTTTGTTATAATTTAAGGGGGGAAATGGTTTATGCATGACCTCAACAGCTTAAAACCATTGATTTCTTAGATCAGGAAATAATCAAATACATCGGCTCAAGTTTTCATTTGCACATTAAGCATTATCTTTTCATACTTTGCATGAGTACACATATTTGCAGCATTTAGATTACAGAGATCTTATGGAGATTTTTTTTCCCAACCAAGGTTTCTAAGGAGTAAAATCTGCCTACTTAGGATAATTTATAGTGGTCACAGATGAGTTATAAAGTCAGTGGTAGAATCTTATTTTATTTATTTATTGCATTTCTATTCTCAAGTATTAGAAGTGCTTACCTCTCCTCCCAATAGTTTGCCACCTTCATATAAACCTAGATAAATGTTAAGTGCTACTCAATCATAATTGCAAAACTGCAAAAGTTAACTTTTAACTGTACCTTGTACACTATAATACCCTTTCCCCAAATGCTGTCTGCAATGGCTGTATGAACCTTTGAATAGTTATAATAAATATGATTTGAGACTATCAATGTTTACCTTGTTTTAAATGCATGAAATACATTAAATCAGATTCACATAGAAACCAAAGTGCTCCAAAATTGTACTATAACAGCAAAAAGGATTGCCAACACTGTTTCCTTTATACATTCTATTTACTGTTGCATATACCAAGAAAATTCTCTGGCAAATTACAATTCATCACAGCTTTATAGTACTATTTTCTCTCAGGTATCCTTGAGTTTTTATGGTGTCTGAGTTCATATTGTGGCTGTTTACAGTATGCATCAACAAAAATGATAGCAAAATAGCCTTCTGAGGTATGATTCACAAGATTATTGCTGTTAAAACAATGTATCTTTCCCCATTCTCTTCTGATTAGTTGATTTTCTTGAAAGCACATAAGGGAAATAGTGTGCTCATAATACTGAGTGGAGAGTAAAAAACAATAGAGCTGCTGAAAATTACAAAGTAATCTTTTTGGAATGCTGCAGCTGTCATCAGTCTTCTCCAAAGGTTAGAGGATTATGATGAGGAATAACAAGTGGTTTTAGCAACGCTCCTCAAATTCTCTTTTTTCATATCTAATTTTAACTTACATTTCTTTTGCCTGAGCCTATGGTCCCTTCTGTTTAATTAACTGGAGCTTACCTTCCATTTTTAAAAAGAAGCCTTCCTTTTGTATCACTTCCTTGACTTGTGTTAACCATGCAGGCATTCTTTTAGACTTGACAATCATTTTCCTAACCTGGGTATAAGCTGCATGGAGCTTTTATTCCCTCTCCACTCAGTCTGCTACTAGGACAGCTTCCCTCCCACCCACCCTGGTTTTTCAAGTTGTTAAATGTTCATATTGTCATTGTTTGCAGGTTTATTATAATTGTTTACTGGTTTATTATTGTTACAACTGTGGTTTAGGGCTCATGGGAATTGTAGTCCATGAACATCTGGAGGACCACACGTTGACTACCCCTGGTTTAGGGCATGGAAAGGAGCTTGTTGGCAGGGAGTCCAGTTTGGGGGTCTCAGTAAGAGGTTGGCGGTGAAATGAGTGCGGCATACTCATTGACCCCTGTTCAGGTTGCTTCCATGGCAGGGACTTCAGAGGGCAAGAGGCTCGCTCTCCCAGTTGGAAAAGGTGGAGGTTCCAGGGCTCTCGGTTGGAGCAGCCAGACAACTGTGGGGTGTCAGACCTCCCTTCACATGCTATGTCAACCCTCTGGTGGCAGGAGAAATAAATGCTGTGGCCATGTTAACACCAGTCACTAGTTTTGTATCTTATTTGGACACATATGCCAACCTGCTAATCAAGGGTTTGAAAAGGATAGTGACAATTGATCAAGGCAATGGATGGCCTAGCCCCACCTTCCATCCCTTCCTCCTTCCACTTCCCTCCGATGCTTGGAGATTTTAGGTCTCTGCTGCGTGAATGCTGCCCCTGCTGATGAGTTCCCTGCAGCCTATCCAGGTCCTGGGGGAGGGAGAGACCATTTGCAGAGTTCTTCCACCCTATTCCCTCCAGTCTAGCACCCATTGTATTCCTGAATGCAATGGGCTTTGCCCCTAGTTATAGATAAGGATGAATAGACAACGAGGTTCAGATACCTACTTTTCAACATGCAGAGAGCTTAAGTTTACTTATAAGCCTTCTCTTCCACCTCTCCAAAATCTATCAGGACATTCCTTTAACCCTTCTGATCACAGTTTCTTGCATTTGTTTTGGTTGTTGCCATCTGAAGATCTTGGCATATGCTTGTTATTTACCCAAGTGAAAGAAGCTGGATGTGTCCAGAAGATGCTTACTACCTCTTTGAAGAGACAGTCCTGTCATAAAGAACATTATTTTAAGATCACTGTCATTGCTATATTTTTGTAAGAGGTTTTTGTAACCTGCCAAATGCTATAAATACACTCACACACACATAGTAAATTACAGAGTTTTTCTTTGAGCCAAACAAGACAAGATGATAGGACAATAGGCAAGTCTAAAACTTTATTTTAAAAAAATTCAGCTTCAAGAAATCCAGCTTGGACTTGGTACGAAGGCACATGAGTAAAGGGGCCCACCTCTTTTAGAGATCAAAACAGATTTCTCATCCTGTAATGTTACTAGTATTGGAAAGAAAGAAAATGTACTCGTCTTTTCCCCTCTCCTTCCAAGACTAATAGCAATGGGAAGGGAATCAGTTTTTTTTGGGGGGTGGGGGTGGGGGGGTGGCTGAAAACACATGAGAAGGCAGAGTGAAATCATTTCTCTCACAACACATTAACTGAATCTGAGTTTGAGAACCAATAGCAGCAATTTACCTTGAAACCTGGGTCCCTTCCGCACAAGGTTCAATGTGGCAAATTGCTTTTCAAAAGAAAAAATGGAATTTTAAATAGTGGAATTCGGCATAACGCATACCTGCCTTTGTAGTGGAATCCAGTAGCATTTCAATCATTTCCCACAGGTTTCTGGTCTCGGCAAAAATCGCTAGAAAGGAAGCGATTTTTTCTGTGCTTTGTCCCGCCCCTGGCCATCAATCAAACGAGCAGCCAATGGGCAGTTGTTACCATGCTCCTTTCCCTTTAAGAACAGGTTTTTTAAAAAAAAGAAAAACACACGTTGCAACGAATATGCCTTGATTCCTTGATTCCTTGCTTCCTCCTAACGTAGATACCCATCCAGCTGGCAGCTGGCCTATGAGCTGCCGATTCATCATTGCCATGCTCCCCCGAGTGAAAAAAAAATGGGCGCGATTTTCAGCCGAAAATAAAGGGAAGTTGCAAATGGGGCTGTGTTGGGCTTGGTGACTTAGGGGAGCTTTAAAGCAGCTCTGTGGAGGGACTGCAGCCGGAGAAGCCTCGCTGGGTGAATGAAGGCTTGCCGGCTTGTTGCTCTCTGCTCGCTCCAAGAAAAAAAAAATGGCGATCGCTTCACCGGAAGTTCAGAGGAGAGAGCCAGGGGGAGGGACTTTGTTGAAACCGCAACAATGTTAACGCACAGGTCTTTTTCAGTAGTGTTGCAGAGTGTTTGCAAGAGTGTAGCGCTTTCCAGAGGGTGAATCCACCTTTTGGGATTTCCCTGGAAGCGCTACAATGAAGCGCTTTTAGCGGGACTGTTTCAGGAGTGTGGCAGATTGTGTAAGACGTCGTGCATAACTGCATATTAGTAGCGATTACAATTTGCCACACTCCTGCAACATTAAATTTGTGCGGAATGGACCCTGGTATATGGATCCACTCTTCAAATCATCAGTGCCTCATCTAGTTTGGTGCTTAGATTGCAATCCTACACGCTGCCAGACTGTTTAAACCCTAATTTCACAACTTGTACTTCGGCTGGCCAAGTGTGCATAGGAATGCAGTCTTGTCATAGTGCTATGATTTTCATTCAGTATTTAATTTTGTAGCAAAGTGGGAACTATTCTTTATCTTGTCTCAGAGTGATAAAAGTATGGAAGACACCCCCCTCCCAATCCCATCACTAATGAAGGGGGAGAAAACTCGGGAAAGATGTTTCAAATCTGATTCACCTTGAAATACATGAATAGTCAGCCCTGGCTGAGTTATTTAAAAACCTATGGCGAAAATTATGAGCATAGCAGTGCCATTATTATTGCCATTTATCCTTTATGGAGATCTTTTTGACTGTGAATGGCACGTTGCAATCCTTGTCTTATTTAATGTTCTCAACAACCTTGCAAAGTAGCTTTCTGTTATTCCCATTTCATTGAACTAGCGCTTCATAGACTTTGTACACTGCTTTTATCTGACATGTATATTTTAATTTATTAGACATCTTGGTGGCCCTTCTGAGGGTAGAAAGGTAAGGTATAAGGTTTTTTGATAGTAAAATAAATAACACAGTACTCTCTAGTTTCTGAGCAGGTTTAGCTAAAACACTTTTTCATCAGTGATCATAAGCCAGTACTGGTTCATTGGTTTCAATATAGTGACAAATAAATTATTTACTTTGTACCAACAAGAACTTTATCTTAAACTGCAAATGTATACATACAAACAGCCAGTTAAAACACACACACACAAACACACAAAAATAATGGCAACATTTTTTATTTACTGATGTTCAAATTCCCCATTAGCAATTCTCGATATTTTCAATATGGTTGAAGATGCTGCCTGGTAAGAAAATCCTATCAAAAATCTACATGCTATAGTTGTCTCCAAGACCCGATAAGGAAATCACTGCTGATGTCAGAAATAAAACCAAGCCCAGTGCAAAAGTGTCCAGGAGCAACACATTTTCAAAATGTGACTGACATGCTTGCAGATAGAAGACCCACAGTAGGCTCCAGGTGTGTAATAATATTTTATGGAATTCCTTGAATTCAAATAGAGTAAGGCATCACTTAAAATTTTGACAGTATAATTTTATATGTGTGGTAATACAGTATTATGGCTAAGTGCAGAATGAGGGTTTAACAAGATGACGCAGAATCCCAACTGATACACAGCCTAGCCAAAATATGCACCTTAATGAAGATGGATTATAGAAATGCAGTATAATGGACCACATGAATTCAAAAGACTTTTAAAAATGTGGTCCTAGCATTATCCAATCAGGAGGAAAGGGGGTGACCCTTAACACCCCCTCCCCTAACTGAATCAAGGACCAGAAAACTCAAAGAAATACAAATATATGGCCTAATCAGTTTCTTCATACAGAAAGTTAAAAATGCTCAAATATATGAACATATATTTCTTATAAGTCCTAACTATTAGCCTCACAAACAGGGTAAAATTATGAAATAATATCTAATAAGGACCATAGGACTCCGACCAAATGCATGTTGGGCAAATTGCCTTCTTTGGTGGTCACAGCAGATTGTCCTCAGTGGTCAGAATCACAGAATCACAGAGTTGAAAGGGGCCATACAGGCCATCTAGTCCAACCCCCTGCTCAACGCAGGATCAGCCCAAAGCATCCTAAAGCATCCAAGAAAAGTGTGTATCCAACCTTTGCTTGAAGACTGCCAGTGAGGGGGAGCTCACCACCTCCTTAGGCAGCCTATTCCACTGCTGAACTACTCTGACTGTGAAATTTATTTTCCTGATATCTAGCCTATATTATTGTACTTGTAGTTTAAACCCATTACTGCGCGTCCTTTCCTCTACAGCCAACGGAAACAGCATCCTGCCCTCCTCCAAGTGACAACCTTTTAAATACTTAAAGAGGGCTATCATGTCCCCTCTCAACCTCCTTTTCTCCAGTCTGAACATTCCCAAGTCCAGGCTGAATATTCCCAACCTATCTTCATAGGGCTTGGTCAAGCACAAAATAGCTTTAGATATAGAAACAAATCCTAGAATCATAGAGTTGGAAGGGGGACACACAGGCCATCTAGTCTAACCCCCTGCTCAATGCAGGATCAGACCGGAAAAATAATACTGTAATAATACTTTCAAAAAAGAAGGACCCAGTATACATTGTGAAGTTATTGACTCTGACTCAGGTCAGAGATATAAATGCAGAAACCACTTTATAAGTAAGCCCCGGTTGAATACTCAAATATTAAGATGGATATTTTACTGTGTACCTTCTTTTCAGATAAAGTAATTCTCAATTATAGTATGGAGCTATTAATGTGTATAGGTATGCATTAGTATTACCTACTAATTACAGGTGAGGCCTAGAGTGCTTCTGGAATTACAACTTATACTGGAAGCAAAACCCTGTGCATCCTGGGTGGACACACCTGGGAGGAGTCTGCATGGGAGTCTTTATCCACCCTTAGTCTGAATAAATCCCCTCCATCTACACTGAATTTGATTTCCATTTTGATTTTGGGTGCTTTAAATTTTCCCTCTGCAACATGCATGATTGATCTGCTGTGACCCTACCTTTCCCCCGTAATATCCAAAAGCGGATATAACTTGGTATAATTGATCAAGCCACTGAGGTAGAGAAGCAGCCTGTCCCTGATTGGCTGGGTGCCAGTTCAAAGACTTCCTGGTTCACAGTTGCAAAACTTTCCTCCAAAGATTTATTTTTTGCCCTCATTTTGGAATCTATTTTAAAGTGACTGCGCTCCAGAATCCCACATTTCTCTTAGCAGTGATTTGCCTGCTGGCTCCCCTCCACTCAGCTCCCCTCCCTCCTCCCCCCTGCTCATTAAGGACAGGAAAGAAAGAGACAAGCAGCCTTGCACTTGGCTTCTCCACTGGCAATTAAAAGAGAAGAAATAAAGCATAGTCCTTTAATGCTTGCTTCAACCCCCCTCCCCCCTCTGAGCTTCCCCAATCAAGTGCAGAACACTTTCTGTTTCAAGTCAGGGAAAGCAGTGTGGAAAACCCAAGTTCAAATCGCTTGCATGGGAAGTGCACCATTTAATTTCAATATCTCTTCGTTAATTTTTGCAACTACACCAGTTTTACTTCCCACCATACTTCTTGCACCATCAGTTGTGATGCTTTTCAATTTATCCAGACTCAGACCAAAGTTTTCTACTGATTTACACACCTTTACACACATCTGCAGCTGTGATGCCTTTCAAACTGCAGTGTATACAATTCTTCTGTAATTCTGAAGTTGGAATATATCCCCCTGATAAAAATTTGTAGTCATGCAAATTCTATAATGTCATTGCTCTCATCTAATGCCAGTGAAAACAATCAGAACTTTTTGCCTTAAAAATATATCAGGGGGTTTAAATTCCCACAAACACACCCTGATTCAAATTGTCCACACCTCAAATTGTCCTTACCTTATTCTTCCTAGCTGGAGTAAGCATATGTTGGTCGATATCTGGGAGCCTCTCTGGGCCTAACCACATCATTGCTGGCACCCAGGAATCTCCTTGGTCCTGATCCAGGAGCCTTCCCAGGGCTAGCCACATTGGCAGCTGTGCCTGGATTACAGGGAGTTATTAAATATTCCAACAAGAAGCAAAAAAGTACTAGTCCCTGGTTTCTTACACACAGAGATGCCTGTTTATGTGTAGGCTGTACATGTGTTTGCCTAAGAACTAGAACAATCTCCTTTGTGTAAGACCATGGACTTGAGTATGATTCTAAATTTACCTGTTAAAGACTATTCTCTGAGTGTATCTTGATTTCAGCAAAAATTTTAAGAAAATCTTCCATGATATATTCATGAACAAGAATGGGCTTGACAATACTGCTACTAGACAAATTCATAATTGGCTGATCTATGACTGAATGAGTTCTCATTAATGGCTTTTTATCAACTTGAAGTGTCAAATGAAGTGTCCCTTAGCTCAGTCCTAGGCCTGGTGTTGTTCAACACTTTTATAAATGGCTTGGAAGAATGTCAACAGGGTCTTCATTTTATTTACAAAAACAACAAAAAAAAGCAGCAACAACAAAAGCAAAGTATAGGATGAGCTTGGCAGCAGTACATTGCAAAAGGATTTAGCTTAACATGAGCCAGGTTGGTAAGAAAGCAAATTCAATATTTTAAGCATCTGAAACACTGTTACACAGAAGATGTTGAAGGTTTTTCTGTCTTGGTCCATGGGCAAAGGCTAAAACTAAAGGTGGGAACTACAATTGATTTTAGCTAAATATGAGGTGAAACTTTCCCATTATAATAGCAGTCCTACAGTGGAACAGATGGCCTCAGGAGATAGTGGACTGCCTTTCAATGGTGGTAGAAACTGGCTGGCCATCAACCAGGAATGATGTGAGTTACTACACACAGTAAGGCATTGTTGCCAACTCTTATACTCTATGACAGATGACAGCCATAATTTTGCGTTTATTTTATTTAAGAAAGACATTTTAAAGCCTTTTTTCGACCCAACTTAGGGTTGCCAAGTCAGCAAACAATAATAATAAAATAAATATATTAAAACAATTGAAACAGAACAAACAAACTCATGAATGGGAGGAAGGGTCAATGGAAATAAGTTAGGGAATATGAGATAAAACCAAGCCAAAAAGTCTTTACCTGCTGGTGGAAGTCAGTGACAAAAGGAGAAAGACTATGTTCCTGCATTGTGTGGGGGGTTTGACTAGATGGCCCTGGAGGTTTCGTGCCGTGCTGTAGGCTAGAGTTTTAGTTGTGGCAGGTTGCCCCACCTCTTTCTGCACCCACATGGAGGAGCATTTGGCCCTGGGCACCTCATCCGTCTCTGATTTGTGCTCCTGCACGGGAGCTGGGGCAGTGAAGTTCCCTGTGCATAAATGGTCCAGGAAAGGAATTCCATACATTCTTTCACTTCTTGATAATTCATTTACCCTCTCTATCTCCAACCCAACCAGTAATCATACCAAAGATGCTCAGAGAAAAATGTGTTATAATGCATCAACCAATAGGTATCTGTGTCTAAATATTATGGAGGAGAACTTGACCTGGACTGCCATTTTTGACCGAAATCTCATGCCATGCATAACACTGAATTTTGTCTGTGAATAGAAACTATCTTTGAGGTTTAGCAAAATCAAACACGGACTACATCCACACATGGTTGAATGTTGACCTATTCTTTCCCTTATTTTACTTCACTTATTCTATACCTTTCTCCCCATTGGGGACCAAAAGTGGCTTACATAGCTCTCCTCTACCCTCTTCCTCACAAGTACCTTGTGAGGCAGGCTAGGCTAAGAGTGTGTGACAAGCCCAGAGTCACCCAGCAAGCTTCCACAGCAGAATGAGGATTCAAACCATAGTCTCCCAGATCCAAATTCAACATCCTAATTTTGGCACCAGACTTGCTCTCTATTCACAACTAGATTTTCCTCTGTGGACAAGACAATACAGTCTTGTTTCACTACTGTCCCATATTCCATCAATTTGTTCAGCCAGTCCACAATGCATAAAAGATCCTCGCAGCCATTACCATATATTTTACAAGTTCTTTCATACATTTTAACATTACAATGGACCTCCAGGACACTCATCCCATCATCTGCAGTGAGTGTGACATGATTGCCTTCCTCCCAGAAGACAAGATGCACTACAGCTGCCCCAAGTATAAGCTGGTAAGACTTTTGGAGGAAAAGATTAGGGGATTAGAAAACAGAATAATTCTCTGACCCAAAGTAAGGAAGGGGAGGAGTTCATAGACCAGAGCCCTGCAACTCGGAATAAAGAGAATACAACTAGTCCTGAAGAGGATAAGGAGATTGACTACAATAGGGAGCCTCTGCAGACAGTTCGGAAAAAGACTCAACGGCGAAGAGCGAGACAGTTCTCGGGGCCTTTGGAGCTCCAGAATAGATTTCAGGCCCTTGCAGAGGAGGTGCAAGGGTCAACAAGGGAAGAGGTCCCAAAACAAAGTCCAATACAAAGGGAAGAGGCCACGGGGACAGAAGGAAATGGAGTTGAGAAGAAAAAAAAAAGGAGAGTACTGGTAATTGGAGACTCCCTGCTAAGAGGGATTCTATGATTCTATCTGGTACCATAATTAATTATACATTTTGGATCTAACACAAATTCAACTTTCAATATCTTTTGGAATATATTGATGCAAAACAGAAAATGGCAAAATTCTGTATTAGAAACTTAATGAAAATATATGAAATTCTGAGTGTCCTTTTGGGGATAATGCAGTTTCTAATGAAGCTCAGAGAAAATTCAGGATACTAATAATATACAAGCTATAGCCCAAATATAAATAATAGAATCATAGAGTTGGAAGGGGCCATACAGGCCATCTAGTCCAACCTTCTGCTCAATGCAGGATCAGCCCTAAGCATCCTAATGAACAAAAGAACAAGAACAAATGGACTAGTTGACTGTAATGGAAAGATGTCTGTGACACTTCAGACACCGTGTATGAGAGGTAATAAAATAGAGTTTATGCAGTCCACCAGCAATTAATTGTTTATTATTCTTCAATTTAAACCTATTTCACTTGTGAACACTGGCTAAAACCAAGTACACTGCTGGTATTCATTTTCTTTAAATTCAGAATGACTGGTGCTCAATTCCTACTAGGAATAAAAGTTATGAAGGCTGGCATTTGTGAACTCTGGCTTAGTTTGAGCATGGAGCACTCTTCCAGAGGTGATTGCAGGTGAACCTTTGATGTGGCCATGATCAAATGACACAATGGCCCTCAGAGCGCTGTGCTATTGTCATGCAATGGGTGCAGAAGAATAAAGCTCTCCATGCAGACAGATCAAAAAGAATTCCATTTTTTACAGAGTTAAGTAAATCAGTTCAAGAGCTCAGGACCAAGAAATAAACCATTAGGGGGACCTCCTGTGATACAGAAACTGTTATAAACTGATATGCTGCAGTATTTTTATATTGCTTTCAATAGAAATATAACCAAAGCAGTATATCTTATATTTTTAATCAATTTCCCATTTTATAACCTCATTTTCTGAAGAGGCAGAGTTAAGGTTCTGTTAAGCCATTACTTCAGAAGCACCAAAATGACCTCTGGGATATGCTTTGTTTGTAATAAAAGTCATAACTACTAAATATGTCATACTTATTTGGTATTGATTGATATGTGGCACTTAAACATGTTTTTATATAGATGACAATCTTGACATCGTATCAAACTGTAAGTGGGATGGGAAAAATGCTTTTTGCCCTCAGACAGTATAAATGCACAGTTGGATTACAAGCTGTATTATATCCCTACTACTTACAGAGATTTCAGTACTGTTTAGATGACATATTGGCTCCCAGATGAGAATCTCTTGAACATATTGTCCCACTGTCAGCCTTGTAGCCCCTCAGCACAGGAATGGAGTTACTGTTATGACAACAGACATTTTTTCCCCAAATGAAGGCTATTTGAGTAGTGTTATGGAAGCTCATGAATGCAATTATGTAAATCTATCTAATTACATTTAGATACCACCCTCCCCTATGATTCAGGGTGGCAAGCAATACATCAAACTCAGTGATTATAATGAATGAAATGTAATAACAATAATAACAATAAACAGAGAAAGTCACATTCAAACAAAGTAAACAATCTAACAGACCCATGGTTGGTCAGATTTGTACATTAAGACAACCCCCATGCACAGGGGGCAGTTCTCCCAAATGGTTCCTTAGTCTAACTGCTACCCTGGAGTTCCCCAGATGTTTGCATGGTTACCACCTTTCAATCTGAACAGCAAGAGCTGGATTAAAAAAATATAAAATTACACTATAAACACTATTTTTCTTAGGTCTACTGGTAAAATTGATCCTGCCTGACTTTTGTATCACAGAGGAAAATCCGTCTTTTCAAAAGACCATTTCTATTCATCAGGCTTTACTTCTTAAACTTTTTTCCCCTTCAAGAGTCTTATAAGAATAGATTTTTTTAATTCTCTGCTGCAGCATATCCTTGCAGCTGTAAGTTTCATTAAATCAATAGAATAGAGCTGGCATAAAACTGCTGTTGCGCTCTGATAAATCACAGCCCCTTTGTTATTTACTTGTATCCTAAACTGTTATGTAGTCTTGTGATGGACTGTTAAACAGCTGACGACTTTCCTCTAGTTTAGGCAATACTGCTAGTTTTATTACATCTTACCAACTCAGAAAACTGTGCTGTTTACCTGAAGGACACAGTTATGGATATCATAAGCTATCAAAAGGCTGGTTTTGACTGCATGTCAATATTTAAATACTACGCACATTGGATAAATGGTAGGGATGGACATTTAGCTTGCTTATTAACTAACTGTTCCAATCATTAACGCTGAAAAATAATCTGAAACTGAAAAATTAATGGCAGTGATCTTCAAGGATCCCCAAATCTGGCTGTCTGGTTCAGACTGAAAGACAGAAAAAAGGTGAGTCAACAGATATGTAACTGACAGTGTTTTCCATTCAGCAATATTAAAAACAAGAGGAGCTCTGCTACATCATACTATTAGTCCATCTAGTTGAGAATCCTTCCTATTGCACACAGTGACCAGCCAGATACCCAGGAAGGTCTAGAAGCAGACCACAGAGCCATTGAACCTAAATAGCCATCCCAATATACTATGTGTTTTGTGAAGAAGCACTTCCTGAATGTATTGCCTGTCAGTTTCAGTGGGTGTTCTAGGCTGTTTCGGCACAAGGATCAATGTTGGCAATTGGTCGCACAATGCGGAAACACTATTTTTAAAAGTGCAATCCCGACGTTACGCATACCTGCTTTTTAGTGGAATCCAGTAGTGTTTCACTCGTTTTCCACAGGTTTCTGGTCTTGCAAAAATCGCTAGACAGGAAGCGATTTTTCCTGTGCTTTGTCCCGCCCCAGTCAAACGAACAGTCAATGGGTGGTTGTTATCATGCTCTGGGAAAGCCCCTTTCCCTTTAAGAAAAGTTTTTTAAAAAAACACGTTGCAACAAATATTCGTTTTGTTGCAATGGAGAGACCCATCTAGCTGGCAGCTGGCATGTGAGCTGGCACTTCATGGTTGCCACGCTTCCCCGAGTGAAAAGAAAAATCCCCCTCCTGCACAGGCGCGATTTTCAACCAAAAATAAAGGGAACTTGCAAACGGGGCTGTGCTGTGCTTGGTGACTTAGGGGAGCTTTAAAGCACTTCTGAGGAGGGACTGTAGCCGGAGAAGCCTCGGTGGGTGAATGGAGGCTCACCGGTTCGTTGCTTTCTGCTCACTCCAAGAAAAAAAAATGGCGATCGCTTCACCGGAAGTTCGGAGGAGAGAGCCAGGGGGAGGGACTTCGCTGGAACCACAACAATGGGAATGCACAGGTCTTTTTCACTACTGTTGCAGATTGTTTGCAAGAGTGTAGCACTTTTCGGAGGGTGAATCCACTTTTCTGGATTTCCCTTAAGCGCTACAATGAATCGCTTTTTGCGGGACTATTTCAGGAGTGTGGCAGATTGTATGCAACATTTTGTGGAATTGCAAATTAGTAGCGTTTACAATTTGCAAGCCTTTTGCAACGTTGAAGTCACGTGGAATGGACCCTAGTATTAGACTTGGAGTTCTGGTATTAGGGGAAGGGAACACATTCTACTTTCTACACCGAATGCCTAACCTTATGCACTTCGACAGACAGGAGATAGTTTGATGAGGAGTGCAGTCTCTAAAAATGCCATTTTACAGGGAAGGAGAAAAGGTAGAACCAGAAATATGTTACTCAGTGGGGGGGGGGGATGTATGATAAAGAAAATGAACTTGTTAATTAAAAAAAAGATCTTAAATGAATTTTATATACCTTCCTAACAAACACTACACGGAGCTTTAATTCTTTGATACAGAATACATTATACTTCTGTATTCTTGTCTTATTGTCCCCTCCTGCCCAAAAAGTTCACAATAACAGCACACCCTGGAGAGGAGCCTTGTATGGTTGAGTGGAACCCATTGCCTCAAACTCCTCTGCCATTTCTCAGCTGAGGAGTATCACAAGCACTGCAGTTTCTCTACCCATGGTTTATCTGTGGCCCACCAATTATGTTTCTAACCAATCAGGGATCTTTTAGGAGAGTAAATGAGCAAGGAGACTCATGGTTTGATCCCCTCACTATGCATATAACAGGTAATCAATTTATTGCAGAATGATTGAAATCTTGATACAGGAGCAGGCATTGCACACAAAGTGGGGTCAGGATGCAGTGGATGAACTCCAACCTGCCCTTTCTTCCTTGGGACTTTATTAATAGAGTATGCTGGTGTTTGTTCTTGCTTGGGATATATATCTTATACCTGGAAGGATTTCCTCACAGTCCAAAACTGGCCCTATTATCTTCTTTCTGTCATCTTCCCTTTTTTGCTTCTTTATCTTATAGAGTTTCCTCTTCTACCTGTGCCATGTTCGCACACCTTCCCTGACCATCCAGCATTGTTTGGCCCTCCCTAAAACCATTTCCCCAAGCACTCAACTTAGCATGGTATCCTTCTCTCTAAATGCTGGGTCCCAAATGCTCTAAATTTCTGCCCCATGTTTCCTCCTAAATAGGGGTCCAATATCAACAACAAAATATACAAAAAAGCAAGTAAAAACATACAATACAATTACCAAGAATCCAACTAAGATTTAAAGGATCAGAAGCAAAATGAAATTGGAAACGTTTCCATGCCGCTGGCATGACCCAGTCATCTCAATCTGCCTTGGTGCCATGTATTTCACCTACTGGTGAACCTGTTATTCAGGACTCCTATTAGCCTTCAACTGACAGCCAATGAGAAGGCTCCTGCCAGCCGGGGGGTGGGGTTTGCTTATACATGGGGATGATTCCCTGATGCAGACTCATTGCTGCAGTGAATGCAGAGGCATTTGCAGAAGCAGCAGGACATGCATACTGTGTGATACTCAGGGTTATCCTAGTCATTTCCCCTAACCTGTTTCCCTCAGAACCCAAGAGCTTTTTTTGTCACTTTGTTTGGGGCAAATAGTATTACTACTAAAATTAAATTAAAAAAATAGAAAAACCCATGGGGGATATGGTAGGGATAAGGAAATGGGGAGGGAAAATCATTTAGTGGGAAGGTGTAGAAATCAAGTATCCCATCCTCACTGTAGATAAGCTCAATTTGGCTCTGCTGTGTCCAGAAGCATAAGTTTAAAGCAATCATTCCATAAACATCAGAGCAAAGGAGGGGAGCACAGAAAATGATGGAAGGTGAACAAGAGGAGAACAATGTCATGTGGATGCTCTAAAAGCCCTGCTGCAGCCAGACAGCCAGGACAGAACAAATTGTTCATGTCAAAGAAGCCATCAGTTCTCTGTGAAAGGATAAACGTGATTATGGCTGTACTATATCAGACTGCACATCCACCTGAATCTATATTAAAAGTCTAGCTTAATCAACCATGTATCTATGACCACTGAAAGTGTGCTTCCTGGCTCCCGAGTAATACCGAAAGTCATGAATAGAATGTATGACTTTGAGAGTTAAAAATAATCAGTATTTTGAGGTCATTGTAAATAGGAGAAGCACAATAAACCCCTCTACTCAACAGCCCAGGGTCATGCTCTTTCAAACACTGGGAGGAGAGGTGGTAATGCACAAAGTCACCTCTACAGCAGTCCTATACTGCAACTGTCATGAAGTAACACAATACAGACAGAAGCCTGGGTCTTCTGTATTACCCAGTGGAACAGGCTGCCTAAGGAGGTGGTGAGCTCCCTCTCACTGGCAGTCTTCAAGCAAAGGTTGGATACACACTTTTCTTGGATGCTTTAGGATGCTTTGGGCTAATCCTGTGTTGAGCACGGGGTTGGACTAGATGGCCTGTATGGCCCCTTCCAACTCTATGATTCTATGATTCTATACCCCTCAGCAGAAGCTTCACCAGAATCAGGTGCATAAAATACTTTCTAACTTTACCATCCAAGTTAGACTGAGGAATATGCATGTTTACTCTCTGCCTTTTCAAAGCCCATGTCAGAATTCATGGGGTTTCACATGCTCTTGGGCCTTTTATAAGCTTAGATTCCCATATTTAAAAAATCTCCCTGTGCATCCGAATCTCTTTTCTGGCTGTGCGGCCTGTGTTTCAAGGACTCTGAATTATCTTTCCGCTTTCTCTTTTCATGCTTGCTGTGGCATTTAAATTTTTGCTCATTTAACCATTAATATAATCTTTCATGCTGTTCCTTAGTGGCTGTCTAGAATTCTATTCTCATGGGGAGGGGGACTTAAAATAAGTTTTGTTTTCACAGTCTTACATAAAACAATTTGATAACAGGGGCATCACTGAGTGGGCCAAAAATGTGGAGGGATGCTATCATCAGATTAAAAAACAGTGGGCTGAGTATATAAAAATGGATGTGAGATCACCTCTTTATTTTGATCACTTTTTTTGCAAATGATAAGCAGGCACTCAGACCTTGGGAAAATGTTCATTGTTGTTTTTTGAAAATTTGAAAATGCATTTTAAATGTTTTGAGTGTATGCATTGACTCCCTGTTTTCAACACCGTTTGTTTTTGTTATATGCTTAAATATCAACTTCACACCGGATATTTAGGGAGAGAAAGCTTTATTATATCCTTCTTAATGTTTCTTTGTTGGAACAATATTCAATGTCTAGACTGCAGAGATGGGGCCAGAATGTTCCTCTTCTTCTTTCCTCATCAGCTTGCCCAACACAACTGACAGGAGGGGAAAAATCTATTTTAAAAAGAGAATGTTTTCCATGCAGTTTTGGTCCTGCTGGTATGAGGTGGAGGAATCTATCTGGCTTCTCTCTCTCATGTTCTAGCTTCATCCATGTTGCTATTTTATCCTAGGTGTAAACTGCACAGAGCTTTTATTCCAACCCCAGATCGATTCAGTCCCTGCCCGCTACACAGAATGTGATTTCCGTTTGGATTTGGGGCGATTTAAAATTTCCTTCTGCAGCAAGAGGGATTGATCCGGAGTGACCCTACCTTTATTGTGCGATATGTTAGAGTGCTTTTAACCCTCAATATTTAAAGGCTGATTTGAATTTGGGCTCTCCTCCGTGGTAGAGGACCCGTGATTAGCCACAGGTGGTCATGTGACAAACTTGCCTTAAAGGAGAAGCCCCTAATTTCTCTCAACTTCTGTCAGTCCTGGATTTTTTTCTCCCTTCTCTGCATTTTTCGATCATCTCCCCCCGCTCCAAGAAAAGAAAGAGGCTCTCTGCTTGGCTCCTCTCCCCCCACCCTTCAAGAAAAGAAAGAAAGACATTTGGCTCCCCCCCCCCTTCTGAACTACCCTAACCACGTGCAGAACACTTTTCTGTTTCAATGGGGAGGGGGTGGGAGAGGAAGAACTGAGTTCAAAGCGATCTGAATTCAACAGGATTGACAATGGAATAAAAAAAGTAAGTGCAGACTCTGCCCTAGTTTACCTTCATTAGATTCACACATTCTCTTTCTTCTACCTGGGAAGCATAATTTGATCCAGTCAGTTTTCAGCATGTACCATGATACTGGATGTTGGTGACTGGACTACACCTCTGGGACACCAAAGCAGACCATACATATGAACAGAACTCATTTTAAATTGTGCATAATAAGGACAACCTGTCCCTAATGATCTGGGGAAGATTCATGCATTGTATTGTAGAGTTTAGGCTGCAAAAATAAATAATAATTTTCACCTTCTGGGCTCTTGAACAGAGATAATGGCTAACAGAATATAGCTATCTTGTAAGTATATGACTTATTTTCTTTTGGAAACCCTTAGGTTTATTTGTACTACAGACTTAGATTAGTTCTATACCCATTATTTCCCCAAGGGAAAATGTGGGAACCCTAGTTGGCTGTGGGTAATAAAATTTTATTTTATAGATTTCCCATGTCATTATTGTTATTTGGAGGGAAAGAATCATTTTTAAAACAAACTAAAAGTCAAAACAGATGAGAAGCTGGGAGATTTGGGGTAGTGTCTTACCAGAATGTTTAAATAATTAATTGCAGGCCATGGTCCTAAGGCTACATGTGAGAACTACGAAGTCCCTTGCTGCCACCTTTATGCAGTCTCATCTATCAACACCCTGACTCCACACATATATTTTTATTAGTTTTAGAAGAACATACAGGGGGGAAATGAATGTCTGGAATTGTGCATGGTGGTTTCAATTGGCAAGATGATTCAGAGGTGGAAGGATCAACAATTTCTTTGTCCCTTAGTTTCATAGTATCATGAATCATAGAATCATTATTATTATTATTATTATTATTATTATTATTATAATATTTATATTTATACCCCGCCTCCCCCCGAAGGCTCGAGGCAGCTTACATAACCCCGTCCCCTAAAACCATAAAATGACAATAAAAACCAATGATTTACAGTAATTGTAACAGCGATGGCGTAATCTACTCATTTGCTCTCCGCATCCTCATCTACGGCGGGGGGTGACGCTCTCTACCGCCAGTTTGTGAGGGGGGGCTGATCTTCTTTCCGCCCGGCCTCAGTTATAAGCCTGGCGGAAGAGCTCATAGAGTTGGAAGGGGCCATACAGGCCATCTAGTCCAACCCCCTGCTCAACGCAGAATCAGCCCAAAGCATCCTAAAGCATCCAAGAAAAGTGTGTATCCAACCTTTGCATGAAGACTGCCAATGAGGGGGAGCTCACCACCTCCTTAGGCAGCCTATTCCACTGCTGAACTACTCTGACTGTGAAATTTCCCCCCCTATATTGTTGTACTTGTAGTTTAAACCCATTACTACGCGTCCTTTCCTCTGCAGCCAATGGGAACAGCATCCTGCCCTCCTCCAAGTGACAACCTTTCAAATACTTAAAGAGGGCTACCATGTCCCCTCTGCCATGGAGCATCTCTCTTCTTATACTAAAATTTCCATTTGTGTCAGTAGAGCTTGCAGAAACAGATTTTAGCATTCTCAACAGCAGAAACCAGCACACCTGGAGGTCATTCATAGGATTCAAACGTTAATGTTCTAGCTTTTTGTACACGGCAATCATCCATCCTCGGGTTATGCATACCTTGAAATTATTTGAAATAATTCTGGGAGCACCATGATGTCAAGAAATACATTTTTCCCCTGTGGAGGTTTGAATGGAACATTTTAACAGGTCCTCCCCCACCTCTTGTTGAAAATAGCTAGGGAGGAGGAATTTAGTCAATGGCTTCCAAAGCTCATTTCAGCTACCTCTTAAGAAATTCTGACAGATCCAGCTAAAGACCATAGAATGGTCAAGCTCCTCCTCTTCTCCAAGCAGGGAACAAAGATTTGGAGAATTTAAGACTAGACAGTCTCCAGGAATAATCTCCAGAAAAGAGCTCTTTCACATCACCAAGTGCCAGGAGATGCTTGGGGTTTAACCTGGGACCTTCTGCATTCCAAGCAGATGAGCTACCGGTGAACCACAGCCCCTCCTTCATGGCTACAAGAATGAAAAGTTCACCAAACTATGGCATTGGAGGGACAGAGACTGCAGAAATCAGTGTCAGGCAATGTCAAGATGTTACTTCTCTATAAGTAGATGGAAGTGACATCATAGTTGTCACACAGCACTCAAGGAATTTCATAGATCTCTCTGCGCATTATGTTCAAGGCCAAACTGATGTTTAGTGAACACAAGCCTCTGGAACGCACAAGCACAGTACATTGTAAGCAAAACAAATGTTGTATTCAGGGCAAAGCCTGGTCCTTTTTACTCTGTCCAAGATTCTGCGATGCACAGATGTACTCACAACCAATTAAGCAAAAAATAAGATACAAGAACAAAGTCAATAAACCAGCACATAGTCAGGGTACCAAAGATTCTATTTGAACATCAGGTAAGCAGCAAAAGAACTGGGTTCAAAGCTTGGGAACCAGGACAGGAGATAAGGCCATCTTCTAGCTTAAAAACAAACATAAGTTAGCAAGGCAGGGTACAAAACAACAAGCAAGGCAATACTCTGTTTGCAAAGCAAATCATCTCACAGGGCAATAGCAAGCAAAGTTGCTTCCACAATGAGTTCTGCTCTGCATGCTCCTTTTATCAGCCTAATTAGCTGACTCATGTCCAAAGCACAGGGGTTGCCTGTCATTCTATCTCCTGAAATGGCTTTAACTTAGCTACTTATGCTGATCACTATTGTGAGATTAAATGGGCATTTCATCTTTTCTGAGTTATCAAATGCTCTCCATATCTCCTGTCCTCAAGTAGTTCAGGAGATGCTGGAGTTCTACCAGTTTCATTTCCTGCCAGAATGAGCAATCCTCATTTCTTGTCTCCTCTTTCACTGACTCAGCTTTTAACTCTGGCCACTCAGTTGGGCATTCCACTCATTCCACTCATGCAGGAGCTAATTCTTCCATTTCCTCATCCTTGGATGAGGTGGCAGCTGGCTGGCTCATGATATTACATATCATGAAATTATATAATATCAGTCCCATCTCCATTATTCCATTATTTAAAGAAAAGAGCTGGGTTTTTAGTACCCACAGAAGTCTCAAAGTGGTTTACAATTGCCTTCCCTTCCTCTCCTCACAACAGACACCCTGTGATATAGGTGAGGCTGAGAAAGCTTTGACAGAATTGCTTTGCAAGAACAGCTGTCACAGAATTAGCCCAAGGTTTCTCAGCTAGGCTGGGTTTGGATCAGTGGGAAATCAAACCTGATTCTCCAGATTAAAGCTGCCACTCTTAACCACTATAGGTAAAGGTAAAGGTATCCCCTGTACAAGCACCGAGTCATGTCTGACCCTTGGGGTGACGCCCTCTAGCGTTTTCATGGCAGACTCAATACGGGGTGGTTTGCCAGTGCCTTCCCCAGTCATTACCGTTTACCCCCCAGCAAGCAAACTGGGTACTCATTTTACCAACCTTGGAAGGATGGAAGGCTGAGTCAACCTTGAGCTGGCTGCTGGGATTGAACTCCCAGCCTCATGGGCAGAGCTTTCAGACTGCATGTCTGCTGCCTTACCACTCTGCACCACAAGAGGCTCTAACCACTTATACCAAGCCGCTTATTGGGTGTGCAAGGGAAATTCCGGATAACCATTGAGAGAAAACAGATTACTTTTACAGTTTGTCTAGAATCCCCTTTGCTATCTGACCACCATTTTAAAGTTTCCTGGTGGAAGAAATACTACTTAGTTTAGTTTGTCAGTGGAATTTTTTCATGTGACTGCAGCCTATTCTCTGGGCCATAATGAAAACTTGAGTGTTAATATACCTAATTAATCCTTTAAATTAATTATCCAAACCTAACACACAATCCTTAGTAGTTGTCAAAAGCTCTACAATTGCTTTTACTGGACAGGCATCCAGTATTTCTTATTGGACATCATTATTTTTCTAGCGTAGTCCTTGAAAAATTACTCTGAAGTCCTATTAATTTCAAAGAAAAAATAAAGCATGTGGTTAATTCTTCTCTACTGAATGCTCATTCCTTTATATTTGTGACTACCAAATATTTTGTATGGTAAATGTTACTAATTTTTTATCTATAACTGATTGTTTTAAAGAGGGGGGGAACACACTTGAGACTTTTGTTGTTGTGTTTTGGCAATATTTTCTCCAAGCCAATTGCTTGCTTTCTTTTCTTTTCTTTTTTTTTTGCCTTAACATTTCTTGTTAGCCATTATAATTCTTCCTCAAAGATTTTCTTCCTCAAAGATTTTCTGTTCTGGTCTAATTGGATTATGAACTACAAGAGCCTTTATTCCGTTCAGTAAATTGTTATGATGTATTGTGCTGCATACTATACAGGATAGATTGAGCATAATGTGCTTTCTCAGATCCACTGATATGTTTTACATGTTATTGCCAGATTTCCCCCCCCCTGTGCCATTTTCATTCGATCTTATATTAATGACATACTATTGTTTTCATTGGCAGACAATATTTTCTAAATGAAAACATTATACTCAACAAATCTTAAAGTTCATCTAATTGGTACTGTTGAAGTAGTAAACCATTCCTCCAGGCTCCTTCCATCTCTGGAACTTTACTTACTGCAATACATGTACTAACAATTGAACACGCAATTGAAATTTTTGGCAGCCTTTGGAAGAGAGCTAACAACTGGTAAATAGGCATCTCCCATTTCAACCAGTGATTGTGGTATTTTAAAGTTCTTCTCTTAGTTGTTTTATTGGCTGCTACACATATCTTATGTTTTATGAATAAGTGTGTGTCATAATTAGACCTCTAAAGAAGGTCCTACATGGGCCCAAACATGCTAGGTCTACAGTTGATATATATAGTGCATATAACATTGTTCTATGGGCTGCATATGTATGTTTTTAATTTTTAAGTTGTGTACAATAAAGGTCATATTCATGTTCCCTTGGCTCCTCAGCCAAGGCACCTCCTGCCCAGGTACCACTAGATAGGGCAGCACACAACATCTGCCAAGCTGGATAGGGCAGCACACAACATCTGCCAAGCTGTTGAGTTATGGTAGCTTGGAGCTAATACCTTCCCCTGGACCTTTTAACCCTGTATTAGGAAAGCTGACTGACTAGGAGGAAGTAAGCCTGTAGCTACTTACAGCTATGCAAACAGTTGCCAATATGCTTGAAGCTTGAATAAGTTTACCTCACTACACCATCCCTAATCTTCATTGGGTGTTTTTCTCCACCAGCATGAGAGAGGGCTCATTTGAAGCTCATTTGAATTTGAAGCTCAATTCAAACAGTTCTCTAGGTCAACAAGAATTTGCTTTGTTTGTTTGTTTGTTTGTTTTGGGATTTATATACCACCATTTCCAAATAGGGCTCACAGTAGTTTACAGGCAATAAAATAATAAAAACACAATAAAACCCCATAATTTCTCTTCATAATGTTACTAGTACTACTACTACTAACGCAGCAGGCAAAAAAAAACAAAACAAATAACTATCTCATCCCCTCATCCAGCCAGGGGCCGAGTTTCCTACTGTTCTGCTGGTGGGAGTGAGGGATCAGATCAATCAGATGGACATAGGGGAATCCCAGATCAAATATTGGGACCTCACCCTGGCCTCAACCATATGCCTGCTGGAAGAGCTCTGTCTTGCAGGCCTTGCAGGCCTTGACAACTGCAGGCAACTTGACAACTGTTGCAAACTATTATGCAACCCATCATAGTATTGTGTTTGTAAAATAGTGGCATTCATCAAGATAGCTGATGAATACTACCACTCTGTAGTCCCATTACTATTTGAAATATTTGATGTTGCAAACAGATCTTCAAGATTATCATATGTTGTACTTCTCAAGACAGAACTGACACTGTGAACAAAGAATGTTTGATAGTGTCTCATTTATGAAAATATGAATTACCCTCAATTATTTCCTTGCTATAGGAAACAGCATATATAGCAGGGACTCTTAACCTGTGGTCTATAAACCCCTATGGGGCCCATGGATAAACTTCAGGGGATCTGTGCATCATATATAAGAATTGATCTCTCCCACCAATTTCCTTCTTGTGGTTTTGAAAATTGTCCCTATAGGGAAAAAATCTGTATGTCAAATTTTCACTTCAAGCAAGTGAAGGATGACACGGGACACTACACAGTCAAATAATATATAATCATCTCTCATTTTTGAGGTCCAGAAAAATTTCCCAGAGATAGGAATGTATTAAAACATACCCTGCCATTATATCTTTGTTTACAAGGAGTCATGGTGAATTTTAAAACAAAAATTCAGGATTTTTAAGTGTTTGTTGTAATTTTTTGTTGTTGTTACAGGGTCCCATAGGTTTCATCAGATTCTCAAGGGGATCCATGGCCCAAAGAAAGTGGACCACTGATATGTTGGGTGACTTTATCCTCACAGTAATATACTGGGATACGGGAGGCTGACAGATCTTAAAACTAAGCCAACTCTGGCTAAGTCCAAAATTCTATTCTTATTGATATAAGTGTTGTTAACATCAAGGCAAGCTGCAATCTAGTAGGGAGAGGGACTGTTAAGGAACATTCCACCAGCAGTTGAAGTAGATGAATCAGATCAGTAAACCCAAATATTCAGGTTTTCCCAGCCCATATCTGAAATCATTGACGTTCATCCCACTTCTTCCCAAAACAAATGTTTGTGAAGTCTAGTGAGCCTTCCTCCTGCTTTAAGGATTTTTCCCCCACTATCAAAAGAGCCATTTAATGAGGGAAGTTTCTTTGGACTGAAGGAAGGCTTCAAACTTTGCTATGTGTCTGGGTACATGCCTCAGTGCATAGCCTTTTAATATCACAGCCATAAACCATGATTTACAGATTAATGAAATCTGGTTTCAGATGTAAAGTCTACATAAGAAGTGGGAAGAAGAAGTGTAGCTGGTTGAGCACCCAGTACGCAAGTCTATTCACATTGGCTTATTGGTATGTCCAAAGCCAATGAGGTATAGGCTTCATTATTTCAGGTCAATCATTCTAATTGTTTTTCTGCTTGCAAAAGTTCCCTAGTAATCATGTTAACCACTGATACGTTGTGCTATGACTGTTTTAATAAGGCAATCAAACTTGAAATAAACACAAGATCAACTCTATTTAAGCATTTTTAATATTACTGTGAACTAAAAGGCTTAATGGTTTTCCTTTGCCCAAAGCTAAACTCTTTCAATCTGCTGTGTGAAGAGAGAGATATGAAATTATTACCACAGCTAGCTGCTTATAGAGCAGATCATCAAATCCCTGGAGATTATGTCCTCAATTTGAGAATTGTTTATAAATCATTTCATTTAGAAATGTTGAAAATTACATCTACATTTCTGCAAATGTTCAATGGCTAGATTAAATGGGGATGCAAAACACCAAATACCACAACTGATATTTTAATATATGTTTGTTTTTTTAAATGTGCAGTTAAAGAGTTGGTTTCTTGCACTCCAGCAGAATGCAGTGTGAAGAAAATGAATAGGATGCTGGCATTTGCTGTATTAACAAGGGTCTCTTCCAATGCACTTTAATGTGCATGAAGTAATCTTCAAACAAAAGGAAGAGCACGGCAACAATGCCAGCAACTGAGCTATGGAATTAATGACTGCTAGATATACTCAAGAGCATAGCTGGTTAAGAGTGTATATTTGGACTTTTTATTATGAATGTGTATCTTAAAAATGTATATTCTAAAAAATGCTGGATGTACTGGAGCATCTAAACAATGTTGGATATATTTATGTATCTTGAGTGATACTTGTATTTTCTCAAATACTAATAATTGGGTCCTGAAAAAGTTTGAACAGATTTTGGAATATTTGGGGTCTGCTCTTCAAGGACTGTTTTCTGAGACCTTTTTCATGCCAAGCTGATGCACTACCACGGAGCGAGATCCCCCTCCCCATGGCTCCATCAAGATATTTTTACCAGTAGGTTTCTAGATGCTTCAGTGAACTTTATTCTATGGTTGATTTAAGAAATTCTATAATGCCCTTGTAAAACCCTTGAGTCAAGGCAGTTCTCCAGTAAATGTACTCAAGCATGGCTCACTGTGGATTTAAACCCACCCTACACTGTACCACTAAAGCCCTGTATACAGGTTATAGTAAAAACATGAACATTTGACACACATACAGCTGAATGTATCATTGAGTCCCCCAGCCCAATACATTCAGGTAATAGCCCATAGTTTTATTTGTGGAGCAAACATGAGTTGGCTCTTTCTGACATAGGTATATGCTCATATAAGCAGGTTATAAATGGGTTCACTATAACTTGTGAACATGGCTACTGGCTTTCATTTCCAGATCAATGATTTCTGTTTGGGCCCATTTTCCTGCACCTTTCAATCTCATCTTTTTTAATGTGTCATTAAAATAGGCACATTAATACCTCACAATCAGAGGTGTCGGTACCACAAATGAGTTATGTGATTAATGCATTTTAAAATTACATCTGTGTATGCATGGCCAAAGAATCAGCATGACAGTTATCTCATGAGTAGAAGAAGAACAGATTATCACCAGTTCTGTAAACTAAGCTCCCCACACCACCGGTTTAATCCTTTTGGATGAGTCTGACTGTTTAAGCACCTGAGAACAAAAACACTCTTTGAATATCTTCATCACAAATTTGTTATTGTTGTTGTTCACTGCAGTTGAAAACTCCTTGTAATTATAAATTCAACTAGCAGCTGGTTTTCTGTGCTTAGAACAGCATTCTTACTTCTTTGTCTTTTAAAAATTATCAGTCTTTTAACATTATTATTTCTAAGTGACGTCTTTGCCCTTCATTTCTTAACCTATAAATTAAACTTGACAATGTGTTGTGTGTGTGGGGGTGTGTGTGGGGGTGTTGAAGGGGTGGGGGACACAATTTAACTCAGCCCTTCAAGTTGAGCAAGGAGAAGGACACAACTAGATGCATCAAATGCCAGATTAGTGCACATGCCATAAAAGTATATTTTGTAACTAATTACACTGACTTTCTTTTGTGCAGGTGGTTTGCCCAAGGGAGCACTGGAAGGAGCAACAGTCCTGGAAAATAGGATGAGTCAGTCCGAAGAACAGGATGTGCTGATTTTCAATGGTATGATGGACAACGAGATTCTATAGTTCTGCTGCTGCAAGGAGTAGCATAGCAAGAAAGAAGTAATGGGTTCTTTCCCCAGCTAAAGCTTAGATGTGGGTACAAACCAGATTAGAATGGTCCACAAAATTCAGATTTGGGGTAATTAAAAGATCACATTATTATTACTTTAATGTGAAACTGTTCAGCATTTTCAAGGCTGTTGAGGAAAAGCCATGTCTGGGATGTTCCATTTAGCTCAACTCTACTGCGTAGGCTGCCATGCTGTAGGCTTTTCAGGTTTGTAAGGAGAGCAAGACCATCACATACACAAATTCAATTTATGGATCAAAATAGTTTATTAAGCACTATACGTACACTGCCATTGGCAGCAGCAAATAACTAAGGGAAAGCATACAGAACATATTGTATTGACTCACCCATGGAAATTAAGGGTCCCAACTGAAGCTGCCAGGTGGAAGGCCAGTCACTTCAGAGACTGTGCACCAAACATTACAAATTAAACATTACAGTGACCTCCATAGCGGCACAGCAGTTGTGAGGAATGGCTTCTTTTCAAAAGAACCCAAATGGGATCAGAATGGCACTGTGGGAGGCAGTAGTGCTCCAGTCTAACTCCCAAGCTGTTTTTCTGAATGAAAACTGCACTGGAGGGAGAAATTTCCCCAAATTTCTTTGCTCCACAAGGAGTATCTGAGCAAGTGGGGCAGCAAAATCAGAGAGATAACTCCGCTATATGGCTGGGTGGGGAAGTCAGCAGCCTTTCTGCCCCCAAAGCACCATTCCATATCCTTGAGGCTCACCTTTCCCCAATTCATTTTGTTTGGCTCCAAGAGCAAATATGGTCATTTCAGGAAATGGCAATGAGGAAGCCAAGACCCATGGAAGTACTCAGCTTTGCTCTAACTGTGGACTGAAAGCATAGAAATGACTTTGGTTTCTAGGGATGATATCTCTTTTCTGGCCAATTCTGCATGTTGGCAGCTGCACCAGGTGGCCAGTGGTGCAGTGCTGTGAAGCATAAAGCTCCACAGCTTTCCATTTCCCCACAGAGGACACAAAGCAGCTGGGCCTGAGATTCACATTTCCGATCCTCTGGTTCTATCAACATGTAATACCTAACATAGCTGTTTGCATCAAACCAACATTGCTTGGCAGGAGGGCAGTATGTAGCCCGCAGCAAGAAGACACCACACCAGATACTTTGGAAAAATAAGGCCACAGCTTTATTTTCTCCTAGCAAGGAGAGTTGGCGTGGCATGAGGAGAAATCCATCAGGGAACCATTCAGCAGACCGATTACTAATCAAGGTCTCAGATGGCGCCCTGGAGAACCAGCCTAGGTGTCAGCCTATAGCATGGAAAACTCCTTGCCAACTGAAACCCACACCCCGGGAAGGCAGCTTAACAGGGATCCAATGGGTGTAAGCCTCTGTCTGTCTCCCCAAACACCTGGCAATGCGAGCCTGCCTACCCAGCCGGGTTGACATTTCGCTTGCATACGCGCCGATCTCTTAATGAGACCCCCAAAGATGGAGGGAAACAGATGTGCAAACCTGTTTCCCCCAAAAGGATTCTCCCCATGCCAACCTGCCACTGTGACAATAGATTTATTTATTTATAAACCTAACAATAACCTCTAATACAACCAACAACCGCAAACAATCCCGAAAATAGGGAGGGAGGGTGGGAAACTTCTTCCAGCCGCGCTTTGGAGCGGCGCTCTGACCAGAGCACTCAATCCTGGCCCCTTATCTAGATGCCGATGCCTACTCCTCCCCCTCCCAAGAGGCATGACGCACCTCGTCGGAGCCTCAAACAGAGGCACTTCATAGAAGAGACGTGTCCCTTTCTTCACTGCTGGGCTCGCTCCTCCGCGGCAGCAGTGGAGCGCTTGGGTGAGTCCTGGTTCAAATTATGATGAAAGAGGAAGTACATCAAACATCACAAACAAACTTTAAACTGCCCTTTCTGATAATGCTCCCTGTGCACATAAGGATGCATGCTCAGGTGCTGAAACATGTAGCACAGTGACTGCTGGTTGTGCAGAGTCTTGTTTAGATACCTATAGGGCTTAGATAAAAGGGCAGAATGTCAGAATAACTTAAATAAAATGTTACCTCTTTACTCCCTGGCAGCTACTTGGTACACACAGCATACTGTTCTATTATAGATATTCCTAAATGGCTTAGATGACATAATCACAAGTTGCTATTCCAACTTCATAAGGTCCATCATGTAAAGAAGCTTAAGAGATTACAGCTTTAAGCATATAAGAAGAAAGGGTTAAATCCCAGTTTTCATTCTCATTACACAAGATGGGATTAATGTTGTGCCATTTATTCAGTTTCCTTTAAGCCAATCATTATGCAAATAGAGGTGTCAGATCATTCATTGGTCTACATCATTGGACTTTCTTACCTGCCTCTTCGGAAGCAGTCAGTTGGTGATTAATTGGCCTCCTCATCCTTCTTCACTTCTTAAACAACTTCACAAGCTGGGAAAGATGAACTGATATTGCTAAATGTTCAGACCAACAAAAGTGGTGCATTTGATAATTAGGGACCATGATTTTTTTTTCATTGTACAAGGTATTTGAAGTTTTATTTTAGGACACATGTCCTCCCAACTTCTGATGAGCTAGAAATGCCAAGGACAGCATTGCAGGATTTCATTTTCAGACCGCAATGGATTCTTGTAGTGCAGTGGTCCCCAACCCCCGGTTTGGAGACCGGTACCGGTCCGTGGATCAGTTGGTACCAGGCCACGGATCCTCCTCGTCCTCCTCCCTGACTCCTGCCTCAGGGGCTGCCCTGCCACTCTGCCGCCGGCTCACCTTTGGTGCTCTCCAGCAGCCACCATGGCTGGGGCTCCCCCTTGGCGTAGCACTGTGCAGCTGCTGCTGGCAGTGCCCCCCAGCAGGCGGCGGGAAAGCAAGTGGAGCAGGGGCTCAGACGGTGGGGACGATGTCCCTCGGCAAAAGACTACCCCCCCCCCCGGGCCTCAGTAAAATTGTCAAGTGTTGACCGGTCCCTGGTGATAAGAAGTTTGGGGACCACTGTTGTAGTGCTTTATAATATTTGCTGCATTTACAAGAACATAATGGAGGCAAGTAGTCACTTCTGCATCAGTACCTCTAATCCATGTATCAGTTACTGCAAGAACATATGTTGTATACACACACACACGCCTGGTTGCAAACAATTTCCATTAAGTTCAGTTAAATTCTCAGCTGCCTTTTTCTGTCTCTGACTCCCTGATTATTTCTGCACAATGAATCTGTTCCTGGACAGCCTTCAAATGTTGGCAGCTTTCAGAACTCCCTCCACACAGCATCACCTGCATCCTGAGGCTGTCCAGTAGCTGGGTTGAGTTTTGGCCATGTTTAACTCACAATTTTGGGAATTTTCAAAACTATATTTACATCCCTAAAATGTGTGTTCCATGAATGAGCCACCAGGGTTAGGACCGTATGGAAGGGAAGATGCACTATAGTATTGCAGCATTGTCCCACCCCTGCACCCACCCTCCCCATTTCCTGCTTCAAGTAATTTTTTTAAAATGGCACAGTCCATGTTGTGGTGTGATCGCAAACCTACACTGTCAAAGATAAAACAAAATCTTCTTTAAAGTGTCCACAGTCTTTTTAGAACCAGACAGTCAAAACACAGCCCCTTTTCTGTTTTCTGGAGGTGGGGAATGAGCTGGGAAATGGGGGGGGGGTCAGTTGATCAGGCATCCTTCTCTCAATCATACAGAGTGCTTTGTTTTTAAGCTGAGCAGTAACACAAAATGTTTTTTTTTTGGGGGGGGGGGCTTCAGAAACCAGGTTGAGCCTTCTCACAACTCAGGCAGGCAAAAACAGCCCTGTTTTTGTCCCCTGGAGGTGGGAAATGAGCTGGGAAAGAGGGGTGGGTGGCTGTTTGGGCAGCCTTCTCCAGATCATACAGGGGTCTGAACACTTTGTTTTTATGCCAACCATTAACACAAAATGTCGTTTTGGGCTCCATGTTCAGCATCTCAGAAATCCACCCCGACAAAAATAAAGTCCCAAAGAATAGGAATCCCCAAAAGGGGAGAGGGATTGCTGTTTCTTCATAGCAACGAGGCAGTGTTGATTTTTATTAAAAATGCATCTGTCTTGTGGCATTATTGCATAACAACATGGAAGAAGTACCTTTTTAAAAAAAGATTAATTTCAGGGCTTGGGGAGGGGGAGAGAAAGTTTCAATCCACAAGAAGACTGCTGTGCTGCAATTGGTGACTTTCTGTGATTGACAAGCCAAGGAGTGGAGGGAGAAGTTCATATTGCTTTCCCTTGCAGCCTCATCAGGAGGCAAAAAGCCATGATGGGGCAGAGGTAAAACATAAGAGGGGTTTTCCCCCTCCGTGCAGAATGGTCCTTATAGTATTCAAACTGCAAGATAGATATTTTCTTATACAAACGTAGACACTACAGACCACTGGTCTTAGACTCCATCTGATTTTATTAGATTTATTCCTCACCTCTCCCCAGAGGCACGAGGCAAGTTACAGACATATTAACCCTCCATTAAAAACATACAATAAAACATATAAACATATCATACATAAATCCCCAGACAATAGAGCAAGATGTGGTAAAAACTCAGGTCATATCTACTCTACCCCTTGGTAACCTACTCGAGGAGGAGGGATGACAGAGGGTGCCAGATGGAGTATGCTACTGCCGCTGAAAGGGGGGCTGGATCATCCATGCGGCCCGATCTCACCCAGCGACCTGGTGGAAGAGCTCCATTTTGCAGGCACTGCGGAATGCTGAGAGCTCCTGCAAGGCCCGCAGCTTCTCCAGGAGCTCATCCCACCAGATTGGGACCAGGACCAAAAAGGCTCTGGTCCTGGTCGAGGCCAGGTGCACTTCTCAGGGGCTGGGGATGACCAATAAGTTTGTACCCACAGAGCATAAGGCCCTGCGGGGGGGGGGGGGATAGGGCGATATCTGTAGACTGCCATTTAGAGGAAAAATCTACTGTGTTTTAGCAATTAACTTCCACTTAGAAAAATGTAATTTGATTCTGACAATAAGCCATCAGCCTAGCAAAGGATGGTATCCCAGTAGCCACAACAATGCTGTGCACATGACAGCAATCCTTGGAATACTATATTTTAAACAATATATATATTAAATATATACACTAATATATTAGTTGAGGGAAGGTAGCATGGTATAGCCCAGCTTCTTCAGATCTAATCAGAGTTAGTAAGGAAGGAAAACTACCAAGGGAGACTCTGGAGAGGTAGGCAATGGAAAACCACCTCTATTTCTCACTTGCCTTGAAAACCCCTTACTGGTTGTTGCTGAAAGCTAGCAGTGTCTTGACAGGAGTTTACACAAACAACATACATTAGATAAAAAGCTCTTCAAATTTTTTAGGTCCTTGCTTGATGATAGGTTCCTGGCTCATTCCTATTTGTGACTTGGTTATAGCCTGTTGCTGATGACCAGTATTCTGGTCCAGGATTACTGAATGCCTGCAGAAACAATGCCCTGACCCTGGAGTACTATATATCTGCTGGAGATATTTAGTTACATGCTATGAAAAGCTTCAGCTAGCCATTTCTATGCATCTATCAATGAAACAGAACATTTTTCTCTGAACCTGCTGACACCTATAATCTGGTGCCCCAGTTTGAAGACCTACTGGAAGGCTCTCCATAACAGAGATGTGATTTTTTGTCCTGTTGTAATATAAGTTGTCCAAAAATAAATACTATATATTAGTAGAAACATTGGAAATGGTTCACAGTTAAACATTTATTTATTTTAAAATTTAATTTAGCATTTATACACCACTCTCCCTTGTGGCTCACAGCAGTTTACAGGGGATGTGAATTGTGTAACAGTACAGTATAAATGAAACACCAGTTAATTTGAGCTGCCCTAGCTGGGCATACACAGAGACAATCCACATGAACACACTCTTGGCTGTAAGCTAAGTTCAAATCGCATACCAGAAAGCAGAGTCAAGAGTCAAGTCTGGGTCTTATCAGTAGCTGTGGCAGAAAAATTCCAAGGGAGAGTCAAAGGGGAAGTCAGTAAACAAGCTGAGGTCAACAATTGGAGGAGCAGAGTTAGAGCCAAATCAAGTCCAAAATACCTAATCTTATTGCAAGAAGCTGTATCCAAGGTCACAAAGCCAGGAAGCAGTCAGGCAGAGCTTCGCTGAAGCATAGGCAAGTCAGGAACCAGGATCAAGGCAACAGGTAGGCTTGTGCACAGGTTCCACCTATGCTGAGAGCTGTCTCTGCCTTGCTTAAGTGCAGCCTGAGCTAAGGAGTTAAGTGGCTGCACCTGGGAGCTCAGTCGCTGTCTGTTAAGTCAGCCCCAGCTGGCTTCATACCATGCTCTGAACCTGGCACTTTGACGGCGTGCTGTTAAATTGCTCCTCCTGCATTCCCTCCTGCGATCTGGTGATGAGTCCAGACTGAGAAGGGGTGTTGCTTATGGCTGAGGTGATGCTGGTGCAGAGGGCACGGTGTCTACCTGGCTGGGACCTGGCCCCCTACCAGGGCTTTTCTCATTCAACAGCATCTTGCTGCTTTGCCCCAGCTTCTCCTCATCTTCGTGTTCCGAGAGGTTTGGCAGCAAAGCTTCTGTCACAGGTGCAGATGCAGCCTCTGGCGACAGGGGCATTATATAATAATATACATCACACACACACGCCCCACACTTAATTGTATACATTAGTTATATTTCCTGTTCCTACAAATTTATTATTTATATAAATTTATTTTCTCTTTTATAACTGTGGTGAGCCAGCTTGGTGTAGTGGTTAAGAGCAGTGTCCTCTGGAGAACCGGGTTTGATTTTTCACTCCTCCACATGCAGCCAACTGGGTATCCATGGGCTAGTCACCATTCTCTTGGGGCTGTTCTTGCACAGCAGCTTTGTCAGAGCTCTTTCAGCCCCACCTTTTTTTACAAAAACCAACTCTTTTTCTTTTGCTTTCAACACAAATACAATATCAGACTATGCACACAGACATAGATATGAAATGGGGAGGAAAATCAAATTCTGAATCCAGCACTTTCTAGCCCTATATTAAGTACCCTATATACTCATGTATATACATTTTTGTGGTAAAATTATGTGCCTCGGTTTATATGCGGGTCAGCTTATATGCAAGTATATACGGTAAGTTAAAAAGGTACCATGACCATGAAATATTGTTCTTCACATAGCTCTCACCTCAGTAAATGAAACAGCAGGGAGCAAGGCCTCACTAAGCACCAGTATTTCAAAATGCTACATAGCGCCAATATTCCAAGGTGCCCCATAGTTGTTCACAGGTCAAAATTTGCTTTGACATAACAGAAGAGTTTCTGTAGGTCAAAAGAACCCTCATTTGGTTGTTCAGAACTAAAAGGATGCAGGAGAACATAGAAGGCACTAGAAGAGATTCTCTGGTGTCTAAAATATATTCTGATTATAAATTGTGTAAGAAATAGTGGCACATTGTTTTCAAGGGTATGGCTGGTGTTCATTATTGGAGAGAATCAAGTGATGTGAGGTTACTCATAAAAATGATTCAATCTTAACTCTGACCTTTGTAAGAAACTGACCATCATTCTTAAGAGACATGATTTCTAAGAGAAGCTAAGAGACACTGAATCAAAACAGTGATCAGAAATAAAACCAAACTGTCTTCTTCTACTGTGTAGCAGACCTATACCTTAGATGAACTGATTATTGTCCCTCTAATGCCACCCATGGATGCATATACTTGGTAATTTCTGCCCTATGATGACACAGCCTTGGTATCGAAGGGTGAGGGAGAGAAAATACTTAACGCAAAAGATTTTGAAACAAAAAAAAAGAAAAGAAAAAAAAGATTAAAGATATATTAACACGAGGCTTGATATTACAATGCACAAAAATGAAAAATATAAAAAAACACATGTTATTTGAATTTATTGTCTTAATTCCAGACTCTTCAGCCTTTCCTCATAGGGAAGGTGTTCAACACTCCTAATCATCTTGGTTGCCTAGCTTCCTGCCCCACTGATCCTTTTATATTACTATTTTGCCTGATCCTTTTATATTACAAGATATTAGCATATTTTAAGGGTTTTTTGTGATGGTGGTCTGCCAGTATCTATGTTTGCGAGGCACATTCAGCCTGATTTTAAACCTAGCCAAGCATTATGCAGGCCTTATTTATCCTTGCTTGGACGTATAATGTGCCAAGAGGTGCTAAGCCTGATCCCCCTCTCCTGATGTGCCATAAGGTGAGATTCTGTTCATCACCAATAATAATCCTTCTAAACACCCCAGTCTAAGGAGTTTGATGGCCTTTTCTGACTGTGACCTTCCATCATGTATAATGTATCAGAGTGCTTCCCAATTATTCCTGTCTTGCATAATCCACTCAAATTCTGCCAACTAGTTATGGCCTAGCCAACCAAGGACCAGTTCTAATTAAAGTCCTTCCTTTCAGAAAAGAGACACTAGATATTATATTGCAAATTTATAGAACACAAGAGAATTTCGGAAGAAAATCAACTTGTGTTTCATAGATTACAGCTTGTAAATCATGAAAAGCTATTTTATTTATGACTTTTTGCCTCCTGATGAGGCAGCAGAGAAACCAGAAGACAGAACAACCAGAACATCTCTCCCCGCTCCTCAGCTTGTCAATTAAGGCAAGCCACCAATCCCTTCACAACTGTAGTTTTGGGGACTCAAACTTCCTTCCCATTGACCTCACAATCTTTTAAAACTGATTTCCCTCATTGTAAAGCAAATGTTATGAAAACTCTCAGCAGCCACTTGAGAGGTCTGGGCTCCTGCTGACATCATGTGTAAACAGTACTAAATCCTGTGAGCAACAAGAGGCTTTTCAGGGAGCAAACTCCTTATGCAGAATTGGTCTTTGTTTCTAATTGACAAACTTATCAGACAAGGATATATTTTGTCTTTTCAATATATATGCAGAATATGTCATAAGAGAACTTGATTAAATTTATATGAAGGTGGAGTGAAAATTAGTGTAAGGAACATTAACCATCTGAGATGCAGATGACACCACATTATTGGCAGAAAAGAGTGAAGACTTGAAACAACTTCAGAGGGAAGTTAAAACAGAAAGTGCCAAAGTAGGACTACAGCTGTTCAAGAAGAACAAAAAATAATGACTTCTGAGGAATTGCACAATTTTAAGTTGAATTAAGAAATTTTAATTGTTCATGATTTTCTATTCTTTGGCTCCTTCAACAGCCAAAAGACTGCAACCAAGAAAGCAGGAGGCTAAGACTGGTAAGGGCAGCCATGAAGGAACTAGAAAAGATCCCTAGATGTCAGGATGCATCTCTGGAACCAAGATCAAGATAATTCATACTACAATATTCCCCAATATTATTATGTATGGATGTGGAAATTGCATGATGAAGAAAGCTAGAAGAAGAAAGTAGATTTCTTTGAAATGTGGTGGTGGAGTAGAGTTTTATGGATATTATGGATTGACTACAAATAAATGGGTTCCAAATAAAGTCAAGCCTGAACTCTCCCTAGAGCCTAAAATCACCAAACTGAAGCTATTGGACTTTATTCACATTATGAAAAGATCAGACTCACCTGAAAAGACAGTAATTCTAAGCGCACCTGAGTTTAGGTGAAGGGGCCATTTGCTGTGGCGGGGGCTGACGCGGTAAAGATGAACACTGCAGGGTGAGCTGGGACTACATTTCTCAGCTCCCCCAGCACAGCGCAATGGCAATGGTGGCAAGGGGAGGAGCTGGAACAGCTCCATGAAAAGAAGTTGCTTGAAGTGGCCGGCCACTTTCCCCTCCTTGGCGCCTTAAGCGGCACGCACCCTCCCTCCCTTGAAGTTATTGTTTGGAGGTTTGTGACTGTTGGATGTTAGCATTGTTAAAAATAAAACTGTCACAGCTGGCGGATGGTACACTGGAAGCAGAATTTTCAGAGGGGGGCCAAGCTTGCGCGCTGGCCTACCTGTTTAATTGGGGGCCCCATAAGGGATCGTGTGAATGAAGAGTCGGTTGAAAGGCTTGCATTTCCGGGTGGCAGGCAAAACCCACCAGAGGCAAAAATGCCCAGCAGGTTTCGCACTACAGTGCCACCTCCTGCATGTTAGCAGGAAATCCGGGAACAGGCTTTCCAGCCAGAATCACCCATTGAGGGACTTGCTAACAATTGGGGCTGCCTTGTGGTCAGCTGACCACAACAAGGCAATACCCACTTCCATGCTTGGCCACCTTCTCAATGAATAAAAATGGCTGTGGCTGTGGCCATTTTCATGCCAAAGAAATACAAAGAAATGCCAAAGAAATACAAGTTTCAGTGTTCTTATTGAGGCACATCTATTTCCCACTGCATGGCAAGAAAAGTTGAAGGCAACAGGAAAGAGGAAGATCCAGCATGAGATGGATTGGCTCAGTAAAGGAAGCCACAGCTTTCGGTTTGAAAGAGGTTAATGATAGGACATCTTGGAGGTTGTTAATTCATAGAGTTGCCATAAGTAGGAAGTGACTTTCCTACCAAAATTAGACTTCTGAATATTGGATGGGGGGAATGAGCAATTCTAGGAGACTTCTGAGTGACAGCAGTAACAAGTGAGATCATCACTGGGCTCACTAGCTTTGTGAGGGCAGCAAGGATACCTACCCCCACAATCATCTGATTGTTGATTCAGCAGGAGGGGCTTGCTTGCTCAGTGGAGTAGGCTACAGTGGAGTGGGCTACAAGAACTCCTGCACCCCTCATACCCAATTAACTCAGTGGGTTGAGGGGCTTGCTGGTTTGATGGAGAGCATGGAAGACCCTTGCTCCCCCATTCCTCCATTGCTCAATGGGTGGGAGCAGCAAAGACTCCCACATCCCCTGACTGATTTCCTCCTTGTTTGCTCAGTGGTAGGCTATAAGAGTCAAAGGGGAATAACATAATTCTCATCACTGCTTAGCCTGGCACAGACCCAGGCCCCAGGCCCTACTATTGATCCTGGCTGCCAGCATCCTCCACAGTTGTGGCCACACCTACTTCTGCACAAGACTCTGAAGTTGGTTTCCACATTAAAATAATGATCTCAAAATTCTGGCACCTGAAAAGCAAACAAACCAAAATTTGTATCCTATCTGGTAAGAACCAGTAGAAGATCTATGTAGGGCCTGCAAGGGCCTGCAAAACTAAATTAATTTCCCCAAAATTAAGGGGTCTTTAGATTAGAGTGAGGACTGTTTTGTGCAAACTTGCTTCCATTACCTTTGAAAACAGCTGCTCAAGATTCCTAAATTAGTTTCCATATTAAAATAATGGTCTCAAAATTCTGGAACCTGAAAAACAATCACACGGAGCTTTGTATCCCATCTGATACTGTCCTATCCCAAAATCGCAAATGATAGTAAAGTTGTCCTCTCAAAATCCTGGATCAGAAAAGCCCATGTAAGTCTTCTTTGGGTAAACCCCTAATGACAAGGGAACATAGGATTAAGTTCACTGACACTGAACACTTGTTGACAGTGATCAAACTGGTCAAACTCTTGATAATAACAATCAATGGGGCTTTGTTCTTGCTAATTTAATTGGATGAGCATTTTAGCTTAATTATCTCCATATACAAACTATTATGCCATTAATTATTCATAGAATAAATGATTCGTAAACTTTCAATATGCAAATGGTATGTCCTCATGTATGTTTTCTCTGAGAAAGCCATTCCTAATTATACAAGCCATGTTTGATAAGGCATATACTAAAACAATGCAGAGGAAATATATTTTCTGTTATGGGAAGAAAGTCTGAATGATGGATAGAAATGTTTAAAAGATTGACTAGCTCCTTGCGGAATCAGTGAGAGAGGAAGTGGCAACATTACAGGAATGAATGGGAAATGAAGTCACGGTAGCAAAGGAGCTGAAGCATTAAATGAATTCTTTACAAAAAACGAACACTAAAAATGTGCCATCTGAAGCTATCCGTTGTATCCACTATCACGGATGACTTCCAAGCTAGTGAGGCAGAGATATTGAATAAGTTAAGAAAAGTTGAAGCCAACAAATCATCCACACTGTGTGAAACTGGTCCTACAATCTTAAAGGAGCCCTGGTTAAACAATGGCCAGGGAGGCCCTGGCCTATTCCTGACCCTCTAAATATAATATTCACATTATGAGACTGGATTTACATTAAAAGAGAAAATATACTGTGAACAACTGCAGTCAATTTAGGTCCTTTAGGTTAAGTTGTACATAGCTAAAGGGAGGTTATATCAAAAAATTTTAAGCTCTTCATGTATTTTTCACTATGTGTATTTCTGAACCAAAGGCAGTGTTTCTAGTGTGTTGGAAACTAGTTGACTGTGCATGTTTGCATATGGATGATGGCCGATTTAGAAGACCACTATTTGGAGCAACCTTATACAATTCATTCATTCATTCATTCATTCATTCATTCATTCATTCATTCATTCATTCATTCATTCCAGTATTTATATTCTGCTCTCTCTTTCATCAGAGGATGCTGCTACCATTTGAATCCTGATTGGGCCCACAGCACAGTACACTCATCAACCCCTCCTCCCAAATGTGTTTTTCAAGTGCCAAGATATCTATAGAGCATAAGGGACAATGACATCATGCCGTGGACCAGATCAGGATTGGGGCTCACACAACATTTCAAAATGTCTCTAAAATGGTAGTAGCAACTCTGGGTGGCCAGAAATATATTGTCCAATTTAGTGTAGACCATAGTGCTTTAAGTATGTGGGTCATGAAGGATTTTCATGAACCAGCACTGTAAACTGAACCCTGAAAAAACAGTTAAACAAGGACATTTTAAAGTTGATATAATGTGATCAACACTACAAGCTCCAGTATTCATGCCACTTAAAGTTTCCAGATTGTCTTTAGATCAGCCTCAAGTTTATTTTTTTTTTGCAACTACTTTGATGTAAAACACATCTTTAAACTCTTTAGAGAGTCCATCAACAAATACATATTATTATTTTTTAAGTTTTCCAATTGCATTTTCTGTACGCAGCATTATTTGTAGTTCTTATCTCATACGAATGCTGTGAGGCATAGTTGTCTGCCCAAGGCTACCCTGGGAGCTCATGGTTAAGATATTATTTGAATCTCCCATATCCAGTCACAACATGTTTATGATTTCTAGGTACTGCACACTAGTGGACTACAAGATCAAAGTACTGCATAGATTCTTTATCTTGTACACATACTGATTGTTGTTGTTGTTGTTAGTTGCCAAGTCATGTCCGACCCATCGCGACCCCATGGACAAGGATCCTCCAGGCTTTCCTGTCCTCTACCATTCCCCGGAGTCCATTTAAGCTCACACCGACTGCTTCAGTTACTCCATCCAGCCACTTCATTCTTTGTTGTCCCCTTCTTTTGCCCTCAATCACTCCCACCATTAGGCTATTCTCCAGGGAGTCCTTCCTTCTCATGAGGTGGCCAAAGTATTTGAGCTTCATCTTCAGGATCTGGCCTTCTAAAGAGCAGTCAGGGCTGATCTCTTCTAGGACTGACCAGTTTGTTCGCCTTGCAGTCCAAGAGACTCACAAGAGTCTTGTCCAGCAACACAGTTATAAAGCCTCAATTCTTTGACACTCCGCCTTCCTTATGGTCCAGCTTTGGCAGCCATACATTGCAATTGGGAATACCATAGCCTTGACTAGACACACTTTTGTTGGCAGGGTGATGTCTCTGCTTTTTAGGATGCTGTCTAGATTTGCCATAGCTTTCCTCCCCAGGAGCAAGCCTCTTTTAATTTCTTTGCTGCAGTCCCCATCTGCAGTGATCTTGGAGCCCAGGAAAATAAAATCTGTTACTACCTCCATTTCTTCCCGATCTATTTGGAAGGAATTGAGAGGGCCAGATGCCATGATCTTCATTTTCTTGATGTTGAGTTTCAAGCCAACTTTTGCACTCTTCTCCTTCACCCGCATCAAGAGGCTCTTTAGTTTTTCTTCACTTTCTGCCATTAGAGTGGTATCATCTGCATATCTGAGGTTGTTGATATTTCTCCCTGCAGTCTTGATCCCAATTTGTGACTCATCTAACCCTGCCTTTCTCATGATGTGCTCCGCATACAAGTTAAATAGGCAAGGCGACAGTATACAGCCTTGCCAAACTCCTTTCTCAATTTTGAACCCATCAGTGATTCCATGTTCAGTTCTCACTGTTGCTTCTTGACCTGCATATAAGTTTCTCAAGGGACAAATAAGATCTTCTGGTATTCCTATCTCTTTAAAAACTTGCCACAATTTGTTGTGCTCCACACATAGTCAATGAAGCTGAAGTAGATGTTTTTCTGGAACTCCCTAGCTTTCTCCATGATCCAGCATATGTGATATACGATAATATCCTGATATATACTTTTAATCCACATAGATTAAAAGTGGATTAAAAGTGGTTTCCACATTATGGGGAACATGTATATGTTTGCAGATGATTATACATAGGGGTTTCTTTTACACAGCTGGAATAATGGGCTTATAAGTAATAGTTTCTCTATTGGATTATTTCTAGTGGATAAACTCCACTTCTGAAATCTGCCATTCTTTGTCCCCACAAACACAGAAAGTATAGCGGCTGTGAGATAGTTCGTGCCATACTTTGGTTTTTTTAATCTGTATGCTTGTCATAATGGAATATGATAGCATTCATTCAGATGTCTATGGTATAAATGTCATCTTAGGAGTTTATGTCTTAATAAATCCTGAAAGATCATTTACCTTATTGGTGCTAACTGTGTAAGAGGAGCAAAAGTAAATATAAGTACAGTGAGATATAGGTACAGTGGGAATAGTAATCATGAAGAATGCAGAAGCGGACACTAGATAGTGTCCATACTCATGATGGAGTTTAACTTTAATTATCAAAGCTTAATGGCATGAAACTTCTTACAAAATAGCTCATTGGAAAAATAAGGCCTTCTCCAACACAGGTGCCAATTCTATAGCTCTGTTTCACATCACTTAAAGCTATCCAGATCTTTATAAAAATCTGTCAGTTGTCACCTGTGTGATTTTGTCACCTATTGGCTTCAATATTTACTTGAGGTTGCTTTGGGGTTCTATATCATCAATATAGAAATTAAAGAAATTAAAATAAATTAAAAGATGCTTTGGCAAATCTAGACAGCATCTTGTGGCGCAGAGTGGTAAGGCAGCTGTCTGAAAGCTTTGCCCATAAGGCTGGGAGTTCAATCCCAGCAGCTGGCTCAAGGTTGACTCAGCCTTCCATCCTTCCGAGGTCGGTAAAATGAGTACCCAGCTTGCTGGGGGGTAAACGGTAATGACTGGGGAAGGCACTGGCAAACCACCCCGTATTGAGTCTGCCATGAAAACGCTAGAGGGCGTCACCCCAAGGGTCAGACATGACTCGGTGCTTGCACAGGGGATACCTTTACCTTTTATGGTCTTCCCAGTTGCAATGTATGGCTGCCAAAGCTGGACCATAAGGAAGGCCGAGCGTCAAAGAATTGAGGCTTTTGAACTCTGGTGCTGGAGAAGACTCTTGCGAGTCCCTTGGACTGCAAGGCGAACAAACCGGTCAGTCCTATGGGAGATCATCCCTGACTGCTCCTTAGAAGGCCAGATCCTGAAGATGAAACTCAAATACTTTGGCCACCTCATGAGAAGGAAGGACTCCCTGGAGAAGAGCCTAATGCTGGCAGCAAAAGAAGAAGGGGACGACAGAGAATGAGGTGGCTGGATGGAGTAACTGAAGCAGTCGGTGAAAACTTAAATGGACTCCGGGGAATGGTAGAGGACAGGAAGGCCTGGAGGATCATTGTCCATGGGGTCGCAATGGGTCGGACACGACTTCGCACCTAACAACAATAACATCATCATCAATATGTGGATGGCATCCATTTAATTATGTAAGCTTCCATATAAATCTGTCCTGATTCTGAAGTCATGGCTAAGTGGCTAAGACAGAAAGAATTTGGAGCTGAATCCAAACAAAATAGAGGTGATGATTAGTTGGAAAGATTCTTGACATCCAGTGATGGTGAATGGAATATAGATGGCATTTGCAGAGCCTGTTAAGAGCTTGAGAGTTCTCAGGGACACAGGGATAGTCAAAGCTAACTTCTATCAATAGCATCTGATTCACCAGCTCTCTCTCCCTTCCTAGATTCAGCTGACTTAGCCATGCTGGCCCATACCTTTGTAAACTCATGGCTGGACTACAGTAGTACATTCTACACAGGGCTGCCCTGAAGCTACTTCAGAAGGCTAATTGACAGAAACACATTTTATCAACTTGAAAACAGCTTAATTGGCTGCCAGTTTATTTCCACATTCAACTCAGGTTCTGTGAGTGATCTTCAAAGCCTTTCCTCATCTAGGACCCAGATATCTAAAGGAATGTCTCTGTTCCTATATGTTGACTAAGCTCTTCAGAATGCCACTTTCTGCTTGTCCCTACATTAAAGATTGCCCAGCTGGAGTTAATGTACCCTTTCTTCTGTGGAAAAGGCAGTCCTGGATACAGCTGCCATCTGCTTATCCAGCAGTAGGTATGGGTCAAAGAGGCCCCCTAGATTACAGATCTATTCTTACAAGGGGAATACAACCCCACACAGAATGAGTGACAAATCCTGGGCCAAGCCTTCTGCTCACCAGTAGCACTTGAGACTTTTGGGGATTATGCATCAATTTATTAGCCTGTATAAAACTGCCTCAGTAGCCATGCACTAAGAGATAAATAGAGTGTGACTCAATTGATTCTTCTGGACCTCTTAATGGTTTTCAGCACCATCAATAACAGTGTTCTTCTGAATCGTCTTTCTGTACTAGGACTGGGAGGCACTGTTTCCAGTCATACTCAGAAGGTACGCACATACTTTTTAGGAACTATCCACACAACGTGCCCAGTTCAGTATTAAAGAGCAGCCGCGAATTAACGTGGCCACCATTGAAGCCATGGCATGCAGGGCAGGAAGGGATGGTGCTCAAAAGGGAGCACCCAGGACAGGCTGCGCTGGTGCAGCACAGATGTGCCATGTCAGGAGGGGGGAGCATGGGTGGCACCTTTATAAGGCACCATGTGCTCGGTAATTGGCCTCTTCTCCCTGGCCTATACAAATTGTCACAGCTGGTAGAGGACAAGGGAATGGAGCCTAACCAGGGAACGGGATTTAAGTAGAAATCGAAAGGGGGACTCAGGAAGAGGCAGCAATTCTGTGGGAGACTGACCTGGCTGGGAAGTCTAAAATCACCTGCAGAAGCAGGTGGCCTGGAGTAGGCTGAAGGAGGTCTATGCCTCCTAAAGCATTTCACGTCACTCTTGAGGGCTCACCATGCAGCAAGGGATCTTGTGGCTCAGCAGGGGTCTGGGATGGGATACCCAGGGCGCTGCTAGGGTGACAAAAGGTCGGATGACCTTAGGCTGCTTAGTTAGGCTCCTGTTCCCCTTGTGCACCAACACCTCATTGTTGTTGATGTTGTTATAAATAAAAGCTGTGGCCTGTTTGCCAAAAAGTTGAAGGTGTGTCATCCTTAAGCCCAGCTGCACACCTGCAAGTCAACTAAAATCATATTGAGTGTTGTGTAGTATAACATCACTTAAAAAACAGAATACCATAAAATGAAGCAAAATAATTGATGGGAACATTGCAGCATATTCTAAAGCTTTGTTTCCCCATGTGAAGAGCTTATAAAAGGTAACTTGGATGAATGGTTTTTTACACCAATGTTTAGTGATCCAAATCAATCACACTGGATTTTACGTCCAAAATGCTGCTTCCTTAAGGAAGAACTATACCATCATTAATCTGATTTATTACTTGGAGTTAAATGAACTGAACATCCAGAAAACAACTTTTGTTCTTTAATAATATTTTCAAAGAGGACAAGCCGCTCTTCCCAGAGTTTGTCTTGCATTTGCCTCTTACAACTACATAAAAAACAAGCTCAACTCCTCAAAATCTGCTAAACTTTTCCCCCATCCTCCAATTTTCAGAAGGTATTGCTGAGTCCAGCTGGTAAATAATCATGAAAAAATGGAGAGATATAACAGAAGCTTTTATTTTGGAAAAATATAACTGCATGATGAGTTATACACCACAACTGGCCACAATGGAATTTAGTTGTCAAACCCACCTAATTACTTGATGATGATTATTCATATTTTATTTGCACTGCCCACTGGCACATTGCTTCAATGCAGATAGGACTTTGTAGGTATGCAGGAGGGAAGGACTCCCTTTTGCTATATGTTAACTGGAGATAAGCATTTAGCAATTTCAGCAGTCCAAGATTTCATCTTCTCTTTTGATTTAGTAGACACAGGGCCATAACCAGTGTGGGATAACTGGATGCATCATTCAATTGGGGCCTATTATTAGGCACATAGAAGAACAAAGCCTGCTGAGAGAAAGCACGGCTTTTGCAAATGGAAAACCTGTCTGACAAACTTCTTGGAGTTCTTGAGAAAATGAACAAGTATGTGAATAATGGTGACTTGGTAGACATTATATACCTGAACTTTCAAAAAATTACCTCACCAAAGATTCCAGAATAATAAGATAATAAGAAGAGTTGGTATTTATACCCTGCTTTTCACTTCCTGAAGGAGTCCCACTTACAATCACTTTCCCTTCCTCTCTCCACAACAGAAACCCTGTGAAGTACGTGGGGCTGAGAGAGCTTTGACAGGACTGCTCGGTCAGAACACCTTTATCAGTGCTGTGATGAGCCCAATGTCACCCAGCTGAAGGAGTGGGGAATCAAATAGGCTCACCAGACTAGAAGCTGCCACTCTTAACCACTATACCACCCTGGTTCTCTGAAATATAGATTCTGATCCCATAAAGCAGAATGGGAACTCTGTTACTGATAACCTACAGTGGGATGGAATATAAGCCAGCTGGAATGGAATATAAAGGCAGTTTGAAAATGGCCTGTACCTGGCAGCCATAAACATCCATCTGTACTTTAGCAAACTGATTTTCTTTGTTGGCCCCTGATCTTGGGTCACTGTGAAATGGAATTTAAAAATCAGCAAAGTGATTCTCCATATTTCAGTTTTCTTCACAAAGGTTATATTATCTCAGTTTGAAAATCAGAAATATAGTTCAATGGCTGGTTAAATTGATGCACATATCAAATTTACTTCAAAATGAAGACCTCACCTTAGATATCTGCAGGCATGATTGCTCATTTTGCTTGATGCATGCAATAATTACTGATAGAAAATATGTCACGGGAGAAATGTCATCTACATACTACTTTGCCAAGATTTAATTTCAAGATCTATAATCTAGATTTAAAGAAAATATATGCTAATAATTTCCACTGTACAAAGTGAATTTTCTTCCATCTTCTAAAAAAAATTTGTATGTTCTCAGACAATGCTCACAATGGCAGTAAATTCCTGACTTTGTGAAACAATGGGCCACAAAAAAAGAATAATGGTGAATTTAGAGTATTCAGCAGAAAGATAAAATATTTTATTGTCAGACATTGTAATATTGAATAAAAAAATGGATGCAGACAAAAAATAACCAATGGCCAGTTGCTAGTGTTCTCCCTGCTGGGTTGTTGCCATGGGAATCAGTAGAAAGACGTATCCTTGCACTGAGGCATCTACTTTGGGGGTCTGTATAGTCAACACCCTTTGTCCATTCTGCTTGAAACAAATTGATTCTCTGTTGAAAATAATGGTCCCAAAATTCTGGAGCCTGGAAAAACAAATAAACAAATGTACAAAACCTGGAAATTAGCAATCATGGTAATGCCCCTTCCCCCAAATCCCAGATTGGAATCATAATTTTCCTTAGAGCATACCCCTATCAACTAGGACAACTAAAGCTGTTCAAGTTCCATAACCAGGTAAGGAACTAGATGGAAACCGATTCAAATGATTTAAAACATCTTTTTCATTCAGGGATCCCTGAAACTGCCCAGCCACCATTCATTCAATTCTCCTCCCCAAGAATTGTACATTTGACAAATCTATGCAGATTTTTAAACAGTGGTTAAAATGGCAAGAAGCTTCCTACCTGCAATAGCATGATATTAAATCAAACTATTTCTCTACTCCACAATTTAAAGCTTTCCTGCTGCGTCTTCTTGCATTTTCCCCTTCTCACATACTGCACAAATAGCAAAGGAGAGAGTGATGCACTCTTTCACTCACTGCTCCTCAGCCTGTCAAACAATAGGACCAACCAATCAGTGGTTTGTTTGTCTAGCCCCCCTTTTTAACTTGAAACTTACACATAACAATGTGTATTCAGTCTTATGTAAATGCATTGCCACATTAGTTAAAGCCCCCCCCCCAAAAAAAAGCAGCCAGACAGCAGAGGGCATAGCGATGGATGCAGATTCCCCCCTCCCCGGTCATTTAAAATGGCATATTATTATTATTATTATTATTATTATTATTATTATTATTATTATTATTATTACTTGATTTATTTCCTGCCACTCCCTACAGGCTCATGGTGGGTAACAGTAGTCTTAAAATCCCTGCCTTTAATTGTTAAGTCTGTCTTTAATTGTTTTTAACTAAGTACATCCTTCCCTTCCTTTTCCCTTCTTCTCCTCTCCCCCCCCCCGCTCAGACATTCCATGCCATTCCACAGTCGCACATGTCCCTCCCTCTCCCTGCCGAGCACCACTTACACCAGGTGCTTCCTCCACGCTGCCTGGCATCCAGGACTCTTCTCCCTCCCCAAGGACCGCTTAAACTGGGCACTGCCTACACGCTGCCAGGCACTGCCTGCATGCCACACAGCATACAGGACTCCTTCTCTCCCTCTCCAGCACCTCTTAAGCCGGGTGCTATGTGGGCAACGTGGAGGCTATAAGGGCAGTGTACAGGCAGTGCCCAGCTTAAGAGGTACTCAGGGAGGGCAAGAAGGAGTCCTGGATGCCGGGCAGTGTGCAGGCAGTTCCTGGCTTAAGATGTACTCGGAAAGGGAAAGAAGGAATTTGGGGTGACTGTGGAATGGCATGGAATGTCTGAGCAGGGGGGGGGAAGAGAGGAGAAGAAGAGATGGGGGTCTGAGAACCAAAGAGGAAGGGAAGGATACACTTAGTTAAAAACAACTAAAGAGAGACTTAATGCTGTTTTAAACAACAGGGGGAGGAATCTGCTTCCTTCACTGGGCAGGAAATGGAGGGGAGAGGGTGGGAGTGAGGGCAGGACAAAGCTGAGCAGGCTATAGTACATTTCACCCTCCGTACCTCCTTTTCACTGATTGCAGGGTGGTTGTTCACTGGGGGTTTGTACATTTTAGGGTGGTGAATCCAGCCTCTGGAGGTAGGCAATGTAATGTGGTGGGGCTGGAAAATGCTGCATACCTTTGGAGGCTGTACAGCTACATTTCTTGCATGCAGAATTGCCCTATGAATTTTTCTGATGGGAATATCCTGGTATACAAAGGTAGAGATCTCACTTGTTGCCCCTATTGCTCAGAAGTCCCCTAGAATCCACTACATTTTCTCACCCAATATTCAGCAGATAAGTCTATTTTAGGTAACACCTGTCCACAATTCTCCAGACTCCCTGGGATCTCCTGGTAGTACAAGATAGAGCTCACTATCATCTACAAATTAGTGGCAACTCAGAACAAACCTTTGGATGATCTCTTCCAGAAGCTTTACATAATTGTTGAAAAGAATGGGAGAAAAATAGAACCAGGACTGTTTCTGCATTTGAGATATACCTTGTTTTAGCCTTCATTTGGATTTCCATTTGATGCTGCAAGTTAATGCTGCAAGTCGATGCTAGGCTTTCCTTGTTTCTCAGACTGAAAACTGGCATATGTTTTCCACATTTGGTTTGAGACAGCCACCCATCATGTATTGCTCCCATTCCTCTTTCCCAAAAAGTTTTTTTTAGCCTGCACATACTCTTCAAAATGGTGCCTGATTGTGCTTCTTCTCAAGGTGTCCCATCATTCCACCTTTCTGTGTCCTTCCTCAGACATGATTTAATTACTGACAACCTTTCCTCCCTTCCCCCCAAGTACACTAGACATGCATTTTTTAAAGCTTAATCCAGTTTTTTTAGAGGCAGAACTGTAACACGATCATTCCCTCTCCCTTTTTAAAGAATAATGTTTCGGGGGGAGGGAGAGGGAGGATGGCAACAAATATTAAGTGGAAGGGGGCCATGTACAAATGACTCAAAATGGCTGCTGGAGAAAAAAAAACCCTGAATGCAAGGATTTCTCCATTGGGCAGACCCTAATTAGAACCTGTCTTCAAAAATGAAATTGCTGTAACTGAGGAACAGTTAACTGTAACTGTCTGCCAGTGGAGTAAGTAAACACACAATTCAGTTCTGTAGCTGGAATGGCAAAATTAGGTGCAGAAGGGGACACAAAGTACAGCAGTTAAAAAAATAAAATAAAATGGAGAGAGGTCACTAGTGTGGAAATGATCCTTGAGAAACCTCTTAGGCCACAGGCCAAGGGGCACTGCAATAGTCCCCCAGCTCCACATTCTGTAATCTGTGCTCCAGATAAGACCAGAATTACTGCATAATAGTGTATCTCAGTCCCAGCCCTGAAAGATGGCCCAGAAAAATACCATGAACAAAGCTGCAAGAGAGCCAGATGTGTTGCCCTAGCCAAGTACACACAGGGTTAGTCCAAAGGAATGCACACTTTCCAAGTCACCCAAGTTCAGAGTGCATTACCACAGAGTAGTCAAAAGTCCAGTCCGGGTCTTATCCAAAGCCTTGACAGCCAATGTTCAAAGGAATACCGAAGGGAGAGTCGTTTAGCATACCAAGGTCGAAAGCCGGAGAATCATTCAAGTGTAAATCAAGTCCACCATACCTATTCGTAGTCAACCAAGGGTTGTCAAGCTGGGAATCAGTCAGGCAGAGCTTTGCTGAGGCGTAGGTAAACTGGGTCAAGGTAACGGGTAGGCGTGTGCAAAAGTTGCATCCACACTGAGAAACACTGTTGCCATGCTTAAATGCAGGCTGAACTGACAGGCTAAGTGGTTGCACCTGTACTCAGTCTCCGTCCGTTGAATCAGCCCTACCTGGGCCCCATCTAGCTTCCTCCCTTGCTCTCAGCCGAGCACTTTGACGGCATGCTGTCAATGCCGTTCTTCTGCATTCCCTCCTGTGCTCTGGAGATGAGTCTGGACTGTGAAGGGGTGTTGCTGCAGGCTGAGGTGCTGCTGGCGCAGGGGGCATGATGTCTGCCTGGCTGGGACCTTGGTTGTGTGTCCCTATCGGGGCTTGCCTCTGTAACTGGCATCCTGCTGCTTTGCCCCAGCTCCTCATCTTCCTCCTCTGAGGGATCTGGCAGAACAGGCTCTGGCATTAGTGCAGAGGCACCCTCTGGTAACAGGGCCATGACACCAGGACTATTAACAGTGTCATCATCTCCCATCCAACTCTTTGAACATGTAATCCAACAGGTTGTTTCACCCTGATAATCAGTTCTGAAATGGCATTGAAATGGCTCCAAACAACCCGCTTCATTCAAGAATCCCAGAAATTACCTAATTCCCCCCCACCTTGTTCAATCACCTTACTCAAGAATGGCACATTTGAGTGTGGATGGTAGTTATTCAACTCGTCTCGTCCAGAATGTGTTTCTTTAGGAGTGGATACACCACTGCCTGCCTCAAGGCAGGAGTAACATTATCCTCTCACAGAGAGGTATTTAGTATCTCACAGACTCAGGCTGACAGCCCCTTCCCCCCTGTCAGATTTAAGCAGCCAAGCGAGACAAGGATCATACAAGCATGTGTATAGGTCTCAACTTCTCAGAATCCTGTCCAAATCATCAGACTGCACAAGCTGAAAGGTGTCCAACCCTGGCTTTTCCTGTGGCCATCCCAATCTCCTGACCCCCTCCAAGGAGACTTCAGCAGCCCATAGACCACCCCCCAAGAGCACCCACTGACTCACTCATGCAGCAGCCAGCTGCAGCTGGTGAAGATGCAACCCAACACCAGCTCCAGTTCAAGCAGCATGCTGACTCCGACCTTGGGGCAGAGCTCGGCTGACAGTCAGTTAGTGCAGCCATCCCAAGACTTGGTGCAAACCCAGGATGAGCCAGGCACCAGGCTCAGAGACACCGAACACTGACCACACTCCACTCGAGTGGGGTGGCAGGGAATGGGGGTGGAAGGGCTCACCCATGCTTAAGAAGCAACTGGGGAATGAGGGTGGGGGAGGCCAATGGGAGCAGGGAAGAGAAGAGAGATGACAACAGGAATCAAATGGGAGAGAAGAAGGGAAGCAGGGAAGGTGGATCTGGGATTGATGGGGGAAATTAAAGGATATGCTGGGGAAGCGGTGGGTGGCAATAATAACAGAGGAGGAGAAGGAGATGGGAGTAAATGGAGCAATAGATGAATTGGTGTGAGAAATAGGAGGACAGAGGAGGAGATAGAAGGAAGAAAGTGGAAGAAATGTGAAGACCAGCTGGGAGGAGAGGAAGGAGGAGAGCAGTAACTGGGGCCCTGAACAGGAACAAGCTTGGCAGTAACAGCAGCACTCATGGAGACCCCAGAGACAAGTGACATGGAGTAGGATGATTCTGAAGAGAAAACACCCTCCCCTCCACCCATACACAGACAGCTGAGGACTGCCCCTACCCCAGGCACCAGTGGTGACGACCCAGACATTGGGAATCCAACAGGGTGTGTTACTTGGTGTCACAAAAGGTATGCCACAAAACTGGGCAAATGGGCACCCTGGCACCATCTGGTCCTGTTGCTACTAAATGCAGAGTCAGAACAGATGCTAAAGATTGTGTCCATAAAGTGTTGAGCAAAATGGTCACAAGTGGGCTACAGAGCAGTCCGTCTTCCCCTGTAGAAGAGAAAATAGTCCCCTCACTACTCAGAAGAGTTCCACAAATCTACACTGTACAGATGGAATGGTGGTGGAGAATTAATGTTTGTTCGCTGCCATCACCACCATGGAGTAAGGGCTCAAAATGAGCTCTAGCCCATGCTTCACTAGATTTCTCACGAGCCTTTCTCCACTCTCACTCTTGCCTTCTCCGTCATCTTTTCATCATCTGCAGTCCTTCTGTAAACCAAAGTACTGCCCAGGCTCTTAGACCAGAGAAAAAGTGCCTGAGGAGATTGGGTCAATTGCTCAGGTAATTATCTCATTCCAGAAGTCAGCCAGGACATCAACAGGAGCACCTGCCACATTAACAGGAAAATCCCCAATGCCATCCAAAAACCAGTCAGATCCACTAGGCTACAGAAGGAAGGTCATCTATTCAGTGTGTGTTGTATGAATGTCTGTGGTCTTGATTTATTTCAGCAGTAACTCTAAGTCTCTAAATAAGAAGATTATTGATCACTTGGCAATGAGCCACAAGAAGCAAAATGCTAACTAATCATATTTAACTTTAAAAATCAATGGCATAGCATTATGACTGCCTGTGGGAATAGTTCGTGGAATGTAGTGTCTCTGCAAATTCTGAATGCCTAACTTTGAGGTGAAGAGGATAATATTTGAAATATCTCTGGTTTTGGATGGCTCAACTCTAACAAATGAAGGGGTAACTGTTGCTGTTCTAGTGGGAAATCGCGGCCGCGACTGAGCGCGGCCGCTGTTGACGAAGCGGGGGCGGCAGGGCGACGCGGACCCAGCCGCGTCATCGGGCCGCGCCGCGGCCTGCCGAAGGGGGGCGGGGCTGCTGGCCTTAAATAGGCCGCAAGGAGGCAGCCCGCCCTCTTTCCCAGGGACACGCCGCCAGAACAGTTACCCTCCCTTTCCCTCCCTATTTGTTAAGTTCATCGCAGCCGCAGGTCATGCCAGGAAGGGAGCCGTTTGGCGGGGAGCCCGCCTGCGCGCGGGACTCCCCGGAAAAAGGGGGGTCTCATTAATGAGATCGGCTAAAACCGGGCGCGGCCTACCCGGCTGGGAGGCCAGGGGCCCGGAGGCCAAGCGGACAGGGGACCTGATGGAGGCGGACGCCCGTCAGGTCCACCGAGGCCGCTTCCCAGGAAACCCGCGGCGGAAGGCGTCCCATCCTCCCGGCTGGGAGAGAGGCGTGGAGCCGGAGCGCCGCGGGAAAAAGGTGGTCAGCCGGACGGCTGGCGAGGGTAGGCTCCCTTTCCTGCATGCGGGCCAACCCTTTCGTTGGAGGGTTTGGGTAATAAACGGCTGCGGCCATTTTTGTTGCCAAAAGCTGGGTTCGAGTCGTCACTGATACTCGCCACCTGCTAGTCAAATGGATTAAGACTGGTCACTGAGACCATTTCCTCCCAAGAGAAACCCCCCACATTGGTGTTCTTAAGGAATCAAACAATGTAAAATAAATTCCCCTTTTGCAGAAGCAATGCAGCAAAGTTAGAGCATCAGCTGGGAATTCAACTTGCAGGGAAACATCAGCAACACTGAGGTGTGGAAAAAGTTCAAGAGGGTGACAAACAATATTGCTTGTCTGTCAAGTTCAAGAGGGTGCAAGAGGAAGGTTATAGTCCTAACATGTCTGTGAAGTTATAGATGTTAATATGCAACCGCTGGAAGAGATGGGTACAAACTGCATGATGAGCTAAAATTCATGCTGAAATCTGACTAGATCACAGCCCAGGATGCAATGTTTGGCATACAAATCGTAACTTTTGGGGTTAGTTGGAAAATGAAACCTACCCAGAAGCTCTTGTGGGAAAATGCTAGAGAACCATGCAGGTGCTGTTTTCCAGCCTTGGAAACACAAACAGGGACTCACCAAAGCTTTAAATGAACTGTTGCCTGGCAGTAACAAAGTTCCCATTAGTCCCAATGGGACTCAGATCTTTATAAGTGTAGGACAATCTGTGTTCCCTTTGTAAGTGTTGTGTTTTTTGCTGGAGCGAGTGTACTCATGAAACAGCTTTGCTGCTGGGCATGGCTGGGGAACTGCTTAGCTAGCTTCCTCTGTAAGGGCCAAGGGGCATTGCTTTGCCTGAGAGTTCCTCTGTGTTACAATAGTTTTTTTGGTCTGTTTGTTGCAAAGGGTGAGAAAATAAGGATTGAATTCATCTATCACTAGCATATATGTTAAGTGAGATTTTCTTGGGGGCTTTTTGCACGCCTTCAAAATAGCACAATGGTTGCCAATTGAAAACGCTACTGATTTGCTGTTATGCACAACGTCGTCGACAATTTGCCACACACCTGAAACCAATCTGCAAAAAGCGCTTCCTTGTAGCGCTTTTAGGGAAATCCCCAAAAGTGGATTCACCCTCTGGAAAGCGATACACTCCTGCAACCAATCTGCAACACTAGCGAAAAAGACCTGTGCGTTAACATTGTTGCGGTTTCTACAAAGTCCCTCCCCCTGGCTCTCTTCTCTGATCTTCCGGCGAAGCGATCGCCATTTTTTTTTTCTCCGAGCGAGCGGGGATAAATGCACCAGTGAGCCTCTTTCAGTTTAGAGGCTTCCCCGGCTTCAGTCCCTCCCCTTCAGTCACTAAGCACAAAGAACAGAGAAGCCTGTTTGCTGATGTATTTTTCCTTTATTTTTTACACATTCATTCAGCCGAAAATCGGGCCCGTGAGAGGGGGGGGGGATTTTTTTTTTTCACTCGGAGGGAGCGTGGCAACGATCAAACGACAGCTCAAACACACCAGGCAGCTGGATGGGTCTCTCCGTTGCAATGAATTAACATAGATTCGTTGCAATGGGTCTGTTTTTTTTTTTTTTTTAACCTTTCTTAAAGGAAAAGGGGCTGTTTGGGAGCATGCTAACGGCTGCCCATTGGCTGCTTGATGGCCAGGGGCGGGACGAGCTCGGCAATAGCGCTTCCTTTCTAGCGATTTCTGCCGAGACCGGAAGCCTGTGGGAAACGCTACAAAACGCAACTGGATTCCACTACAAAGGCAGGTATGCATAACGACGAATTCCACTATTTTAAATGGCGATTTTTCATTCAGTGACCAATTTGCTACAAAGATCCCGGTGCGTAAAGCCCCTTGCTGTCTGCTTCCTTGGTGGTTTCCCTACCTTTTAGTTGGACTCCTTTTTGGGGGAGGGACATCAAATTAGTAATCTGCTATTTTATCCTCCCCCACTGTGCCGCTTTTAGTTTTGGGATGATCTGTATTAGTCTGTACTGTCAACTCATCTGCATTAGAACCCCCCTCCCACAGGCTGGCTTGATTCTCCTTGGGGAGTAATCTGTGTTTCTCAGCTTGTCTCACTGCTCCTCCCCTGCCTTGAGGGACTTGTTCCAGAGTTACTGGGGTGACTTCCATTTACTCCCAGCTCTCCATTTGAACCCCACACTCACTCACCAGCTTCTCCTTGGTAGGGGGTGGGGTGACTGTCAATGTACCCAATTGTCCCCTGAGGGACTAGTTTTGGAGTGACTGTGGTTGCTTAACTTTACTGCCCAACTCTCCATCTGAACCCCCCTCTGACCTTTGGGAGCTGATCTGTGTTTGTCAGCCTGCCTCCCTGAACCCCCTGTATCTTGGGGAACTTGTTCCAGCCTTAGGGTGTGATTTGGAGTAATTTTAGAGCCCAGCTCTCTATGCCTATTTTGAAACCTCCCCCCAACTGACTTGCTTCTTCCCGGGGGGGGGGGGGGGAAGCATCAATCTGTGCTTGTCTGTCTGCTGCTCTGTCTGTTGGTTTTCCTCTCTGGAAACTGACTCACTTGATTTACTGTCCTAGGCTGTAGTTAAGATGGGTGCTTGCTTGGTCAGGTATTCAGTGCCATGAGAGGGGGTCGAAGGGGTTGCACACATGGCTGTGGGAGGATGCCATCACTTTCCCCCCTGCCAAGTGGTCATAGGCAACAAGCACAGCCTCCTTCCAGCAAAGGATGCCCCCTGTTCTGTCCATGTCCATGAGGCTCTCAACTGCCACTTGAGAGTTTTTGGTAGTGAGACCTAAGCTGCATCATAAAACTCTATTTGGGAGGGAGGATTGTCAGAGCAGTGACTTGAAGAAGGATGGTGATGGTTGTGATGCATCCTCCTTTTCCACGTCCCAAGAATCCTATTCTCTGATGGTCCTGTTTTCTTCAGTTTGCCCCCATCTAGCACTCCCTGGCCCAGTTCCAGGAAGTAGCTCCCAACTGCTCCAACCATGATCATGGGGACATGGTTTCACTTCACTACAAGGAAATACTTCCACACACACATGAATGGTGGAGTGCCAGATGCACTACATCATTGTCTGGAGAGCTGGGACTCACAACACTTGGCCACTATTCTCTGGAGGATAGAGTGTTGGCCACCAGTGAGATGGAGAAAAGCCCCCCCCCAATTAGGAATTAGAGGGGAGATCAGGCCACTTGAAGACAGTCTCCAGGCACTGTGGTTGGGATTACAAGGCAAGCACCCTCCAAGAGTTCTTGCTCATGGGGGCACTACCAGTGCTGGGAGAAAGGGCAAGGGGGAGGGCTCAGTAAACAATCAGTTGCCTCATTGTTGAATGATTGCTGTGGGTAGCCAACCATTCTCCTTCATGGAGGATGTGGCCTTTTGCTGGCTGACGTATCATTTGGTTGCCTGGTCAGCATCCCCTCCAGGAGGATCATGAGCTGGTGAATGTTGACTCCATGTACAGCTTCACAATGGAGCTGGTCAAAGTTGAGGCCTCCAAAATTTGAAGCTGAACCTTCCATCTGATGATGGACCTCTGGAACAGCCTACAGGCTACACCTCCCTCACTGCCCACTACTGGCAACAGAAGAATTCTGGAGTGGGACCATGGCAATGTCTCTGGAGGGGAGAGGCCCACTGTCACCTAGCTATACAATGGTTCTCCTCCATGTTCAGGAGACGGATGTGGACCACATGATGGCAAATATCACAATAACAATACAGAGTAGCCTTAGGGAGTGGTTGGGCAGCAGACATATCACCTATGGCTACCTGGTCACAGATGACAGCACCAACATGCAGGCACTGGTGAGTGGTGCATGCCTGTGAAATATCAGTTGCCCGGCATACAGGCTGACTCTGATGGTAAGGGATTCCCTGGACTTGGGCAGCACTGTCAAGGGGGATGGGACTTGCCACCCTTGAGATTAGGTCTCCAGCTAGAGAACTGGATGTTCCTGGCTGGTATCAAGACTGTGTGTCTGCTGTGAAAGAGGTAGGGGAGGAGTATGAATACTGGCTTATCCAGGATGTGGCCATCCGGTGGAACTCCACTTATGCCATGATTTGGTAGAGCAAGGAAATATGGTGCAGGTTGTCATCTTCTCTGTAACCATCCAGCATGGGGAAAAGAAGTTGAGCATCATCTACCATGACTGCTGACCCTCTCCTGTGTCAGGGAAGAAGGGGAAATGAAGTTTATATAGCTGCTGTCATTTTTAATTACAGTTATTTTTAAGCACTGAAAATATGGATTACCACAGAGGTATTTGACATTCTTGTCTGATGTTTGTCTCTGTGTTCAATTTCATTTCCAAACTACATCAAAAATTCCTCGGCCATTTTGGAATTCCAGAAAGACAATCATATTCTACTTGTACCTGAGAATTGTAGAAATATTTGCTTTCTTATTTTATTTTCATTTTAATTGGGTATACTTTTATTTGAATTCGTATTGAAACACTGTATGGCTGTTTTAAAAATAAATAAATAAAATATATTTTGCATAGTGCCATTGTTCAGGAACATACTCTACCTCCCAATTAATTTTCCTTTCTATCTTGATAGAATAGAAATATGACTTAGCTGCAAGCTCTCTTGAATTCCCCACCACAGCCTGGGCAGAATGCAAATGAAAGTTGAGCTACAGAATATTAGATGATAGAAATGTTTAAAGAAATTAAGGCTTGAGGAAGGGAGTCGGGGAGGCAGTCTCTTGCTGCCACTGTCCTTTTCTCCTTGAAGAAACCACTTGAGTGACATGGAATTGAAGAGAAAATATAAATTAAAATTGCTAAATTGGGCAGGCTGTAATTATTAAAATGATTTGGATTAGACAAGGGAATGTTTGAAGTGTTAGAGCTGCTTTTAGTGAAGAGTAAGAAATGAAAGCTGTGTTGAAGGCAGCCATGTGGAAGCAGCCATTGTTGTACAACTAAGCCATTTTTGGTTAGAATTAAATGCTAGTAGTTACTAACTTTTCTGTTTTTAAAGAGTTTGGGAAATGTTGGTCACTCATTCAAAATGACAATCAGCTGTTTAATTTGGCTATGGCTGTCTGGTTGATAGGGCTTCTAAACTGAAACCTTGATTAGACTAACACAGATGTCATTTGTCCTAACTAGGCCATCTACAAGGGGAATGTATTGTATTTAATTTATTTAAGGCATGTATATGCCATACATCTTAAAAACAAACCAGGGAGCTGGCCAGTTGTTTAAATTCTCTGAGTAATTTGCCATTATGCCAATGTTTTAATTGGTTTTATTGTTTTATATTTATTGCATTTATTGTATTTGTATTTTAGCTGTATTTATTTTATTTTAAAATGTTGTAAACTGTTCCAAGTTCCGTAAGGCAGTGGTCCCCAACCCCCGGTCCGGGGACTGGTGCCGGTCCGTGGCTCAGTCGGCACCGGGCCGCAGCTCCTCCTCATCCTCCTCCCCAGCTGCTGCTCACCTTTGATGCTCTCCGGCGGCCGCCATGGCTGAGGCCCCCCCTCGGCGTGGCACTGCGCAGCTGCTGCTGGCAAGAACCCCCCAGTGGGTGGCAGGAAGTCAGGGGTGCCAGCGGGAAAGCAAGTGGAGCAGGGGCTCAGGGGGTGGCAGCAACATCCCTCAGCAAAAGACTACCCCCTCCTGGGCCTCAGTAAAATTGTCAAGCATTGACCGGTCCCCGGTGATAAAAAGGTTGGGGACCACTGCCGTAAGGGAAGAGGGTATGTGGTATAAATAAAATACATTTCCAGTGAGCCACTCTGATTCCCACAATTATTTGTTTATTTATTTTTGCCTCCAAGTTGCAATTCTTATGGGGATATCATAGGGTTTTAAAGGCAAGAGATAGTTTGCCATTGTCTGTCTTTGCACAGCAACCATGGTATTCCTTGGTGGCCTCTCACCGAAATACTAACCAGGAACAATCCTACTTAGTTTCCAACATCTGATGAGATCAGGATAGTGTTGGCTATCCAGGTCAAGGTGTTTAATGATTTTTAAAAGTGTTGTAGCCCTCATGGAAATTAGAAATGATCATAAATGCACCACCACTGTGGAAGTGGAAGTTCACTGAATACTGTCTCTGTAGGAACACATTTAATCAGCAGTTTTGAGCGTTCATGTGACATTATGGAAACTGTACATCTTTGTTAACAGATACTTAGATTCCAACTTTAATTGATCATCAATGCCTTTTGATCACAAATAGAATAAATGTTTATTTTACTTGACATATCATAATCTTTAGTACCATCTTTATATGTTGACTAGTAGTAAACACATTGTGTTCTGTAATGCAATGGGTGCTAACTCATGGTTTGGTGTGGATTTAGTCCCTCGCTTGGAAGCTGGAAACACTAAGAGAAGATCTCTCTGTGCACAGAAGTCTTGACCCTAGTCAGGTTTATGCACACCTAGGTAGTGTTGAATTCCAGAACATGAACCTATACCAAATCTGGCAACCTTACCTCCTCTTTGCAATGTTTTCTTGACCTGAAATAGGTAAGGGGTGCTATTTGGCTAGTTAAGTGGCACCGGAGACATTATACACTTTTGAGGCCCCACCTCCAAAACTCAAGGAATATTTGCAACCCAAAAATGGCCAGCCTCCAGGTGGGGCCTGGTGATCACCTGGAATTGCTGTTCATCACCAGACTATAAAGATCAGCTCCCCAGGCAAATAAGGCTCCTTTGGAGGAGTGACTGTGTAGCAAGTAGGGACTTAGGCTTAGGGATGCCAGTCTCCAGGTGAGGATACCCTGGAAGTACAGCTCATCTCCAGGCAGTTAGGCTGAAGGGAAAGCTCTTCTGCTTCATGTGGCCATAGACACCCCTTGGCTAGCACAGTCTGTTGCCTTTTTGAAACCTGAGGCCTACTGCTGACAACTGCAGTTCCTGTTTCCACGAGGCTAAGTCATTGCCTAATCAAAGTGGAATACCTAGACCCCATTTCCACCCCCCCAAAAAGTCTTACTGTCTACATTCCTGTAAAATTAACTCCACTTATGCTTTGATTTTATAGGACCTTCCTGGCAAATACTGATTTTTATTTACCAGGCCAAGCTTGAGAAAAGTCATTTCAGTTCCTATGTCTCTCAAGCCAATTACTTGTTCACCATTTACAATTTCAGGCTGTAAATATTGTTTATTTAGATCTTCCTGTGGTTTCCAGACTTGTAGGACCCATGCTGGTCTGTCTGCGCCCTGAAATAGTTGCTGATAAAGGCTGGCCAAAGCCCATAGGCCAGGTAGGATACACGTGCACCACTCCACTCCACCCCACCTCTGCAAGCCTCTACCATCATCTCTAGTATTGCTGCTCATATCTATATTGCAATGATCAGCTCTGCAGGCAAAGTGGCTACATTTGAGGGTGGACTTTGGGGCTTTGTACCATTTTAAGGTCCTCCTCCAAACCTCCAGGAATATTTCCAACCCAGGGATAGCCAACCACCAGGTGGGACCTGGAGAGCTCCTGGAATTACAGCTCATCTCTAGATTATAAAGTTCAGCTCCTCAGGCAGAAATGGCTGCTTTGAAGGGTGGACAGGGTTGTTGTGCAGAAGAAACATTTAAGGCCTCCCATGCAGGCTGTTGTGGAGATGAAACAGGAGGCAAAAGAACCTCCACAACAGCATCCAGTTTCATCTGCAGAACAACCTTGCATGGTAGGACTCAAATGTCCAGAGAGTTGTGGAGAGGAGACATGCATAGTTTGGCTTCATCTGCCCTTGAGCAGCAAGATGGCCACAGCAATATTTTAAGTGATAAGGGGCTTTTCTGTGGCCTTCCTGTCACAGTGGTTAGGCAGAAGGGGAAAGGTTTACTCCCTCAAAAGGAAAGCACACCCATGCCCTCAGACTCCTCTGCATTGCTCTTGTAAACACCTCCCTCCCCTCAGTCAGGGGCTGTTAGAAGCTCCCTTCACAGCAGGCCTGAAGGGAGGAGAGGGGTGAAGAATCCTGAGCAAGAGCAGCAATTGGCCCTGGGGGAGGGGAGATTCTACCAATAGGAGTGTTTGGAACCTTCAGAATGTTGTCAAAAATATGAATAACTCTTTATGTATATGGATGCTGCATGAACTTGACAGATATTCATGAGATTGATCTCAAAAACCTTCACAGATGGCACTGAGATTGATACACTTTTAACACTATGGTGGCATATTGTTGTGTTTATAGAGACTGAAACATTTTCTATTGTAATTGCAAGAAGATATCTTCAATATATTCAACAGCTAGTCTAGCTGAAAAAAGTGATGACTATACACATATACACCTAACTATCAGCCATGTGCATATATAAAGCATTAGGCTAGATCTTGAACCAGACTTTCTAACATTCCAGGTCCAACAAATTACCGCCTAAAGCAGCTGCAGTTACCACTCCTGTTCTATATTTTGTCTCCTGGACTGATACCACTGGTTGAGTTACATAAGACCAGCCACAAAGCCCCAGGTCCCTTAAGATTTATGCTTGCAAGCTGCCTTTGTCAGCAACTGAAGACTTGTTCCAACTGAATTTAGCATTTCTGCTCCCTTGTTTTAACTGGTGTGACTTCTTGGAAAGTGATCCTACCTGCCTTGGATTATATTTTTGTAGGCTGCTTATTTAGACTTCTGACTTCAGCTCTCCCTGTCTCTGGTCACTTGAACATTGAACTGTTTACTCAAAATCCTGACTCAAATTTATATCTCACCTCTACACTTCACCTCTGGCTTGCCTTAAGTTGCATTCAGGCTCCTGGAAGAAAATAAATGTTGACAGTGAACAATTTATTTTCTAAAGCCATGCTGCAAGATGTTTCCTCCCACAAAGAAAATGCTCTAATTAATTGATTTTCATATGTAGACATCAACTGGAATGAAAAATGGAAGTTGGTTTGGTAGATTTATGGGAAGTTTTGGTTAGACAGTAAGCCAGTATTATAATTTATTTAAGTTTTAAGTCAAATATTGTGTGATCGCCTTGAGAAAATTTAATGTTTGAACCTCAGTCCTGGTTCCTCTTTTGGTTTCTGTTCATCATGTCATTCAAAATGGAATGAAACAGAAGAGAAAGAACAGACCATTTGAGAGGAAGATGTGATCAAGGACTGGACAGTACCTGAGTTCTTGGGAATGATATCCACAAGCACTCTCTAAAGGAATAGTAGAATGTAAATGAATCATCATAATCATCATGACCATCATCAACAACTTGGAGAAGTACAAAACAGGACCAGCTGCCTTTGGGGTAGATTCATCAGAAGATATAATCTATTTGAGTTGGATGATTTATTTAGAAAAGTATTAGTTGAATAGGGATGAGAACTTTCTGCCAGAACCTTGGCAGAAATCAAGTAGAACATTTAGCAAATTTAAATCCAAACGGTTTCTTCATTCTTACATATTCTCAGATGAGGCAAATTTGGTTTAATTCCCAACATTTGGAATTTGACATGATTATTCCTGTCTGTTCTAAGGCAACTTCTCACAAGAAGCAGGCAAATGACTTGTTAGCTAGTAATGGTTAGCAACTGTTTAACAGACAAAACAAGTAAGTTATTTGCTGTTCTTATGCATGTGCAGAAGTGTTAATCTCTTAAATAATTCACAACACATTGCTCTTTGAGTCTGGAGAATAAATAATAAAAAGCAGTATGTTTTTCCTTAGAGCAAACATTGTGATCAACCCTTTCTGAAATGCCATCTGATAACCTTGGAAATAACCTTTGAAACATGTTTTTTTAATCTTTTTAACTGAAACGTTCCTATTGGCTTTGATACTTAAGTGATCTGGGTGGCTTCCCCAGCAGTTTCTTCATGATACATTATGACAGTAGACAGAATTTTAGTTATGAAAGTAACCGTAGTAGCTTAAACATCTTATTGTTTATTTGATTCTTCTTTTATTTAAAATTAATTAAATACTTATCATCCCAATGAGGGGAATGGGGAGAAGAGTATTGAGTATAATACCTGAACAGGCGGTAGAGGTAGATTGGGGGGTTCCCTCTAGTGGAGGCCAGATTGCCCTGAGGTTGAGAGCCTAACTAAATGTGATGATAACAATGTGTAATCTCATTTTTCTGGTGTGTAACGTAGCTGCAAAAATCATCTTTGGAAAAATGACACTGGCTTAGGGTGCTATTTAAATTTCCTTCATATATCTCCCATTGAAAATGCTACCTCAGATTTCTTTTAGAAGAAAAGACAGGCACAAAACAGGTACATCTCCCACAGAGCTTAAAGGGATGATAATTTTGGACTGGGAGCATGTGTATCTCAGGAGTGGGGAGTTTTCCTCTACCATGACACTGCAACCCTGATCCATTTTTCCCCATTATGAGTTGGGAGTTGCACTGTATCTCCTTCAGTATGCTAATGCAGTCAGAGGATCTCCTTCTTTGCTGGATTAAATTTCAGCCAACTCCTCTGAATCAGTTGCCCATGGCCTTCCAGAATCTGGGACTATTAATGGATGGCTGACAATCAACATAAATAGCTGGGTGTCATCCACATACTGGTAACAACCCAGCCTGAAATCATGGACCAGTTGAGCAAGGGGATACATGTGGATTTTAAATAATATCAGGGGTGTAAACTGCATGGAGCTTTTATTCCACTCCCAGGTCGATTCAGTCCCTCCCGTCTACACTGAAATCGATTTCCAGTTTGATTTCCATCGATGGAAATTTTCCATCTGCAACTGTCATGCCTCGACCCGCATTCACCGTACCTTTCCCTCGGAATATCAGGGAGCACTTATTTTCCGGAATATCCCCCAATTCGCGCCGGATGCACCAAAGGATCCACGTGTAGATGTCCTCGGCACTCGGATTAACCGGCATTCCTCCCCCTGCTCCTCCCCAATGGTGACGTTACGGAACTGTCTTTTGCTGATTGGTCAACCAACCCTCGCGTTTCCAATGCTGACGCTGCGTGGTTCTCTCTTGCTGATTGGTCGACAACCCCCCCAATGCTGACTGAACGTGTTTATCTCCTGCTGATTGGTCGACTCACGGAGTCGAGAGAAAGGGGGAATAATTGTTTCACGGGTAAATACACTGTTCAGCTCTGTTTTGAGAGCTTAGATTGTTTGAGACAGCACAGAAATGGAAAAGTATACAAATACAGTAATAAAAAAAAAAACATATCCAGGCGCAATCTGGTGGGAAGTACGTCAGAACGTCAGGAATCGATTTAAACTAACGTGATGCAGATGACGCAAGTATGTTAAAGCTGTTTCGTTTCGGAAATAATGATTGTTGCAGATCACTCATAATGCCCGAGCCCGAATCGGGCGGAGATCGGCAAGAATAAAAGCGGGAAAATCAAGAGATGCAGAATAGGCCAGGGAGAGAATAACTCCCTTCAGGACTCCACATATTTGGGCTCGCCATTGGGATATTATCTTCCCTAGCACTCTGTCACCATTCTCGAAGGAGAGACTATAGCTATTTCAAGGTTGATCCATGAATCCCCACATCACCTTGGCTTTGGGATAATAGCCCATAGTCAACAGTGTTGGACATGGCTGTCAAGTCTAGCAAGAGCAACAGCACTGATTCACTTACATCGACAGTTTCCAGGTCCATGAGGGTGATCAGATCCCATGGCCAGGTCAGAAACCAGTCCAGAAAGGTTCAAGGGCTGATGTTTCTTCCAGGAATCTCTGTTGTTGTCCTGCAACTACCTGCTTACCTAGCATACCCAGAAGTTGCAGGTGCGAGACTGGGTGGTAGTTAGTTAGGTTGGATTGGTTCAACCCTGTTTTTTGCCAGAAGTGGCTTAACCACAGCCTCCTTTAGTCTCTCCAGGAAAGTCCCTAAATTCAAGAACAGGTTGATACTCTCCTGGACAGGGCCCAAATCTCCTAATCACTGGGTTTCATCAATTATGAGAGACAGGGGTTGAGGGGACATGTGGTTGACCAAAGTGCTACCTGTCTACATCAGCTGAAGAAAGTGAACCAAATCAGTCCAAAGTAAGACCTTGAGATGATAAAGGGGTCTCTACTTCCTGCATCAAGTTCAGCAGGAGTGACAAGATTTGCTCTGGGGAAAAACTCAAAAAGGCCTCACAGCAAATATCCATCTGGGCAGCTCTGGATGGTCCTTTGGTTAAAGATGTCATACCGAATAATTTAGAACACAGCTGTAGGAGAACAAGGTATAGTTTTCTTTTAAGAAAGGGAAACATCTTTCAAGTGAACGAGAGTATAGGAAAAATGGGTTGGCAAAGGATTAAGTGCCTGCCCTCTTCTTGGCTTCAACCACCTTCTCTGCATGAAGCTTTGCCAAAAAAAAAAAAAAAGCTGCTGGGCTAAAGTGACCAGATTTCATATGTGGTCAAAAAGACACATGAACCATGAACATATATAAATATGAAGGTGGCTTGCTTTTCAGCCTTATCTCAAATCCACATTGCAACAACCAAAGTATAAGAAAGAAGACCTTCCCTTTGGCTACCATTCTTGTCTCATCTAAAGGAGTTGCTGACTTAGTTTCTATACATGGTACAAAGAATGCCTCTGTCTGGGTAATGACCCATACAATAATTCTAAGGGATATTTCACAAAGCTTAGAAGGTATAAGCATTCAACCACTGTGCAAGTTACTCCAATAATGCAGAGAAGCAAAAGGCCAGAGGCTAATGTAAAGAGATGGCTATAGCTTCCTGTTTATTCAAGTCTAAGTGGATGCCTAATCCCTAAGGCAGGTGTTTCAGCATCTGGGCAGCAAATAATCCAAAAATAATCAAAAAGGAAGAGAATGAGGACACACTTCTGCCACTGAAAAAACAGAGTGGCTTGGAACCAGTAAACACATATCACAACATATTTCACTATGGCATGTTACTCTTGAGGGGCAGATTTATAGGGCAAGTGTCCCGACTCAACATAATTTCTTTCCAGGACTGACAATGGGAACATTCAGAACAATTGAATCCTTGGGACACAACAGGGATACTGGTTTCTTATCTTCTTATTACATATGTTAACAAGTATTCTTAATCCCCCCAGAAGGCCAAATGTTCTCTGTGTGTTAATTTATGTCTTATTTGAAATAACTGAAATAATAGTATAGTACAGTGCAATGTGTTTTAGAATGGTGGCTTGATATGTTTTTTTTCCCTGTGATCTGGAACAGGGGAGATGGCTTTGCACAGCCAAATACCCAGCTTCAAAGAGGATGATGCCCTAAGATGCCTCCATATTTGAGAGAAGGTTAATGCAGTGTAAGGGTAAGGTCTCAGCTAAATGCTGTTAGCCACAGATTATATATCTATTCATTACCCTCCCATTTAGACATATATATTGACCCCTCTATGGTTTCCCCTGGAATGCAATCCCTGCAAATTAAAACCAAACAAATAACTGATTATTCATATTTGTCTCTGGAATCAGTTAAACATTTTCATTATGCTGTAAATTAATTTGCCACTTACACTTTGCCTATAAGTATGGCCTGATTACTTCCACTGAATGATACTGGGCATGAGGGAGTGTGCATGCACATGAAAACTCAGATCTTGAATGAAACTTTGTTGGTATTAAAGGTGCCAATGGACTAAAATTTTGTTTCAATGAGTAAGGAGGATATAAAAGATGAAAGGTGAGAAATAGGCAGTTTATGTACTGGGAATACAATACAAAGATAAAAGAAAGTATCCTGAATTGGAGGTGTTTTTAGGGAGGTAAAATCTGATTTCATTGGTCATATGTTTCTTTGGCAGGTAATTCTGAACAGAACAAATTGGTGATGGAAACTTTCCTTGAGAAATGCTATCATGATAAACCTATGTACATAGCTAAATGTACATAGCTAAAAGTACATTGATTAATCATTGAGAAGCCTTGGTTAACTGCCAGAGCATGACCAAGGGAGGTCCCAGATAGCCGTTCTGCTGTTGTCAGAGTAGAATCATAGAATCATAGAATCATAGAGTTGGAAGGGGCCATACAGGCCATCTAGTCCAACCCCCTGCTCAACGCGGGATTAGCCCTAAGCATCCTAAAGCATCCAAGAAAAGTGTGTATCCAACCTTTGCTTGAAGACTGCCAGTGAGGGGGAGCTCACCACCTCCTTAGGCAGCCTATTCCACTGCTGAACTACTCTGACTGTGAAAATGTTTTCCTGATATCTAGCCTATATCGTTGTACTTGAAGTTTAAACCCATTACTGCGTGTCCTCTCCTCTGCAGCCAACAGAAACGGCATCCTGCCCTCCTCCAAGTGACAACCTTTCAAATACTTAAAGAGGGCTATCTTGTCCCCTCTCAACCTCCTTTTCTCCAGGCTGAACATTCCCAAGTCCCTCAACCTATCTTCATAGGGCTTGGTCTCTTGGTCCCAGATCATCTTCGTCACTCTCCTCTGTACCCTTTCAATTTTATCTACGTCCTTCTTGAAGTGAGGCCTCCAGAACTGCACACATTACTCCAGGTGTGGTCTGGCCAGTGCCATATACAGTGGGACTATGACATCTTGTGATTTTGATGTGATGCCTCTGTTGATACAGCCCAAAATGGCATTTGCCTTTTTTACCGCTGCATCACACTGCCTGCTCATGTTTAGTTTACAGTCCACAAGTACCTCATGGTCTCGTTCACACACAGTGCTACCTAGAAGCGTATCCCCCATCCAGTAGGCATGCTTTTAATTTTTTTGACCCAGATGCAGAACTTTACACTTATCTTTATTAAATTGCATCTTGTTCTCATTTGCCCATTTTTCCATTGTGTTCAGATCTCGTTGAACTCTGTTTCTATCTTCCGGAGTATTTGCCAGTCCTCCCAATTTGGTGTCATCTGTAAACTTGATGAGTAGTCCCTCCACCCCCTCATCTAGATCATTAATAAATATGTTAAAAAGTACCGGGCTGAGCACCGAGCCCTGAGGTACCCCGCTACTCACCTCTCTCCAGTCTGATGAAACACCATTGACAACAACCCTTTGAGTACGGTTCTCTAACCAATTCCCTATCCACCTAACTATCTGAAAATCCAGATTGCAGTCCTTCAACTTATCCATCAGAACACCATGGGGAACCTTGTCAAAAGCTTTACTAAAATCCAAGTAAATGACATCAACCGAATTTCCCCGATCCAGCAAACCTGTTACTTGGTCAAAAAAGGAAACTAGGTTGGTCTGGCAGGACCTGTTGGAGACAAATCCATGCTGACTTCCTTGGATCACCAAGTTGTCCTCCAGATGTTTGCAGATCGCTCCCTTTAATATCTGCTCCATTATCTTCCCCACAACAGAGGTCAGACTCACTGGTCTGTAGTTTCCCGGGTCATCCTTCCTCCCTTTTTTGAAGATCGGAATAACGTTTGCTCTCTTCCAGTCCTCCGGGACATCTCCAGTCCTTAAAGAGGTTCCGAAGATGATGGACAAGGGCTGTGCAAGTTCTCTGGAAAGTTCTTTGACTACTCTCGGGTGCATTTCATCCGGACCAGAGGATTTGAACTCATCCAGTGCAGCTAAATGCCTCTCGACAACCTCTCTATCCATGTTAACCTGCCACCCAGACACTATCCTTTGGCTACGGCCATCTCTAGATGTGCCTACACACTTTGACCTGTGGGAAAAAACAGATGTAAAATAGGCACTAAGCCTTTCTGCTTTCTCTGCATCTTCCGTTAGAGTTTGTCCATCCGCACCCAACAGTGGGCCTATTGCCTCCTTTACGTTTGCTCCTCACATAACTGAAAAATCTTTTCTTGTTACAATGGGCTTCCCTGGCCAATCTTAGCTCACTCTCAGCTTTGTCCTTAATCCAATTAAGTAATCCAATTAAGTGTGGCCTCTCTCTCTCTCTCTCTCTCTCTCTCTCTCTCTCTCTCTCTCTCTCTCTCTCTCTCTCTCTCTCATTGTAATAACCAGAAATATATTTAGTGAATTAATATCAAGACAGAGAGGGAAGAAACTAATAGTAACAATGAGGGGATATGAACCAACCAAGATAATATTATCTGTCCACAACATATTATTTGAAGCCACACTAACCATATAAATTAATGGTACCTCAAGTTGCTCAAAAGTCACAGAGACAATAACAGGCTCTCTATCTTATAGCTATTTACACTTGAGTCACAGTAAATAAATGCCATAAAAGAGATACAATTTCTTGATTTATTCCACATATATGGCAAAATTGTAGGCATCAAAAATAGTTCATTTTGAAGCACTGTAACTACAACAAATCCCATACAGCAATTCATTGTTTTTTATTATTATTTTCTTATTGACTTATGGAGGACAAGAGTACATTTACTTTGTGCTCAGCTAGGTTTATGATGCAAAATATGACTTTGCAAATGTTAAGCCCCCCCTTCTTGCTCCCCATAACTCCACTTTATTAATTCGCAAGAAAGCATTCCTTCATAGACCTCAACATTCATAATTAGTTGGCTGTATTTCTAACCAATATAAAACTTCATGCCATTCAAGAGTGGCGCATGCAGGGGTTCATTGGCAGACTTCCAGCTGCTACGGAGTGCAGTTGCATGGGGGAGGATGACCTCATACTTTACAAGAGGGCATCATAAAATTGTGTTGGTGGCATGGAGACGCTACTTCAACACTATATCAGAATGTGCTTGGCCACAGGGTATGTCAGCTTGTGTCATTAAAACAGATGAAGAAGGTGCTTGTTCTAAGATCATCTGAATATAAGACTTTGGGAGAAAGTTTGATGTCACCAACCTTTATACTTATCTGGTTAAAATACAATTTAGTTAATGCACTGGAGACAGTTGTAACTATAGGAACAATTTTATTTATGCTGAATTTCCGATCTGCTGTCATCCATGGGAACTAGAAACAAAATTCCTAGGAGGCAATTTAATAAGGCACATGTAGACAGTACCATCAGCATGCATGAACCAACTTTGCAAGCCAAGAAAGAATTCTTGATGAAAGAAATGAGTATTTAGAATGCCTACTGAGACAGCTTGTAATGAGCGTGCCACATCTGAGCTGAGATGGTCTGACCACCACTAGAGAAAAGCTATCATAGCTAAAGGTATAAGAGAAGTTAGAAAAATAAACTAGGAGTTTGCAAAATTGTCTTAGTAGTAGTATGTTGCACTTCCTGGCTCTAGGTTCCAGATTTAGTGCTTGCCATCTCCAGTATTACATAAAACAGTGTTGGGATCTCTGATTGATCCTAGGCAGCCCATAGCTATTTGAATAAACAATACCAGTGCTTGGAATTACTGAGGCAGATGGGCTAGAAGAGAAAACCCAGGAGGGAGCTGTGGGAGGGTGAATTTTTTTTGCCTTTTCTAAATAGTTAAATTACTGGGAGATCACAGAATCATAGAGTTGGAAGGGGCCATACAGGCCATCTAGTCTAACCCCCTGCTCAATGCAGGATCAGCCCAATGCATCCTAAAGCATCCAAGATCTGGAGTGTTGGTGTCCAGCCACAATTTAGATATAGTAGGTAACTCAGAAACATGGAGTAATGGGAAAATCTATCACAGGTGGCCAACCTGTGGCTCTCCAGAGGTCCATGGACTACATGTTGGTAGCCACAGGTTTCCAGGTTGCTGGCTGTGGCAGCAGTGACTGTGGGCATCGGTGGCAACAGTGGCCTGCAGCAGTGGGCAGAGGCGGGTGGCGGCTGGAAGCAAGCGGAGGCAAGCAAAGGTGGGCAGAAGTGAGTGGAGGCGAGTGGAAGCGATTGGAGGCAGGCAGAGGCAGGCAAAGGCTAGCAAAGGTGGCCAGATGTGAGCAGAGGTGAGTGGAGGCAGACAGAAGAAAGCAGAGGTGGACGGAGGTGAACGGAGGTGAGTGAAGGTGGGCAGATGCAGGTGGAGGTGAGTGGAGGTGAGCGGAGCCATGGCACTGGCCGCCTCCATGCTGCTTCCTGATTGTGCACACGAGCACCTGCACCTGCACACCTGCCGCCGCCACAGTTGGAGTTGCAGCGGGGTAAATGTTGAGAACCGCTGGATTAGACAGACTCATGGAGGATACGTCTATCAGGGTCTCCTAGCTGGTGACTGAAGGGAACCTCCAAATTCAAATCCCTTGAATCCTGGAGCCAGGAGGGAATATCAGGGGAAGGTCTTCTTACTAGAACTACATTCTTACTAGAGATGGGAACAAGCCAGCCCATGGGTCTCCGTGAACCAACAAAATGGAATAGTTCATGTGTCACAAACCTCGTATGGCCATGCCCCCATGACTGTGAACAACCACTTATGGGTCTTACCCCTCTGTGCATGTTCATGGGCTTTTGGAGGAGTGGAGGGTCAGGCATCCCTGCCTTTGCTTGGCTACCTGGCTGCCTGTCATGCTTTGGAGTTCATCGTGATGCCTGCTGTGGAGAAGGGGGCTGCTATGTCCTCCACATGATGGATCCGGAGGGCATGCCTGTAGAGTAGGGAGTGACAAGGAGTGTCCACAAGCTTGGAGGGGCCAAGTTTTGCTGTAGCTATCGTCACACTCCCTGGCCCCAGGTGCTCATAGGTAGTTGTGCTCAGTAGGTGTTAGATAGGTGGGTAGATGGGCAGGTAGATGGATGGTTAGGTAGGCAAAAAGATAGTTGGTTAGGTAAGCAGGTAGAACGTTGGTTAGGTTGGTAGGTAGATAGGTGAGAAGTCAGAGCACCTGACCTGAGTGTGTTGGGAAAAACACCCCATCCAGGCCCCTCCAAGCTTGTGGACTTTCATGATCATATGTGCAGGCACCACTTAGCCCCTGTGGAGGCTTCTGATGCCCATTTCAGTGTTCATCCCTTAAGTCCCTTGCTCTTCTCTAAAACTATGACATGGGAAGATAGTTGGGTGGATGACTACCTCCCAGAATCAAAGGGGAGAAGGGTGGACCCTGGACAAGACCCAGAAACCATGTCCATAATGAGGCAATACAGTCAGGTGGCTCCACAGTGAATTTCACATGTATAGCATCCCAGGAAAAAGCTAAATAGTTAACAAACTCAAGTGATCCCAAAGGTTCATGAACATGGGGAGATCTGTGCAAGTTTAGGGTTCAAGTTTCATGACATCCCCCTGATCTGTGACCCCCCACAGATCCAATGAATTTCCATTTTCCATGTTCATGCCCACCTCTAATACTTACTAGTACTTCATATCAACCCTTTGTTGGTTGATTTTTCTGTATACTACCTCCAGTCACCCATCAGGCTTTGAGAACTAGGCAAATCTGCCAGTTGAAGAAAAGAATGAGATACATCATTATGTGTGAAGGAACAGCAGTCTAAATTCTGGTAGAGATAGTGCTGTGAGTTCATTGAAATATAATGGAGGTGTAGATTCAAATGGGTAGCCGTGTTGGTCTGAAGCAGCAGAACAAATTTAGGGTTCAGTGGTACCTTTAAGACCAGCAAAATTTTATCCAAGCTTTTGTGTGCATGCTCACTTCCTCAGATAGAATGTCATGGAATGGAAGTAATCAGTTCATACTGATTACTTGTTACATTGGGGGTGTGGTATCTTTCTGTCCCAGTGATGTGGGAAAACAGATTTGCTGACCTTTAAAAAGGCTGCTTTGCTTCCAAATATATCCAGTTCATATATTTATAAATAAAGCAAGTATTACAAAAGCAAAAAAGTCTCCAAGAGAAGGCAGTCTAGGTCAGAACTGATGCGGGAATACATAGCTACTTGGAGAATTAGAGTATTTGTAACAATATACCCTATTTTTACAAATCATAAATTCTGTCCTTGAAATACAATGAAAATAAAATGTGCCTATTTTTCATTGTTTACGTTCTTCCTCACTTCAGGTTATTAAAAGAAGTAAAATGGATTGGCAAGGTAAAAGAGACTAAGGATGTAAAGAACAGCACTGAGACAAGTATAGCTAAGTAGATACAGGGATGAACAGGTTTTCTTCTTTTTCATTTTTTAAATGGTCATTTATATTTTTGGCAGTGACCTCTACTTTTTTGCTTTTGGGTTTCTCAAGGGCTTTGCCCTTCATATTGTAATGGACAGTTTTTATATTACATTTAAAGGAATCTTGTTGGTACATCTCATGTATCTAACACCACAATTCAAAGGAATCTACTATTTCCTGCCAGCTTTTTTTATTGTCCAACTATCACACACATATATAGTAATGGGAAATGATATGTAATAAATTAACTTGATCTTGGTCATCAGGGACAAGTTCTTACACTAAGGATCTTTTCTAGCTTTTTCATGGCTGCCCTAGTTTCAATCTCCTGGTTTCTTGGGTTCATTCTCTCTTTTAGTTGATGATGGAACCAAGGTATAGAAAATCTTGAACAATTTCAGTTTTGTCATCATCAAATTTAAAGTGGTGTAATTCCCCAGTAGTCTTTTTTGTCTTCTTAATGTTCAGCTGCCATCCTGCTTTGGTATATTCTGCTTTAATCTTCATCAGGTGTCATTTCAGTTCTTCACTCTTTTCTGCCAGTCATGTGTACTCATCTGCATATCTTAAATTGTTAATGTTCCTTCTACCAATTTTCAATCCATATTCATCTAAATCTAATCCAGTTTTCTTTATATGTTCTGCATACAGATTGAAATGACAGGGAGATAAAAACATCTTTGTATGACATATTTGCCAACTGGAAAGTATTTTGTTTGTGTAGCAAGGGGACAATTCCTGGGACACAACACAAAGAAATATACATTTTGGCAAGAAACTAACCACAGCTTTGTTATGCAAATAAATGTAGACACAGCATGAGAGGATCCAGCCATTTTTGTGGCTGGTGGAACACAAGAAAGCCCACCACCAACAGCCAGACGCAGAGGCATATGAGTCGTCCCACAGGTACATGGGAGGTAGCAGGCAAGTTGTGGCCCTCTGGGCATCAGCCTCTGCTAGGACCCCCCTGCCATCCAGAAATGTGAGCCAGGCAGCTATACAACATCCACACAGCCTCCTAGGTAGACCCCCAGGCTCAGCTTCCCACAATATGGAACTGCCATGTTCACAACAATTGCTAGCTGTGACAGAAAACACTGCAAATGCAACCAAAAGTGACACAGGTCAATGAGGTGATACTGCCAAATACATATTACAAACTTGCAAAAGGGGGATGGATGGGAGGATTGCTGCTGAGGATTGGTGTGGGCTCCTGTGGTCTGGCAGGAAAAGCAGTGTGGGAAACAACCCTGTGGCTACTTCTGACCGCCCCCCAGGGGCCTCATTCATCCCTAGTGTCCCTGCATAGACACAATCAGTGGCCTTGTTGAATGACAGCTGCATTTGTCCATATTCTGTCCTAAGAGTGGCCTCCTGTCCAGATTCCTGGTTGTGCATCAAAACAATAAAATGTTCTGGTGCACCCATTTCCTTCAAAGTAAACCAGAGCTGTTCGTGATCCACACAGTCAAAAAGTGTTGTGTCTGAAACACAAGATGATTTTCTCCTGCCAATTTTCTCCTGATGCCTTCTTGTGTGGACCAGTAATCAACACAAAAGTATTACATGGTATCTAGTTCCTCTTCCTTTTCTGAATCCAGCTTGAACATCTGGCTTTTCTCATGCCATATATGGTAACAGTCTTTATTGCAAGTTTTTAAGAGTTATTTTCCTTGTGTGAGAAATTATTGTGATGGTTCAGTAATTGCTGTGGTCCTTGATGTTTCCAGTTTTGGAACTGGAAATCGAATGCTTCCAGTCTGTTGGCTATTGATTTGTTTTCCACATTAATTGGCACAATCTTATTATGATTTTGATGAATTCAGTTTCTGTGGTTTGGAACAGCTCTATTGATATCGCATCTACTCCTGTTGATTTGTGTCTCTTAATTGTCACTTTCAAATACTGTAGATTCTTCTTTAAGAGATGCTTTTGTTTCTCTTTGATTTCTTGGATCTTGTGGAACAGATCTCATCCTTTTGTATTGTTCTTTTCTATCTCTTTGCACTGGTCATAATAGTTCTCTTTATTCACACAAATATGTGTGAGTTGCTGGAATGCTAAATTTAGGCTTTTGATTCTGTTTCTGTCACTTTTTACTTCTGCTTCCTGTCTATCTTTAGGCTAATTTGCTATATGACAAATTACATAACCTTTAAAGATAATGTCAGCAAAATCAATCCCAGTGATCTCAGTATTTCCTATCCGGCACTTCTACATAACCTGGTTTTGTGCTAAGTAAAGGTACAAAGGTAAACAGATTTATTACTAGTTATTCATTTGTTTGATTTATACATCTCCCCTTTCTAGTTACAGTCTTGGGGTAGATAAAGGTAAAGGTATCCCCTGTGCAACCACCAGGTCATGTCTGACCCTTGGGGTGATGCCCTCTAGCGTTTTCATGGCAGACTCAATACGGGGTGGTTTGCCAGTGCCTTTCCCAGTCATTACCGTTTACCCCCCAGCAAGCTGGGTACTCATTTTACCGACCTCGGAAGGATTGAAGGCTGAGTCAACCTTGAGCCGGCTGCTGGGATTGAACTCCCAGCCTCATGGGCAAAGCTTTCAAATGGCTGCCTTACCACTCTGCGCCACAAGAGGCTTTTCCTCGGGGTGGATAACAACATATAAAAATCCATACACATGTACTTAAAAACTGATCAATTTAAAATCAACACAGAATTTAAATCTGTACCACTGGTAAGGGCTGGTGGGTGGAGTTGGTCAAATGGCTGGTCACTGGACCTTTATGCACGATGCCAGATTCCGCGCACTGGCGCTGTGCCGTTGCGGTGGGGCACAAGGCCCCGTTTCCCATGAACACACAGGAGCGGGGCATGCTGGGTTGCCCCGGCATAGCGTGTGCACGCTTTACACCCGGGCTAGGAGGCCAGGACGAGATAAGTACAGCGGTGCGGGCGGGGAGGCAGGGAGAGGCAGGGGTGAGTGGTGTCCCTTAAGGGACACTGCAGGTCGAGGCTGGGCGTCCCAACAAGCCTGGTACTGCCGATTATGCACAGTGCCGGACCACCGCACCCCCGGCTTACCAGGGAAGCTCCGGAAGATCCTGCATTCACTTAACGCAGGTCTTCTGGAGCCCTGGGCCAGGAGGCGCCCACACTCGTGGTGGCAGCATGCGTTCTCGGTGATTTTAACCAAAGCGCTGCTGCCGCAAGTGCGAGCCTTATGGCCTGTGCATAATGGGCCACTCAGGGCAGCTGTCCCAACTTTGCATGTCCCCTCCTCCAACTGGATTACCTGTCCATCCAATGGGCAGCCAATTATGTTTCATCCTCCACCGCTTCCTCCTTGCAGGTCAGGAAGTCTTCTAGTACTCCACGGGTCTTCTAGTATCTTACTGAAGCTGGTGGCCAATTTTGAGTCTCTTACCTGTATTTTCTGATTAGTTATGCCTATCACAAATGGATAGATAAATGGACATGACAACTCTTTTGTGATTATAGATCCTCAGTAACAGCAATTCAAGTGCTTTGTGTTATGAAATTGTGTTTGGATAAGGTTCATATTGGAGGGCAGGTGGAATATTTCTTGGGGAGGGCGGGGCAGGGGCGGGGTGGCTCTTGGAAGCCCTAGTTAAGTGCACAGCAACTAAACAGTTATTCAGAAGCCATGAATGATCATTCTTGTTATTTTTATGTGGGGTTCAAAGTGTAGCCATTCAAGAATTATTAAAGTGCTGTATAATTGGCATTCCAATTACACGTAGTTTCTTTGATTGCTCTGATGCTTCCTTACTTGGACTTTCTTAGACAAATTTTTTCATCAATGAAGGAAAGATCTTATTCAATGAACAATCCTGCTTTCTGTTTGCCCATATAATTTCATTTTGGTACTATTCATCAGTTCTTATTCTTCTTAGAAATTATTGTTGTGCTGCATTTCAGCAAATATGCAGCTGCATTTTAGTCTATATTAGCCAGTTGCACTTCAGTAGTACACAGGGCAATCCATATTCAAGTCAGGTACCTTTTCTTAAATACATTTATGTCCTTTGACTATGAGATGCCTCCACTGACATCAATAGCCACAAGGTTAGGCCACTTGGAAATAAGACACAGTATAAATACAATCCATTTTCTTTTTCATTACCAGCATGGGGTTCCAAATTTGCAGATAATTAATAGAAGATGACAGAAGTCTGAGTGATATGGAAGCCCTGGAGAGTGAGGAATAATGAATGCAAGCATTTCCACTTGTGGTAGTAGCCTTCTGATCCAGGCTGTATTACAGTATGACAGATTCATTCATAAACAATGCTCGTACTGTGTTTAGGATGGGGGGGGGGGGAGGAGCAAGAAACAAACTTAAGGATTTTGCAAAACTTCTTTCCACAGTCTGAAAAGTGTCGAGCCTATTTCACGGTTCCTAGTGAGAAATATCAAAGGCCCATGTCCACAAGTCTGAGTGACACGATTCTTTAAAATATTTTTAGAAGAACTGAGATAAAGTTTATGATTTTTTATTTTGATTCTTATGTTGCCATTATGTGAAATAAAACACTGATATTTTTAATTCAGAAAAAACTGAAATTTAACAGCAAATATGACCAGCTCTTCTGAAACCAGCTGATAAGTCATTACAGACATATTTTCCTGTTATATTCACACAAAATACATTTCCACAGGTGCATGCAAGCAATTTGGTAATTCTGGGGCACAGATATAGAGAAAAACAAGAAGATATTTCAAATAGACCTCTAATCTAAGTTCCTGCACTGAATATTCAGTAATTTTGATATTTGCTTCAAAATCAGTACATGTGTTCATATTATTAATGCTTTTGTATTATTTCAGCATTGTTATTTCACTCACCTGGGTGCTTTTTTTTTTTTGCAGCATTACTTTTCTTATTTTTCTTCTTTGCCTAGATACATTTATTTTACAGGTCATATCAGATGCACCATGTTGACATCACTGACAAATTCAGGTCACTACAGCAGATTAGGACCTTTACTGCATCGCGCTGGCATGTGTGTATATATATTTTCACGAAAGTGGGATTGCATGACAACACAATCCCACCTTCATGAAAAATTTTTAAATGCCCCAGTCGCTCCATGCCACCATGCAGAGCTGACCAGGGTATTTCTTTTTTGTCCCTTCTGAGATGTTATAGAAGGGGGAGGAGCTGGGCCTGGTAGGCCTAAATCTTCCCCTTCCACAGGGGCTTGCCCTGGGATATGCCCCATTGGCACCTGTGGAAAAAAGGGAATGTGGAAATATCTGCATTCTTTTGCCGCAGGACAATGGAAGGCCTAAAGCAGGCCAGGGCTAGGCTGGCACCGACATCATGTAGAAGCCTGGATTAGCCTTGCTGCCATAGGGACACCATCCTGGCCTTTTTCACCCATGCAGGAAAGGTCTAGCTGAAAGAACAGTGAAGAGAAATGGAAACAAATATAGTGAGAATGAATGAAAAGAGCACATGCTTTATAATGCACTTTCAATGCACTTTAGATGTAGATTTTCCTATTCCACATAGGAAAATCCAGCTGCAAAAGTATATTATCCAACATGCGCATAACGGGCCCAGGTCAGATATAAGAAGAAGAAGAGTTGGTTCTTATATGCCACTTTTGGTTCTTATATGCCACTTTTCTCTACCCGAAGGAGGCTCAAAGCGGCTTACAGTCGCCTTCCCATTCCTCTCCCCACAACAGACACCCTGTGAAGTGGGTGAGGCTGAGAGAGACCTGATATCACTGCCCGGTCAGAACAGTTTTATCAGTGCCGTGGCGAGCCCAAGGTCACCCAGCTGGCTGCATGTGGGGGAGTGCAGAATCAAACCCGGCATGCCAGATTAGAAGTCTGCACTCCTAACCACTACACCAAACTGGCTGCCAAAACTGGGATAGTTTGATTAGACTTTGGGAGCTTTGTGACAAACTTCATAGTACATCTATTCATAGTACAGCTTTCTCACTAAGACTCAAAATATATAAACAATGCAAAAAAAAACAAGGTACAGGACATACAATAAGTAAAGTAATATGACTGGGCTGCAAAAATAGAAAATAATGCAAATGTAAATCGACGTAAGTCATGATATTCCATAAAAATGCAAAAACTGTATTACACAAATTAGAAAGCAATGAGGTAAAAACAAGTTATGCATAGAATAAACAGTGCAATAAATAAATAAGAACAGTGCAGACATTATGTCTGATGGATAGTTCATAATTCAGCTCCAGTGCGAGGCAGATAGACAGTGTCAGTCTCGCATATGAAAATGCTATGACTAACAACTCCCAGCTGACCATCTAGCCCTGCACAGAAAATACTAGAGGATTGTCCCGAAGAGGCAGAAGATGCCCTGAGGTTCTTTTACCTGAGTCTCCAAAATATTAACCCAGGGACTGCATTGCGACTGTAAATACTTCCTTAGGTTTTTACTGTCTTTGCTGTACGCATTGTCAAAACTCTGCTAAATTCCTCCTGTTTCTGCTAAAAACACATATTTGATAGAGGCCTCAACAACATGAGAGGGCCCTAACAAGGACATCACACAACATTTTTCAGTTCAGAGACAGAGAAGACTGGAAGGGGCTATAAGACAATGAAATAATGATACAAAAAATGTATCCTAGTTTTCTGTTTGTTTTCAAATGAATCAGAGAGCATCTCTTGTTTTCAACAACTTTGATGCTTATTACAAATGTATTTATATTGTTTCATTGCTACTAGATGACCTCTTTTTCCTCTGAATGATAATGGACCCTACTGCTGGCGCTGAAGGAATATTTCTTCATTCTCTACACACTGGCAATTGAGATAAATGCCGCAACTTAGAAGAACACAAGTTGCTTTATTATACCCTGCGTAACACTACCTGAAGAAGTCCCAACACAGCTTATAAAGACCTTCCTCTCCTCGTGACAGACACCCTGTGAGGTTGGTGGGGCTGAGAGAGCTCTAATAGAACTGTTTTGTGAGAAGGGTTCTAAGATAAGTGTGACTAGCCCAGGGTCACTCAGCTGGCTGCATGTGGAGGAGTGTGGAATAAAACCCAGTTCTCTGGATTAGAGTCAACCACGATGCTGGTGTCATGAATAATATGTAGCAATTGTTCCTTGAGAGAAACTAGATTGAAAATGTTTTTTGGTCCTTATTAGCAGGCACTGAGAGTGATTATTGATGGCAGAGGCAGCCTGGTTCAGAACTGTACAGATCTATAGTTTCTGAACTGTAATGCTCATGGATGTTAACACTTTCACTTACCTGGAATGCTGCTGACAAGTGAACAGCAGTATCCCTGCACAATGTAACTTCTCAACACCCACAAGGAAGCATGTGCATCTTCTTTTCCTCGGTCATGGCGGCTGTGACTACATTCTATCTATAGTCTCTTTAAGCAAACAAGCAAAAAACTTATCCAGGATACCGATTTGTCATCTTCACCTGCATATCATAGGTAACTCCAGTATACTTTAACGCTATAACAATTGATATATATGTGTGTTCCCCTTCAAGGATCGCTGCCTTGTCATGGCGAAGGGGCTTGCATAGTTCAGTGAAGCTATGAGCTATGCCGTGCAGGGCCTCCAAAGATGGACAGGTCATAGCTGAGAGCTCTGACAAAAGGTGATCCACTGGAGAAGGAACTGGCAAGCCACTCCAGTATCTTTGCCATGAAAAACATATGCACAGGTTCAAAAGGCAAAATGATATGACGCCGGAAGATGAGCCCCTCAGGTTGGAAGATGTCCAATATGCTACTGGGGATGAGCAGACGGCTAGTACGAGTAGCGCCAGAATGAATGAAGTGACTGGGCCAAAGCCGAAAGGACGCTCAGTTCTGGAGGGAATTGGTGGCGAAAAGACAGTCCAGTGCTGTAAAACAGTGGTCCCCAACCTGTGGTCTGCGGCCTGGTGCCGGGCCGCGAAGGCCAGGGCGCCGGGCCGCGGTTCCCTCTCCCCGCCCCCCCCCGCAGTAAAAAACTTCCCCGGGGCGCAAGCTTGCGCCCCGGGAAGATTTTTACTGCAGGAGGGGGGGAGAGGAAATCAGGGCCACACCGTGCATCGTGCATGCGTGGACGAAATCTTTCATGCGCCACACTTTTTGTGCATGCGCGCATGCGCGAAAGTGCTGAACATGTGCGATTTTGGCCACGCATGGCGCATGGACGCATGTGTGACCCAGCCGCGCATGCATGCTGCGTGGGCCGGGCAGTTGCCCCACCGGTCCCCAGCTGGGAAAAGGTTGGGGACCACTGCTGTAAAGACTTTTATTCCATAGGAACCTGGAATGTCAGATCCATGAATCAAGGCAAGCTGGACATGGTCAAACAAGAGATGACAAGACTGAACATCGACATTTTAGGAATTAGTGAGCTAAAGTGGATGGGAATGGGTGAACTTAATTCAGATGACCATCAGGTATACTACTGTGGGCAAGAATCTCGCAGAAGAAATGGAATAGCCTTCATAATCAATAAAAGAGTAGGAAAAGCAGTCTTGGGATACAATCCTCAAAATGACAGAATTATCTCAGTTTGAATCCAAGGCAAACCATTCAACATCACAGTAATCCAGGTATATGCCCCAACCACTGCTGCTGAAGAGGATGAAGTTGACCAGTTCTATGAAGCTCTACAACGCCTTCTGGAAGCAACACCAAAAAATGATGTGCTTATCATCATGGGGGATTGGAATGCTAAAGTAGGAAGCCAAAAGATAACCGGGATAACAGACAAGTTTGGTCTTGCAGTACAAAATGAAGCAGGGCACAGGCTGGTAGAATTTTATCAAGATAATACAATGGTTATAGAATAGCATAACAATGGTCTTTTCCAACAACCCAAAAGATGACACTACACATGGACATCACCAGACCGTCAACACAGATATCAGATTGACTATGTGCTTTGCAGTCAAAGATGAAGAAGTTATATACAGTCAGTAAAAACAAGACCAGGAGCCAATTGTCGTTCAGATCATCAGCTTCTTATTGCAAAATTTAGGCTCAAATTGAAGAAAGTAGGGAAAATCACTAGGCCACTCAGGTATAAACTAAATCATATCCCTAACGAATATACAGTAGAGGTGACAAATAGATTTAAGGAATTAGATCTGATAGACAGAGTGCCTGAAGAAGGTTCGCAACATTGTACAAGTGGTAGCAACTAAAATTATCCCAAAGAAAAATAAATGCAAGAAAGCAAAATGGCTGTCTGAGGAAGCTTTACAAATAGTTGAGGAGACAAGGGAAGTGAAAGGTAAGAGAGAAAGAGAAAGATACACTCAACTGAATGCTGAATTCCAGAGAATAGCTGGAAGAGATAATAATGCCTTCTTAAATGAGCAGTGCAAACAAATAGAAGAAAACAATAGAATAGGGAGGACCAGAGATCTCTTCAAAGAAATTGGAGATATGAAGAGAACATTTCATGCAAAGATGGGTATGATAAAGGACCAAAATGGTAAGGACCTAACAGAAGCGGAAGAGATTTTAAAAGATGGCAAAATTATACAGAGGAACTATACAAGAGTGAGCTTAACATCCTTGATAACCACTATGGCGTAGTCACTGACCTGGAGCCAGACATCCTGGAATGTGAAGTCAAATGGGCCTTAGGAAGTCTGAGCAACAATAAAGCTAGTGGAGGTGACAGTATTCCAGTTGAACTATTCAAAATCTTAAAAGATGATGCATTAAAAGTGCTACACTCAATATGCCAGCAAATTTGGAAAACTCAACAGTGGCCACTGGATTGGAAAAGGGCAGTTTACATTCCAATCCCAAAGAAGGACAATGCCAAAGAATGTTCAAACTACCGCACCATTGCACTCATTTCTCATGCTAGCAAAGTTATGCTCAAAATCCTACAAGCTAGGCTCCAGCAATATGTGGACCGAGAACTTCCAGAAGTACAGGCAGGATTTTGAAGAGGCAGAGGAACTAGAGATCAAATTGCCAACATACGCTGGATCATGGAGAAAGCTAGAGAGTTCCAGAAGAACATTTCCTTCTACTTCATTTACTATGCTAAAGCCTCTGATTGAGTGGAGCACAACAAATTGTGGCAAATTCTTAAATATATGGGAATACCAGAGCATCTTATCTGTCGCTTGAGAAACCTATATGCAGGTCAAGAAGCAACAGTGAGAACCATTATGACAAGCATACAGATTAAAAGAACCAAAGCATGGCCTGAACTATCTCACAGCGGCTATACTTTCTGTGTTTGCGGGGACAAAGAAAGGCAGATTTCAGAAGTGGAGTTTATCCACTAGAAATAGTCCAACAGAGAAACTTTATTACTTATAAGTCCATTATTCCTGCTGTGTAACAGAAACCCCATGTATAATTATATGCAAACATATACATGCATTTTAACATATACATGCATTTTAAAGTCTGTGGATTAAAAGTATATATCAGCGGGGGTTATCAATCCCCGGTCCATGGTACCGGGCCGCCGGCAGCCATGAGAAGGAAGGACTCCCTGGAGAAGAGCCTAATGCTGGGAGCGATTAAGGGCAAAAGAAGATGGGGACGACAGAGAATGAGGTGGCTGGATGGAGTTACTGAAGCAGTAGGTGCAAACTTAAATGGACTTGGAGGAATGAAAGAGGACAGGAAGGCCTGGAGGATCATTGTCCATGGGGTCGTGATGGGTCGGACACGACTTCACACCTAACAACAACATATGTGTGTTATGTGTATGTTTGCTAACAATACTGTTTCCAGAGGATCATGTTTCTTCAATAAATCTAATCACTGCAATTTAATGCATTTGCACATGTGCTGTGCTACTATTTCTATTTTAATTTCCCTGGCCTGTGATGTGAAAGCCTAATGTGCAGACAACAGATAAAGTGATAAAATGTGTAGGCTACTGAAGGATGGTATGATTGCATACATTAAGAAAAAATGTGAGTCATAAAGGGACACAAGAGAGAACACTATGGGATGACAACTTGCCAACATCTCAAGGAAGGAAAATAAGTAAAAATAGAGGTGACAGCAAAAGTACACTGTTTGTAGTCCACCCTGCTTGTGGTTCTTTAGTTTCAAGTCAGAATGTCATATCAGAACTTTTTCTCCTTCTTTTGCGCTAGCACAGAAAAAGACTGTAACTGGATTTTTTAAAAAAGAAAACCCTCAGGATTTCATACTGGAACTTGTTCTCCACTTCAGAGATATTAACACAATATAGGGCAATCTTCAGTCAGTCTCATGTATTGTGGGAAATTGTTACATGTCAGGATTTGACAAGAAGAATATTTTCTGTTTCTCTCGAACAAATCGGATAGCTCATTTTCAAAATGTTTCATTTCTACTTGAAAACTTCTGCCTTTTTCCTGCACCCAAGAGTACAATGGATTGTACCCCACATTTTGAAATCCAAATATGTATTCTGTTGCATCATTTCATCTGCTCCTGCAATAAGGCAGTGTGGTGCTACCCAATGACAGAATATTCATTCAGGCTATACAATGAGCATTTAAAATGAGAGAAGCTGTAAATATGTGATGGAAAGTCCCTTCCTTAGAGTGACTAAATTGTTGCTGCCACCATCTCTATTAAGTGCTTCGACATTACAGCATAACAGCTCTGAAATTACGTATGACATCTGCATGACTACCAAATTGATTCATTATGTTCAGCACTATTACAAAAAGCACTCACTGAATTTTGTACTGATTACAACTCTTACAAATTAACAGCTCCCTGAGGAAACCTATGACCAATATCCATATATTATTGATAGATCACAGTTCAGCTGGAAATAAATAGCCAAACAATCCTGCAACATTCCAAGGAGTGTATTTCAGATTAGAGTACCTTCAGACCCCCGCTCCCCGCACTTTAGTGTGCTTCTTGTCAAGGCAGGAGGGGGGAAATCCCTTTTTAATCTGTGCATACGAATGTCAAGCATGTCCTGTCATTCTATCACTCTCACTCAAGAAAGTAAAACCTACAAAAGGGGGGGGGGAGAGAAAGTGATAAATGTTCACTTTATGCAGAATTTGCCTTTTTGAAATCCCATTCCCTATTGCATGAGCTGGAATTTTATAGAGATATAAATCACAAAGAAATAAGAAGCCAGTAATGAGAGAGAAGTATATGTGAAATATGGATGCAAATCCTCACCACCTGCTGAGCCAAAATAGTCTGCGGAGACTGTCCTCAAAACTGAACTGCCATTAACATCTTGTAAGCACTAAATTTGAAGACAAAAAAGAAGAGCTGAATTATATGTCTGCAAAATGCCAAAGGCCTGCCTGATTTATCTCTCAGCAGAATGTTTCAGCCACATCTACATAAATATTTTAACATGGATTTAATTTCCATTGGAGTCACACAATAAATCTTTTCATTGCCTGCCATCATTTTGCCTCAAATGAGTTGCCTTTTTGTAGGTATGCACACACAACTAATACTCATTCTGCTTGGGGGGCTCAATCTTCTCTTATATCAATTGCTTTATTTACACAATCTTTTCTGTCTTGTTATAGACAGTTTAATTTTTTTCTTGAAAACTGGGCATTTGGTTCAACACAGCTATGTACCATTTATTGGCTGATTGATATCTAATGCAAATTTCCAAAATCCGAATACAATAAAATGGTTACAAAATACCTAAACAAACATTCTTTGCTGGTGATTACGATCCTTCCTTTAATGTACACATCAAGAATACTTGCCCTGAACATAAATCCCCTTGAGAGGTGTGGGCTTCGCGTGAACATAATGAACATAATGTTATGGACAAGAGTGCATTTTGAAAGTCATCTAATTCAATTTGAATATCCCCATTTTGATACTGACAGTCAGTGGGGTGGAGTGGTTTGAGTATGAGACTATGATCTAAGAAAAAGAGGTTGAATTCCCTCTCTGCTATGGAGCGTTGCTAGGTGACCTTGGAACAGTTGCATACTTTTAGTCCATCTTACCTCAAAGGGCTGTTTTGAAGGTAAGATGTGGGAGGAGACTTGATGCAAGTCACTGTGGATCCTTATTGGGGAGAAAGGCATCGCAGAAATGTAGGGAAAATGTTTCCACTTGAGAGTTGCAAGCTTGTGAACCTTTAATTTTATTCCAAATTTACAAAAATTAATACATTTCTCCACATAATTCCCTATCAATTGTATCAATTGTATAAAGTGCACAGATGGCACATGACAGCAATGGCATAGCATTAAAGAAAGTAATGCTTCAGGCAAGGAATGAAATAATTAGGGGTGTTTGGGTAAAGTCAACTTTTGAAAAGGCTGGATCAATGCTGGTTTGGGGGTTTCCCCTGAGTTATTGCCCTAAGTGAGATCTGGCTTTTGATTTGGCATTCCCAAATTGATTAGAGGCTGTTATAAACTGTGGAGCCATTAAAGTCTATGGGAAATAGCCTGTCTATTAAATGTTCTGATGTGGGTGGAGTGTGGCATCAACTTTGCAGTATAAATGCTGGAGCACCTCCTCAAAAGAATTCCCCGGTTTCAAAAAGATTAGACCAGGGATTCCATTCTATGGACATCCAAAGAGGGCCTCCCATCCTCCATTGTTTCCTGTGGATGGAAAGAAAAGGACAAGGCAATACAAACCCAGCAGAATCTCTGCAGTGAAACTGAGGGGGAGGCAGTTTTTTTGCAGTGTTTTTCCAGCAGGACAACCAGTGCAATAATGCACAGCAAAATCAGTGCCACTGTGGTAGTGCCAACCCAAAGATTATGAAAATGTACAGCAAGCCTGTGTTTCCCATCAAGCCTAAAACATCTTCTGCTTATGAAATATACATGGTGGCCTGCCTGGTGCCTGACAATCCCTTGTGCATTTTGTTCCAGTGAGATTAAAAATATAGGCTATTCAGGTAACCTTTGTTAGCTGGAGGGCTTTGTTTGGTTGGAGCATCATGAATTGTCTGGACACCATTTACATGATTTGCCTTCTCCTTCTTTTCTTAAATGCATACTGAAATGAAATAATACCTCCTTGGATTCCCTTTTTCAAAAGACTTAACATTTTGCAAGGGCACAGTTGGAGAAAAAAAATTAACTGAAAATAGCATGATTTCCGGTATCACCCTTAAAGATTGGTGCCCAGATGCTTCCTAAGAAATTAATGAAGCAGAGGCATAGGTTGTAGAATACTAGATGCAACAATATATCAAATTATATTATTTTTGGAACCAGGAGCCCCAAGCAAATGGGAATACTGCCAGGGCCAGGTGTTAAATCATGTTCAATAGAGAAAGATCAATAATGCTGCAGTTGCTGGATTATAATTGCAAACCACATCCTGTAACTAATGCAAACATGCACAACCTTATATAGCATTTTTACAGTTCCCCTTTTTGAGAAAACAAATAATAACATGAAAACTAACTTATTAACTGAGTCTGCTGCAAAATAGAAGCACTAGATGGGAAGCAATGTGGAATGATGAGTGTTTGTGTGTGTGTGTGGGGGGGAATTTGGAAATTCCTTTCCCCTGAAACTCTTTGCTATGATCTGGTGGACCTGGGCTAGTTTATCTTGCTAATTTCAGAAGCTAAGCAGGGTTAGTCCTGGTTAGTATTGGATGGGAGACTTCCAGGAGATACCAGGGTCACTTTGCAGAGGAAGGCAATGGCAAACCACCTCTCTTAGTTTCTTGTCTTGAAAACTGTACAGAGTTGCCATAAGTGGACTGCAACTTAACAGCACTCAGCACACACACACACACACACAAAGATATCTTTTTCCAGGATTAAGATCTCAGGGATTTGAACATGTTAATTTCCCTCTCCCCTTCTTCCTTTTCCTTTTTAACTGATGCTCAGCTACTTTCAACATCCTGTGCCCCCCCCTCAAGCATAATTAATCCTAATAATTTTTACTTCTAATGTGTTTCCCCAACTTTAGATAAAGTAAGGTCATTTGTGTAATTACACACTGGGAAACGGAGTGATAAGGAAGAACATTAGCTGGACAGATCAAACTAGAATAAGTGAAATATTATTTTTTTCTCAAGTCAACTAGTCTGAAAAATTTCATATTAGTCATAGAAGGTACATAAAAATGTAGGTGCTGTTATATGTTGAGACTGATCACTATTAGGAAGCCAAGATTTGTACTGCTTAGATGAAAGGAGCTGAAAGCTAGCCTGTACTGATTTTATTTGCCTTTGCTGGGGGAAATGTCTGAAGACTCAGATCACATGTGCCTTTTGGAGATAAACTGAAAAAGTAAATACAATGATCAGAACGTAAGGTATTGACCTCCAAGATTTTATGAATATATGAAGTATTCCTGATCCTTCCCCCAGAAGAAACAGGAACACATTATTTTATAGAAACCCGAATAGTTCATTGGAATAGTTTCTAGGTTTTCTAAACCTGTTTGGAAAATCCTACAGTGAAAACCAGAGGGAAACCCCCCTCAATTTCAGACCCATTTCACTTTCTTATTATTATTATACTTGCTTTTTCTGCACGTGATGACTACCTCATTGGCTGGCAAATGTATAAACTGACCTCACTGGAAAAATAATTATATTTAAAATCTTACAGTATAAAATGAAAAATGATCTGTGATAGTTCATTTACAAACACAAGCCACCTCTTGAGGTTGCATTTACCAAATGATGAATGCAGAAATCACAACTGTACCAAAGCTTACTGTACATTCCTTCACAAACTATGATGAATATACATAAAGACAGGAGAGTGGCATATATCTAGCCATGAAGCTAGGGATTTTTATCTGCAGAAGAGAGAAAGCAATTTTTGCTGATCCCCACCACCTTGCTTCAGACTGACATTTTGTCCTCCCCCACCCCAGGACAAAATCTGGAGACAGATTCAACAGACTGCTGCAGGAGAAGCAGGAGAGCCCAGCTGCACAAAGTCCATGGTTGGATACACATCACTGTACACTCAATACATGCTGCCCGCTCTATTATACACTGTTATATATACATTCTTAAATATTAAAAAAGGCAGCAATGGGAAAGCATGTCATTTTGAAATTATGTAGTAGTGTAGTACAGAGCCTGAATTTGTTAGATGTTTGAGCAGATAAGAAAAAGACTGCAACAAGATGCCAAGGAGTAAAATATTACATATTTTGTTTGGTCATTTTCAGTTTGGTTCACAGCTGCATATTTATCACATGACATAGCAGTATGAATGAGCTTTCAGGGAACAGATGGAAATTTCATTTCATGTTAGTGCATTTCAGTGGAGACAGTTCACTCATTCAGCTGCTAGTTATCAAGAGGTACATGAAACAGGCATGTGCATCAGCAGATTTTCTCACACTCAATTACACTGGATCTCTGGAAGTTGAATGTGTGAACTGACTGCATATGATGTGATGTATCAGTAATATGGCTTCTCTAACTGTGGTGATAAAATTATGACATATAAACCCATTACTGAGTTATGTCCCCCCTATCACATAGAAATGCACTTTCCATGTACCTCAGACCACTCATGTGTAATATTAGCATAGCAATGAATGGTAGCTGTACTGTTCAATATGGCAGGACCCCGCCCTACAGTATGGAATACTGTTTCCCCTCAACCAGTGGTACTCCTCTATATTCTAGGCTTATGCCAAAGCCTGGTACTGTTAAAGTCTGCCAAGATCCTGCTAGAACCAGACACCATCTTCACAGCCACAGATTCAACATGACAGCTTCAGCTTGAGACACATTCAGCTTGCTTCTCCCCCTCCCCCCCCATTGCCGTGCTGACCAAGGGGTCAGGCAGAGTCCTGTGTGCCTAAAAGCTTTTGGACAAGGTTCTTAGTCTGTCATCTATAATCCACTCTTAGCCTATCTGCCAAGGGAAATTACTCCCCCAACATCTAGACACAGCTAGACATGGGTTTGGCGGCCGCTTCTCTTGCGGCCTGGTGAGCTTCTCTCTGTGGGGGGGAGAGACAGGCGTGGCGGCCTGTCACTGAGGCCTTCGTGGCCTGGTAGCAGGCCGCGAACCAGGGGTTGATGACCCCCACTCTATATGGCACCCTTTTAATACTTGAAGATGGTTATCAAATCCCCTCTCAGTCGTCTCCTCTCTAGGCTAAACAGACCAAGCTCTCCCAACCTTTCTTCATATGTCTTGGTCTCCAAAACCCTCACCATCTTTGTTGCCCGCCTCTGGACATGCTCCAGTTTGTCTACATCCCTCTTCAACTATGGCACCCAAAATTGAACAAAGTACTCCAAGTGAGGCCAAACCAGAGCAGAGTAGTGATACCATCACCTCCCGTGATCTGGACATGATACTCTGTTTGATACAGCCCAAAATCCCATTCACCTTTTTAGCCACTGAGTCACACTGTTGACTCATGTTCAGTTGTAAATTCCAAGAGAGCTTTATTAGACAGAGTCCATAGAACGCTAAAGCAAGCCAAGATCTTCCTAAGCAAAGATCTTGATAATAACAAAGTACAAAAGAACAAGCAAGGCAGTTATAGGGCCCACCAAATAAGGGAGGGGGGCAAGGAGGTATTTTGGTGGGAGAGCGAGAGGGCAGCAGAGGTAGGTTGATTCCCAAGTGGCCAGATGGCCCAGAATCTTATCAAGCAGTTGGCGCTTTGTTGAGACTTTGAGTTGTCTCCGCAAGGACACTTACAGTAAGATTGATACATTCGCATGGAGCCTCTCCCACTGGGAAAGGAAGGGAGGCTGGGAACTAGGCGACAGGTTTATTGCTTTATGGCCTTGGCCAGAGCCGGCTGGTGAGATCTGAAGCGGGGTTGAAAACAAAACCTAGATGGCATGAATCGGGCTTATATGCGAGTCGGCTATATGCGAATATATACGGTAGGTCATATCCCCCTTCCTGTATTAGGACTACTAGTTCCTCCTGCTTGTTTCCCATAGAGACATCTTAATACATCCTTTGTGTGCCTTATGGTTTTGGTTTTTGAACTTCCTTGTAAGCCTGTAGTTATGTAACTACTGCTTATGTAACATTCCCTGCAGATTTGCAATCTTTTCATCTTCAGATCTTGCCATCGCACCAAGTTCTGAATTTATGTCTCACTCCCCCTTTATGGGGATACTTTTCCCGGCCCTTGTGAGGTGCACGCCGTCTCCTGATAATAGCCCCTCATATTGACATAGCTGACCATGATCCAGAAATCCAAACCGTTCCCATCGACACCATTGACATTGCCAGTCATTTACTTGCATACATTTTTTCTCTCTTCCTATGCCTCGGCCACTTACAGGAAGGACTGATGAAAACATAACCTGTGCACCCAGGTCCTTTACCTTTCCCCCCCAGATCCATGGAGTCTGTCATCTGAGTGTATATGTTTTAAAGCATTGCCATAAAAAAAGAAGTGAGTTGATTATATTGTTTGTGTGTGTGTATTCCTTGTCTATAACAATATCTCAGAGTTGAGATTTGAATTGTAAATATTAGAGCTGTGCGAGTAGTAGTTAATTGCATAGAAATAGTGTCAGATTAAGTTCTAGGAGACTCTGATTCCCCCTTTTGCCATGGAAGCTCTCTGGGTGACCTTTGGCCAGTCACACGCCCTCAAACTAACCTACTTCACAAAACTGTTGTGAGGATAACATGGAGAAAAACAGAACAATGTAAACTGCTTTGCGTGACCATTGGTGAGAAAGGTGTGGTATAAATGAAGTAAATAAATAACCAAATAAATACATGTTCTTCAGACACTATCTTAGTGCAGTTGTCCTCCCCTATTCACAAACTAGCAAAAAAAATGCTTTCCTTGGTTGTCTTGATCCTGATGGGGTACGGGATGGGTGAAGCTGCAGAGTTTCTCCCTCTAGTGTTCCACCCTTGTCCATTTGGCCTCCTTGCCTGATTCCCAAAATTGAATGTGATTACGTCTGAGCACATTAGCAGGACTGATATAGTCTCTTACTGCATACTGGAAATCTATTTAGTTGTTAATGATTTCTGTTTTCTTGTCCTGAGTACTCTTTGTGTCACAAAAAACAGATTTTGCATATGCATAGTGGTAGACATGTTGTGAGAATTAATTGATGCTAATCTCCCCACAAACAATTTAGTTTCAGATATACTACAACAAAATAGAACAAACACTGAGGTGGTGTGTGTGTGTGTGTGTGTGTGTGAGAGAGAGAGAGAGAGAGAGAGAGAGAGAGAGAGAATACTTGTCCAGGCCGCTGTAGAATCCTTGGAATCAAAACTGCTAAAAAAAAAAACCAACCATCTGTATGCACAAAAACTCACACCCAACTAGCCCAAAGATGGATAGATAGCTAGACAGGCAAACAGATAAGATAGCCATCTCTTATATGAAATTTTAAATTGAATTTATGAGAAACTACAAAATAAAAAGATCTTTACAAATTAATATAGAGGTTAACACAAACAGGCACAGATGTCTAGCAGTCTTCCTGTACTGAGGTTAAATATCTTCTTCAGATATCTCCTGGAAGACTCTGAAAATGGCAAAAAGCTGTCTAAATTAATGCATGTTTGATAATATTAACATATCCGTTGCTATTTCCTAGATATGATAAAAGAACACCTTGAATTAAAAAAAACAAACAAACCCTGCACCAAGTTGTGAGGAAATCAGCGAATGATGAGGTTGCATCAACACTGGAGTTATGGTCAGCCACTAGGGTTGGCAACCCTATTTAATGAACTGATGTATGGGAGATATGCCTCTGGACCTCTTCCACACTATAGTATTATTACTAGTAAATGCTGAATTATTTCACAATGCAGGCACAAAACTTGAAGCACTGTTTGTTTGCATTGCAAGCAAGTCATCAGCACAAAAACATAGGGTTGGATCCTGCAAAAGCAGCTTGTGAGGTATGTACAAAAGTCCCAGCTCTTTCCAGATTATCACTCCATCAAAGCAGTCATTTTCGCCAGTCTTCAAAAGTTTGTTCTTGGAGTGGAGAAACAGCCAGATGAATCAAAATGTTGCCCTCTTCCACCTGTAGAGCGCCATTCATGCAAGGTACAGGAAGGAGTGACTGTAGCCTCATGATTTGCACAGCGATCATCCCATTTGGAGTAATAAACTTTCCCAGGGTCTGAGATGGCTGCTGGGCTGAGGTGAGAGCTGGAAAGACCCAAGTGATTTATTGTGATGGATCATGGGATCAAGCTCTTTGATGATGATGAACAGACATTACAAGCAAGGTAAGTTCAATTTTTCTTACACCTGTTTTGAGAATATTGAATCATGCTGAAGAAATGCTAATTCTGTTAATTCAGGCAGATTGGAAGTGGCTGGCCAGAAGAGATTGTCTCCATGTCTGGCTCTTGTGGCCCTTTCTTGCATCACCAAGAAAATGCTGATTACCCCTTTGGGGATGGGAGGCGAATTTCCTCCAGGCAGACTGGCCACGGATTCTGGATTTTTTGAGGGGGAGGGATCATCTGGGCATAGAATTGGGGTCACTGTGGGTGGGCAGGTAGTTGTGAATTTTCTGCATTTTGGAGACCCGTTCCAACTGTATGTTTCTATGATTTATAATATCTAGTCTCAATTCCTTAGAGAAAATATTCTACATTCATTCTTGATGGGGCCCATTACTTCTGCTGCTGCTGCATAGGGGAGAAAATCTTTTTTTGTTTTTTTTCCTGAATTGTAAAACTGCATTTCAAACAGCCTTTGGTATTTTTGATGGCTGAATATTTATTTGCATTGGGAAGTATCGCATCTATTGCTTTGGTGCTTAACTTTTTACTTACATAATGTCAGTAACAGCACTGAAAGTTTCAGAACTATATTCTAGAGGGAAACCATATTAGTCTGCGGCAGCAAAATCAAGCAGGAATCTTGTAGCACCTTAAAAGGCTTACAGATTTCCTGTGACATAAGCTTTCACAAACTAGAGGTATTATATTTCTTTTTTTCATGGAGTTTTGGGACATATATAGTTCAAAACAAGTCCATAGAAACTTCTGCCAGAATAAATTTCTCAGTCTTATGAATCTTCCAGAAGACTCCAAGTGCAGAGAAAGTAATGCCATTTCTGTTTTTCCCTTATTTGAATATTCCCTTGTTTGATCCTTCAAACAAAAATAAAATCCCTTGCTTGTATCAGAGTAAATTTTCAGATTTGGAGGGCACAGATTTCAGGGTATGGAGGCAATAATCCCATCAAGGCTCAACACTGTGCACTTAGTGATATTCAAAACTAAATTTTATAGAGCAGCACAGCTTAAGAACATTTTTGCACATATCGTATTTGCCGGCGTATAAGATGACTGGGCGTATAAGACGACCCCCCCAACATTCCCACTCAAAATATAGAGTTTGTTATATACTTGATGTATAAGACTACCCCCGCACACCTTCCACACACCAAATAAAACATAAAAGAGCATCAGAAGGGGGGGGGGGGGGAGGAGAGAGAGAGAAAGAGAGAGAGCCATAAAAAAAAGAAATGAAAGAAAGAAGGTATGCTTGGATTAGTGATTACCTCCCTTCCCCAAAAAAAGGTGAGTGGAGAGGGGTAACTCTCTCTCTCTCTCTCTCTCTCTCTCTCTCTCTCTCTCTCTCTCTCTCTCTCTCTCTCTCTCTCTCTCTCGCAAGTTGAGGCTGCTTGTGGCGGCGCCTGTGTGCATTGAACTGAAACAGCTTCCTCTTCTTATTTAACTGTATTGTAAAACATGGCGGTCGTGCCGGATGCAGGAGTTTAGAGCTCCACCCGGCACCACTGGTTATGAGTGCCTGAAAACTACCAGGCACTCTCCCCCTGGCAATTTTTGGGGGACTGGGGTTAGTTTCCCCCCCCCCTTCCCTTTTGCAGAGTTGGCTCGGCAGCAACCTCAAGGAGGCAGCGGCGCAAAGAAGGAGATAACAGCGGCCTAGCAAAAACGCCAATTAACATCACCGAGCTCGCGTCGGAGGCCACCCCAGCGTGAGTCAGCTATGCTGGGGGAAGGGGACCTACGCAAGCTTGGGGGGTGATTCGAGCTAGTGCCAGACTGCAGCACAGGGTCCCAGGACGGTACGGGGCCCTGTGAAAGACCTTCTCTCCGTCTGTTGGGCTGCGCGCCCCCTCCCTAAGCTTGGAGCCCCCAGAGTATCCCTCCCCCATCCAGCTGCAGCGGGGAGAAGAGGAAAATCGGCGCTTGCTGGGAGAGGAGGGTAACACGACGAAAGAACTACTCGCGGCAGGTCTCTCTGGGCTCTGGCTTGGTTCCTGGCTGGTGCAGCGCAGAATGCGGCGGCAGCGGAGGAGCATTTTGGAGTCTGGGGAGCCTGCTGTAAGAGTCGTGGGTCGTGCCTCAGTCCTTGGACCAGCGCGGGAACGGGAGGAGGCTCCCTGGCGGAGTTCGGCTTGCCCAGGGCCCTGCGCGGTCGTTAAGGAGATCCCTCACCGGTGGAAGTGCAACCTGGAGGACGGGAAAGCCTTTGGTGCTTTCACTTTAAGAGCGAAGCCAAGACTGGAGGAGAGGAGAATTTGGTCCCCAGACTGCCACCCAGAGGCAACCGGAATATCTCCCAGAGCTTGGTCTCTGGGCTTAGCTTTGCCCTTTTGGTTCCACCCAGTAGCTCTGGCCAGAACATCATTTGGACCTGCTCCTTCTTATTGCTGTCAATACTGACTTACTGTGGATGGAAGGGTGATTTTTTGAGATCTTCACCAAGAGAGGCTTGAGATTAGGTTAGGTCAGCTAAGTAGAGAGGATCGGCCAGAGGACAGAGAGAGCCCCTGAGATAGGTGGGATCTCGCCCTGTGATCGGACCCCTCTCGCTAGCTGCTAGAATTGGTGGGTGGGGGGAGGTGGGGTTGGGTGGGTGATAGTGTAAGTGGGCTGGGCGGGCTAGGGTGGGATGTAGTTGTAGGGAGAAGGACCTAGGTGTATTAGTGCCCTCTCTTGGGGGGGTAGGTGGGAGGAATTATGGAGGGGGAGTTCTGGTCAGGGGGGGGAACATATAGAGGGGCTGGGATCCCGACGATCACAGGCCAGGGGCGCTATGGCTGGGGGAGGAGGTTGGACAAGAGAAGGGTTGGGAGCACTGGTGTCCCGTATAGGGCCCGGCCGTGGAAACACGACCGGCGCTCTGGGTGTGCTCGATCCCCTTCTAACCTCCGTCCCATCCCCAGGGATGTGAGGGTGGAGGCTAAGGGGAAAGTGGGTCCGACATTGGTCTTGTGCAATGCAAGGTCGATCAAGAACAAGGCTGCGACTCTGCAACACTTCTTTGCGGAGTCAAAGGCTGACCTTGCGTGCATAACGGAGACCTGGCTGAGAGATGGAGAGGAGGTGGCCTTGAGAGAACTGGCCCCAGCAGGATACTCCGTTCTTCACCAATCCCGGACCCACAAGAGAGGAGGGGGGGTGGCAATCTTGGTCCGGGAGGCTCTCTCCTACAGGGCTCTCCCGGGGCCGGAAATCGGTGGGGTGGAGTGTGTCGGTATTGAGTTGGGCTCGGTCGAGAGCTTGGCTATCTGGCTGGTATATCGTCCGCCCAAAGCCCAGCCAGATGCCCTGCCCCGCCTGCTGGAGGCGGCGGCCGCCTGGGCGTTGCAGTTCCCCAGGCTTTTAATCCTGGGTGACTTCAACGTCCACGCGGACGCGCCCTCTTCAGGACTTGGTGGGGACCTGGTGTCATCCATGGCGACACTGGGGCTCTCGCAATTTGTTGCTGGGCCCACCCATTACGCCGGCCACACGCTTGACTTGATTTTTGGCTCCGGGATAGAGGTGGATCTGGATACAGCTTTGGCTGTGCCATGGTCAGACCACTATGCCCTGTGGGCCCGGCTCGAGATGCCACCCCCTCCCCAGTTGGGCGGCGGGCGTATTTTTGCCCGCCCGCGGAGACTCATGGATCCGCTCGGTTTCCAGAATGCTCTGCGGGACCCGATGCCTCCTGGCGACTCACTTGCGGCCATGGTGGGGGACTGGCAGTCCCGCCTGACGGCCGCCATAGATGAGATCGCCCCTAAACGTCCTCTCTGCCCTCGACTCAAACGGGCCCCCTGGTACACGGGGGTGCTCCGGGAGAAGAAGAGGGAAGTGAGACGACTGGAGCGAGTGTGGCGGAAGACTCGTGACGAGGCTACAAGAACATCTTATCGCACGCTTATGAGGGCGTATGAGATGGCAGTGAAAGTGGCTAAACGTGAGTTTTTTGCCACGGAAATCGCGTCCGCAAGCTCTCGCCCGGCCCAATTATTCAGGATAGTTAGATCACTTACCGCCCTTGAGGGGCGCCAAAACACCAGACAATTGGAAATCGGCTGCGAGGCATTTGCGAGCTATTTTGCGGATAAAGTCTTGTCACTCCGCCGCGACCTTCCCGCCACAATTAATACAGTGAATGAACTGGAGACCTGTTGGCCGCCATTGGTAGTGAGGTTTGATGGCTTCAGGCGGCTCTCTTCTTCTGAAGTGGACAAGTTGCTAGGTTCGGTCAGGGCGACCACCTGCCCCCTCGACCCCTGTCCTTCTTGGCTCCTCAAGGGAGGTGGCCAGAAGATAGGGGGCCAGCTCAGAGACATCATCAACTCCTCCCTGAGTACGGGAGAGTTTCCTGAGCGGCTCAAGGAGGCAGTGGTCCGCCCTCTCCTGAAGAAACCATCGCTGGACCCGCTGGACCCTGTTAACTACCGCCCAGTGTCGCATTTAGCGTTCCTGGGCAAGGTGGTGGAGAGGGCGGCAGCGGACCAGCTCCTGACATTCTTGGAGGAAACTTCAGCATTCGATCCATATCAGTCTGGCTTCCGCCCTGGCCACGGGGTGGAGACGGTTTTGGTCGCTCTGCTGGATGACCTCCGTCGCCAGCTGGATAGAGGCGGGTCAGCCGTGTTGGTCCTTTTAGACCTATCGGCGGCCTTTGACATCGTGGACCACGAACTGTTGGTCCATCGCCTGGCCGGCACGGGGATACGGGGCACAGCCTTGTGCTGGATACGCTCCTTCCTCCAGAACCGGTCCCAGAGGGTTGCTGTGGGGGATGAGCTCTCGCGGTCCTATAGACTCCCTTGCGGGGTCCCTCAGGGTGCGGTCCTCTCCCCCACATTGTTTAACATCTTTATGCGCCCTCTGGCCCAGCTGGTACGGAGCTTTGGGCTGGGTTGCCATCAGTACGCAGATGACACCCAGCTCTATCTCCTAATGGACGGTCACCCGAACTCCCCCCCGGAACCATTTGCCAGATGTTTGGAAGCGGTGACAGAATGGTTCGAACAGAGTCGCCTGAAACTCAACCCCCCCAAGACGGAGGTCCTGTGGCTGGGGGGAAGGGGGTGGGAACAGGTAACGCGTTTACCCACCCTAGCAGGGGTGCAACTTACCATCGTGCCCCAAGCTAGGAATTTGGGTGTGACCATTGATGCCTCCCTGACTATGGAGGCTCAGGTCAAGAGAGTAGCGGGCCAGGCATTTTTCTACCTTCGCCAGGCCCGGCTACTAGCGCCCTACCTGTCCTCTGACCACTTGGCCACAGTGATCCATGCGACAGTCACCTCCAGAATAGATTTCTGTAACTCGCTCTACGCAGGCCTACCCTTGTCCCTGATCCGGAAACTACAGCTGGTACAAAATGCAGCTGCCAGGGTCCTCACTGGAACATCTTGGAGGGCCCACATCCAGCCGGTGCTGAGGCAGCTGCATTGGCTGCCAATTGCTGCCCGGATCCGGTTCAAGGTTTTGGTTTTAACCTTCAAGGCCATACGCGGGTTGGGACCCACATACCTGAGGGACCGCCTACCGCTCTATGTCCCCCGCAGGGCCTTACGCTCTGCGGGTGAGAACCTGTTGGTCATTCCCGGCCCGAAGGAAGCGCGCCTAGCCTCGACCAGGGCCAGGGCTTTTTCAGTCCTGGCCCCTACCTGGTGGAATGAGCTCCCGGGTGATCTGCGGGCCCTGCGGGATTTGTCAACTTTCCGCAGGGCCTGTAAAACGGAGCTCTTCCACCAGGTCTATGGTTGAGGCTGGGGTCAGCAAATCAGGGACATCGCTCCCCCCCTAGGAGTTGGAGTGTTAGCTACTCCCCTATCCTTTCCTCTTCACCTCTTAATAATTGGGGGAGGGATGGGATTTTTAGCTGCCATGTTAGTTAGTAGATTGATATTTTAATGGGAATTTTAATGGGATTAGTTGTTGTGACCCGCCTTGAGCCTATCGGGAGAGGCGGGAAATAAATCTAATAATAATAATAATAATAATAATAATAATAATAACTGCAAACAAAGAGGGAGCGAGCAAGCGAGTAGAGGGCAGAGCAAGGAGTAGCATTCCCTGCTCGCCAAGCTTTCAGGTCCCAGCAATGGGCTGGCTGCATTTGCTCTCTTCCTGAATGGGTGCGGATTCAAAACACCAGAAACCGTGAAAGGGAAAGGGAGGGGGAGCAGAGGCTGGCACCTCCCCCCCCCCAGCATCCTTCTCCTTCTCCACTCCTTAGCCACTCGCTCGCCCGGCCAGTCCTTCGGGAGCTCTCTCTCTCTCTCTCTCCCCCTCCCGCTTCAGAGTCTTATGTGGGAGGGAGAGCCCGTCGCTGCCATGGCAAGGTGGGGCGTTCACGCAGGCACAAATTTGGCGGGCCCAGCGAGTTCCAAGCTGGGAGGAGTTCACAAGACAGCAGCAGAGTTGGAGAGGCCAGTCCGGGGGGGCACCACTGCCGCCCCCACCGCCTCTGCCTCAGTGTCCCTTCATTCTATGGGCATACACTATGGGCACCGAGCGAGCATAGGGAGGCCACTATGAGCAGCTATATCTATCCCAACTGAAGTGCACCCGGCATATAGCATGACCCCCCCTCCACTTGGAGGCATGTTTTTCAGGGGGGAAAAGTCATCTTATACACCGGCAAATATGGTAGTTTTATCTTCAGCCATAAGATGGTGATTTTATCAGTATCCTAATAACCATTTCATGTGCTGGTTAATGTTGACAAACACATTTTAAAAACAAAAAGCGTTAGTGGCATGATGTTTCTTGTTTTGTGTTTGGAAGGGCTCACCAATTCCCCCCCCCTCTAGTTTATGGTTGACAGAATCTGCACTAATAATAAGATTTGGTTCTTATATGTTGCCTTTCTCTACCAGAAGCAGCTTACAATCAATTTCCTTTTCCTCTCCCCAAAACAGACAGGTGAGCCTCAGAGAGCCTTGGTATTACTGCTCAGTCAGAATAGCTCTACCAGTGCTATGGCAAGCCCAAGATCACCTAGCAGGCTGCATGTGGAGGAGTGAGGAATCAAACCCAGGGCCATTCCGCATTCGTCCAAAATAGCACAATGGTTACTAATTGAAATCGCTACAGTTTTGCCGTTATGCACAACGTCGTTGACAATCTGCAGCACTCCTGAAACCAATCCGCAAAAAGCGCTTCATTGTAGCGCTTTCAGGGAAATCCCAAAAAGTGGATTCACCCTCCGGAAAGCGCTACACTCCTGCAACCAATCTGCAACACTAGCGGGAAAGTTCTGTGTGTTACCATTGTTGCGGTTTCTGCAAAGTCCTTCCCCCTGGCTCTCTCCTCTGATCTTCCGGCGAAGCGATCGCCATTTTTTTTATCTCCGAGCAACCGGAGATCAACGCACCGGCAAGCCTTCGTTTACCCAGTGAGGCTTCCCCGGCTGCAGTCCCTCTGTTTAAAGTCACCAAGCACAAGCATTGCAGAGGCCCGTTTGCTGGTTTATTTTCACTTTATTTTTCACACTGTTTTTGGCCGAAAATCGCGCCCGTGAGGAGGGGAGATTTTTTTTTCACTCGGGGGGGGGGGGGGCAACGATGAAACGGCAGCTCAAACATCACCTGCTAGCTGGATGGGTCTCTCCATTGCAACGAATCAACGCATATTCGTTGCAACGGGTGTTTTTTTCTTTTTAAAAACCTTCCCTAAAAGGGAAAGGGGCTGTTTGGGAGCATGATAACGGCCGCCCATTGGCTGCTTGACGGCCAGGGGCGGGACACAGCTCAGCAATAGCGCTTCCTTTCTAGCGATTTTTGCCGAGACCGGAACCCTGTGGGAAACGATAGAAACGCAACTGGATTCCACTACAAAGGCACATATGCGTTACACCGAATTCCACTATTTAAAATGGTGATTTTTCATTCAGCAAACAATTTGCTACATGGATCCCGGTGCGGAATGGCCCCCAGTTTACCAGATTAGAAGCCAGAGCTCCTAACCACTATATCAAGCCAGTTCTCTCTAAGACCATCAAAGGAGGAATACTAAATTTTGTTCTGTGCTGTGAGACTAGATTCTTAATATTCTTTGGCTTCATGAAATCTCTTTATGACAGAACCATCTTGTGGACCTCATATGTACTACCAGTACCAGAATGCCAGTGTCATTTCAGAATATTATTGCATGTATTCTTAGCTTTCATAGGGAGCTGAGCGTTTGAGAATCTGGATTTGAAGTACTGCTTCTGGTTTTGGAGGCACACCTGGCTTAATTTCACACACACATACACATGTATGTAGCCTTATGTGCTTATAGAACTGCTTTTGTTCTGTTGAATCTGTGTCTGAGACTGACTCCTACTGTCCTGAAATGACACACTGAGACTTCTGCAATTATTTAAAGGTAAAGGTAAAGATATCCCCTATGCAAGCACCGAGTCATGTCTGACCCTTGGGGTGACACCCTCTAGCGTTTTCATAGCATACTCAATATGGGGTGGTTTGCCAGTGCCTTCCCCAGTCGTTACCATTTACCCAGCAAGCTGGGTACTCATTTTACCAACCTCGGAAGGATGGAAAGCTGAGTCAACCTTATTATTTACAGCACATCAAATTATTTACAATTATTTGCAATTATTTACAGCACATCAAAATCAATTAGATGCTCAAATGAAACACAAGTTATGGTCAGCGTTCTCTACAACAATTTATCTGGCAAGAATATTTTGTTGGATAGGAAAAGACCTGGTTGTGAGACAAAAACAGTTTCTCTTCTGTTATTGATTTTTTTTTAATGCGTATAATCTTGACTCAATCCTGGTGGCCATTATCACTGGCCATTAGAGATGCCAGCCTCCAGATGGGACCTAGGGATGCCCTGAGATTACAGCTTGTGTCCAGGTAACAAAGATCAGTTCCCCTGGAGGAAATGACTGCTTAGAAGGTGGACTATGTGGCATTATATTCCACTGATGTCTGCCCCCTCCCCAAACCCACCTTCTGCAGACTTCACCCTCAAAGTCTCCAGCTTTCCCCTAACCTGGAGCTGGCAACCTTAGTGGTCACTTAGTGGGTTATCCCACTCACCTAGGCACAAGCACATTTTGTATACCTAGAAGAACAGACAGTCATAAAAAGAGCACTGAAAGTGAGCAAGAAACTTCATATAACGTCACCCTTGATAAATACAATGACTAAAAGCTTTCTAAGAAAGTAGTAGAGATACATTTTAATAAACCTGCTTTTGATGAAGCCTGGAAATGTTTCTGCTTTGTGGTATAATCACAACTGCAAGACCCAGTTCATAAATGGAATTTATGAAGCCAAAGAATACTAAGATTCCAGTCTCTTTGGACTAAAAAGATGGGATATTACTTTAGTCAGTCATTTCACTAATGCTGGATCCTCCAGCAGATGAAACATTATAAGGGATGGTGCTAGTAATGAGATTGTGCACAGGTACCTAATGTTCTAGAACAGCCATTATGAATGGCAAGTATATCATTGTTTCCTTCTATAGAGAAAGTTCCTACTGTTATATCTATTGGAGCTATGAATTTAACTTGGTATCAGATTTATTTGACTTGGAAAAGTTCTAGTTTCCCTGCCCGCCCCCTTTTGCTCTTGCTTTCATTGCATTGTTTCCCCAACATTTGTTATTCAAGTGACTGGGACAGAGGGAAGCTGAATGGTTATCAATGACTCAACAGTTTAAATGGTTGGATCTCATATAACTACTAAGAGTCTGAACTCCTGCACTGTCCTGATGAGCAGAGCTGAAGCTTTGACCACAGCCACACCCCTCAAAGAAGTCACAGTGGATGAAACACTACAGAAGGAATACAGGGGATGGCCCTTCAGTGGCTGCACTCCTTCCTCCAGAAGAGGACACAGAGGGTTGAAATGGGGGAGGAGTTAACATGCTCCTTCCATCTACCCTGCAGGGTTCTGCAGGGGGCGGTACTCTCCCCCACATTGTTCAACATCTATACACATCCTCTGGCACAGCTGGTTCAGAGTTAAATGGATCCAGCAGTCACTGGATGGTTAGAGCAGAGTTGTCAGAAACTCAATCCCTCCATGATGTGGGTGGGCGGGAAGGGAACAGACAAGAAAGTGCACCTAGCTGGGGTGCAACTCAACACTATGCCTTCGGCAAAGAACTTGGGAGTGATTTTGGATTCCTTCTTATTTATGGAGGCCCAGGCCAAAGGAGTAGCCTGTTCAGCATTTTTGCATCTCCTCCAGCCAAGGCTACTACACCCTACCTGCCCTCATCAGAAAATTTGGCTACAGTGATCCCGGAGATGAGCTGTCATTGCAGAGTCCCCCCTCTAAAACAGCCATTTTTTTCCTTTGGGAGCTGATATCTATAATCTGCAGATGATCTCCAATTCCAAGAGTTTTCAAGACCACACCTTGAGGTTGGTGACCCCTATGTTAAGAATGTTCCTTTAGGTTTTGAGGCAGGACCTAAAGAATCGGGGGGGGGGGGGGAGGAGAAGGGATTCAGCTTGGCCTCTGTGGCTTTCCTTCCTTCCTTCCTTCCTTCCTTCCTTCCTTCCTTCCTTCCTTCCTTCCTTCCTTCCTTCCTTCCTTCCTTCCTTCCTTCCTTCCTTCCATGATTTATGCTTTTGCCATACAGCCAACCCCCAGGAAGGCCACAGTGCAGGTTTGCATCTTAGCCCCTGTTGTTTCCCTGGATGCAATGGGCTTTGCCTCTAGTATCCAGGTAAAGAAGAAAAAGAAGAACTGTTTTTGTGCCTCACTTTTCACTACCTGGAGCTTGCAATCACCTGCTCTTCCTGTCTCCACAAGACACCCTGTGAAATATGTGAGGCTGAAAGAGTGCTGGGAGAACCATGACTAGCCCAAAGTCACCCAACTAGCTGCATGTGGAGGAGTTGTGAATGTAGCCCAGTTCTCCAGGTTAAAGGTCACCAATCTCAAGAAATTCTAGAGAAATAAATGAACTATGCATCATATAAATCAGCCATTAAAATGCATCAAAAACCCTACCATTCAGTGCTCACCAAAGTAGCCCTTAGCACTGTTAGTAGCTGCTTGAACTCACAACAGTTTAGCATATCCACAAGTTTTCTTAATGCACTCATGTGAGTGCATTCTCATGTGTCTCATAGAATGTAGATAGCCAAATGCATTCAACCCCCCTTGGGGGAGGGGGGATGTGACACATGAGAATACATTCAGGCTCAGAGAGAACTTCTATAAGGGTGGCACTTTGAAGAATAAATATTCTAATTGAGGGGCTCCCAGAGATATATTTGGATAGTTTTCATTAGTGTGGGAGCCTTTTCATTCATATTGTTTACCACCTTGTAGTCCCCATTATTACATCACATGAATAGATTTAAATAATAGATCACTGAAGAAGACCCCAAAGGGTGTGTGTGGAGGTGTTGAAATATGTTTGGCTATCTGTTTATTGTCATTTATCCATTTGTCTAAATGTTTTGGATTTGTGTAATACTGCTTGATATATAGATATGTTTTTAAATTTTATATGTGCACCGGTATTGAAATAAATATTTGCATTTTAATATTTGATACCTATTCTGCTGCTGCTTAACCTGTTAGGTTCCTAGCTTGTGTATGCACTTTGGGTCACTTTGTTCCCTCTTTTGTTGTTTCATATTTGACTATCGAACATACTGACCGCAAAATGTGCAACATCTCTAGACAGAACTTCCTTGGAGAAAAATGGCATCATCTGAACTATCATAATTACCATTGTAAGGAGATAGTGCTGATAAGCAGCATCTCTCAGCACATTTTTGATGTGTGAGCAAGGAAGAGATGCTGAGGGTTATTACTATCCCAAACTTTAAGCCAAGTGGGTCATGTAGTTCAACTGTGTTAAAATTAATACAGTTAAGCTTCAACCACATTATTTCTGTCTGGCCTCTTCCTGTATTATGCAGTAGCAAAATGACCAGAAAAGCTGAAAATTGTAATGACCCATGTGAACACTAGTAAATTGTTTTTCTGTGTTCTTTCTAAAATTCCTAGAAATTATGCCTGTAGTTGACAGGTGGTATTTTATTCAGATAAAATGGTAAAGGTATCCTTTGTGCAAGCACCGAGTCATGCCTGACCCTTGGGGTGACACCCTCTAGCGTTTTCATGGCAGACTCAATACGGGGTGGTTTGCCAGTGCCTTCCCCAGTCATTACTGTTTACCCCCCAGCAAGCTGGGTCCTCATTTTACCGACCTCGGAAGGATGGAAGGCTGAGTCAACCTTGAGCCGGCTGCTGGGATCGAACTCCCAGCCTCATGGGCAGAGCTTTCAGACTGCATGTCTTCTGCCTTACCACTCTGCGCCACAAGAGGATCTTTTATTCAGATACTCTCTGGTAAAAGACTTGCTGTTCTTTAAGAGCAGATCTCTGTTTAAAAATTTTTTAAAACATGGGATAGCAGCTACCAAGCTGAGAATACAACACTAGATTAGAAAATGTTTTAATTGTCTACTGAGTTTGCCAAGTTTATTCCCAAAGTTTGTTTATGTATTTATTTGTTAGATTTGTATACCACCGCTCCCAGCAAGCTGGCTTGTGGCGGTTCAAAATAAAACAGGATAAAACAACATAATCGAATTCCTTAAAAAAACATCACAATAGAATTCGCAATAATCTCCACAAATACACCAATTAACATGGCAGTAATAATATAAAATATAACTTCTTCTCCAATGACTCAAATCCCTTGTTGCCAGAAGGAATCCAATCATAAGAATTGGTGATGGAACAAGCAGGGGGTAGATCCCCAACATCCGGACCCAGTCTAATACTGATCCAGAAAAAATGGTTGTTTCAAACCATTGTTCTTGTGACACTGAGAGAGCAGGAACTCAAACATATTATACCAGCCTGATATAGCAAATGTCTAACACACAACACACCTTTATGCAGTATCTAAGAGGGTTGTACAGTTCTCCCTCTTTATGACTTATCCTTCCTGTTCGCCTCTACTTTCTGCCCCCTGTCCCAATATGAAAGGTTGTTTAGCTGTTGTAGTAGCAAAGGCCATATTTTTAACCAGCAGGGCTGGTTTGCCTGTCTCTCTTTTCCACTCACACTTTAATTTCTTCCTGCAGATATGAAGTAGAAATCCCAAATGACCCAATTCCCCACAATGCCAGCAATTTAAGTGCCACTCTCGGCTTTTTGCTGCAGCTCTAATTACCTAGCTGGTTGAGGTCAAATCTAACTTCCTCTTGATTTCAATGGGAAATGACAATTCCATGTTCTCTGAAGCTTCTACGATAGCTCTGATCTCTCTTTGAAATGAAAATTGCTCTAGATCTCAAGAAAAGGACAGAGCGGGGAAAAAAAAGACAAATGGTGCCTCACTTTGATTCTGTATTTCACCTTAATAGTCAGTTGCCCCGACTTCATGCTCCCTGTCATGCTTTGCCCACAATGAAACAGGAGTTACTTGACTTTGGAGGGGAAATTACATAAAGGAAATTTGGATGTGGAAGAAAAGGGCTAGTTATTAGCAGCAGCTATAATTTCACTCTGGTTATTATTCCACACCCGGTTTGCAGGGCTATGTTGCTAGGCAACTGATCCATGTGGACTTGGTAGGAAACTTAGTGCTGTGGAGTTGTACTTACGTGGCACATGCAGGTGTGTATCCACTGGAATCTACTATCATTTGTGGCAACATTGCTACTTTTCCTTTTCTTGCCATTGTCAAAATTCAAAGTGAAGCAGGAATTATGTGTATTTTGTAAAGCAGTACAATGAGGAGGAAAAAGTAGCATGAGCATGAAACTCAGAGATTGTGTAGAGCCTATGCACGTACAGCTGGCTTTTGCATTTGTCTTGTAAAGGGGGTTAAGGGAATGCCCCTTGAGGGAAGGCATAGCCCAAGTTCATACAGTGTAGCCCAAATCTCGGAAGCCAAATGGGGTTGGTACTTGGCAGGGAGCTCACCAATGAAGGCTCTGCAGGAGAAGGCAACAATAAACTACTTCTGCTTCTCACTTCCCTTGAAAGCACCTTGTTGGGGTTGCTACAGGTTGCCTGTGACCTGATAGCACTTTACACACAGAATACCCTGCACATACAATAACATAGTTTTCAACCAGAATTTTAGAATTATGATTTAAATTTCAAACCTGATCTTTTTAGCTAAGGAAGAACTCCATACTATTGTAGCGGTGCATTGCTTTTGGACATCTATGCAGCCCTCCATTAGAAGTGTATAAATCTTCTTAGGAATTCACTATAAACCATCTTCATTTCATTCAGTTTTCAGGTCACTTCTGTCTCCTCCTAACTGGGAGGTGTTCAAGCACTTAATACAGAGACAGCCTGCCTCTCTCAAATTGAGGTGGTCAGGGACTGAGAAAACTATTTCAAATTAATCTTAGAAAATCAGCAAGTGTGATACTCCCCAGAAGTACCCTTTACTGCATGGGGAGGAACTTGGCTGCAGTCCTCCATTTTTATTTCTGGTTCACTATAAGCAAGAATGGTCAGGCCAAGATAAGCCACCCCAGAAAGCTTTGTATGTCAGAAATGAGATAAAAACTGGCTCTTTGTGAAGTCAGTCTCACTCAAGTGGGTTTTTTTTTAGCTGTCCCAGGTATTATACAAACACTCTGCACAAAGAAAGGGTTGGGAAGTATGCTCTTTTCCCCACCCGGGCACAAGAGAGACACAGGAATATGGCAACATCTGGCCAGTGACTGGCCAGATCCTGTATTGTCTCACTTTAATGTCTCTTCCTGGTGAAGTAATCCTTCTTGCAACTTTCTCCTGTCTTTAATCACCGGCACATCAAATTCCTATTAACAGAGTGCCTCCCACACCTGGACACCCCTCCCAGCCCAAATGCAGATGTGACCACCACTTTGGACCTGCCCTGACTTTATGTCTGAAGGTTCCCCAGTAAACCCATTAAGGTTTGTTTATCAAAGTCCAATTCGCCCATTAACATACCCTCTAATTCTTTGACATTTCCCAATTAATCAAATCAATATTTTGTCACAGGGCTTCCATACTCTGCCACCTAACCTCCAAGGTAAAATATAAAAAGAGATAAGTCTTCTCTGTTCTTATGTTTGGTTTCTCAATGCATGACACTCAGCTTGCAGGCAGGCTCCTCCTCCTTCTGTACTCATTGGATGGTAACTATAAGCTTTCTTGGACCCAAACTTAATCCTCTATCACACTCAATCATATCTTTGCTTTTTCATCTGTATGATCATTTTGAACTTAAATTGAGTTTATGTTGTTAACTCAATTTTATTTGTTCTATTTTTTAATTTGTTCTAATAAAAAACATTTAAATTAATTCTCAATAATTGCCTCTGCCATTTCTGACTAGACACACTCTTCATATATACTGCTGGAGTATGTCAATTGTTGCCCCTCCCACATAGCTGATTGTCTCCTAGAATTGCTATTCCCTCATCATAAGTTCAGGAGACAGGTGTATTTCAGGTAACATTTGCAAATATTGTGGGCCTCTCATTCACTGAATCAACAACATAATTCCAGAAGGTAAACTGTGCTTGAAGAAGTCTGTCAGGAGAAAATAATACTTTTCTCTTCCCTATGACTCTTCTAACATAGGAAGTACAACATCTTATTACTTTGCATGCTGACAGGAAATCATCTTAGCAATGCCTAGTGTCTACAGTTAGCACTCATAGTCAGACCATTTGTTAAAAATTCTACCATGCAGAGGGTGTCCCATACTGACAATTCATTTTTCACATATAATTTTTTTCTTCAATGTAGTTTGACCATCTCCACATGGAAATTGATTTTCAAATGTTGGTACAACAGCATTCCACTGCCCATATCAGCTCTTTGCAGTCTACTGCCAGGTGTATTAACCCTTTACTCCATGATAGAAATGCATATCCTGTTCCTAATACATGTGCAATTGCAGGGGTTGTTTGATTGTATAGTATTAATCTCAATGGATCAAGCATTTGAGCCCAATCTGCCAATGTGAGATAGAATCAGCTTAGTTGCCTTAGTTGCCTTTGCCAAAAGATATGTTCTGGAATTGGCAATCCTACTGGTTGCCCCCCCTCCCCCGTTCCCCAATATACAGATATCTGTTGTAAGTCAGTTCCTGAATAAATCAGGTTAGGATAACAATAGCTTGATAGACAATGTAGTGCTGTGGAAGTGGCTTTATTATGCATTTACATCTTTCCCAGCCATTGGTTTTCCGGCAGTAAATAAGCAAATATGTGTTCAAACCACTTCCACTATTAAATCTTAATCTGCCTTCAATAAAATCATTTTGGAAATCATTTTTCAACTTTAATTAGTAAATAGAAAAACATATTTTCCAAGAAATGCTTTCTGGGTTCTAAAAAAAAAAAATCCTGTTCATGTCATTTTGTTTGTAATAGAGGTATTTCAGAAGTAAAAGATTTTTTTGTGTGAATCCTGCATTCCTATTCCTTAACCAGAGAGACAGAATACAGGTTGGTTTCTTTTTCTAAAACATAGTCCTTCTAGAATAAGTGTATATGGATAACATTTCCCACTTTCCCCCCAAAAAAAGTGTAGATCTCCTCCTAGGTTGTTTAAAAGCCTAGAAACTGTAATGCAAAAAGTGTTGCAGAAAAAATCAAAGAAAAAATACTTTTCTTCTACAGAGAGCTTTATCGTTGCTTGACCGATGGGTCTTTTATCTTTAATTTTTCAATGAAAAGTCTAGAGTATAGTGAAAAGGAGAGAGGTTCTTATACATTTCTAACAGGGCTGCCCTTGACAGCATGAGCCTGGTCAAGAAGGCAAGACAAGGCCTTCTTACAGATTGGAACAAAGCCATGAGGGGGGGGGGGTTGATGAAATAATAGTACAAAATTCCCAGGCTCAGGAAATCAGGCAATTGACTTGCCTTCATTTACTCTCCTGAGAGAGCAACAGGTACCCAACAGGATGCCTGTTGATCTATTGCCCACTTTAACCCTTTGCTTAACTTGAATTGAAGTATGGGCTGTCCTGCAGCAAAAAAGCACTCACATTTTCCAGTTAAGTGATAAAATCTGAATTCCTGGAGAGACTTTCTCTGGTCGGTTTCTTAAGAACTGGTGAATCTTTTTCTGTGACTCCCCCTAATGGTAGCAATGAAGAAAAATAAATCCCACTGAAGTTAGTGAGACTTATTTCACTTATTCAACCCTGGTTAATTTTTAAAAGAATTTTTTTAGTCCTTGTCTAGGAGACTTTGGCAGTTTAAGGAAGAAAAAAACCCCAAGATGCCCAGCATGCCAAACAGCTCCAGGCTGTACCTGTATGCATCTTACTGTGTTCTTCATCATGCACCAATTAAACTAAATAAATATAAATATTTAGTAAATATCTCAAAACTGCCCTGGCCTTCTCATGGGTCAGTTATATGGGAGTCTTCCCTCTGCTTACCTCCACTCCCCCTCAGTGCTTTCTAGGCAGGTGGGGGGAAATGAGGGTATACAGTTGTTGGGTGTTTCCAACAAAACTGGGACTGACATTATTACATCAGGGGCAATACCCTAGCTTTTCTGTCCAAAATGCTATGTCATAGAGTGCTAGGCATAATGTTGTAACCCAGGCTGAGAATCTTGAGTGACAGGGAATTTAAATTGAATACTTCAATTGAGAGTGTCAGTTAGAAGTTGAAAGTTAACAGAAGGTGAGCAATACAGTCTGTTACCTCATTCCTGTTGCCTGTTCATCTCATAAATTTGATTCCTACCTGACCATTTCCCCTCAAAGTGAAATAAAGCAGTTTGTTAATTTTGATTTACCATCAATCTCTTATGTGCCATTATGAAAGAACATACTAAACATTTAAGGTGCTACTGGACTTCTGTTTAATTTTATTGCAATAGATGAACACTGCTACTCCTGGATTTAATAGGCAGTAATGATGTTTCATCCTATGGTATGGAAGGCAATATGGAAATCTCTAAACAGCTGGAGTAATTACTATAATGTAGAGTTGGAAATGAAAAAAAACTAATTTTTTTCTCAAAAGAAGTTCACATTTTCAATTAAAGGAAGGCATTGACTTACCGGGGCCGCCCATTGATGAGTGGAGGAGCAGGTGTCTGGGAAAAGGCATGAAGAAGTGACGTGCTGATAGCACATCAAGTACGGCCAGCCACTTGGCGTGTGGCGCACGGACAATGAGGCGGGCTATAAATAGCACCACAAGCGCTAGCTCGGCCTCATTAGTCCCCACTCTCCTCATGTTATGGTTTTTTAAAAAGAGGTTTTTAATATTACGGTTGTATTGACAAGTCACATGATGTTTTGGAACTATTACTTACATCACAGTTGGTAGGATGGCATAGGGGGAGCCTGAGCTTTTTAGGAAGTATGGATTGTGCCCGACTCCCAGTCTGGAGCCTCCTAAGAGAACACCTGACCCTTGGGAAAAGGCTTGGGGTTCACAGGGTTGGGTGGACCAAGATTGGACCAATGCAGGTGTGTGCCCCCTGGGGTACCTTGGGTGGGGCACTTCCCAGGTAGGGTCCCTAGTTGCTAGGAACCCTTGCTCCTAGCTGGGAGAAAGGGAGGGATTCCTGGATGAGCCACTAGGGTTAAAATTTAGGTTGGGGTGTGGTTGGCTGACACAAAGCAGGCTCCCCCTTATGTCTAACCAACACTCCAGGTTAATAAAGCTGTGGCTGGTTATGCCAATACAAAGTTGGTGTGAAGTGTCCTTCTTGGGAAGGGGGCCGGCAATGACCGCCTGCCTGTCAATGGAGAAAAAGAAGGAAAAAACAGTACTAGATGACACTATCCAGCTATACCTTGATCAGACTACAAAAGTAATTTCTTGGGAATCTTATCTCATTTATAATTTCTACCCACCTTTCCCCCACACTGAGGTAAATTTTCTTTTCAAAGCAAAATTTACTGTCACACCCACTCATTGTCTGATCTCTGTAGCCTTGTTCAGTCCTGGGAGCACCTGCAAAGGAGTAGAGCCATCCTCTCACTAAAACAATGTAGTCAGAATGACACAGAGTGATTGGAATCAAGCTTTTAAAATATACAATTCAGTTCTTATTCAGTTAGATGTTAAGTTTATTATATTAACAGACAGGTTTCTCTATTGTGTTTATTACCAAAGCACCTTGGTTGTATTTTGATCTATAGTTTTTGGAGTTTACTTGAATTCCTCTAGTTCTTAGAAAGTGGGCATTCTTAGATTTTCTCACAACTTTCTATCTTCCTTTCTGAGGTTCTACCCCACTCACACACATGTATCCTTGGAAATTCTTCCTTGAATTCCCACTACAGCTAGGTAGAGGTCCTCCTTCTCTTCTTTAGAATGATTTCCCTTCCAAATCCCAGAATGGCTCATGGCAGGTTACAACAATTCACTAAAAACTCCCCAATAAACTCCAACTAAAACCCAACATCTAATACAAAACAACAACAGCTAATGGAACCATCTCCCACCCGGTCCCCTCATACAGAGCTATTGTTGGGATGGGAGTTTGCCTGATGAACTGGCATTACCTGAGGAGGGACTCAGATCTCACTGAAAGCAAACACCTTTAAACCAAAATTCTCTACCACTTTGTGGATTAGCTCTCTATCAGTACCCCAGTATTCTCACTAGAATTTCTCTTTAGAAAAGTGTTTCAGCTAAGGAGTTTCAGATTCAGCTCTGCCTGAACTGAGTTCTTTCCAGCCTGCAATCAGTATATCAACTTCCATTGAACTGTGGTTAGCCAATCACACAGCCTAAAGCATTCACTATCCTCAATTCCTCTGTGTTGTCCCTCACAATGACACTATCCAACTATACCTTGATCAGTGTACAAAAGGAAGTTCCTTGGGAATTTTATCTCATTTTCTCCTAGCAGTCTCTTAGTTTTTGTTTTTTTTTAAGAATTAGCATTTGGACTATAGAGCTAAGAAGCTACACAGATTTCAGATTTCCAGAACAAGTACCTAAATTATAAAAACATGCTGTTGTTTTTTCTGAGGGGTGTATATGAGTTATGTATAAAAGCCATAAAAAATGGCTTGCTTGTAACAATACTATGAGCCTTCTCTCAATTTAACAGAGACTTCTTTCCCCTTCTTCAAGATGCTAAAGGATATAAGCCAGAGGCCGTGCTTGCAGTACAACATAAAAGTATGTTGTAGGTTGTGTATGGAGGTATAAACTAGTGTTCTTAATTATTAAACAGGATTTGCCACAGTTCTACCTGCCTGAATACATAAAGCTGTCTTACATTGATTCAGACCATGGGTCTGTCAAGGTCAGTTATTGTCTACTCTGCTTGGTAGTGATTCTCAAGGGTCTCAGGTATTTCTCATCATCTGAATATTTTAACTGGAGATGTCAGGGACTGAACCTGAGCCTTTCTATATGCAAAGCAAATGGCCTAACAATCAGCTATAGTTCCACCCTGCAGACACTTCACCTAATTTTCAATCTTGGCATTAAGACCAGGGCTTATGCTCCTAACCTATTTACAGTATTTCCCACCATGGAGAAAAAAGACTAGTTTTTCTCTGTAGTGAGAACAGGCAAGTATAAATAGTACCCAGACATTTCAACCCTCATTCCTAGGGTACTTTACTTTCCATACTGAGAACACTTAAGGTTTAAGCCAACTTGAGAATCATGCCCATTTTAGTCATTTATCCCTAACCCCATATTTTGAGAAAGAAGAGGACAGCAGTGTAATTGGACAGGTGAAGTTTTATTTCTCCCAAAGAGCAAGCAATGGGAGCTGACAGAATGTTGGCGACAGGCGAACAGTTAAAGATGTTAGTTCTGTTATGGGGAGAATTAGAACTGGTTGGGTAAAGAGCTGGAAGCTTAAGCCAGCAAGCAGCAGAACAGCAGCCTGCCAATGACTGAGAGAAAATCAACTTATAACAATGGCTAAACATAGGCCGCAATTGATGCGGCTGGGAGGCGGGCCAAAGGGAAGCTACTGCCCCAGCCGGAAGGACACCGGCACGCTAGTGTGCGTGATGGCAGCGGCAAGAAGGGCGGAGCCAGGCGCTTTTAAGAAGCGCCATGTGCTCGGGGACGCCATTCTTGCCGCCAGAAGACAGCCGGAGGACAGATGCCCGCCCACCCGCATTGGATAGTTCTTTGTTCTTTATTTGTCACAGCTGCAGAATAGGGGCATGAGATAGAATATTTTGGAGCAGGGACCAGTTTGCGTACTGGTCCTTGAGGAGGGGGTCTCCATAAGAGATTGGTTAAAACCGAATGCAGCCTAGCCAGGGGCTCGGAGCCAGGGGGCAGGGATGGTTGGACGAGGTGGATGCCCAACAACCATCACCGGCCTCTTCCCGGGGGAGGGCTTCAAGGGGCAAGGGATCCTTCCTCCTGGCTGGGAGGATGGCCAACCCAGGGCGCCCCTCAAGCCTGCGTTAGCAGCCAGACGGCTGCACAGGGATTATTCTATATCTCGTGCCTGGCCAACCCTTGGTTCAGTTCAGTTATGAAAAGCTGTGGCCTTGTTTTTGCCAAATCATTGAGCCGCGTGATCATTGGCCCTGTACTAACATGCCAGTCAAAGAATCCTGAATATCTGAATAATTAAAAAATTCAAGTATGGAAAAACTTTGTAATTATCTACCTGAATCACTCCAGTGTTGTTTTGCTCTTTTTAAACCATAAATATAATTTTGTTTGTTTAATTCCTTATTTGTTAAAACACACACACACACACACACACAAACTTTCTTTGGAGAATGGCTGGCAACTCCCAGGAGAACATTTCTTCTTGTTTCCTTTCATTAGTACTTTCTTGAGTTCTTATCTAAGAAAGCTGACTTCCTCAGCTACTAGGTACCAGGTGCAAGATATAGTTTAAAGATATAACGTTGATGATGATATTCTCGATGTATAGCCAACAATTAAGATATAAAATGTTCAGATTTAATTATGTCTCCTCTTGGGTTTAGCTAGCTTCACTGTGTGTATTTGAGATCCAACAGATAGGAATTAGTCTGCTAGGTCAGTACGGTTGATCATTTTATTAAAATCTCCTTGTAAGCAAACCTTGTATATTATTTCCTTGGGATTGCTGTGAACCTTGAAGCTTCTGGCTAAGGCTTCATATAGGTCCTTAAAGAGAACTGGACTGCCTTGTCTGATGGTGTCTCCATGAATGGGATGATGTGTGAAAGGGCCAGAGATCCCACTATATTTAAAAGAGACAAGATAAGTGGCAAACTGTCACTGCCTACGTGCCTTCAGCCCAGGAACCGTGGAGGGTGGAAGAGTCTGTGTATTAGGATTCACAAGGAGCTGGATAGTTTATCATATACTCAATGTATTACACTTTTCTTCCCAATGGAGACCCAAAGTGCCTTACATTATGCTCCTCTTCTCCGTTTTATCTTCACAGTGACTCTGTGAAGTAGGTTAAGCTGAGAATGTATAACGGGCCCAGGTCACCCAGGAAGCTTTAGACACTCTAGAGTAATTAGCTCTCTGTAAAAAATCAATTGACTGAAAACTAGACATCTTCTTTCATTAAGTGACTCTGATACTTTACAGTGAGTTTTGACTTCACAATTTATTCTGCTATATATAGTTGTTTTTAAAAAATGTGCACAATAAAATATAAATTTAACAACAATATAATATAATTTTAACAACAATACAGACCTTCAACCTTTGTAGGTCCAAACTATTACCAGTTGAGTTTTTATGGTTCCTGTTCTAGCCCCCCCCCCCTTTTGGGTTTTTAACATGCTTTGGTGCCTTTTATACTAGAGCACATAGTTGGCATTGCTTGTCTAATTGAAGTGAGCCAGGTGAGCTGACAAGGCAGGGAGCTGCAGCTGTAAACTGGGCAAAGAATGAGGAGCTCCTGCAACAACTTTGGAATCTAAGCTCTGGTTTGTCTGCAGCTTCGTTCCCTCCTGCTGGTCAGAGCTCTCTGCCTGTTGAACATCTGGCTGGGCTAAGCTCTCATCCAGCTGAGGCTAAAATGAAGCTTGGAGCTCCTGGCAAGGCTTTTACTCCCTAACAGGACCTGAGTTCACAACATCTCCCCATGGCTCTGCAGCTGGCCATCGAAGCACTCCTCAGAGGGGCTGGGGAGATCCAACAGCCTTCTCCACCCAGCCTGGCCCTTGATATGGAGAGATAGGAATAAGACAGCCCCCACCCCATGGCCTTAAGGGACCAGCCTGTCCTTTTGGAGATGTGGGGGTGGAAAGGAGGCAGCCCCCCCAAACTTCTCTGCCTGGTCTTTGGGAGATGTGTGGGGGTAGGTGGAAATGAGGCAGCCCACTCACCCATGGCCCTCCCTACCCAGCCTGGCCTTTGGGAGATGTGGGAGTGGGAGCCCACGTCTCCACAGCCTGCCCAGTCTGGCCTTTGGAAAATTTGGGGTTGGTTGGGGACATGGGGACAGCGATGACATTATTGTATGGGGGTGGGGGTAGGAAGGCCAGTGCCCCTCCAAAGCAGCTGTTTTTTCCCCCAAGAGAACTGACACCTTTCTTCCCTCCTCTTTCCCCTCCCCCTTATCACTCTCTTTCGTTCATCTTCCTCAATGTTTTCAGGACCTCACCTAGAAGTTGGCAGCCCAGCTGGCTGCATATGAAAGAGGCGTCAGGAATAAGGTGATCAGCTTTTAACATTGGTAAAGCGGGACACCATTGACTTGGGGGGGAGGGTTCTTGATTAAAAATTTGGTCTATATGGAGCAACAAAAAATTTCATAAAATGCATAGAATGCAAAAAGAGTATTGTAATATATATATTTTAATTTCAACGTAAGTACAATTTTCCAGGTACCCTCAGATGTCCCTCCAAAAAGTGGGACAATCTGGTCACCTTAGTCAGGAATCAAACCCAGCTCTTGCTATTAGAGTCTGCTTTAACCACTTCTCCACACTGGATCACAAGTTTGAGCAGGCAGCAGGTGGGGAGAAGGGCCAGAACCCAGGAAGGTCACAGTGCAGGTGTATGTGCTATCACCCATTGTATTCCCGGGTGCAATGGACTTTGACTCTAGTTCCTTAAGTAATAACCCATCTAGTCACGGGCAAGAGGATGCACTTGATAAAACAGAAAAGTAAGGAAACGGGCAAGGTTTAGGAGAGAGACATGCAACCTAAAATCCTGAGCTTGAGGTCTGGAAAGGAGTCTGCAATGCAGTTGCAGGGGTTCAGGTAGTCATTGAAAACCTGGCATACTTCCCATTGAATTGGGATGGTCTTTTTTATAGGGAAGCATCCCATAACTGGATATGAGAATACACATCCCCAGGAACCTGATTTGTCCAAAATATGGGGCATGGATTTGACTGGACAGTTTGAAGGTAACTCCTGTCAAACTTGGTGAGGAAAAAACAGTGGTAAAATCTTGATGAGGCTCTTGTAAGTGGTAGCCAAAGAACAAGATGAATGGATAGACTCAATGCCATAAGTGGACTGACCTTACAAAATCTTAAAGAAATGACTACAGAGTTGGATAGCGCATCTTTGTTCATAAAGTCACCATGAGTAGGAAATGACTTGACAGAACCTAACAACAAGCCGAATCTGCATGGACACAAAGAGCCTGAGTGAGGCAACATGATTTACATATTTTAATTAAGAAGAAGTTATTCAGATCTGCATTGACACAATAGTTTGGGTGAGTCAATATAACTCCTGAAACAGGGTGGAGAATAAATGAATGACATGAGTGTCTATCTTGATTGAATAAAAAGAAAATGGAATCTGGTATTGGTTAATGAAACAACGAACACTTTGGACTGAGCAGACACCTCTGAGGTATGCTAAGATGTTCCAGTGTTGCAAAGTCTTAGTGATATCTTATTGTCATTGAGAACCCTGACTTAGGGAAGATTGCACTTAAAAATTTGTTATGCCAGCATACCCTACTTCTACTTCTTGGGCCTTCATGGCCTTCATGGCCTTTATGAGACTTTCCAGGAGTTTCAGGTTCCTTGGAACTTAGATTCTATAAGAGGGTGCCTATTAAAACAACTAATTCCAAAGTATGTGTGTGATTGCTGGTTCTATCAAAGACCAGTAACCTAGGCAAGTGGTTCATTGGCATGCTAGCTAAGCTTGCATAGCTGCTTAGCAATGGGAGCAACCCAGGCTAGTTGAGCCTGCTGAACCTGCCCAAAGTGACATAGATCAGACCAGATCAGAATATCTTTATTGGCATGCACAACCACAGCAAGGGGCAAAAAAAATTAGACCTTTAAGCAATTACAGATTCCATAAAGAAATGGTTGTTACTTAAAATAGCCAACAAAACCTTGGCTACTGTTAAATGTTGGTGTTCGTTGCTAAATATAACATTGTTTCTCATCTGCACATTTTCTTCAGGTAATCTGTGACAAAGCTGTATGAACCTGTCACAATCTATGAGTATATGAAATAACATGTTTGGGACATTATAGCCATGCAAACAAAATCTCTCAGAAGCGGAAATTCTCAGAAATCTGCCCCAAGATGTTTGAGGGGAAGATGTTTAAACATGCTTGCTGATAGGCTCTTTTTAAGGGATTTGAAAATATACTGGGATAGTTATATATTGTAGGGGAATATCCCAAAACTAAGGCAAGCATACATGTTTAGGAGAAGATCCCAGTAATTGTGCATTGATATCTTCCAGGCTTTGCATTATTGATTTTAGTATCACCATTTCTTCTTGAACAATAACACAAAGTGTCACATTTGAAGCAGGCTTAGAGAGCACCAAAGAAAGCATGTTAACTTCTCAATCCCAAAAACATTTATTCAGAAGTAAGATCTATGGAAATTTGACATCACATTCTACTTCCTATGGAAAACAAATACATTTTCAAATGGTGGAAGCTGACTCTGTTGTGAGGTGAGAACATTAAGCTGTCAAGTGAATGCATTTCTCAGCTGTCAGCCTTTATCAGAGCTTGGCTGTCATCAGTTTCCAGGTTAGTCATCCTAGAAGCTTTATGCCAACACAAAGAAACTGGAACAAACCAACAGTCATCCCCCCCCCCACAACCTACATTCCTTGAAAAGTCACAAGCTAGAAACAGTAACTGAAAATGTTTTTTATGGCATGTGTGCCCTGAAGCCACAACAGCTGGCTTGGTATTAGAATGAAAGATAAAAGGTTCAGTGTGAGGTCTTGTGTAAATTGTCTGTACTAGTACTGGTTACTCTCTCCGTTTTCTTACTAATAATAATGATGATGATAATAATATTAAATAAAACATGTTGAATAATAAAATTAACAATAACAACAATATATTGTATAATAACAATATAAGCAACAGCAATAATGTGTTGACAAGATTTATTTTTGCTGAAGAAATTTGATTACACAAGATTATGTAGAGACATAGCATCCAGTTCTGTATTGTCTGCTGTGATAAGCCGTAGTTTAAAAAAAGAAAAAGCAAGGACAGAGGACCAACTGGAAAAGATAGATTGGTTAGACAAGTGAAAACCAACAAACTTGCAAAATATCTATATAATAACTGGATATTGAATCTGAGTGATACATTGAACCAGACCTTTGTAATATTTTTTGCCAATTTTTGGTACTTCACACCTATGTGTGATGCTTATAAGGCACACTTCAGACATTTTTGGATGTAGGTGCTGTTTATTAAAGACATGTGTCTGTTTTTATATACATATTTGACATTTTTGCTGTTTTTCCTAATCATTTGGGTTACATAGGCAATTGTTCCCCAATATCTCAGACAGGATTTTTCCCATGCTGTCTTCATTACTGGAGGCTCCAAATATTGAGCCTAGGTCCTCCTCCTTGCATGAAGGGGATGGGATGCCCTCATTGAAGTATATCAGGGTGGGGAAGGCTAGAAAAAGGATCATGTTTGGTGACAGTACAAAAAGGCCCAGTGGAATGGGGTGCAGAGCCGTCCCATCTTTTGGTAACAACCATATGCTACTGAATATCATTGCCATCCCCCCTTCTTTTGCACCAGGCTGAGGCACAGTGTTACCTTTACCCTCAAACTTCAATCAGTTCAGAAGCATTGCAATACTACATTCGTAAAGGTTCTGAATTAAGAAAGAAATGGCATGACTGATAGTGTCATTCAACGATTTCTATGATCTTTCAAAAATCATGGGCTCTGAACCTTGTGCTTTGCTCTATGGAGGAGTCTTGCTAGCACTGAAGTGACAGCCCTGGAATAATGACTTTAAGGTGCACAAGGTCAGGATCAACAATTCTGTCTCTGTTTATCTCTGCTGGATATTGTCTGTCCACATAACAATTTGGCTTTTTGTGTCATTGACCCACCAGCATTATAACACTTGTACAAGCAGCCTCTTGGGCTGGGGGTGTGGAGTGAAGTTATGAAGAATCTGCTAGATTAGCAAAGATGTCTGAAATGCTTACAATGGCCCAATGTTTTTTTTTAAATGTAGTGATCTTTTATAACAACATGTAATTCAGTGTGTTTTCAAGGAAAATGAAACAGGGCTGCGTGATTTATCATGCCTAATACATTGCTTTGTCTGCAGCAGGATGTGCTGCTTCTCTGAAGTTGTCCCTTGAGGTTACACTCCATGTTTCTATAGCAATGTGTGAAAAACCAAGCTGAGCTTTCAATATCAATTCCATCTTGCAAGCTTGCTTGGCATTCGTATATATGAAAACAGGAATTTTACTTAATTTCTTTTACTTCCAGTATCCCCAAGATTGCATGGTATTACGTTTGGAGGACCTACTCTCAGCATCAGTTCAACAAGGGTGCAAGGGGCTGATGGAGAAAGGGGGAAGGATCTTCTTGTATTATCTTCTTCAATTTGTGTGAATATGGATCCAACTCCTTGTCAACAAAATTCAAGAAGAAGAGCATTTAATATGCTTTTGAAAGCCCAACTTAACTAGCTTCAAAGCCTGTTCCTACGAACGGGCCTTGGAAGGGTCCCCTCCCCTGGCCCCCAGCCATGCAGTTTAAGGTGGTTTTGGGCCACATCTCTCAGCTGCAGGCCCGGGACAGAGCTCCTTAGCAGGCAGGGAGACCCTTGTTAGCACGCCCAGGCTAGCAGGCCAAGAGGCCCTTGTTAACAGGCCATGATTAGCAGGCCAAGAGGCCCTCGTTAGCAGGCCCTCCACTACAACCCTGTACCCAGGGCCCTCTCCCCTGATCTGCTGCTGGCTCCAGGCACTGAGGTGCATCTGAGAGCAAAGAGGCTAGAGTCCAGGGACAGAGGGCAGGAGCTTCAGGGGCAGGGCCCATGTAGCTGGCTGCACCCTGATTGGCCCTATTTCGACTTAGACAGCTGGATATGTTCCACCCCCCAGGCTGTTTCACAAATATATAGAGGAACCATGGATAAGGATTTGTCCATTACCCTCCCAACCCTAAGCATTTAGAAATGGTCTGGAGATATAAACCCTTGGCCTCCTTTATATTCTCTCAGCTATTCATTCAGTACCTCATTGTCTAGCTACCAGTATCATTTTTGACCTTGAATGACGGTCTCAAAAATATAAATCCTTTATTACAGACCAATCCTAACCATGCTTACTTAGAAACAATTTTTCCTGTTTCAGTGAGAGTAACAGCTGTTCAATACGTTATGCAGAATTAAACAGTAGATTCAGGAGGCTGAGTGGAGTATAACAGACCATATTTTTGGGTATCCCCCGTGTAACAAAGCTCCCCACTCTAATTGTATATGTGATATAATGGTTGGAATGTGGAAAGGTACAGTCTCGCACAATTTTGTCAGATCTCAGAAGCTAAGCAGAAAAGTAAACATGTCCCTTAAGCTTATAATAAACTAACAATATCAGTATTTTACATGTCTTTGCAATGAATAAATCTATACAAATTGAAAAATGTGTCTCTTTGTTTTTCTTTTCATTTAATGCGAGTGTTCCAACCAAAACGATCTCTAGATGTGTCCCATTTTCAAACTTTTCTTCAGTGGTTGTCCTCTCACTATTAGATCAGTATAAGTGATTCCAAATAGGAATGTATAACATCTTAATTAAGCAAAAGAATTCTTAACATATAATCTAGCCAATGGCTCTGTACTGTATGAATCATAGAATCATAGAGTTGGAAGGAGCCATACAGGCCATCTAGTCCAACCCCCTGCTCAACGCAGGATCAGCCCAAAGCATATGGAGAGACTGTGATAAGTGTATTTATGAATTATGGTATGCTTGACCATCAAATTGTATTTGCTGTGATGAATGGAAGAGTTTGAATCATGGGTACTCCATAAATTGGGCTGGTGCCAACAGATAACTAAGGTCAAGTAAAAGGTTATCTCAGAATAGGTTGCTATACCTTCTAAAGTTACAGGAATATTATAAAGATATCTACATCTGCTTTATCAACTATAAGAAAGCTTTTGACTGTGCGGATTACAACAAACTGTGGAAAACCCTACAAAATTTGGGACTGCCAATGCATTTAATTAAACTGATGCAGTTGTTGTATACAAACCAAGAAACCACTGTATGTACATGATCTGGTGACAATGACTGGTTCAAAATAAAGAAAGGAGTGCAACAAGGCTGTATTCTTTCCCCCTTCCTTTTTATAACTTTCATGCTGAGTTCATTATGAGAGAGATTGAATTTGAAAAAATTAGATTTACAATTAGAAGAAGGCATATAAATAATCTTCGGTAAGATGATGACACTACCTTCTTATCTGAAACTAAAGAAGGCCTGGAACAGCTGATTACAAAAATCAGTGACGAAAGCAAAAAGTCCAGCCTATTCTTAAATATTAAATACATAAAAATAACTAGAATTTAAGCCTGCTGTAGAGAAAATACAGTGGGCACTAGTGATCAGTGGGTGCTTGGGGGAGGCCCGGGAGGGATGGAAGGAAGGCAGGCAGGCATAGAGAAAGGGAGAGAGAGAGAGGGAGAGAGAAAGTGAGAGAGTGAAGGGGAGAAAGGAGAGTAAACGATGGTAGCAAGAATGGGAGAAAGAAAGGCAGAAGAGAAATGGGTGTATAGGAGAGAGAAAGGAGATTAAGGAGTGGGTGGATGGATGGAGAGAAGGAAGGAAGAAAGGGAGAAAGAAAGCAAAGGAGAAAGACAGAAACAGAGCAAGCGAGAGGGAGAGAAAGAAGCAGAGAGAGAGAGGGGTGAGGGGGGGTTGCAGGGGAAGAGAGTGGTGGGTGGCTGGGTGTTTGGGGCCTGGGAAGTGGTGGCGGAGCGTGAGGGCGAGTGGTTTCACCAGTCTAAGGGGGGAAAATGGCGATCGTGTCTCTGGAAGCTCGGGGGCAAGAGCGAGGGAGGGACATTCTTTCTACCGCTATTTTGAGAATGCACATGTCTTTTGCTGATGTGTTGCTGCTTGTGTTCAGAAGTGTAGTGATTTTTTCAGGGGGAATCCACTTTTCTGGATTTCCCCCTAAGCTCTATAAGATTCTGATTGTTGCAGGAGTTTGGCGGGAGATTTGCGGTTTGGTTACGATGTCATGTGGAATGTTAAATTAGTAGCGTTCACGAAAGGTAAGACTTTGGCTACATTTAAGTTGTACGGAATGGCCCTGAGTAAACCTGATGTTTAAAACTACAAGTGTTCCTTTTATTTACTTTTTGGATTTTTTAAAACCAACAATGTATTTTTTTTTAGTTTTCATATATTTCTGCAAACATAGGACTCTTTTGATGTTTATAGAAAGATCTGTTTTGCCTGTTCACAGTCCAGTTACTGGATTTAAGTATTTGAAGATTTGGCTAACTTGGCTATTATTAGTATATAGATTTCTCATCCCTTATCATTTAGACGATGATACATATGTTGCACATATATGTGGCACAAGTATCATATAATTTTTGTGACATAAATAGCAGTTTTAAACCTTGTACAACATGTAAACACAACCTAAACAAAACTATGGCACTCAAATGGAAAAGCAGAAAACTGAAACCACTGACAGAACTAGGGAAGACTGTCAGAAGAAACAATAAGAGGTGCACTGGGCTAACCTTCCTGTGGAACAGGAAAATACTCTGAAGTTAACATTAGAAAAAATGACAGATTTTTCAGCCTCATGCATGTATGGAAAGAACAGAAATGGATTTTAAAGCAGGCCAGATATAAGGGAAGAAGTTTTCAATCTACACTCAGGAACAAAACCAGCAGTATGAACTCATTCAGGCTCAGCTGTTCCTTTGCAAATTTTACTGTCAACATGACTGTAGAATTAAAACATACAGTATGCATATTTATAATGTAACATGGCCACAGGAAACTGAATTCTTGGAGGAAGACTACAACATATGATATATTATTCCCAGGGTTTCAGTCAGAGGTGCTCTTTGGTTAATGTCTCTTGAGTTTATAGTACACTGGAAAGAGTGAAAGGTCTGCATGCCATTTCCAGAAAACAGGAAGTCATGGCAAGACGCAGACTAATTGCTCTATGCTACTTGGACATATGGAAGACTTTGTCTGCCACAGTCTTATTGGTGCCAGAATTTTGCTCCTCTCTGGCCAGTTTTTGCTAGACTTCAGAAAGCATAGATGATGCAGCTGCAAACCTCACCTTGTCACCTTGGCTGGGGAATTGCTGCAAAATAGCAGATGGTTCGGAATTTCCTGCCATGAATCATTGTCAACAGCTTGTCTCTTCAAACCATCTACAATACAAAAAGACGATGAAGCCTCACATTATATTTTCATTACAATTAATGTCACCGATCTCAAGTATTACCACTGACATGATTTTTATTATTATAATGATTGCCCTGGTTATTAAGAAAAGGACTAACAATGGAAAGAACATCAAAGTGGTTCAACGTCTTACAGGGATTTCCACTTAAGGAAATCCGAGTGATTCAGCACCTGTTTCCACCTTATCATTTGCTGGTAGGAGACAATGCATGGAGAAAGTAGCCATCCTTTCTACTCTGTATTCATTAAGAGTCCATAAATGTGAAAGTAGCTGGGAGTGAAAAAATGTAGACAATCCATGCTTTATGTTTGTCAAGAACAAGCAATGAAAAATGGTATGTGGCAGCTCCACATTATTGTTGATATTATTGTTGTTGTTAATTTAAGACAAAAGGTATTTGTCTCTTTTAACAAATAAGGAAATTGTTCATCCTCTGAAATCACTTAGCTCAGCGGTTTTCAACTGCTTTCAACTGGTCACAGCGACAGCAGCATCAAGCAGTGGTAGCGGCAAGTGGCTGCAGCAAGCAGTGGGCGGAAGCAGCGGCGGGCAGTGTGAAACAATTGTAGCAGGCAGCAGGCAGCAGCGGCAAGGGGCTGGTGGAGGAGGAGCCATAGCAATGGCCACCTCCACGCTGCTCCAAATGTGCGCCTTTTTTCTCCAGCCACCTGCTACAGTTGTTTCCCGCTGCCACTTCCGGCCACCGTCACCTTCCCCTGAAGGTACAGGCCAGGAACACCCCAGCCATCTCTGGGGGGAAGGGGCTTCCCGAGGTGGGCCCAGCCTGTACCTGCAGGGGAAGGTGACGGCCGCCGGAAGCAGCAGCGGGCAATGGCAGCAGGTGGCAGGCAGCAGCGTTGAGGGGGTCCCATCACGATGGCTGCCCCAACTATTGTGCACCTGCATGCATGCATGCGCCGACCCCACTACCGCCCGGGTGATCTCATCCAAGCAGTTGAGAACCGCTGAGCTAAATGATTTCAGAGGATGAACAATTTCCTTATTTGTTAAAAGAAACAAATACCTTTTGTCTTAAAGTAATTGTTTATTTTATTTTATTGTTTAGACTTATTTCCTATTTGGCTCATGGAGGGTTACAACTGTCTGTGATGCCCCTCCTCCCCCCGCCCAATGGGAGTGTGAGCAAATCAGCAAGCCTCATTAACAAAGCTTGCTGGGAGTGTGCCTACAGCCGCACATCTCCTGCCCCACCCACCAACACGGAGCGCAGCTCAGCAAGCCTCGTTAAAGAGGCTCACTGGAAGAACGCTCAGCCACGCATCTCCCTTTGAAGCGGGCTTCCACCTCTGTGGCAGCAAACAGGAATCTCTGGCAAGTTACGGCTCCAATTAAAGTATTTGCACACCAGAATATCACACTTCTCTCAGCAGAAATTTGCTTTGTTCTCCAAGAGGCGGCTGGTGGCTCGGCTCCCCTCCTGCCTCCCCCCTGCTCATTAAGGGAAGGTCAGAACGTGACGAGCAGCCTCGTGCTGCACTTGGCTTCTCCATCGGCAGTCAAAAGACAAGAAATAAAGCAGACTAATGCTGTCTGGACTTCACACACCCTTCCCCCCTCTGAGCTTCCCCAATCAAGTGCAGAACACTTTCTGATAACACCACATAGGTATCTACTGCCAAACAAATTAAATGGCAGAGAGGACAAGTGAAACTGAGAACAGCTGGGACAAATGCATGTGTGCCTGATCTTGATCAGGGCCAGGGCCTTTTTAGTCCTGGCCCCTTCCTGGTAGAATGAGCTCCTGGATGATCTGAGAGTCCTGATGGAGCTATCACAGTTCTACAGGCCCTGCAAGATGGACCTCTTCCACCAGGCATTTGGTTGAGGCTAGGATTGAAAGATCTCTGGGTCGCACCTTCCCTCCCCTTCTCCCCCTTCCCTTTACCCTTTCCCCCTTTTAAGAATAAAAGCTTATGTTTAGAATCCACTGGAACATTTATGTGCCTTTCCACTCCCCTTTTTGTTGTGGAATATAATTCTTCAGCTAATATATTTGATCTTGGTATAAACTTTGTGAAGAAGCTGGGAAAACAGAGCTGTGGTTCACTGAGCACCATAACCTCGAGGATCAAACATAATAATAATAAAATCTCTGGCTGCTCTTAGATATGAAAAAGAAGTGAAACTTCAATTTCATTTCTCTACAACAGTGTGAGGTATGAGGTGAAAAAATATTAGGAAGAACTGAGCAGTGCAGCACCATCCCTAACAAAAAACATGAAGCATGTAAACCTGATAACACCAAGGATCTCAATAATTTGTATGCAGGGTATGCACTCCAATTGTTGGCTTTGTATAGATGATGTAGCATTTGTGTATATATCACAAATATAACCAACAGCAGATTAGATGGACAAATGATGAAGCAGTATTAGAGTTGAAATCTAATCTTCTGATTTGTCTACATTTGTCCTGATTTGTCTACAAATCTGTGCCACCCTAAGTTTGGGAGACTGTAGTCATATGCATGTCTTGTAGGGATAGAATGTAGTTTGGGTGTTCAGCAAGAAGAAAAGAATGGGGCTTTCAGAAAAGAGAAAGAAGAAATCGAAGAAGAGAGAAAAAGTGAGATTTCTGCTGCTGTGTCCTTGCAGGTTCCTTGTTTGTTATTCTCTTGCTAGTTCAGAAGTATGGCTAGTAGGCTCTCAGTTTAATTTGTTGTTGTTAGGTGTGAAGTTGTGTCCAACCCATCGTGACCCATGGATCTTCCAGGCCTTCCTGTCCTCTACCATTCCCCGGAGTGAGTTTAATTATGGTGCTAACAACCTCAAGGATAAACACTTCTCCTTGAAATCTAGCTTTCCATATGCAAGAATTCTTTTTTGTGGATGAAGATCCAGTAATCTGTGTCTGCTAGCATCCAAACTGGTATGACCAAGAAACAGGTTTATGACCTTCGAGATAATTAGTCCGTAATGTAACCCAGAGTTTTGTATTAAAAGTCCTAAGAACTGTACTCATACCATGCTTTTTACTTCCCAAAGTCCAAAGTGGTGTACAAAAACCTTTCCCTTCCTCTCCTCACAACAGGCACCCTGTGAAGTAAGTGGGGCAACTGAACTGCTTTGAGAGAACAATTCTAAGAGCCCTGTCACTAGCCCAAGATCACTCAGTTGGCTGCATGTGGGGGAGTAGGGAATCAAACCTGGTTCCCCAGAGCAGAGTACTCTACTTTTAACCACCATGCTGGGCCATTGCATTTTATGATATAACCCAGTTTAAAGGGAATAAAGTTCCCTTTAATAGTGTTTCTGGAGTCATGAAGCACAAACTTGTTTGTTTCATAAACTGGTTTGAGTGGATTCATGATTCAACCACAAACAATGAACCACATTTTTCTGGTTCATTCCTAATTCTAAGTGCAAACCAGAATATTTGGGATAATATTTTTAATTTATTTTTTGGAACAGAAATAATAATCATTAATGGAAGATTAGACCCACATTTCCTCTACTGCTCCTGAGAGCAGCATCAGATCCAGAAAAGCTTGAACAGTAACTTCTGCAATGTATCACAATAAAATAAAATAAAATAAAAAATTAAGGGGGTAAAAATGAGTATCTGTGTAGGAGTTCCTTGACAAACTGTGGCTTTTTTAATGCTTTCAAATAATTAAGGAGATTGATAACATAATTATTTAAATATATGAAAAGCAATTGCCATCGATGCAAGAAAAAAGTCAGTGCCATTATAGCCTTACAAATCTTTGCTTATGAAAGGAAGACAAACAAATTTATTACTTACGTCAAGGTTTTATAAAATATTGAGTAGGATTACGTGTTCTTTGGAAGCAATATTCTTTTAATCTCTCATTAGAGATTCATTCCCTATTTATATGAGTAGATCAATCAAAGAATATGATTGACTGACATGTAGAAAGAAGTCCAAAATGTGGGTGCTTTTCTTTGCAAACTCTGAAATTTGCATTCTTAGAGTTTTTTAAATTATATACCTGCTGTCAATAAAGGAGTTTCGTCAATCCAAAATTGTGCTGTGCTGATGTGAGCACAACTTTGTCTAATAGGTGAATGTTCAGCTGGACCCTGACAGTGGCAAACATCAGGAATAATTGTCAACATTATGGTCATCATCCCCATGGCCCCCTTGGTGGATAGTAGGCAAGTTTATTTAGATTTAGTCTGCCACTTCGGGACATCATAGGTTTGTTCTAGTTGGTTTTAGTGGAATTTTATTGGAGTATTTTATTGGGGGTTTTATATATGTTGTAACCAACTACGAGCCACTGGGAGTGGTGGACTAGAAATCTAAATATAATAATAATAATAATAATAATAATAATAATTATTATTATTATTATTTCCCCATGGTTAATTCCCATAGGCCAGCAGCCTAAGATCACATACATTTGTGAGACTGATTAATGTCCTTGGAAAAGTTCCTGGACAAGGAGAAGAAGAGGCTACCCTGCTCTTCAACAGAAGTTAGTTTTATTAGGAGCTACAACAACTTCTTTGACCAGTAATAGTAAATTAATTGTTATGGTCCTGAATGCTAATCCATGTACTAATCAAACCCCACAAAGCTTGGGTTCATTAATACTCATCTGCCTGGATTAGCACTGGGGATAGAGAGGTCATGGGTGCTGCTGAACAAGCTACTGTTACTTTAAGAGCAATTCTAAGAGGATCCAACAAGAAATGCCTGTCACATGTTTCTAATATTGAGGATGTTTTCTACAGCTTGATCCTACATGAGGCCTATCAGGTAAGTATGTTGTCTCAGTCAAGAAATACTGATATTTAGCAATGATCCATTTTTACTAATGGTTAAGATGGACCTAAATGCCTTGCACCATCTCTTCCCAGACCTTTCAGGTCAATACTCCTGCCTTCAGAGAGAAGCTGGATGTTACCCAGAGACAGGGTATCTTCTGTGGTGACACCCTATCTTTGGAAGACCCTCCACCTTTGAGGCTTTCCAGAGTGGTGTGATCGGGAAGCACTAAGGAGGGCTACAGTTGGGTGGAGGAGCCCACCCAGATACAGATAGTGAAAGCGACTGAAGGTTGATTCCATTTGGGGAAACTGTTTGTTGCAGATCACTCACTGTGTCCAAGCCCAAATCGAACGGAGATCAGTAAGAATGAAAGCGGGAAAAATCAAGCAATGCAGAATAAGCTTGACTTTTGTTCAGCTGTCAGGCTAAAATGCATCTTTTTACCCAGGCTTTAATTAAGGGGTTAATGATCTGCTGTGTTTTATGGTAAGTTTTTATGTAAGTGGTTTTTAATGGCTTACCTTTTTAACAGCTTGTACTGCATTTTTAAATTATAAACAGCCTTGAGCAGGACCCTGAAGAGGCAGCAAAGAAATATTATAGACAAACGAACAATGTAGGCTCCAGTCTCCACTGCAAGTTCTTCTCTCTCTTCAACATTACCCTCAAACAAGGTCCAAGCTCAACATTTATTTCTGAAAAAATACCACAGGTTCTGTTTCCATTATGAAGTGACACATTCCAGTACCCCAGTTACAATGATCACCTTGATAGTTCTTTTCCAGAGGTAGTATGTCCTGGTGCCATAATAGCCCAAACTCTAGGGCTGAGTAAGTATAATGTAGTGGTCAGAGACTGACTGGAATTGTGAAGAATTGGTGTCAGACCCACCCTTCCAGCCTAATCTATTTCACAAAAATATTCTGAGGACAAAATGAGGAGGGGGAAAAACAAACTCCAGACCTTATCTGGACCGGAGGCTCCTTGTAGGGCTGCAGGGTGGAGTTTGAACCAGGGCAGGTTGCCCCCCCCCTCTTCCTGCTCCTGCATGAGGAAGCATTTGGCCCAGTGCACCTTGTCTGCCCCAGATATGTGCTCCCACATGGGAGCTGGGGCAGCAAAGATCCCAGTGCAGAAACTGTAACAGTGAGCTTCTTAGAGGAAAGGTAGAATAACAGTATAAGATCTAGATAAGACATATACCAAACAACAATCACTATCAGATTTTATTTTTTAAAAATTTGCATTGATTTATATGGACCCAAGATTGTGCTCCTAGAAATGTCTGGATTCAGTAATTTGCAGACTATAGTCACATGCTGCTGTGATCTAAATACAACACTAGCAACCAATGAATTATTGCATAGCCTCAAGCAAATAACTTTTTCTCAAAAAACGTAGCTATAAACATTTACCAGGCTTCTGTGATACTTAATTAAGTGATGTTTTCAGCAATGGCTTGAAACTTTATTGTACATCTTAACTGCCAAATGCTATTATTACTGTACCACTAACAATAGAATCTGTCAGCAAATGGTCTAATCTATATAACTATAATATCAAAATATAAAGGTTTCCACAAGCTTCAAAAGAAGAAGCATATTCTGAAACGAAACTCTGCTTGGCAGCGTTACTTGAAATAATCACCAAAGGATCTGCACCATCACAAATCACCTCACGTAGTCTATTCATTAGGCTTTCTTTTGAACAGATAGAAGATCTTTAGAAAGTTCTAGTATAAAATAAGGTGAAAAGATTTTTTTCCCATACAAAGAACACAGAAAGCTTTTCTTCTCAATGCCATTCACAGTTTGCGTGGGCAACCAGTGGTTTACTTTACTTTTTGCCCAAATCTTATATGTAATAAGTTCACTTTTTCCTGCATCAATATCTTAATAAATTGTTCAGTTCAAAATGATAGATATATGTTGGCAATTGAAAAAGAAGGAGAAATGAAATACCATCATGGACAGGATGTACAGGAGTGTTTGGAGACTTCTCTAATGAGAGGAGTAATGTAATCCTTTCCTGAGAGTAGGCCCTACTGAGTAGATCTGAGCAAAATTCTGGGTAAATGTGAGTACAGTAAACAGTGCCACCACTGTTAATCTTTCACAATATGGTAAATAGTCTGTGCATGTTGTCATATGTGTGTTTTGTTTTGTTTTGTTTTGTTTTGTTTAAATATATTACAGTTGCAGAATGCTTCCCACCCACAATCTACTTCACCATCAGCTGTGTGGGTTGAAGGTAAGCAGAAGCTATACCTCCAGGTTCAATGCCTGGCTGCCATCTTAGACAAGGGAGTTAAAAATACTATTTATTTCTAACATATAAAAGCAACAATGGGGGTTTAACTGATAAACCTGGGGCTAAACTGGAATTTTTGGCGTTCTCTCAGACTATCTTGGAGTGTGAACTTTTTTGTTTTGTGACTTCACTTTTTTCCCCCCTGGGATATAGGTGGCATTCCAAAACTCTGAGGCTCAGAATCATAGAGTTGGAAATGGCCACACAGACCACCTAGTTCAACACCCTGCTCAATGAAGGTTCATTTCAAAATATCCTTGCTAAGTTTCTTTCCAATCGCTGCTTAAAGGCTGCCTGTGAGGGGTACTGCACTACCTCCTTAGACAGCCGATTCCACTGATGGACGACTCTCTTCTCTGGGTCTAAAAGTGAGGAGGGTGGGTAGGTGGGTCCCTTTCCCTATTTTCTGAAGTGGCCTGAGGCCCTAGATAAATATTGGTATGTTGAAGCACAGTGGGGAGTGTTTTGCAACATTTAGGCCTGGTCCAATGTTGCTTGGGTGGCAGATAAAGTGCCAGGCTCTAATGTATAGGTAGGTTAATGGATTAAAGAGGGATGTATTTGAGGCATCTGCTGATGAAGAGAGCCATTCCCTTTATAGACATGTGTGACCAAGATTGGAGGTTGGAGAAAGGGTATTCCTTGGTGATCACCATTACTCATCATCAGTGAACTTGGTGTAGTAGTTAACAGCAGTGGCCTCGAATCCAGAGAACCAAATTTGATTCCCCACTCCTTCACATGCAGCCAGCTGGGTGACCTTGGGCCAGTGACAGTTCTCTCAGAGCTCTGTCAGTCTTGCTTACCTTATAGGGTGCCTGTTGTGGGGAGAGGAAGGGTAGGAGATTGTAACTGGGCGTATACAAAAAACAAAAAAGAATCCAGACCATTTTAGATTCAGCCTAAATCAATCAAACTGAAGCACCCGAGGCACCCTTCCCTGACTCAGATCTAGCCAAATCGATTCAGTTGAATTGGAAGTGATTTGACACCATTAAAGTCAATGGGAAATTTCCCCTTTCCATCTATTATGTGGTCTGGGGTGGGGGTTTAAGATAGATGAACCAGATTTGTCGTGTATTGCTGGTAACTCAGCATGGTTACTGGACAAACAGCAATCTCTGCTTTGCGTCTTTAAGGGATGCATTTTCCTTGGACAGTTACAATGGAACTGACAAAACATTCACACGTGTGATCGGGCACAGCTGGCTCTCACCAACTGTTATCTGGTCATTTTAATCTGCTAAAACGTCAAAGTAACTCTTGGGTATAAGTGCTCCAGATTTTTGCCACCAGAGACCTTAATTTCCAGCTATGAGGACACTACATGGGATGTACTGCTGACTCAGGTGCTTCAGGTGAGTTTCCTAGAGAGAATAGAGATTTTCTGCCAGTCTGCCAGATATAGGAGCAGGTTGGATCAGATAGGAATTTTTATTTGGTATAGTAGTTAGGACTTCTAATCTGGTGAGCCAGGTTTGATTCCCTGTTCCCCCACATAAAGCCAGCTAGGTGACCTTGGGCTTGCCACAGCACTTATAAAGCTGTTCTGACCGAATAGTAATATCAGGGCTCTCTCAGCCTCACCTACCTCACAGGGGGAGAGAAAAGTGCAGGTGACTGTAAGCTGCTTTGAGCCTATAAGAACCAACTCTTCTTCTTCAGATCTGGGGCAGTTTTTGGATTCCATCCCATTAAAGCATATAAGAACCTCCTCCTCCTCCTCCTTACTATCTCACACTAGATTTCTTTTATTGCAATGTATTATATGGTTGTGGACTGAAAATATTTTTTATAAAAAACCATTTTTACAAACACTCAGTCTCTGTGCAATCTATCCAGCACTCACCATCCTGGAAACCTACAAAAAGGAGATTTAGGCTGTGTTTCCCTCCCCTGGTTTGGAGTAAATACTTACAACCCATCCAACCTCCATTGTTTCCAATGGCAAGACAAGAACATAAACTCTTTTTTCTCCTGCCATTGGAAACCAAGGAGTTCGGATGTCGGCAACCTCTTTGGGAGCCTGTAGAATTGGACAACCCCTTGGTCCAATCTTTTTGTAACTTGGGGACTCTTTTGAGGAGCCAAGATGGGCAGGGATCAAGGGGGCATGTGGTTGCCCTCACTGACATTAGCAATGTTAACCAAGCCACAGTTCATACAGCAGGTAGCACCAACTCTTACCACTGCCTACCTGCCAGATCACCTGATCTGATGATCACCATCCATTCTTCCTTTCCACTACCTGCCTACCCGGCAATATCTCTGTCCTCCTCCCCCTCCCCTCTGCCTGTCAGCTTTGCTGATTCTGTGATAGCTCCTTCCTCCTTCGATCATCTCTGGCCCATAGGGTGTCTCTTTTATGTTGAGTGTGCTGATACAAAGAATATCCCGCTCAGGAGGGATTTACCCCCACCCTCCATTTTTTAGCCTTTATATTTCCTTGCTGGCCAAGGGGTTTCTCCAATTTTGCAGAATACACCCTCTCTGAAGCGTCCATTCTTTGTTTTTACCCCCCCATTCATGGAGACCTGGTTCAGAATTATAGATAAATAGATGATAAAGATAGATATCTTAAAATAAACAATATGATGCTTTAAAAGCCGACTAAATCCACAAGGAACAGTGCTCAAGCTGGGTAATTAAACTGACAGCAGAATAGTTGAGAAGTTGCTGTGAAACTTTTATGTCAGCTTCAGTGTAGAAAGTCAATGGGGAAATTCTGATTCCAAGGACACACTTTTTAATGGAAATCAGTGTGTGGCCTTGACAGAAGTAGGAAATCTCTGAGGAGATGGTTGTGGAACAGATCAGCATCTAGGATAGTATAATATTCTTCTGAGAATGGAGAAAGTCTACAGAGAAGCATATGCAATTTTCCTTCAAAGTAAATCTTTTCCTGATGGCAGGGAGGGGGGATAACATATCTGGTTCCCCATGTTCATATTGCCGCTGAGGAATATAACTGCTATGAATATAATTGCTCAAAATATTTTTATCAATAGACTAATGAATTTGACAATATTATATCTAAGTTGACCTCTGATAATAATGAATAGCTGAAAATTGTGAACCTTCCTCTTATCTTACCTCATCTCATTTTTGTAAGAGTTTCCCTCCTCCCCTTCCTTCTCATGGTCTTTGCCCCAAAGAGGAGGTGAATCTGTGTGCTTGAGAGAGGGCAATGACTTCTTCTGCACTCCCTCTCCCTATATTCTCCTTCCATAGGCCTGCCATTCCCTTATTCTTCCCAAGGCTTGAGGTATAGATATGGGTTCTGTGCATCTTTCTGTGTATACTGCCTCAGAGACACTCTCCTTCCTGCCAGCTGTTTGTTGTGCAGTCAGGAGTTTCTTGTCTGTGCAAATATTTGGCCCCAGCCTCAGATCATTAAGAGGAAAAGATTCTTATTTTCCAGAATATAATTTTGAACTGCAAGAGCACTAGGACACTGGGAAATTACATCAAAACATTATGAGGCCTTACAGTACAAAGAAAATAAAATGTATGTGACTAAGTTGTGGTGTCACTTCAGCATTCCCTTCCCTTGAATAGCTCCCTGCATTTTCTACCACAGAGCATCTCATAATAACAGGTTACTTTAGGGTAGTGGTCCCCAACCATTTTATCACTGAGGACCGGTCAACGCTTGACAATTTTACTGAGGCCCGGGAGGGTAGTCTTTTGCCAAGGGACGTTGCCGCCGCCACCTCAGCCCCTGCTCCATTTGCTTTCCCACAGTGCCACGCCGAGGGGGAGCCTCAGCCATGGCGGCCACTGGAGAGCACAAAAGGTGAGCTGGTGGCAGAGTGGCAGGGCAGCCCCTGAGGCAGCAGCCAGAGAGGAGGATAAGGAGGAGCCATAGCCCAGTACCGACTGATCAACAGACCGGCACCAGTCTCCGGATCGGGGGGTTGGGGACCACTGCTTTAGGGGATTTCTCCATATGCATAAGCAGCTGCTATATTTGTAAGTTCTTAGTGTTTTGGATCCCAAAATGCCCACTCATAGACTTGGAATACTTTAAAGAGGATGCAGCACTCATTTGTAGAATTTGGTTTTCCTGATCTTAGTTTATATCATGACACATATCTGCTACCTTGTACTAATTAGTGGATTTCTCCTCGCATAATAACTATCTTCTTATGTGGTGATAGTATTAAATAGAATGTATTAAGGTCTACTTATAGTACAATAATAAAATCAGAGTCCAGTAGCACCTTTAAGACCAACAAAGATTTATTCAGGGTGTGAGCTTTCGAGTACATGGACTGACAAAGAGTGTTGCCGGTCATCAGCAGGAATGCTCACTTGTTCGGGCAGCCCCCCCCCCTGGCTTGTCTTACTGATTTCTATACGGGGAATGTAGAACAAATTCCATTCTACGGGGGGAGCACAGGCTGGTCCTTACAATGAGTGGTGGGATTTTGGGGGCCTTCGAGACCCTGGCTTACTGGCTTTCCCAGGTCACTCGCGAACAGTTCCTTTGTAATCCAAACAGTACTTTTTCCAAGTGCTTCTGACTGGGGAGGCAGGTCTGTAATTGGGGCGCTTCTCCTTTCAGCCGCGCTCAGGGCCCGGGGCGGCTTTTCCAGCACGAAGCCAATGTCCTCCTTTCTCCTTTCTAAACCAAAAAAGGAACAAAACCCAACCTTAACAGGTAGGAACTCAAAAGTTGAGCTGAACAATAAAAATAATGTGCACAATTATTTATTATAGTGCACAATTAAAAACAGAATAAAAACTTCTTAAAAACTATACCAAACTAACAGCGCATAGAACCAAGGACCAAACGCGTTTTGACCCTTCCGGGTCTTCCTCAGTGGTAAGGTTATGATAATACACTCTATATAGAAATATAACTATATAGAACTCTCTATAATGTGTAGCTGAATGGTTGAGTGGGATCTGTAAATTATGGCTCCAACCAATATGTGTAAATTTTATCCCTTTTGGAGACCAATTCCTATGTTATAGAATCATAGAATCATAGAATCATAGAATCATAGAGTTGGAAGGGGCCATACAGGCCATCTAGTCCAACCACCTGCTCAACGCAGGATTAGCCCTAAGCATCCTAAAGCATCCAAGAAAAGTGTGTATCCAACCGTTGCTTGAAGATTTCCAGTGAGGGGGCGCTCACCACCTCCTTAGGCAGCCTATTCCACTGCTGAACTACTCTGACTGTGAAAAACTTTTTCCTGATATCTAGCCTATATCGTTGTACTTGAAGTTTAAACCCATTACTGCGTGTCCTTTCCTCTGCAGCCAGCAGAAACAGCATCCTGCCCTCCTCCAAGTGACAACCTTTCAAATACTTAAAGAGGGCTATCATGTCCCCTCTCAACCTCCTTTTCTCCAGGCTGAACATTCCCAAGTCCCTCAACCTATCTTCATAGGGCTTGGTCCCTTGGCCCCAGATCATCTTCGTCGCTCTCCTCTGTACCCTTTCAATTTTATCGATGTCCTTCTTGAAGTGAGGCCTCCAGAACTGCACACAGTACTCCAGGTGTGGTCTGACCAGTGCCGTATACAATGGGACTATGACATCTTGTGATTTTGATGTGATGCCTCTGTTGATACAGCCCAAAATGGCATTTGCCTTTTTTACCGCTGCATCACACTGCCTGCTCATGTTTAGTTTACAATCCACAAGTACCCCAAGGTCTCGTTCACACACAGTGCTACCTAGAAGCGTATCCCCCATCCAGTAGGCATGCTTTTCATTTTTCTGACCCAGATGCAGAACTTTACACTTATCTTTATTAAATTGCATCTTGTTCTCATTTGCCCATTTTTCCATTGTGTTCAGATCTCGTTGAACTCTGTCTCTATCTTCCGGAGTATTTGCCAGTCCTCCCAATTTGGTGTCATCTGCAAACTTGATGAGTAGTCCCTCCACCCCCTCATCTAGATCATTAATAAATATGTTAAAAAGTACCGGGCCGAGCACCGAACCCTGAGGTACCCCGCTACTCACCTCTCTCCAGTCTGATGAAACACCATTGACAACAACTCTTTGAGTGCGGTTCTCTAACCAATTCCCTATCCACCTAACGATCTGAAAATCCAGATTGCAGTCCTTCAACTTACCCATCAGAACATCATGGGGAACCTTGTCAAAAGCTTTACTAAAATCCAAGTAAATGACATCAACCAAATTTCCCCGATCTAGCAAACCTGTTACTTGGTCAAAAAAGGAAACTAGGTTGGTCTGGCAGGACCTGTTGGAGACAAATCCATGCTGACTTCCTTGGATCACCAAATTGTCCTCCAGATGTTTGCAGATCGCTCCCTTTAATATCTGCTCCATTATCTTCCCCACAACAGAGGTCAGACTCACTGGTCTGTAGTTTCCCAGGTCATCCTTCCTCCCTTTTTTGAAGATCGGAATAACGTTTGCTCTTTTCCAGTCCTCCGGGACATCTCCAGTCCTTAAAGAGGTTCCGAAGATGATGGACAAGGGCTGTGCAAGTTCTCTGGAAAGTTCTTTGAGTACTCTCGGGTGCATTTCATCTGGACCAGGGGATTTGAACTCATCCAGTGCAGCTAAATGCCTCTCGACAACCTCTCTATCCATGTTAACCTGCCACCCAGACACTGTCCTTTGGCTACAGCCATCTCTAGACGTGCCTAAACACTTTGACCTGTGGGAAAAAACAGATGTAAAATAGGCACTAAGCCTTTCTGCTTTCTCTGCATCTTTCGTTAGAGTTTGTCCATCCACACCCAACAGCGGGCCTATTGCCTCCTTTACTTTACGTTTGCTCCTCACGTAACTGAAAAATCTTTTCTTATTACAGTGGGCTTCCCTGGCCAATCTTAGCTCACTCTCAGCTTTGGCCTTATGTCCCTAAAGTCACCACTCTTCGCTATCATTAAGTTCTGTACTCGGAGTGTAATCCGAGCCAGTTTGGTGTAGTGGTTAGGAGTGCAGACTTCTAATCTGGCATGCCAGGTTCGATTCTGCGCTCCCCCACATGCAACCAGCTGGGTGGCCTTGGGCTTGCCATGGCATTGATAAAACTGTTCTGACAGAGCAGCGATATCAGAGCTCTCTCAGCCTCACCCACCTCACAGGGTGTCTGTTGTGGGGAGAGGAAAGGGAAGGTGTAAGCCGCTTTGAGCCTCCTTCGGGTAGGGAAAAGTGGCATATAAAAAAAAAATCTCATGTGCGTCTCCAGTAATCCAATAGTTGAAGACTTTACAACTTTATCAGCTTTTGAACATGTCATATAGATGACAATTGTTCATGGAAAATTTTTGATATTTGGAACCTTATATAGATATTGGGAGAATTGGCACCATTATTTATTATTTTTATTTATTGTGGTTGTTGTTTCTATTTGGGATAATTAATAATAATTATCCTTTACCTTTAATAATAATTTTAAAATTGATTTCTTTTTGTCTGTATGTTTTTGGCATAAGTAACTGGCATCTAGCCTTCAAGGTTGGCTGGTACCACAGGGAACACACTTTCAAAACAACAGCCCTTCCTTACCACAAGCTGGGTGGGCAGTTCTTTGGATGACACTGGTACGTCTTCCTTTGCCCTTCTCTAGGCATCTTGCAATCTGGGGTCTTCCCTGTGTTGTCTTACAAAACCACGGATGGATTCCAGGGACAGGAAAAAGATTCCTGATGCTTCAAGAGAGCAGTACCCTTCCCCCCTCCCCTTGTAATGTCACCAACTTGCCTTCTCCTTCTTTTCTTCCACCTGTTCACTGGGTGTATCTGCAAAATATTGGGGAAGGTGATGGGACACTGATTGCCTTTGGGTAGTTTGGAGTTTCTCCTTTTCCTCACTCAAAGCAACACTGTCCTTGACCTGCACTCCCACCCCCATCTTCTTCATGTAAGGGGGCCAGTTGACTGCTCCACTGCAAGATATGGTGTGCATGCTCAGCTGCTTCTCCTTGGCTTTAGGTGTTTGCATTTACATCACAGCACCTCCTCAAGAAATTGCACCCTGGAAGGAACTCTGCTGGATATGTTGATGCACAGCAAGTTCCCATAATCCCTTCCAGCCAAGATATTCAACGGGTACTAATCTGGCCTTTGGTTATTTGCAAGCCTTGCTCACTAAAGTTTACACCAAGACAAATTTGGAGGATTTGGTCAGGGCAGATGAGACTGTGCTAGACTGAGGAGAGCTCTGTGAATATGGCCCTTTCCACAAACAGCAGCTTTCTTCTTGCCATAACCGAAGTTGAGGATGAAAATCCTCCTTTTCCCTAACCTGCTCCCTTCTTTGGGACAGAGAAGGATGCTCTTTTCAGCTGCTGGTTGCATTGGTGCTAAGTTACATTCTGTCAAGGCAATTGCTGTGAATATATCCTCCTTTTCATAGCTAAAGTAGCTCTGGGGTTCTCTCTTCCCTGGTGATGTAGCAGGTTTGGAGCTTGCAGAAGTGGCCAGGGGTGGGGGGAGGCTTGAAGTCTTCACCTGGCTGAGCACCATGAACAGTTTTTGTCTTTCTACCATATCTTACCTTACCTTATCTTGTCTTCATTAATTGGGGTTTGTATTTGATCATCAGAATGCATGAACCTCCAGATGGGTAGAGATGGTGAATTTGCAAAAGTAGCTGAATAATACATTTCACTTACAGAATCAATTCCCTGTTATCACTAGCTGTTCAGCTGTCTCTTCCAAGCTTGCTGCACCACACGATTCCTTATTTCTTCTCTCTCCCACATCTGACACATTGCCTAGCATGGGTCTGCTTTTTAGCAATGATTTTAATTTCAGCATATTAAATGTTTATGAATTTCAGTGATAAAAGTCCTTATGAGTTATTTAGCATGCATGATAGGGTATTTAAAATGTCTTATTTTGTGTCTGGCTAGGCTGTCTGCAGTAAAACTGGATTCACATTTGGAGAGCACCCTTAAGATATTTTAAAGGACCTTTTTGTTCATTCTCATAAAGATAAGAAAGAGATGTCACGCAATCTACATTTATTAAAAACAGGTGTATGAGAGTAGTCGATTATTGTTATATTTTAAAAATTTCCACAATTTAGGGTTTTTAAAAAATCTATCGGTAAATTAATGGATCAAATAGGGTGTGGGACCTGACTGTAATATATCATGCTCAAATAAAACAGACACACAGCTGCAGAGCACTCCACATATTTATTGCCCAGTCTCAGGAAGAAAGCCAGCAAGGCTTCTATGATTTTGCATAGAGTGGCCAACTTCCAGGTGATGGTTGGAGCTGTCCTGAGGTTACAACTAGAGGTGGGCATGAACCTGGAAAATTGAAGTTCACTGGATTTGTGGGTGGTTGGGGTAATGAACCCCAAACTTGCATGGACCTCCCCCCCTCCTGTGTTCATGAAGCTTTGGGTTCACTTGAGTTTGCTAACTGTTTAGCTGTTTCCTAGGCCTCTTGTGGCACAGAGTGGTAAGCGGCAGAAATGCTGTCTGAAGCTGTCTGTCCATGAGGTTGGGAGTTCGATCCCAGCAGCCAGCTCAAGGTTGACTCAGCCTTCCATCCTTCTGAGGTCAGTAAAATGAGTACCCATCTTGCTGGGGGGTAAAACGGTAATGACTGGGGAAGGCACTGGCAAGGCCATCCTGTATTGAGTCTGCCATGAAAACGCTGGAGGGTGTCACCCCAAGGGTCAGACATGACTCGGTGCTTGCTCAGGGGATACCTTTACCTTTTAGGGTGTTATTCACTGTGGAGCCCTCTGACTGTATCACCTCATTGTGGACATGGTTTCTCGGTCTTGTCCAGTTTCCACCCTTCTTCTCTTTGGCCCTGGGAAGTGGTCATCCACCCAACTAACTTCCCATGTCATATTTTGTTAGTTTAATGTTTTGTTCCCCAAAGTTGTTCCCATTCTTCTAACATTATTTTTAGCCAAAATTCTGTCATAGTTTTAGAAAGGAGCAAGGCTTCCCATGGACTTAATGGATGATGACTGAAATGGTCATCAGGAACCCCCATGGGGGCCAAGTGATGCCCACACATATAGAATCATAGAATCATAGAGTTGGAAGGGGCCATACAGGCCATCTAGTCCAACCCCCTGCTCTATACAGGATCAACACTAAGCATCCTAAAGCATCCAAGAAAAGTGCATCCAACCTTTGTTTGAAGACTGCCAGTGAGGGGGAGTTCACCACCTCCTTAGGCAGCCTATTCCACTGCTGAACTACTCTGACTGTGAAATTTTTTTTCCTGATATCTAGCCTATATCGTTGAAGTTTAAACTCATTACTGCGTGTCCTCTCCTCTGCAGCCAACAGAAACAGCACCCTGCCCTCCTCCAAGTGACAACCTTTCAAATACTTAAAGAGGGCTATCATGTCCTCTCTCAACCTCCTTTTCTCCAGGCTGAACATTCCCCTCAACCTATCTTCATAGGGCTTGGTCCCTTGGCCCCAGATCATCTTCGTCGCTCTCCTCTGTACCCTTTCAATTTTATCTACGTCTTTCTTGAAGTGAGGCCTCCAGAACTGCACACAGTACTCCAGGTGTGGTCTGACCAGTGCCGTATACAATGGGACTATGACATCTTGTGATTTTGATATGATGCCCCTGTTGATACAGCCCAAAATGGCTGTATGACCATGAGGGTCCACAGACTTGGAGGGGACTGGATATGGTATAGCTCCCAACACACCTACTTGGTCCTAGGTCAGGTACTCTGATTTCCCACCTATCTACCTACCAACTTTCTACCTGTATACCTAACCAGCTTCTACCTCCTTACCTACCTAACCAAGTGTCTACCTGCCTATTTAACCAATTAGATACCTGTACACCATCTATCCATCTGTGTAACACCTGCTGAGTATAACTACTTATGAGCACCAGACTCAGGGCCCAGGGATTACAGTACAGCTACAGCACATCCTGGCCCCTCCAAGCTTGGGGACCCTCCTGGTCACTCCCCGCTTCGCAGGCAGGCCCTCCAGATCCATCATGCAGAGGGCACAGAAGCCCCCCTCTCCCCAGGAGTCATCATGATAAACTCCAGAGCATGACTGGCAGCAGAGTAGCCAAGCAAAGGCAGATATTCCTGACGATTTCCAGGTGCCAAGGTGTGGCCAGGTATGTTTTCAGCCTCTCCCTCCTGTGGGAGGGGGGCAGTCATGGCTCAACCCTAACACCAAAGTGTCACTGCCCCTCTATGCAGGATCTCCAGAAGTTTAATCCCCAGTAACAGAGGTCACAAACTATCTTTCCTGGATGTTTGTGGCCAAACTTCCCATTGCAGCCTATAGCTCCATTCTCCTGTCCTGACACTCTACCTTTAACGCAACCATTGAAGACTTATTTCTCCATTGGGATTATTGGGTGGAGAAGGATATTCTTCCTATCAAAAGCCTTCTGTGGGGCACTCTGGATTCTGTGGGAGGGAGCACTGCCCCTTAACAGGGCTGTAGTTCTACTCCCCACTGTTATTTCCACCTGGATTGTGACCACCCTGGCAGATCACTGAGCATTAGCCTTTGTCTGGCTCACCATAGCCACCTGCCAATGCTATCTGCACTTGTCCACCCAGACAGGTTGGTAGCTGCCAGAATATGTGGCACCTCTAGTGGAGGCTAGTCCATGTTAAGTCCTAAGCTCTGATGGGTCAACAGGACTGTTTCCATTCTGTATCCCAAAATGGTGACATTTTGAATCCCAAAGGGTGTCTGTTCCTACTAGCCCTTCACCCACTCCATGCCAAAACAGAAGACCAAGGCATCCTGAAGGCCAGAGAACATGAGAGGCAGTCAAAGTGGGGTAAATCATGGCACAGTGTGAGAAGACATCTGTAAGGGTAACCGTTGGCAAATGGCAACTGAAAACTTATTTCTATGGAATGTTTTGTAGAGAGAGACATTGAGCTTCAACACCAGTGGCATGGAGAAAGAAAGAAATTCAGAAGTGTTTGGCATGGGGCCCTGAAGAGAGAAGAAGTATGCCTAGAGAAAGAATGCAAACTTGGTCCTTGGTGTGGGAGTTGTTGGAGGACCATCTCACTACATGGGGAACTATGGACCAGTTGTTGTCATGGCAATCCCTGCTCTCAATGGCTATTGTGGCCAGATGAGCTGTTGAATGCACATAGAAATGGGCAAGAGGTGAGCAGGATGCTGTGGTCAACATGACATATTCTTCAGCCTGAATTGCATAGGTCAATAGGTGGGTAATCAAGCATGGGGAGATTGATAGAAATGCCAACTCTCACATCTGTGACAATGTAGCCCTGGTACACTTCCCCACTAGCTATCCTCAATAACTGCAGTGAAGTTTCTCAAGGTGTGTGCCTCGTTCATCCCCTGAGCATGCAAAAAGAACAACTTGTATCCCGGAGGAAGGACATCACCCCCATCACAGGGACATTGCTGGGAATCACTGAAAGTGTGAACCGAAGACACCTTGGGCTGCCAAAAGTGGACAGTGAGGGAAAGGTAGCCATGCTGCTGGCAGCTCCACAAGTCAGCCATGAAATGCACAGTACACCCTTTGGCTTTGGATAGGTCAGCCTTTACCAGATTTAACATGGACTGGTACATGGAGGGGACTACCAGGTGACTTACAGTTCTACGGGATGGGATGGAATACCACAATGCAAGGTGATTCAGTAGTCTGCGAAACCCTCTGTCCTCTACCAAAGAGAGGGGCTGACCATCCACAATCACCATCTCCCCAATGAGCCAAGTTATAGTGGCCTGTGCCCTTTCCCTGGACCTCTTGCTCGGTATGATAACAGTCCATGTAGAGAAAACCTCTGTTATCAGCGCCTGCCTGGCAGTCCCACTTATAAGTACTGTTGTGACCAGACTTCCCCATTGGGAGGTACCACCCAAAATTTGGGCATTCCCTGATAATTCTTGACCATCAACACTCAACAACGGAACAGTGCAAGCTTCCTTGGAAGGTGGCAACAGATCTGCACATAGTCCATGAGGAGAGTGGGGTCAGTCTTTTGCTCCCAGCAGGGATTGGTCTCTGCTGCACAGGGAGAACAGTAGGGTGGATATGTTGCAAGTGTCAGTGGAGAGTGAAGGAGGAAAGGTCAGCTTGGGCCGGTCCTACGGCACATGTGGGCCATGCAAATCCTTCACCCTACAACACAGGGATCACTGGGAATCATTTGGAAGTTGTCCCAAAGATATGGCTGAAACCTGGGACCCAATCTGGGTCTGAGAGCCAGTTTACGAGGCTGTGAATGATGTCCTCAAGGATGGGCCCAAGGGTGTTTTTGAGGCAGATGCAGACATGCTTTTGATGTGGAGGGGCTAGAGGTTCCTCCGTCCCCATCCCCCAGCTCTGCAGAGTAAGATTGTTCCTCCAGAAACAGCATGAGCAACTGCTGCTCCTTGGGCTTATAAAGGAATTGCTCCTCTTTGGAGTCTGGAAAAAGACTATGTATCTGAGCTGACTATATGTCTGCATCTTCAACTGCCACACCACCAAAAGTAGAACTCATGGGATTGACAAGAGGGGAATAGTTAACTGTGAGGGGGGGGTCTCCTTTTTTGGCACTGGGAGAACCTCCACTGGGAAGGAGGAGGACTTTGTTCTTTTCTCTACCTGAAGGAGTCTCAAAGTGGCTTACAATGGCCTTCTCTCTCCTCCCCCCACAACAGACACACTGTGAGGTGAGTGAGGCTGAGAGAGCCCTGATATCACTGCTCAGTCAGAACAGCTTTATCAGTGGCCAACCTAAGATGACCCAGCTGGTTGCATGTGGGGAAGCACAGAATCAAACCCAGCTCACCAGATTAGAAATCCCCACTCCTAACCACTAAACCAAGCTGCCAAGAGTCCTTGTATCATAAGAGAAAGGGTAGGCCTCCTCACTCCATGATGCATGCCCCTCATTTGCATCCTACCCTACCCCTTGAGCCCAACAATGCATTTGCACTACACCACTCATCTTGTTGGGTGAAATGGAAAAGGAGTTTGATCTATGTCACTCTCCATTCAGGCCTGGCAGATTGAGTAGGCATGAGACCTATAAATAGGGGTGGGAGGGAAATAATAGCGGGGTGCCTATTACAAATCACAACCAACTCTTGCAGAAAATCAACTAGGGGATGTCTCAATAGTCATTGGATGTAAAACAAGGGAAAGCCTCAAGGCAGGGGAAAACCAAAAAGTGTGATTACTCAGGTAAACAAACCTGGAAGGGAGGGGAAAGTGGCAAACAAGATCTCCAAAACACCTTCAAAATTACCCCTTGACACCAAGAATTATAAAATCATAAAATAATAGAGTTGGAAGGGATTTCATGGGTCATCTAGTCCAACCCCCTGCACTGTGCAGGACACTCACAACCCTATTGCTCATCCATTGTAACCTGCCACCCCCTTAAGCTTTCACAGAATCAACCTATGACTGGACTTGCTGTCAGACTATGGAATTTCAAAATGAGCAACGAGCATGCAGGTAGAAAGGAAGGAAGACTGTGGAATGGATGACCATAACCACAAATCTTTAAAAAGGGTGACTACTCAGAAAGACCCAACCTGGTGGGGGGATTACAAAAGGGGATCCCAAACTGATCACACCCTGATGCCAAAGAAAATCTTTAAAGAACACATACTGGGGAAAAAATTCCCTACTCTCAGTCAGAATACTTCAAAGACAGAACATAATAAATGTCTGCCTGCAGCCAGTGGAAAAGTCTAGCCAGTGCCACAGGCACAGGAAGGCACCGATTAAAAGCCAATCAGGCACCAAATGCCAGCCAGAAATGAGCAGCCAAAGACCCACAAGAAATGCTGAAGGTGCTCATTCTTTCTAGAACCACGCTATCCTACAAAATTCTATCCTTCCAAATAGTAGTCCATGAACATCTGGAGGACCACAGGTTGACTACCCCTGGTCTACGGCACTGAAGTCCTCCCCTCCCCAAACCTCACTCTCCTCAAGCTTCAACCTCAAAATCTCCAAGCATTTTCCAACCCAAAGCTGGCAACCCTTCTCATTGCTGAGGGAGAGGACTGTGGTCAAACAGAACTATAAATTAAGCCTAAATTGAGCTGTGTTGGTCTGAAGCAGCAGAACAAAATTTGAGTTCAATGGCATCTTCTGTAAGAGTAAAACAGTTTTATTCAACTTTGGTTTACCTTTGGGCTGACATTGTCCCCACGTTTCTTCCTATATCTGTTTGTTAACTCCTGTATTTGCATGCTTGTTTACATCAATTCACAGGTCTCCATGACTGCCTTAATCCAATCTCAGCTGTTATCTCTAGCCAGCCCTTCATGGCAATTAAACCCCCTCCCCTTCATGGCAATTAAACCCCCTCCCCCCTTCCTCTACCTATATATGTAAGATATATATATATATAAGATATTCAGTTTCACTGTGTCTAATGAATTCAATGGGCACACAAAAGCATTTATGTTAAATAAAATTTGGGGGGGTTTAAAGGTGCCTCTGGATGTATTCATTCTCCCATTCTCAACAGATCTGTATGCTAACTTGATGCCATTTACTTGTATCTGTATACTAATTTCCACCTTCACAGACTTTATCTGCCTTAAATCTATCTCAGCTATAATCATCCAAATACCCCTTCCTGGGAATCAAACCCCCTCCCCCACCTGTCTCCATTCTTATGTAATGGTTGAGGATATTCTGTTTCACTGTATCTGATGATCTGTGCATGCATACAAAAGATTACATGTTGAATAAAACTGCGTTGCTCTTAAAGGTACTACTGAAGTCAAACATTTTTATTTCAGTTAAGCAGCTTGTAATGCCGCAGTAGATAGGCTAGAATGAGAAAGCTAGCAAACATAAGCCGAGCAGCTAGATCCATGCAGATCAATGCAGCTCTTGGTCTTTTCACAGCGACAATAAACTATTGGTACTAGAAACATGTCTCTCCTAGCTTTATCCTTGTTGGACAGCTGCCTGTGAACAGTTCAGAGAGACAGGAATAAGTAATGTCCTTCAGACTAACAGCACAGAGTAAGTGGCCTCCAAAGTTCTGCACATGCTGCTGTGGCAGGGTCTGTATGCCTCCTTGTCTCAGATCACCTCAAAGGGTGGTCAAGTCCTGTGGAGGAATATGGCATAACCAATGGTACAACACTCACCTGCCCATTGTGGGGAGTTGCCCTATAGCAGGGTGGGGTGGGGTTGCTCTGTGGGAATCTGATCCTTCCTGCATGGCACTAAGCATAATGTCTAGCAGGAGCTAGATAAAGTGGAGTCACTCTTAGTAGCATTCTCTGTATCTCCCATTTTGCAAGGAGAGGTTTATATCAGTATGGCATCATGCTGAAAACATGGTAAAGTAGCACCAGCATATATGCTAGGCCCCATCCTTTGCAGTAGAGTTTATCCAGATATTTTAAGGCAATAAAGTACGGAGGAGCCAGAGAAACAGGTTGCAGTAATAGCCCTCATGCTGGACAAGAACCGCCTCATACTTATCTGTATTCAGTGAGCTGTCCTTACATACTTGGTTTATTTCAGCAGAGTCACCCATTCAGTATCTCTGACCTAAGGTAGATTATATGTTTCAGAGCTGAAAACAAGTAAAGGTTCTAAACTGAACAGTGTTTGACATATGCAGCAACAATTTTTGATCTCTCCCTTGGCTCAGTGTCCTTTGTTGTGCTAAGTGCCCTTAATGTGGGTTTCCTATCACCAAAGCTACCCCCTTGAAGTAAATGTATGTAACTTGACTCCCCTCTCCTTTATGGGTCCATATGAGGTTTATGCTGGGGCAGATTTCATCAGTTCTTCCCGCTCCCGCACAAGGAAGCATTTTGCCTGTTGCACCTCATCGACGCCGAATTTGTGCTCCTGCACAGAATCCGGGGCAATGGGGCCTTTTGTTGTTGTTGTTTAAGAATGTCATATTGTGTATCAATAAAATACTGCATTCTTAAACAAACACCATCCAGTTCTCTCCCAAGTGACCCTGCATGGTGTCAATGCAGTCTTAGAAGGGCTCGCCATTGGTATATCTCTAGATAATCTGGTGTAGGATTTAGTTAAAATCCTAAGCATTTCAAAACAGGAGCTGTTTGGATAGGGCTGTTAAATCAGTCAAGTGGTCCATACCCTGGCCAAATAACAAATGTGATATTATTAGCATATTTCTGTTGTGTGAAATTTGATAAAAGAACCTTTAGGTCACTTGACAGTCATTCCATTTCTGTTTCATTAATTTTTATTTTAAAAAGTCTGATGTTGGTTTTGTAAGCTTCACAAGCTAAGCTTTGGTAAGCATGCATTGCACAAAATGGCTGGATGCTGAGAATGAAATAGTTATTTGGGGGAATAAAACAAAGAACAAAGAGCACATGCACAAATGATGATTGGTGGATAATATAATATGGCAGGTCACATTCTGAGTTGCTGTAATACACCAGGAATGAAGACAATACAACAGGATGAAGACAAGTGAGCCAAAATGTAAACGGAACACAGGAGACAAATCTATACTTGAAAACTCTCAGAAGGGTTTTAAAACACAATTGTTATTTGTCAACCAAAAGAGGTCTTATTTGTTTTAGCAATAGCATATCCTTTGCTTCCTTCTGGGAAAGCTTTTTATACCTAGTTTCCTGAGTTATGAATGATAAATCAAGAGGTGTAAATCTATGGAAGAATTGGACCTCTTATCGCATGGCTAAAAGCACCTTCCTATGCCACTTTACTATCACCACTGACTGATATTGGAAGTTATATGGAATGCTTTCTGTTGCAGCTAAACTGTTTAATAGGTATTCAGTGATAAGAAATGCAGTACCTTGTTTACAAAGAATATTTAGGTTACCCAGTGCATTCCACCTAATCTCACAGAACAGCCAAAAGCTTGATGTGATTTCTGCCTTAATCTCCAGTGTTTTAGAAGCTTTTTCTGCAGAAGAAAATGAGTAATGGAAAAGCATGCAAAGAAATGAAAAATGTAAGATTCATAAAGTAATACAATCATCTATGTAAGATCAGCAGGAGAAAAATAAACCCTTTCGCTTCTTAACAGTGGCAAGATGTGCATGTGTATTCACATATACACAAGCATAAACTATTCTACTTAGTAACAAAATATATATACTAGGGGCAAAGCCCATTGTATCCAAGAATACAGTGGGCGCTTGAGCTTGGCAGTGGGAAGAGAAAGGGGAAGAATTGTCCAGTCTGTAAGGGCATGGGGTTGAATGTGTGGGAGGTTGTGGTGACGCGGTGGCAAATGAGGGCATAGGTGTGGAGATATGGGTGTCAAGAACCTGTGGTTTGGAATGTTTGTTGAGTGTTGGAGAGGACTGACCTTTGGGAATTGTGGCATAGTGGTTACAGATGAGCTTTCCAGAGCCATGTCCTCAGATATGTGAAGGGAAAATCAGACTGGAGACTCTTCTTAGGGGAAGATTACATGGCAACCAATTCCCCCCAGTTCTGCATCATTTCCCTTCTTGGGGGAATTAGGCCACAGACACCAAAATGCCCCTCTGCCCTAATACACATGGGGTAGTCACAGTACACAGGTGTCCATCCTGTTCCTTCTTCATTTTTTCACTGTTGATAAAATGTTATGTGCCCACATGCTTCTTTCATGGTTGCTCCTTAGAAGAACGGATTTTTTTACCCTGTTGTTTACCAAAGGCTATAAATATTTATTTACAGGCGCTTCGCGCCTTCCGATTGGCCCCTCCGCTTGTCAGTCTGGGGCCAAGGGGCCAATCTGGGAGTTTTGATCACAGACTCAGCCCACCCCAACCCTCCTTACTGTTTTATTAAGAGGGACAGATATCAACCCTGTTCACCAGCACAAGAACCACTAAGCTGATGAACTCTGCTTAGTGTGCACCTTGCACACTCAGAGATGTGGGTGAAGTGAAGTGGGCAGCTGACTGCATAGTGCAACAACCATGGTTGTTTTGAGCAGTTATATTTCGCAGCATTAGATTCCCAATACACAACCACCACTGACCCAACTTCACCCCTTCTTGGTGGAGTATGGTGTCCAACAGACCTTCCCCTAGCACCCCCCCCCCCTTTTGAGATTCGAACAGAGCCATAAGGAGACAATTCTCAAATACAGAAAGGCATGTAATGTCCAATCACACACCCAAAAAAGCCCCTTCCTGGACTTGCCCATTGCAGAGCAGCTGCTCCAAGTGAATGCTAGAAATATGTGTCCGCTGCAGCCACTGCTTAAGTCCCCAAAAGGCTGGTCACTCCACACAATCTCCTCAAACTCTTACTCTCCCATTATATCCAAATTCTAATACTAACAATATTCACCAGCAGTAAAACTTATACATTCCAAACAGGCAAGTCACTTCCTACCTGATGGGCCCTCCCTGGGGGTATGACACCAATAGAAACAGGCAGAAGAAATATCTCAGCAGAGTCACCTTTGGACAGGAACATCTGTTAAAATAAATTATGTGGGATGTGTTGCAATTTATAAATGAGTTTATCACAATATTGTAATTTTCAACCTTTAAATTTGTTGTCTTAGCCTCTTCCATAAATTTACAAACTTGACATGTCCTGCACTTAAAACAACCCCCTAGTAAACGATCCTCCCTGGGGCTGGTGGAGTATGAGATTAGCTCCTTAATATTCCTCCAGCTCCTTAATATTCCTCCCTCACTTCCATGCGAAAATAGGTTTAGATTCACAATCTTTTAGATGGAAAACCATGTTCCACCGTTTTAAACTAATATTTTCAGCCGCTGATTCAAAATCCCTTTTAAAGGCATTTATTCAGCTAAATTAACATAAAAATGACCAGGACCAATTATATCTCTCTTCTTATCAAAAACGTACTGATTGGAATATTTTATTAGATTTTAACTCTTATCACCCAAGACAGCTAGGACAATTTTTAAGACATCGCTGAATTTGTTGTTGTTAGGTGCGAAGTCATGTCCGACCCATCGTGACCCCATGGACAATGATCCTCCAGGCTGAATAAATCGCTGAATAAATATCTTTAAAAAGTCTTTTGAATCAGCTGAAATTTCTCCTTAAGAGAATGCAACTATCCTGCACAAGGCATTATTAGAGCTATGTTTAGAGCAAGACTGGCCACTAGAGATACATTGTTAACTTACAAGGAGCATCCTACTTTAAATAGGATGTGCCAAGAAAACGCTAGAGGGCGTCACCCCAAGGGTCAGCCATGACTCGGCGCTTGCACAGGGGATAACTTTACCTTTACCTAAATATATTGGATTCCTCAGCGTACTCGCATCAAATTAAAAATATTATTTTAAAACATTGGCACATGGTTTCATGTCAGGTTGTAAATGCTGGGGGAAGGGTTGTTAGACACCATACCCCACTAAGAAGGAGTAAAGTTCGGTCACTGGCAGTTGTGTTCAGTCACACAAGCCCTGTCAGAGGTGCACCTCACCATACTTTGAAGAAAGGCTGGCTCCTATAGGATTCTCACTGGACACTAGAAATGCTCATCTGGACCAAGGCCTGTTTTAGAAACTGTCAGGAACCAGGCTGAACCTAGCCTGCATAGTCCGTGATAAAGGCACATCCAAGATCCAACAGCCAGTTGTAAATCCAAAGAGAGCTTTATTTGACAGAGTCCACAGAACGCTAAAGCAAGCCAAGATCTTCCTAAGCAAAGATCTCGATAATAACAAAGAACAATAGGAAACCCAGGGCAGATATATAGCCCATCACATGAGGGAGGGGGTACATAGGCATTTTGACGGGAGAGTGGGAGGGCAGCAAAGGTGAGCTGATTCCCAGGCGACCAGATGGCGCGGAATCTTATCTAGGTTGTTGCCACATTGTTGAGACTTGGGTTGTCTCTGCAAGGACACTTATAGTGAGATGGATGTATCAGCAACGGAAAACTCCCGCTGGGAAATGGAAGGGAGGCTAGAAACTTGTGGGCAGATTTATTGGTTTATGGCCTTGGTTCGGCCAGGCTTGGTGAGAAGCAAAGAGGCTTGCAAGGAAACGAAACTTAGATGGCATGAATCGAGGTTCATGACAGAAACATAAGAGGCCTCAAAGAATCTTATCTGGCCTTCTGGTCCATAGAATTGATTAAAGTCCTAGTGTCCTACATAGTTAACATATTCTATCACTGTATGTAAAGGAGCCAACTGTATGCCGTATATACTTGCATATAAGCCGTCCCGCATATAAGCCAAGACACTTAATTTTACCATAAAATCTGGAAAAATTTATTGACTCGCATATAAACTGAGGGAGGGAAATGCAAAGGAAAAATTAAAATAATTGTAAAAATATAACAAGCGAATATTGTTATTTTATAGCATTAAACTTGTAGAAAAAAGAAGACAAAACACAGACTTACAAGGTCATATTTTTACAATAATTGAAGAATATACTTACTCCTGTTTTCAGAATAATTTTAATATTTTTTTCCTGTTTTAGATACTCTGGCAAGAGATTACTTAACAAGGTGAAGTTGGTCCTTAAATATATATGTAATTATTAATGTTGAACAACCACTAATTTTACCCTTGTATTTTCCAAAAACCATTGTCCCTTGAAAAAGCTGTAAGGCAAAACGCGTCGGGACTTGTGTGAAATAATAAGAATAATTACTGAAGAGAGAAGACTCTATATAAGTCCAATTTGGATATTTTATTGCCATATTGGTTTCCCAGTGCATCTATCTTTTTCTATGACCATTGATAAAGGCAGCGATGCCGAAACGCGTCTGGTCAGTGGTGGCACTAGTAGGAATGTACACTTGGATTTTAATGATGCTTTATTTTAAGCCTTGGATTTTAAATTTTAATAAATATTAATATTAAATTTTACAACATGTTTTACTGTACAGAAGCTTGAGCACATTTTTCTTATTTTGACCCTTTTTGGGGGTGGATTCTTGACTTGGGTCAGGCTATTTTCTTTTTGTTGTGGGTTATTTTCATTAGACTTCAGTTATATTGGAAAAACAGAACTATCTGTTCTTTAGTACATATATGAAGAATGGAATAATCAGGTATACATTAATAATTTTGGTTATAATTAACTGAGTACTGATATAGATCTTTGAATTCTAATTGTATAGTTTTATTAGATCTCAGATACATGGAATACATGGAATATGACATACATTTAAGGATTGAACACAAGGTAAATACATCTTAATATTTTGGTTGTTTTTTATCATTAAATATAAGAATATTGAACTGTACAGACATTTATGTACTTTCATTTTCAAGGTCAACATCAGCTTGATATTTATTATACTGGAATAGAATTGATGTATGGGTTACAGAAAAAATAATTAAGGTTTTTCTCACATTTTTAAACATTAAAAAATCTGCATGGATAAAATGATATGATTAAAATATTAATTTATATTCATTTATATATTAAATAGTGACACTGATGCTTTGCTTTAGGATGGTTTGGGCTGATCCTGCGTTGAGCAGGGGGTTGGACTCGATGGCCTGTATGGCCCCTTCCAACTCAATTATTCTATGATTCTATTCTATGATTCTATGATTCTATTCTATTATTCTATGATGCAGATAACTAAAATCTGATGATACCTAAAAGTCCATTTTGACTTCATTTTTGAAATATTGAAGACATCCTTATCCATGGTTCCTCTATATATTTGTGAAACAGCCTGGGGGGTGGAACGTGTCTGGTTGTCCAAGTTGGAATAGGGTGCCAGCAAACCTGGCTGCAACCTGATTGGCTCTGCCCCTGCAGCTCCCACCCTATGTCCCTGGACTCTAACCTCTTTGCTCTCAGATGTGCCTCAGTGCCTGGAGCCAGCAGCAGGTAAGGGGAGAGGGCCCTGGGCAAAGGGTCCTGGTGGAGGGCCTGCTAAGGGCTAACGAGGGCCTGTCCCAGCCATGCTAATAAGCTGCCCAGCCCCCACCCGCCCCACTTGATCCAACTGCAAGCTGCAGCCCAAAGCCAACTTAAGCAGTCTGGCCGGGGCCAGGGGAGGGGACCCTTTCAAGGCCCGTTCTTAGGAACGGACTTTGAAGCTAGTTGTTCTAATAATTTAGAATACATACTATTGTTGCCATCACTGGCTTGAGATAATTCTTTTGCTTGTTTCTATGGCTGATGGGTCTTCAACAAAAGAAACATAGCACTCTGCCAATGAGGGCCAATCAGCTCAAATTGCACGCTGATAATTCACTCTAGCTGAAACTGGCAGGAAGTTGGAGGCAGAGAGAGGAATACTTATTAACCTTTCCTGGCTGTGAGCTTCCTCCTGACTGAGGCTAAAGTACTAGGGTAGCCCATTCTTGGATGAGAGCCATGACGAGTAAACATTAACAGATTAGAGGCTTTTCATGGCTACTCTGGGTGCCAGAGGGCCAGCAGGGGGGGCATTTAGGGGCCTACCACAGTCCCCCTTCAGAATGCATGCAGAGACTGCCCCTGGAGACAGGTCACCCCTCCCCCCATGTCCTCCAAGGTGAAAGAGGCCAGGAGGCCAGGGCAACTTACTGGCAGCAGGGCATGCTATGTGGCTGCCTCCTCTTCTACCCAGCAAACATCTGAAACTGGCAGAAAGTTGGAGGTGGAGAGTTGATGTATTATTAGCCTCTCCTGGCTGAGGGCTCTCTCCTGATTGGAGCTAAACTACCAGGGTGGGGTATTCCTGGCTGAAGGCCATCTCCTAATGGGGGAATATTTCCAGGGGAGGGCAATCAGGTAGAGAGTGAGTCATCTGCATACAATTTGAGTTGATTAGCACTCACTGGCAGAATGCAATTTGAGCTGAGTGGCGCTCATTGGCAGAGTGCCATTTAAACTGTTTGGCCCTCATTGTCAAAGATATCTGTTTTCATTGGTGGCACATCCCCAGGGAGGGCCCATCAGGTCTTGTCAATTTTACTAATGATGCCCCCCCTTTATTTTATTTTATCATCTTTGCTTTTATTTTATCATCTTTTATCATCAAAATCTGGATTTTGAAATTGCTGTTGCTTCTCCCCTACCCCCAGTTGTACAAACAAAACCTAATAATATTATTATTAAAACTGATGTCTGCTATTGCATATAAATACTATAACATAACATAACACTGTCTATTATATACAGACTAGCTTCAAAGCCCATTTAAAGTAAATGGGCTTTGAAAGGGGACAGTGCACGGGGGGAAGGAGTGTGGGGGGTGAGCTGAAGGGTCCTTAGGTGGGGTGATTGGTGGTGATTGGTCCTTAGGTGGGGTGATTTGTGGGGGGGCAGCAGGGGAAGAGTCTGGTGTGGAGGGGGGAGATGCGGTGGTGGAGTGCGGCAGAGTGCGGCGGAGTGTGGCCTCGGCACGGGAGGAGGAGCCATCCTAGCTTCTGGGGCAGATGCATGTCATTGGGCTAGGCAGGCAGATCTCTTGGGGCGCAACCCCAGGCTCACGCGATGGCTCATGTGGCCGTGCGTGCTGCCTGGGTTTCTGCATGAGGCATCCTTATTACTGGCTCCCTGAGTAACTTCTCAGCCAAGCTGGTCGGCCGGTGCAGCAGCAGCACGAGCAGGTGATGGGCGGCATGCAAGGGCTTTGAAAGTTCATGGGGGGAAGGAGGCCGGGGAGGCGAGGCCTGTAGGTCTGGTGAGGGGGAGTTGGCAGGGAAGAAATGAGTATGGACATGGAGGGGGGGAGAAGCGGCGGCGGAGTGCGGGCTCAGCCGGGGTGAGAGGAGCTGCTCTGGCCGCTGGTGAAGATACACGCTGCTGGGCTGGCCAGCGAGATCTCATCTGTAGCGTTTCTAGGTGGGCGCAACAGCTGCCTTACCGCTGCCATCTCAGCCTTCCGTACCTGCTGCCTCTGCCTCCGGGCGAGGCATCATCGTTGGCGGCTTCCTGGATCACAGCCCAGCCAATGTGGTAGGCCACGGCAGCAGGAGCAGCAGAAGGCCAGCTGCGGCTGCCTCCCCCCCCCCACACACACACACTATGAGCTGCATGTGTTGGTAAGTCCCGGGGCAAGCGGCCAATTGGCCACTTGCAGATGGGCCAACCGGCCGCCGCTGCCTCCCCCTTCTCCCCCACACTGTGGACTGCATGGGCCGATAAGTCCTGGGGCAAGCGGCCAATTGGAAGTCCTTCGCGCCTTCCGATTGGTCCCTCCACATGTCAATCCCGTGGGCAAGGGGCCAATCCACAGATTTCGATCCCGGACTCAGCCCACCCCTCCCCCTTAGCCTTTTATTTATACCATGGAGCGCGGTACACAGATGCTATGAAATAGCATAAAAACAGCAAAGAAATGGTATTATATGTGTTCTTAACTTCTTTTAATGTTTTATTGTTTGTCCCCTTGGGGACCTGAGTTGGGTCAAACGGTAGCCTAAAATGTTTTAATAAATTAACTAAATAGTTGGTGAACCAGTGAAACAAGTGAGATTTGTTTCCATTTACAATATATTCCAGGTCTAGATTCCATATGGACAGGCACATTACAAACTTTTATTGGCACTGACACTAATTGACACACTTTTCACTGCCTGGAGTCTATGGATGAATTGTCACAGAGACTGAACTTTCTTTTTTCCCTGAGGTGAATTTTGCAAGTGTGAGGCTAGACAATCTTCAGCTGTTACTGTCCATTCTGTCTTTGAATTTATGATAGGCATATTATGCCTTCCAGAGCCAATCAGAAACACAGGCAACTAAAGTTTATGCAGTGTACTAGAACAAGCAGTCCTTTCCTGATTTCTGCCTGTAGCATGCAATTCATTCCTCGCTTATTCTTACTCAAATTGTGTTATCCATCCATAATGCTTTCCTCTCTTTCTCCCTTACCTCTCTTTTCTCTGACTTATACACACAGGCCAAACACATCACTGGCATCATTAATGCATAACTGCAAGATATCAGCCTGAGTGGAACAGGGTAAGCAGAAGGAGTCCAGCAGCAAGAGAGAACGCTGGGTTGTCATAAATCAATAGTAGGAGGACAAGGTCAGTGAAGAATATTACCTTGCCTTCCCTCCCCCATTTAGGTTAAAGATTGTTTAAGTTTACCAGGAACTGCTTTGCACCATTTTTCTAGAACTTCAGATACAATGGCCACTTGCCTGCTTAGCCAGGAGGGGACTTATCTGACTTCTAATATCACAAGGAACTGGGCTAGGTGGAAGGCATGACTGAACTTAGTCCTGCAAGTCTTGCTGAGGTTGACAGCACAAGCAATTTTTAATTGTGAGTGTGTATGGGGGGGGGGGGTGTCAGCCATATCAGGGCAAAAAATTGTTGCGGCGTAAAACGGAAAAAGAATGCAGTAAAACAAACTCCCTAAATTACAAAGTTGCTCAGAGTTAACTTATTTGTGTTATAGTAATGTCTGTGCAACTGATAATGCAAAAAAGAAATTAGTATTTATCATTGTGATTAAGCAACTGTATTGTTTTGCTAACAAATGCTGGCTATGACCTTCGTGACTGCAGTGTTCGGAGAATAAAGTGAAATCTGGGAATATAAGAGATGAGCCGAAAAGGTGATCCACTTGTTTTAATTTGGTATAAGACTGGCAAACGAAGTGACCCAGCAAACTATCGCCCTATCAGCTTATTGAGTATTCCCAGCAAATTATATGCCAAACACCTACTAGAGAAACTCTCGAGTTGGAGCGAGCAGGAAGGGCTGATAGGGTCTGAACAAGCTGGCTTCAGAGAAGGTGCCTCCACTATCGATCACTGCTTGACTATCCAACACCTAGCAGAAAAATACACCTCTGCAAAATCTGCTCTCTACGCTGTATTTGTTGATTTTAAAGCGGCCTTTGATTCCATCTCTAGATCTCGCCTCTGGAAGAAATTGGAGAACTCCTCTATTGACCGACGGCTTCTTGCCCTTATTAAATTATTATACCAGGGTACAACAATAAGGGTCAGATGCAGTAACCAAGGCCACCTTACCAATCCCATTAATGTTACTAAAGGAGTTAGACAAGGCTGCATCTTAGCTCCTACTTTGTTTAATATTTACATTAATGGTATAATTAACTCATTCCAGGACAAGGAATTTCATCCTCCTAGTTTAGCCCATCGTCCAATTCCAATTCTCCTTTATGCTGATGACGTAGTTTTACTTTCCAGAACTGCAGTAGGACTCAAAAGAATGCTAAGGAGGCTTAGCAGTTACTGTAAAGAAGAACAACTACAAGTAAACTACAAAAAAACAAAGGTCATGATTTTCGGCAAGAGGACCAAACCAAAAATTTGGAAACTAGACAACTATAAAATTGAAGAAGTCCACAGATTCAAGTACCTGGGAATTGTATTACAATCTTCATGTGCTAGGACTGCGCACTGTCAATATGCTGCTGAGCAAGCCCAAAGATCGGCTAACAACATTCTCAAATTCTATCGAACCAAGGGGAAATACTTTGTACCAGCTGCCCTAGAGCTCTACAAAGCCAAGACACTTTCTCAGCTGCTTTATGGCTCCTTTTCAGGAACCCCAACATCTAGTGTTATGTTACTGGAAAGGGTGCAGTCAGTATTTCTAAGGAAGATCATCCAGCTCCCTAAGTGCGTATCAAATGCTAGAGTGAGATTGGAAACAGGTATGCAAAGTGTGGAAGATAAGATCTATGTGTCATCGATCCTATATTGGCTGAAGCTAACCTATGACCCAAAGCGATTGTCTGCTTTGATCTTAAGAGACAACTTTCAGCCAATCTGGCTAAAAACTGTGAAATGCAAATTATCACAGCTTGGCTTTATGGAACAACAGCTAGCCTTCATACAGCAAGATCAAGCTAAATCCATAATTAAACAAAGGGTCAAGGACATCAGTCGGCAAAGGGATCTAGCCAAAACACCAGAATTTCTGTGTCCAGATAGGATCCGATACACGCTTGTTCCAGCTCCATACCTGTCAGACCTAGAACTTATCACCCATAGAAGGGCCTTCGCCCAAGCAAGATGCTCAGCTCTACCCACTGCCGTGCTGGAGGGGCGTTACCAAAAGAAACCCCTTGCTCAGAGACTCTGTCCTTGTGCCAGCGGATGGATAGAGTCAGATGAACATGTGCTTCTGTTCTGCCCCATTTATGACACTATCAGACGCACCTTTATCCAGCCAATTTTGAACACTTACCTGAGATCTTCCACAAAGGAGAAAATCAAGGTACTGCTTCAAGACGAAGATAAGCAAATAACTCTCTGCACAGCTAAATTTTGCACCGCCGCCATGAAATTGCGTACTCGGTATATGGATCAAAAAATTCTCTCTGATCCAACCTTATAAACTGGTAACTTAAAGTATGTTTTAAATACTGACTATGATGTCAGATTTTTAAGATTTTTATAGTATTGGCAGTTTTCCTGCTTTTTGTATTGTCTTAGTTTTAACTGCATGTATTTGGGTTTTGGTCTGAATGACCGTGAATAAAATATTGATTGAATTTGGTATATGAGGTGTTCTAGTCAGTTATCATTTGCAGAGAAGGGCACAAACTGGGGAAATATTTTTGACAACATTGTTATATTTTTAAAATAACAATTTAAAAATTTTAAAATTAAAAAAAAACAAACTGGGAAATGTGGTTCATTTGTGTTTGTGATTGGGGTTGGGGGCATCAGCCGTCAAAGTGGCTCTTCCAGCCCAAAACAGCCAGCGCCGCAAGCTCTGTTCCAGCGTGCGGACACTGACTGACACGCCGGTACCAGCGGCCCCCCCCCCATGCCATGTGCTCCTCGCCAGAGGCAGAGCTCAGACAACTGGGAGCACATGGAGAGAGCTGCTGCTGCTGACCAGGTGAGGCTATTGTGGTGCTGAGTGAGGTGATTGCTGGGAGGATTAAAAAGGGCTGCACCTTGCCATAGGCAGAGCTCAGACAGCTGGGAGCATGAGGAGAGAGCTGCTGCTGCTGATCAGGTGAGACTATTATGCTGAGTGAGGTGATTTCTGGGTAATTTCTGAGAGGATTAAAAAGGGCTGCTCCTTGCCAGAGGTGCGAGCTGAAGGGTGAGAGAGGTGTGTTGTTTGCCAGATGCAAAACTTAAAGACATTTCAGAATGGCTGCCTAAATTCCTCAAATCTATAGATCGCTACCTATTTGTGATGGTCTATGTGGGAATGAATCACATGTCCGCGAATACCATCAATCCTATTAAAACATAATATCAAGATCTAAGGAGGAAGCTCAAGCAAATGGGGGCACAAGTGGCATTCTCTTCAATATTGCCTGTCAAGGGAAGAGGAATGCGTCAGGAGAGGAAGATAATGGAGGTGAATCAGTGGCTGTGTAGTTGGTGTTGGCAGGAGGGATTTGGTTTCTGGGACCATGGGATAGGCTTTCTTGAAGAAGGCCTACTAGCACCTGATGGACTGCACTTGTCGAAGTTGGGGAAGAATGTGTTTGGCAGGAACCTGGGGAGATTCATCAGGAGAGCTTTAAACTGAAGCCACAAGGGGAAAGAGATGTTCAACATAGGGAGTATAAGGAAGGAGACTGATTGGTGGCAGCCCAACTAGGAAGGCCAGCTCATAGGGAACCAAAAATAAAAGGAATCAGATGCTTTTATACTAACACCCGAAGCATGGGCAATAAAAAGGAAGAGCTGGAACTTCTCATGCTGATGGAAAGGTATGATCTAGTAGGCATCACAGAAACTTTGTGGAATGATTCTCATGTCCGGAATGTAATAGTGGATGGATATGAATTGTTCAGAAAAAAAGAGAATAGATCGAAGAGGTGGAGGAGTGGCACTGTATGTGAGGAAAGGGCTTACCTATCAGGAAATTCTAGTGAAGGAAAGTATATCTCCAGTGAAAAGCATCTGGGTGAAAATAAGCAAGGGGAAAACACAGTGTAGTGGTTGATGTCTGCTACTGACCACCTGACCAACAAGAGGATGTGGATGCTGCACTTTGTGAGCAGCTTGAGAAAATACCCAAACGGCAGGACCTTGTCATCATGGGTGGCTTCAATTTCCCAGATGTGTGCTGGGAAACAAATTCTGCGAAGCGTCCTCAGTCATGCAACTTTCTGACCTGCCTGGCTGACAATTTCATTTATCACATAGTAGATGAACCCACAAGAGGTTCAGCCATACTGGACTTAATACTGACCAACAGGCAAGAGTTGGTGGATGGGGGCGAAGGAGGTGGGGACCCTAGGGGGAAGTGACCATGTCCTCATAGAATTCCTTTTGAGATGAGGGAGACAAGGAAGTTTGTAGCCAGACGCAGATGTTGGATTTTCGTGGGGCAAACTTTAATAAACTCGGAGACATGATGAGTGTCATACCATGGATGAGAAGCTGGAAGGGAAGGGAGCATGTGAAGGGTGAGCGCTACTCAAACAAGAGTTATTGCATGCTCAATCCATGACTATCCCAGAAAGACAAAAAGACTGCAGGAGCTCTAAGAAACCTATTTGGATGAACAGAAGAGTACCTACAGGTTATTAGGCACTGTAGAAAGGCCAAAGCTGAGAGTGAGCTAAGATTGGCCAGGGAAGCCCATTGTAACAAGATAAGATTTTTCGGTTATGTGAGGAGCAAACGTAAAGTAAATGGAGGTTGAGAGGGGACATGATATCCCTCTAAGTATTTGAAAGATTGTCACTTGGAGGAGGGCAGGATGCTGGTTCCGTTGGCTGCAGAGGAAAGGATGCGCAGTAATGGGTTTAAACTACAAGTACAACGATATAGCCTAGATATCAGGGGGAAAAAATTTCACAGTCAGAGTAGTTAATCAGTGAAATAGGCTGCCTAAGGAGGTGGTGAGCTCCCCCTCACTGGCAGTCTTCAAACAAATGTTGGATACACACTTTTCTTGGATGCTTTAGGATGCTTTGGGCTGATACTGCATTGGGCAGGGGGTTGGACTAGATGGCCTGTATGGCCCCTTTCAACTCTTTGATTCTGTGATTAAACAGGCTTATATACCCTGATTTATCAGAAAGAATGAAGCAGCATTTTAGAATAAATTTGTTTTTAAAATTCATTTTAAACACAAATGAATGAGAGCCAGCATGGTCAAGAGTGGTGGCTTCTAATCTGGAGAACTTGTTTTGATTCCCAATTCCTCCCTATGTTGCCAGCTGATGATGAATTTTTAGATGCCAAATGAACTGGCTCAGTTTGTGAAGTTCATTATGTTGTAAAATGGCCCTTGGTGTTCTAGAGACACTATTATTATTATTATTATTATTATTATTATTATTATTATTATTATTATTATTATTATTATTATTATTATTATTATTATTAAAAATAATAATAATTTTAATTTTAATTTTTAGACCGCCCTTCTCCAAATAGGTCTCAGGGCGGTTTACAACATAAACAGTTAAAACACAATAAAATCCCCATAAAAACCCCAATTTACGTCAAACTATTATTATTGTTATTTAATTTTTAATTAAACTAAACAGGCAGGGGGTCTCTGGCTGACTTTCACCTATCTGCCCTCCAAGTTTAGTGAAGATTGGAATCATCATCATCATCACCATCATCCCTGATTTAACACCTCTGGGAACTCCCCTGTAGACGGAGAGATTGACAATCAATCCCAGAGGCCCTCTTATTTGCCGGTCACTTGTTTGGAGTAACCAAGATGGACAGAGGTCAAGGGGGAAAGTGACCTCAGCAACTTGTCCACTTTGGTTTCCAAGAGCCATTTGAAGCCATCAAACACATCAATGCTTGGCAGCCAATGGGCCTCTAGTTCCCTCTCTCTATTAAAAGGGGTAGGAAGGTCCTGGTGGAGTGATAAGATGTTATCCACGAAAAAATTCACTAGTGTTGTTCTCAAGGGCAGCCAGTGATTGAACTACTCTAAATAATTGTGCCTGGTGGGAGCTTACAGATGTGATAGGCATAAAACTCTTGTTTAACCACCCTAACCGCCATCTCATATGTCCTCATAAGTGTACAATAGGATGTTCTTGCTGCTTTGCTGCAAGATTTCTGCCACACTCATGCTAGCCATCTCATTTCCGTCTTCCTCTTCCTTAGCTCCTCAGTATATCAGGGAGTCAGTTTGAGGTGAGGGCAGAGAAGGTACTTTGGAGTGATCTCATCAATAGCAGTGGTTAGGCGGAAGTGCCAGTCCTCCACTAATGCTGCCAGTGAGCCACCAGGAGGCATTGGGCTGGAATGGCCGCTTTGGCAGCCAAAGCACCCAACCCACAGAGCATTCAGGAATCCAACAGGAACCATAAGTCTCTGTAGGTGGGCTAAAATATGCCTGCTGCCAACACAGGGAGGGGGTGGTAGTGGGAGCTGGGTCTTCAGGGCATAGTCAGACCATGGGATGGGGTCAACCATCATCTGATCCATCTAGACCCCAGTTCCAAAAATCAAGTATGTGGCCATCCTGATGGGTGGATTTAGTAACAAAGAAAACCCTAGTGCAGCCATGGTTGGCACCAGGTACGAACCAAAAATATAAATCTAAATAAATAAAATAAATAAATAAAATAAAACCAGAGGCAGGCAAATTGGCATGAACATTGAAGTCCCCCAGGATTAAAAGCTTGGAGTACTTCAACACCCAAGCTGTCACCACCTCCAGGAGGCCTGGCAGGCTATTGGGAGGAGCACTGGGCAGGTGGTAAACCAGGCTTTCCACAGATCCCCATTCCATTCTGACATCAATGATCACTGATACTGGGAGAGCCCTGTAGGAGAAAGCTTCCTGGAGCAGAATTGCTATCCTTCCCTCCCTACTATGGAGCCAAGAATGTTGAAGGCCTGCAAACCCAGGTGGGGCCAGATCTTTTATGGCAACCGGCTCACCCTCCCCCAATCAAGACTCAGTCACACATACCAGGTCTACCTCCTGCTGTTTGATCTCCTGTTTGATTACCACTTATTCTTGAGAAAGAAAAGTGCTGTATTTGTGGGGAAAATTCCTGTGGAAGAGACAAAACTTGTCTTTTCCCATAAGCAGCATGTGGCTGGTTGACATCAGAGAATACAACATGTAATTGTACACATCCAGAAGTTCACTGAAATATATAGATCTTTGCTCCCATATATCTTGTCCATGTTGTTGTTGTTATGTGCGAAGTCGTGTCCGACCCATTGCGACCCCATGGACAATGATCCTCCAGGCCTTCCTGTCCTCTACCATTTCCCGGAGTCCATATATCTTGTCCATATATCTTGCCAAATGCTTACCACAGCCATGCTTACAACAGTGCTGTAAAATTAGATTGACATTATTAATTAAGTAGGAAACATGAATGGATGTGTGGTATTCCCTTAATTTTATCCTGTATCTCCTTCCCCAAGGTCAGCCAGTTCACTTCTATGGCAGTGGGGATTTGAACCTGTATCTCCCAGGTCTAACACTTTAACCACTATACCACATTGGCTCTCAGCTTTCCCTCACCACCCCCAGCAGCTTGTCCCTGGAAAAATCTAGACAAGTTGCAAAAATCATGTAGTGGCAAGTCACTCAGGTGAGTTACCTCTGCCAAGCCTGGTATAGTTTTGCAAGTTGTGCAGAGACTTCCAGGGAGTCCAGTAATCTCTGTGTCAATACATTGTCAGGTAGCTACTGCCACACCCTGGGCCAGTCACATACTGGAGAAGAAAACAATATAAGTCACTTTGGGAAGAAAGGTAGGGTATAAAGGGAATAAAAAAGAATAAAATTATGTTACATTTTTTATGAAATCTGGTATTGTTTTATATGCTTTCCTGAAGGTCTTGGTTGTATTGTAAGATATTATTGAGCTGTCAAATCTTCACACAATTGTCCGATATAGATTATTTTTCTCTAGTTTTACCCATAGCTTTTTGCAGTCAGTTTTCACAGATTGCTGTGAATATATTAATTGGAAGATATAGCTATGTGTGGGTTAATGCAAGAAGCCAAATAACTCTTTAAATACTTTTAGCTCTTGAAATGCACCAGACACTTGAACTGTACTTAATTGTGAGGGTATATCTCACCCTGTGTGATAGTGGGTCTCTGTCGCTGCGCGTTGTTATCTGGACTGGAGCCATAGCTGAAATCTGAAGCCCCTTTCCAATAGTCCTAGGCCAGTTTATATCAGGTAGAACTTCTAAATTGTATAATTCTCACCTTGGGGAAATACATCAACCTTGAATTCTCTCCACTCCTTAGGTTTCTCATGACTTGGTGGCAGTTATATTGCAATTCAAGCAGTAGAATCCAGTGGGCTGCATAATATCAAATGTTATTGAGACCTAACTGTTCTTGGAACATAAAATGAAAATGGCAACAGTTCCTGTTTTGCTGTATTACTTATATGAACTAAATCCCCAAGGGCAGCAATTAGTGAAATGTCGTTAGAGGCTGTTTTATGTTTTTTGCTCACTGTTACACTGAGGACTTTAAAAAATAAATCCCCAAAGTATTACAAATAGACTTTTTTTGAACTTTAGAGCCTCACAATAGAGTTCACCATATGTGGAAAATAAAGGCAAAGCTACTGGACTATTTAAAATAGTAGCAAAATTCAGATGGGCACATGTCAGAAAATAAGTTCCTGAGTTCAGTAAACACATGCTATTACAACTAGAGGTCAGACCACTAGTGATGAAATTAGAGGCATTTCTTTATAGTTAAAATTATCAAGGAACTAGTAATTTGATCTGGATAACCTAGGCTGAACTGATTTCAGCAGATCTTGGAAACTAAGCAGGGTTGGCCCTGGCCATTATTTGGATGGGAGAACTCCAAGTAATATGTTGTGGGGGAAGGCAATAGCAAGCCACCTCTGATATCTCTTGCCTTCCCAAAATGTAACCCCCTTAGCCAAGTCTGTGGGCTGATTCTCGTGTTTATGCAAATGTGCTTGCAGAATTGTTCTTATGCAAATATTCCAAAAAACTATCCTGTCCTCTGCAAGGCCACAGATCATAACTATTAACACCAGGACCTGAAACCAAGACAAAATAATGAAATGGGATTAAATTACAACACTTTTCCCTTGGGAAGCAGAGAGAAGAAAAAGGATAAACTTAAGACAGGTCTCCAAAAAGCATGAAACATTATGGGAATCTTTTCAAAACTGTGAACATCCCCCCCCCCTAATTCTATGGCATGAGCAGGGTGGCTTCTGACACTTAGCACTAGAACAAGTCTTAAAATATGTTGTATAACATGTTTTAGTTGCTGTTCATATTAACTTTGCTATAAGCCATTCCTCATTCTGACACACCTTTACATGGACAGAGAAACTTCACAAAACTCTCTTGAAGTTCAGTAATAACACCTTGCTGTGACATGAGTATTTTCCATGCCTGACAGACTTTCATGTACCTCATTTGCTCTTTCTTAAACCTTTTCACTGGTGACAAGAAGAGACTCACCTTCCATAAACACTCAGTCTTGTTTTCTTCTTAATATGAGGCTGGATTTCTTCTGTTCTTCTGTTCAAAAGTGCAGGAAAGGTTCCCTCTAATAATCCAAAAACATAATTCTGGGATGTAGATGGGCAAAAGTTATGTGAGATGAGGCTTGTGGTAAGAATTCAACCAGGGGCAGTCTTAGTGATTTTAGGGCCCTGGGCAAAAGTCTAGGATGAGACCACAGAATCATAGCTCCCAGCCACCGCCCAGTACTAGGCCAAACAAGGGGTGGCCCTTATCCCATATGAGGCAGGTAGGTTCTTCTCCCACTGGAAGCTGGCTCCTTTGTTCCCAGACAGGGCTGCCAGGAATAGAGCAAGAGATTGTTCTTTTTCTGTTTTCCTCATCATCTCTGCAAGTCTTGGGGTGTGGTCATGGATGGTCCTACCCTGACAATAAATCCAGGGCATGTCAGTCTAAGTTGCTCATTGGCTAAGACAATCACTGGATCCAACATATATTTTAAAAGTGTCTATTGCTGCCAACCCCCAAAATGACAGAATGATCTCAGTTCTAATCCAAGGCAAACCATTCAACATGACAGTGATCCAGGTCTATGCCCCAACCACTGCTGCTGAAGAGGATGAAGTTGATCAGTTCTATGAAGCCCTACAACACCTTCTAGAAGCAACGCCAAAAAATGATGTGCTTATCATCATGGGGGATTGGAATGCTAAAGTAGGAAGCCAAAAGATAACCGGGATAACAGGCAAGTTTGGCCTTGGAGTACAAAATGAAGCAGGGCACAGGCTGGTAGAATTTTGTCAAGAGAATACAATGGTCATAGCAAACACTCTTTTACAACAACCCAAGAGATGACTCTACACATGGACATCACCAGACGGTCAACACAGAAATCAGATTGACTATGTGCTCTGCAGCCAAAGATGGAAAAGTTCTATCCAGTCAATAAAAACAAGACCAGGAGCTGATTGTGGTTCAGATCATGAGCTTCTTGTTGCAAAATTTAGGCTTAAATTGAAGAAAGTAGGGAAAAGCACTAGGCCACTCAGGTATGAACTAAATCATATCCCCGACGAATACCCAGTAGAGGTGACAAATAGATTTAAGGAATTAGATCTGATAGACAGAGTGCCTGAAGAACTATGGACTGAGGTTCGCAACATTGTACAAGAGGTAGCAACTAAAACCATCCCAAAGAAAAAGAAATGCAAGAAATCAAAATGGCTGTCTGAGGAAGCTTTACAAATAGCTAAGGAGAGAAGGGAAGTGAAAGGCAAGGGAGAAAGAGAAAGATACACCCAACTGAATGCAGAATTCCAGAGAAAAGCTAGAAGAGATAAGAATGCCTTCTTAAATGAACAGTGCAAACAAATAGAAGAAAACAATAGAATGGAGAGGACCAGAGATCTTTTCAAGAAAATTGGAGATATGAAGAGAACGTTTCATGCAAAGTGGAGTATGATAAGGGACCAAAATGGTAGGGACCTCACAGAAGCAGAAGAGATTAAACAAAGGTGGCAAAATTATACAGAACAACTATACAAGAGCGAGCTTAACATCCCTGATGACCACAGTGGGGTAGTTACTGACCTGGAGCTAGACATCCTGGAATGTGAAGTCAAATGGGCCTTAGGAAATCTGAGCAACAATAAAGCTAGTGGTGGTGACATCATTCCAGTTGAACTATTCAAAATCTTAAAGGACGATGCAGTAAAAGTGCTACACTCAATATGCCAGCAAATTTGGAAAACTCAACAATGGCCACAGGATTGGAAAAGGTCAGTTTACATTCCAATCCCAAAGAAGGGCAATGCCAAAGAATGTTCAAACTACCGCACCATTGCACTAATTTCTCATGCTAGCAAAGTTATGCTCAAAATCCTACAAGCTAGGCTCCAGCAATATGTGGACCGAGAACTTCCAGAAGTACAGGCAGGATTTGGAAGAGGCAGAGGAACTAGAGATCAAATTGCCAACATATGCTGGATCATGGAGAAAGCTAGGGAGTTCCAGAAGAACGTCAACTTCTGCTTCATTGACTATGCTAAAGCCTTTGATTGTGTGGAGCACAACAAATTATGGCAAGTTCTTAAAGAGATGGGAATACCAGAGCATCTTATTTGTCTCTTGAGAAATGTATATGCAGGTCAAGAAGCAACAGTGAGAACTGAACATGGAATCACTGACTAGTTCAAAATTGAGAAAGGAAGAAGAAGAAGAGTTGATTCTTATATGCCGCTTTTCCCTACCAAAGGGAGGCTCAAAGCGGCTTACAGTCACCTTCCCATTCCTCTCCCCACAACAGACACCCTGTGGGGTGGGTGAGGCTGAGAGAGCCCTGATATCACTGCTCGGTCAGAACAGTTTTATCAGTGCTGTGACTAGCCCAAGGTCACCCAGCTGGCTGCATGTGGGGGAGCGCAGAATCGAACCCAGCATGCCAGATTAGAAGTCCGCACTCCTAACCACTACACCAAACTGGCAAGGAGTTCGGCAAGGCTGTATACTGTCGCCTTGCCTATTTAACTTGTATGCAGAGCACATCATGAGAAATGCGGGATTAGAGGAGTCACAAATTGGGATCAAGATTGCAGGGAAAAATATCAACAACCTCAGATATGCAGATGATACCACTCTAATGGCAGAAAGTGAAGAGGAACTAAAGAGCCTGTTGATGTGGGTGAAGGAGGAGAGTGCAAAAGTTGGCTTGAAACTCAACATCAAGGAAACAAAGATCATGGCATCCGGCCCTCTCAATTCCTGGCAAATAGATGGGGAAGAAATGGAGATAGTGACAGATTTTATTTTCTTGGGCTCCAAGATCACTGCAGATGGGGACTGCAGCAAAGAAATTAAAAGACGCTTGCTCCTGGGGAGGAAAGCTATGGCAAATCTAGACAGCATCCTAAAAAGCAGAGACATCACCCTGCCAACAAAAGTGCGTTTAGTCAAGGCTATGGTATTCCCAGTTGCAATGTATGGCTGTGAAAGTTGGACCATAAGGAAGGCCGAGCGTCAAAGAATTGAGGCTTTTGAACTCTGGTGCTGGAGAAGACTCTTGCGAGTCCCTTGGACTGCAAGGCGAACAAACCGGTCAGTCCTAGAGGAGATCAACCCTGACTGCTCTTTAGAAGGCCAGATCCTGAAGATGAAACTCAAATACTTTGTGCACCTCATGAGAAGGAAGGACTCCCTGGAGAAGAGCCTAATGCTGGGAGCGATTGAGGGCAAAAGAAGAAGGGGACGACAGAGAATGAGGTGGCTGGATGGAGTCACTGAAGCAGTAGGTGCAAACTTAAATGGACTCCGGGGAATGGTAGAGGACAGGAAGGCCTGGAGGATCATTGTCTATGGGGTCGCGATGGGTCGGACACGACTTCGCACATAACAACAACATTGCTGCCATAAACCATGAGAACTTGACTTTCATGTGCACACACACACACAAATCATACCTGAACTAATTTGGGTTGAATCTGAATCATACTAATGACTCTTCACTTTTTCAGATTCTGCCAAATACAAAAATATTTGGGTGTTTTTTCTTGTGCACATGCTCCCCCTTTCACTTCTCAGGATTGTATTAACAAAGAGGAAAGATATTTTTGCATGTAGGCAAACATGTAACACACATGTGAGAGCATCTCCACTGCCTGATAAAGTGTGTGTGTGGGAACAGAGTGCCCACCAAACAACTGATAATGAGACGCATGCAGTGCTCTTTAAATGCCTCCCCAAGTCTTTATCAGCAACATAGCTTGCAGAGGGAAGCATTTAAGGGCCATGGCATGACTGTCGGTGTTTGGTGTCATGCCCTTTACATGCATCCCCAAGGCTTGCAAGCAGTGCTGCCAGCAGAGCTTTGGAGAGGCATTTAAAAGGTTTGGCGTGCCAAACAGCTAATAATGATAGATGCACCTGTTATTTAAATGTCTTCTTTGGCAGCAGATAATGCTCTCACTGCTAGCAAAGGCTTTGGGGAAACATTTAAAGGCCTCACAAAGCAATGAATGATGACACATCAGTTGCTTGGTAGGCTCACTCTTCCCCTGCCTTCTCAGCCACTGCCCGAGAAAGTGGGGGGGGGGTCATTTAAATGGTCTTGATCATGGCTGAATCACTGAATCTTAATTTGACCACTGCTGATTCAGCCCATTTAAATTAAATTCAGATAGGTCTGAAAAGTACTCTAACTAGCATTGAATTAGGTATTTTTCAGTTTATGTGAACTGAATTGTTAATTCCTAGTGGAAGGCAGTGATATCAGGAAATGTATGAATACCCTGAGGGGTGGGGGAATCCCTAGTTGTGCTGACATGGCTAAAAAAGGCTCCTGTTTAATTGCCATTTGCCTAATCTCAAAAGCTATCGGTTCCCAAAGTGGGGGCTCATAAAATTACCTTAGTTTAAGGCAAGTGGTTCTCACTGGAATGATCCAACAGTAGACACATTCCAAACCTTTACAAAAGCCTATCTGCCTATGAACTATTTGAAGGGAGACAGGTCCAACCAGCAGAATGTCAAGTAACTGGTGTTTCAGGGACAGTAAAGGGAAGAAAGAAAACATGCACGCCTGATACTGAAGAGAAAAAGATGGATGAGAATCCATTCCAGCGGCTGGGTGACAAAAAGCATGTTCAGAGGATCTATTCCCCAGGTTTACAGGAGTGCATAAGTAATCAATGAGAAGGAAGAAGAAAATCAGTTGAAGGAAGACAATCAACAGGTGATCATATGAAACTGCTAAATAAGATTATCTGGAGTTTCAGGGTTGTGTGCCATCAATATGGAGGTGAAACACAGGTTAATATTTATTTAAACAAGGCCTCAAAGACTGCTTGGTGTAATGCTTGCAATCTGGTGAGCTAGGTTTGATTCCCTGTTCCTCCACATGCACTTTGAAACTCAGCAGAGAAGTTAAAAGTGGGGGATAAAAACCACCTCTTCTTCTTGGCTCTGAACCAATGCTTTGAAACTGTGGACTAAGGTAGGAAAAGCTGGAGAAAGTAGCTAAAGCAGAACAAGCTGAATCTGAATCCAGACAAGACAGAAATGATGCTGATCAAAAATGCTGATGCTTAGAGGGAATGGACCAACTTGTAGCAGATGGAGCGAATTTGGCATTTGTAGAAGAGATTAAAAGCTTTGAGGTGCTCATTAACCACTCATGCTATTTGAATAGCAGGTTGACTAGTGGTCAAGAGTGCCTTCTATTACTTGCATCTGGTTGATCAATTCTCACCCTTCTTAGGTTCAGCTGACCTGACAATGTTGATCTATGCTTTTGTAGCCTCATGGTTACATATGTACAGAATCCTTTCCTTTAGATATGTAACCAACTGGCTGTTTCCCCATTGAAGAGAGTGCATATGGTACCACCAACCTTATCCATTGTAGCACCCATTTTGTGCAACAGACTACCTGAGAAAGTGAGGAGAGTGCCATCTTTAGAAATTGTATGAAGTGCTACAAGACTATTTTATTAACTAAGGTTTTTAATGGAGTATAAACTGCACACATTTCTTAGGGAGAGAGAGAGATATCAATATTTTGTTTGTTTTAAATGATGTTTTGATTATGATTAATAAATCACCTCAACATGAGGGAATGGGGGATATCTTAATTAATAAACATTATAATTGGGAGGGAGTCCTGTAAATGTTGAATTCTTACAAGACAGTTATTGTTAACTAAGATTGTTCTGTCAATGAACCGTAATTCTTAATGATACCCACACAATCTCAAACCTTTGCCTTTGGAATTTTATGGTTTCCTACTGTGTCTGGTCTTTTTTCCATTTAAACATAGCTTTTACTCTAGGGACCCAAAACTATATTCATAGGTCTTCCATCCATGCATGCCAAGAGTAGATTTATCAAGCTTCTTTCATCATACATGCCCTCAAAGCAGCAAATGTTTCTATGTAATAAAGTCACAAGCTGGACTCTACTCCCCATCCTAAACAGAAGAGTCTCTTGAGCATTGTTTCAGTATCTATAATAACAGTACTGTTTTTAACTAGCTAAGATGTAATTCTCCAGTACTTAATACTTCCTTTCTGTGTTAATCTTTTAAGTGAAAATGATAGGCGTTTTAAGTTACATTTCTAAGACAGAAAGTGTCCAGTCAAAAATGGCAAGGAATATTAGCAAGACATAATACTTTCTCAGCTATCAATGACCTTTAAAGAGAATTGTAGTTATTACCTTACAATATTCTCTCATTTATTACCTACCCCTTCACTGAATTCCAGTGCCTTTATGTAACAGAAATATAGATGCTTGGCTCCAAAATAGAGAAATATGATTTGACTATTATCATGGCTCCAGGCAGTCAAATCTAATTCAATTTTTTTCTCATTATGACAAATTTTTGAAGATGATGGTGGTTACTAGACCAAGCAGTTCACTAGAGACCATCAGACAAGCTTATATCTTGCGGCAAAATTGTCATAAAGAAGTATTTTCTCAGATCTAGCAGAAGTTCATTAAAGTGATTATATGTGCTACTGGGATAGTGATCTAAGTAATTACTGTTGGTAAAGTCCTTTATACTATGAGCAAAATGATAGCTATCAAGAATGATGCATAAAATTCAGAAGATTTCCAACCACTAAATCCTAGGTGTACAAACTTCTCTTAAGTGTAGTCCAATTTATTTAGAGATAATGTGTGTTTTCTACCACTTGTGATCCCCTGGATTCTGTTTTCCTGGTTTCAATTCTTTGCAGTATGTACAAGAAATACAATATGCCATAAATTCATCTGTAACTATATAATCAATAACTGCTTTATTTTCATATATTAATTTTTCTAAGTAGATATTTTAAAAACAAGAGTCATGCAGTACCCCCAAAAAATATTTCCCCTCATTCTTCTAATATTTTCTTCTTACTTTGTATATCTATACCTATGCATACTTGATTTTCATTAGACATGGCAGTGTAAACTAACCAGAACCAGTTACAGAATACTAGTATTATTCAGTGAACTCTGCCTTTCAAAACTGATTTTTAATGTAGTAAACAAACTAATTTAATCAAAATATATCTTGGGATAGAAAAGAGCATGCTAAAATAATTCATGAAAAATTACAAAATATAAGTTATTACAACAGATAAAATAATGAAATTTGGCCTATTGGTTTCAGACCTTCTGTTTCAACAGTATATAATGAAAGCAAATATTTCATTTTATTTTTAATGGAACCATTCCTTCATGAAAGGTCAACATGACGGTGAAAGTATAAATTTGGGGGGCTGGATGATAAAACATGTTGTATCTAATCTTCTGAGTGAAATTGGACACTCAAAGAGAATCTTTGTCCAAAGTGGCTTTTAGCAATACTTCCTTTGTGGTGAGGGTTGAGAAATGATTTTCTTATTTTGTTCAATAGCATTTTAGTTCCATTCTTTCTCCATAAATCTCTGGGTGGTTCATGGCACTCCCCTTTTTTATTTGGTTTGGTTTATTTTGTTGTTTTCCAGTTTAAATAGTCATTCTAAGTTGCATGAAATTTGTGACAGAATGCAAGGTGGCTATCATCTAGTGAATGGGGAAGCAAATAAGATCTTGCTGGGTTATTGGCAGCATTTTAGAAGCAGTTGAATTCCATGTGATCTATATTTCTCCTCATCTCCTTTTATGAGGCTGGGCAAGAAGGTGCGAGTAGACGGGGAAGGCTCAATGTGGCATTAGTCTGTGGCTTGTATTACACAGCAGGGGAGCCTAAGTTCTTCTGGGATCCTGGATGGAATTCAATGATCGGGTACCAGAATCACTAGGAGGACACAATCTCCATTACTGCATGTCTCAAACTAGTGCCTGTGAAGAGGTGGGGGAGGTTTGCTGTCAAGGACCACATTACCAACAAACACTGCAGGCTCAATCAGGCTGGAGGAAAAGGTGTCCTCACTGGCTTCCATTTCATGATAGGCTCCATGGACACAGAAATTCATACCATAAGAATTCACCCAAGAAATGGGTTGCGACTTCATCAAGTCAGGCTGCTATTGGAGGTTCTGGCAGCAATTAAGAGGTGGGATGGGCTGGGAGCTCAGGACTGCGTCTTCCACCTTCCCCAGACCAGTCTTAATAGACGAGGAAAGGGAAGCAGACTCAGCCCTGTGGTGGCTGCAATTCTTTATGGTGGCTTGGCTCCTTCACTGCTATGGCAACTGCTGCTGGTAAGAGCCACCAACTCATGTTTTCATTTTACCTGCCACTGAGTGGCTTTATGATATGGATTTCCAATGATTCCTAAGAGACATGACATGACTTCTGAGTTTCCCCTGATGTTGCACCATCACTGATTACTATCTTCCACATGTACCTGCCCCACCCAGACTCCTGGTTGCCAAACTAGTGGGAAATGAGACACAGTAATTCATACCATGATCACTCACTAAAGAATTCATAGAAACAGTCCTACAGTATTAAAATAGGGTCAAGAACTGAGAGAAGCTTTAATCTGAATTCTGTATCTTGAAACTCAAATGATAGCTTAGCCACTGGGTCATATATATATCCTTATCCATGGTTGCTCTTTGTATTTCTGAAACTAGCCCTGGGATGAAGCGAGTCCAGCTGTCTGAGATGGAGTAGAGCCAATATACAGGGGCTTTCCGCACCGGGATCCTTGTAGCAAATTGTTTGCTGAACGAAAAATCGCCATTTAAAATAGTGGAATTCGTCATTATGCATACCTGACTTTGTAGTGGAATCCAGTTGCGTTTCCATCGTTTCCCACAAGTTTCCGGTCTCAGCAAAAATCGCTAGAAAGGAAGCGCTATTGCCGAGCTCGTCCCGCCCCTGGCCGTCAAGCAGCCAATGGGCAGCCGTTAGCATGCTCCCAAACAGCCCCTTTCCCTTTAAGAAAGGTTAAAAAAAAACACCCATTGCAACGAATATGTGTTGATTCGTTGCAACGGAGAGATCCATCCAGCTGGCAGGTGTGTTTGAGCTGTCATTTCATCATTGCCACGCTCCCCCCGAGTGAACCCCCCCCTCACAGGCCCGATTTTCGGCTGAAAACAGTGTGAAAAATAAAGGGAAAATACATCAGCAAACGGGCTTCTCTGTTGGAAAGATTTATCCAACCCCAAACAGCTCCCACCCTCTGTTGACTGCCACTCGTCCTGCACTTCACAAGCACGCCTAACAGGGCAGCACTCTGGTGGTGTGCCTGGTGAGTGGGGGGGGGATTTCTACTACCCCATGGCCTGCAAGGGGTAGTAGAATCACAAACCCAGTGAGAGGCCTTCCTGGGCCCAGGGGCAGCGCCTGGCAGGGAGGGGCCTCTCCACTGCCCCTGGGTCCAAGAAGGCCTTTCGCCGCATCACTAGGTAAAAAGCCCGCTACATACTTCAATGCAAGAGGCACTAGTGGGGGATTGTTTAGGGGGGGAGGTGGAGCGAGGAAGAGCCAGAAAGGTGAAGTGTGGAGCAGGCTCCCATGCCCTCTCTTACCCGGCAGTCCTTGGGCAGGAGCTCCTTGGATGGGCTGGTGACAGACTCAGGACCACTGCGGTGGCAGGGTACAGCCAGCGGCAACAGCATGGGGCCATTGCAGCTGGCTTGGGGCCACAGAAGTCAGCTGCTCCCTGGCCACCTCTTCATCATGGCTGAGGCCTGGTCATTATCCTTCCCTTTTCTCATCTCTCAGCACCAGGATTTGTTTCATGAAACATTCAACTTGTTGGCAGGGCAGTAGTATCCCCAATTAATTTGTTCACACTTTAAAACAAGGACATTAAAACAAAGCCCAGGGCCCAGAACCAGCCCAGCCAGGACTCTTACCCAGTCCATCAGAAACTGGTGTAAGTAATGGAAGGCATGAGAATGCTTTGAGGGGGGGGAGCAGGCGCACAGGGTTAGGTGTGGGTGTGGTCAAATTTCTCAAGAAAAAAAAGGAAATGACAATGGTGGGGCTAAGAGTTTAAATTAAAACAGGGGGGAATGGAAGCAAAGGCAAAGAAGGAGGAGGTGTGTTTTTTCTCTCCCTCCTGCCTCCTCTGACTATAGCTTAGTGAGGATTGAAGACACCACCAGCAAACGTTATTCCGATCTTCAAAAAAGGGAGGAAGGATGACCCGGGAAACTACAGACCAGTGAGTCTGACCTCTGTTGTGGGGAAGATAATGGAGCAGATATTAAAGGGAGCAATCTGCAAACATCTGGAGGACAATTTGGTGATCCAAGGAAGTCAGCATGGATTTGTCTCCAACAGGTCCTGCCAGACCAACCTGGTTTCCTGTTTTGACCAAGTAACAGGTTTGCTGGATCGTGGAAATTCAGTTGATGTCATTTACTTGGATTTTAGTAAAGCTTTTGACAAGGTTCCCCATGATGTTCTGATGGATAAATTGAAGGACTGCAATCTGGATTTTCAGATAGTTAAGTGGATAGGGAATTGGTTAGAGAACCGCACTCAAAGAGTTGTTGTCAATGGTGTTTCATCAGACTGGAGAGAGGTGAGTAGTGGGGTACCTCAGGGCTCGGTGCTCAACCCGGTACTTTTTAACATATTTATTAATGATCTAGATGAGGGGGTGGAGGGACTACTCATCAAGCTTGCAGATGACAACAAATTGGAAGGACTGGCAAATACTCTGGAAGATAGAGACAGAGTTCAACGAGATCTGAACACAATGGAAAAATGGGCAAATGAGAACAAGATGCAATTTAATAAAGATAAGTGTAAAGTTCTGCATCTGGGTCAGAAAAATGAAAAACATGCCTACTGGATGGGGGATATGCTTCTAGGTAACACTGTGTGTGAACGAGACCTTGGGGTACTTGTGGATTGTAAACTAAACATGAGCAGGCAGTGTGATGCAGCGGTAAAGAAGGCGAATGCCATTTTGGCCTGTATCAACAGGGGCATCACATCAAAATCACAAGATGTCATAGTCCCATTGTATACAGCACTGGTCAGACCACACCTGGAGTACTGTGTACAGTTCTGGAGGCCTCACTTCAAGAAGGATGTAGATAAAATTGAAAGGGTACAGAGGAGAGCGACGAAGATGATCTGGGGCCAAGGGACTAAGCCCTATGAAGATAGGTTGAGGGACTTGGGAATGTTCAGCCTGGAGAAAAGGAGGTTGAGAGGGGACATGTTAGCCCTCTTTAAGTATTTGAAAGGTTGTCACTTGGAGGAGGGCAGGATGCTGTTTCTGTTGGCTGCAGAGGAGAGGACACGCAGTAATGGGTTTAAACTTCAAGTACAATGATATAGGCTAGATATCAGGAAAATTTTTTTCACAGAGTAGTTCAGCAGTGGAATAGGCTGCCTAAGGAGGTGGTGAGCTCCCCCTCACTGGCAGTCTTCAAGCAAAGGTTGGATACACACTTTTCATGGATGCTTTAGGATGCTTAGGGCTGATCCTGCATAGAGCAGCGGGTTGGACTAGATGACCTGTATGGCCCCTTCCAACTCTATGATTCTATGATTCACTGCTGTGGGTGGCAGCCACCATTGCACCTGTTGGGTTCATGTTTTTTGTTTTTGTTTTCAAATAGCAACCATGAGGATGGTTGGCAAGAACAGGTGTAAAGGTAAAGGTAAAGGTATCCCCTGTGCAAGCACCGAGTCATGTCTGACCCTTGGGGTGACGCCCTCTAGCGTTTTCATGGCAGACTCAATACGGGGTGGTTTGCCAGTGCCTTCCCCAGTCATTACCGTTTACCCCCCAGCAAGCTGGGTACTCATTTTACCGACCTCGGAAGGATGGAAGGCTGAGTCAACCTTGAGCCGGCTGCTGGGATCGAACTCCCAGCCTTATGGGCAAAGCTTTCAGACAGCTGCCTTACCACTCTGCGCCACAAGAGGCTCTTAAGAACAGGTGTATAATGTGGCAATTAACTGATGAAGCTACAGGACCAGCAAGATAGAGAGGAGGAAAGCCAGCATGTGGACTGGGAGGCAACTTGGCTATCTTCTACATGCTGATTTGAGGGAGAAAGACCTCTCAGTCTTGGAAACAAGTAGAGGGGCAAAGGGAAAGGGGGGCACAGCCTTGATGTTACCACCACACATCTGAATACTTGCAAAGCCAAGAACAGAGTGAAGGTTTGGGCAAGTGGGGGCTGTTGATTTTTCTTCTCCCAGTACTTGTTCTTAGCCCATGAGGGAAAAGGGGTCAAGGGAAGACAAAAAGTACCCCCTGGAGTTTTTAGAGTCTTTCCATCACACCTTCTGTCAGCCTCACTGCCTCTGTGGAAAATGCAGGAAGGATGAGAACTGGGAGTGGGGGGATCTTGAAGAACTTGGTTCAGACCCCTCCTCCTCCTGAGCCAGGACTCTATCATCTGGTTCACCGGAATCCAGTACTCAGACTGGCCCACCTCACAGAGTAGTGGTTAAGAGTGGTGGCTTCTAATCTGGTAAGCCAAGATTGATTCCTTGTTCCCCCACATGTAGCCAGCTGGGTGATCTTGAGCTCACCACAGGATTGATAGAGCTGTTCTGAATGAGCAGTAATATCAGGGCTCTCTTAGCCTCACCAACCTCACAGGGTGTCTATTGTGGGGAGAGGAAAGTTAAGGTGACTGTAACCCATTTTGAGATTCCTGGTAGAGAAAAATAGCATATAAAAACCAACTCTTCTTTGACTTGGTGGTGGTAGAGATGGGATGGTAGAAGGGGAGACCAGTGTGCCTCTTTGAGATTCTCAAAGCCAGGATGGTGGAAGAGGGTAAACAAAGAGTGAGTGACAGACTGTAGCCAGCTGCTGAGACTGAGAGTATGGGTGGGTGCTAAAAAACTACCTTATTTACTTGCAAGGATGATGATTCATCTTCTAAAAGTGCTATATGTGTAAAAAGTATCCAGTTTGTATAGAAGTGTAAGATACTCCCCCTTTTCATGACTTACCTTGGGGAAAAAACTAGTCTTGCATATGAAGAAGAGTTGGTTCTTATATGCCACTTTTCTCTACCCGAAGAAGTCTCAAAGCGGCTTACAGTCGCCTTCCCTTTCCTCTCCCCATAACATACACCATGTGAGGTGGGTGAGGGTGAGAGAGCCCTTATATTACTGCTGGTTGCATGTGGGGGAGCATAGAATCGAACCCATCTTGCCAGATTGGAAGTCAGCACTCCTAACCACTACTCCAAGCTGGCTCTTTCTAATCATACATCATAAGTATATGTTTAAATGCTTTGTGGTTTCCCTCTTAAATCAACTGCTTTCACTGTTAGAAATCAATTTTTGAGTAAAAATAATGATAATTGGGTTTGACCTGCATCCTTTAAAAAGCTTATATCTCTGGTACTTGACATTACATTTTATGGTGTGCATGGCAAGCGAAAGATGCACCCAACTGAACACTGAATTCCAGAGAATAGCTAGAAGATATAAGAATATCTTCTTAAATGAACAGTGCAAACAAATAGAAGAAAACAATAGAATAGGGAGGATCAGATATCTCTTCAAGAAAATTGGAGATATGAAGAGAACATTTAATGCAAAGATGGGTAAGATAAAGGACCAAAATGGTAGGGACCTCACAGAAGCAGAAGAGATTTTTTAAAAGGTGGCAAAATTATACAGAAGACCTATACAAGAGTGAGCTTAACATCGCTGATAACAACAAGGGGGTAGTCACTGACCTGGAGCCAGACATCCTGGAATGTGAAGTCAAATGGGCCTTAGGACGTCTGAGCAACAGTAAAGCTAGTGGTGGTGACAGCATTCCAGTTGAACTATTCAAAATCTTAAAAGATGATGCAGTAAATACTGAGATCCTGAGAGCCAGTTTGGTGTAGTGGTTAGGAGTGCGGACTTCTAATCTGGCATGCCGGGTTTGATTCTTCACTCCTCCACATGCAGCCAGCTGGGTGACCTTGGGCTCGCCACGGCACTGATAAAGCTGTTCTGACCAAGCAGTGATATCAGGTGGGCAATCTCCTGCCGCAACAGACAAATGGCACCCCTAGTTCTTTGGATGTCCTTGATCCTATATATATTTGCTGAAAGCCAGAAGGCATACAAAATAGCATACATTTTGTGTTTTGTTCTAGCAATTGTTGGGCATTATATGAATTTTCAGCCTCTAATGGCCAGACCTAATGTAACATTTAGCATCCTTAAACAGCTTTTTATATTGAATTATCCTCCAAATGTGTTTTGAATTCATGTTGTTTGAAATGCTTCAGCAGCACCTCCACGAAAATGAATAAAACAAAAATATATCCAGTGTAAAGACAATTCCTTTAATCAAGCATAGCTGGATCCACTGCACTGAAACCTCTTTTTGCATATTGTCTCTGAAATGCAGCACATTTTGCTTGTATTCTCTTAAATATCATTCATCTTTTATACATCCACCTGTCCAATTCATGAACAATATATTTTACAATATTGTTTAGTATGTTCAATTCACTTTAAATTTCTGATGTGCTAGCTCCAAGGATATTTCTTATATAACTACAAAATTATAAAAATCTAACATAAAACAGGTATACCTTATTAAGTGTAGAAAAGGAAATAAATTGAAAATGCTTTATTATAACATTCATTTTCAAAAATGTACCTATTATCCATATTTCTGAAATGTTGATTGTCAGTAGATATATATTTAAATAGCTTTCCCTATATCAGAACAGAATTTATATAAAAATTTATTTCAAAGATGCAAAGAAAAATAAGTTTTTTTTAGATTTGCCTCTCTTTTTTTATCCAGGCAGTTTAAACGACTCTTCAAGATATGCTGCATTTATTTTCATGACATACAGATTGAGGGGAAAAATCCTATAGAGGAAGTTTTAACTGATCATATTATCTTTGGACATTAAACAAAACCCTTCCCTGATAGAGTGATCTTATTTAAATACGGCTCAGTCCTCTTCCTTGACAGTACCTTTTCAGATTCCCTTGTGAAGCATGGTAGTGACATGAAAACAGGAAAAAAATATCCTCACAGTAATAATGTATGGAGTAAATATTCTCAATTCAAAAATGTATGGAGTAAATATTCTCAATCTAACATAGTAATTATAGATCAGGGGCCAATTTTCCATTTGGACATGCCTTCCAACTTGTTCCCTTATGCAGTCTTAATAGATACTGATTACTGTGTATACAAATGGCTTCATAAATACAGTATGACTGAGGCAATGTACACTGAGGACAATATTAAAATTCTGATACTATTATTTGGAATCTCTCAGTTGGCATTAAGAGAGGAAACTGGTCTGCAGCTGCTTCTGTTTTGTCTTCAGCTCTCCACAGCTCTGCCACATAAAACTCTGGTGAATCCTCTTCCCCCACTATGACCCAGGTCCGCCTTTGAGTGCGGACTTCTGCCTGGGGAAGGTCCGCCTTTGAGCTGAAATGATGTTGGTGAAAATTACCAATAATGCATGCCGCTGGCAGCGGCCAAGCACAAGTTTGATGCAAGCCGCTGAAAAAGCTGTGTCAGGGAAATACAGAAGAAAGCAAAGCCTGCCGGCTGGCGAAAACACAACCAAAAGCAGTGCCGGAAAGGGAGCATGCATAATTGGGGAGGGCCACTGCCACCGAGGCTGCCCTGTGCTCCATCCTGTGGTCTCCGGCCCCTCGACTGCTGCAGGCCACTGTGCCCTGCCTTGTCCTCTGCGTCTTCTGGCTCGCCCCATTTTCAGCAGCCTGGACGCACCAAGTGAACCTGCCCTATGCATTGTCTGCACATGCGCGTGCCCTCAGCAGCCCAGCTGTCGGGCACTTCTGGCGCAGTGGCCTGCTTAACGGGCTGGGTCCGGGAAGCCCTACACTGCGCTCCCGTCCCATTTGCTCTTCATTGCCGTCTCTTCAGCCATTGCCCCTGGCTGCTCCGGGCATTGCCGCCATGCCGTTCGTACATGGCTTGCCCCGTAGCTTCCTCCTCTGCATCTTCCATCAGACCCCTACCGGCCGTAGCGACGGCCATGCATAATGGGTCTAGGAGTGTTGATCTTTCTCTTAAGCATCTTCAGAGGTTGCTTGCTGCCATTTGGATATCAAAGGACCAGGTAGCAGCAGCTGTTGGCATAACTGAGATTGGGCCAACATTATTCTCAGTTTTGCTCTACTCTCTCAGCTAACTTCAATAGGTCCATAGCCAGATTTTTGTTCTGTTTTGGGGGATTGTTATTAAGGGGACAATTTAGCATGGTGGAGTTATACATTCCCACCAACCCACATGAAAGGACCGGGTTAGCATTCTGGGCTCAATCTAAGGCCAACTATGCTGTTCTTGGCCCCTGGGCCTCCCTGCCACATGAAGCCCAGAAACTATGCTGCTCTTGGCTTGGGGAATGGTCTTTTTCCCAGAAATTCCCAATGGCATGGCATTCTCTGTGGTCAACCCCATCACCACCTTTGGGGTCTGCTCAGTGTATGCACACTTCCCTGCCAGATGAAAGGAAACCCCAGACTGGGAAGTGATCCCTTTTCCACATGTCTTCCTTCATTCTCTACAGTCAGCATCTGGGGAGTAGGAGTGTGGTTGTGCATGAGACATGCACAACCAACCAACACAGCATGAGGTTGGCAGCACAGAGTTGCTGAATAGGACTGCAGGGAAGAGGTATTCTCAAGCCAGCCAATACACTGCTTCTCCTACAGCAGGAGGAAAGCTGATTGGAGCAGGGCATGTTTTGGGTAAGACAACAACCCTTTCAGTCCTCCATGGCTATAGGCCTGAACTTCACCCTCCTCTTCTTCCAGATAAAGATTGAGAGTAGGTGGCAGGTACCCTCACTAGATAGTGGTTGCTTGCTACCACAGAGGGCACCAGCTGTTATCAGCAAATGCTGTCTTGGCACAGCATTCATTTGCTGAATCAAACAAAACAAGTGAATGAAGGGTAATGGTATCCAACAAGAATCTAGTACAGGAGCACTGGAGGTCCTGTTGCCAAGTATCCCCTGCCTCAGATCCTGTACCTAGCGTTGCATGACAGGCATTCTTCCCCGATGCTGATACCAATAATCCTGGTGCTAGAAAATCATATAGCAACACCCATAAAAGCCTCTAAACTCTTTTATTTTACTCATGGCTTCTCTCACTCCAAATATCTTAAATGGCTCTGCTAGATATCTAAATATTAGACTGTGTGAATATTACTGTGATCTAGGTATCTGTCTGGGGCAATGTTGCCATGGAGGGATATAATTAATATCTCTGTTAATTGACGCTGCGGGAGGCACTTTAAAGAGGCAAAATATAATTACGCAACTTGGAAGCTGGCCAGTAAACTTATGGATAGCACCTCCTTAATGTTAAATCAAGTCCCACAAAATTGTTAATAACCTTAGCTTGTAAGCTTTAGAGTTGCCACCTGGATGGTTTAAAACTAGTTTAGCAAGTGTTGATTTTTGTTGTTGCATGGGAATACAGAATGTAGTCTGTTAGAATATTCTCTTGTTCAGGCTTCGCTGAAATGAATGGGAACAGTGCTAAAGAACAGTAACAGTTCTGGAATGTGACCCAGTTTGGAGAATTTTCCACTGAAATATGCCCTTTATACTCCCCCCTCTTCCTAACCAGATTCTCCCACCAAATTCAGCATTAATAATATGTTACCAATATTCAAATTTCTCCTTGAGCTTTCGAACTCTGCCATTTATAGCACAATCCTATATAGAGAACCACTAATTTAAATCTATTGATTCCAGTGCATTTAGATTGGAGCAACTGCATTGGATTGCACCGTTAGTCTTGTTTCAAAATTAGAAGGGACAGATTAAGAACCCTTCAAAAAAAAAGCATTAGAATAATAAAATCATAGAGTTGGAAGGGGCCATACGGGCCATCTAGTCCAATTCCCTGCTCAATACAGGATCACTTAAGGCATGCAGGCCAAGTATCTGTCTAGCAACTGCTTGAAGACTGTCAGTGAAGGGGATCTTACCACCTCCTTAGGCAGTCGATTCCACTGCTGAAATACTCTGACTGTGAGAATTTTTTTCCTGATAACTGTCAGATTTCTTCAGTTGCCCAGAATATCTAACCAATATCATTGTCCATGTAGTTTAAAGCCATTATTTATTTATTTTTGTTTTTTTAATTTTCTGCCACTCCCGGGAATGGCTCATGGTGGGTTACAAATAGTCCATCAATTAAAACCCCAATAAAACCCCATTAAAATATCAAACAGGACATAAAATACAACATTAAATCAGAAAATATGGTGGTATAATCCCCTATTCCCCCATATGAATATCCAGTCTAATAAGGGGAATTGTAAGAGGGGAGCCATAACCCTGACCATAGATGATGCTGGTGTACTTCTGCTTAGCACTGGGGGGGGGAGGGGGGCAATTAGATCTTCTACTCAGACCTCAGCCTCAGCCATAGACCAATTGGAAAAGGTCTGTCGTGTAGGCCTTATGGAATGCAGAAAGCTCCCGCAGGGCCCGCAGCTCTTCTGGGAGCTCATTCCATCAGGCAGGGGCCAGGAGTGAAAAGGCCCTGGCCCTGGTTAAGGCCAGGTGTGCTTCTATAGGGTTGGGAACAACCAACAAGTTGGTACCCACATAGTATAAAGCTATGCAGGGCTCATAGAGTGACAACTGGTCCCTCAGATATGTGGGTCCCAGACCGTGCAGGGCCTTGAAGGCCAGATTGGTATTAAACACAATGTAATATTTTCATAGGTCACAACAATGTGTTGGTTTTTTGTTCCTTGATGCAGAAAAGGCATCTGATAACATTCAATGGAGATTCTTTCTGGTGACTTTATAAATTATGGGTTGTGGAGATATGTTTTTGAAATTTATCTGACAGATATATTCAAAATGGGAAGCAAGAATCCTGGTTAATAGAATGCTTAAATGTGAAAAAATTCAGATACTGACGTGTACTAGATAAGGCTGTCCATTATCTCCTTTATTATTTAATTTTGTTTTAGAAACAATAGCAATAGGGAGAACGACTGAAGATGGTGCCATGCTAGCCCGGTTTGTGCTGAGCTCTTGAGCCAAGCAGAGGGTCAGGAGCAAATGCACCTGGCAGACCTGAGCAGATACGCGAATCTTGCTCGCCGGTCGCCCCAGGAACCGGGAACGGCATCCTGAGGGTCCTACAGATCCGCGGAGACTGAGTTCTCCAGATCGTCGCTGCCTGTGCTCAAGGTCATGATGGTGTCCTTGTTGTAAATAACCTTCTAAGTCTGAAACGACCAGCTGATCCTGCATTCTTCCCAGATTATCTCTTACCAGACTGACAGGAACTGGAGTCTGCGAAAGTAAAGACTGAGTTTTCTGTTTTCCCACCAGCCCTCCTCCCCCTCCTTAACCGATTTACAAGGGAATCCTTTCTTCGAATGGAAGGCAAGCTAGATAAATACACTCATTAAACAAACAAAGAGAGAGCTTAAAGAAAAGAGAGACTTTAAAGATTTGTTGGAGAGAGTTCAGTGGGGGACGCTGACTTGATACGGAGATCGACAAATTGATAATTTTGGATTGCCCGAACTCCCACGAGACCTCACAAGACTTTCTGTTTATAATCTGTGACTGCTTAGAACTATGGAAAAATTAACTAAGGCACAGCTTCTTCATTTGTTATGCGAAGGGAACTCAGAGATACTGAAAGCAGTCAACAAGGTGGAAAAGGAAATCCAAGACATTAAGAAAGAGCTCTTAGACAGAATCGACAGTTTGAAAAATCAGCTGATGAAAACACAACTCAGCCAACAATACATCAAACGAGAATTCAATGTCTGGAAGTTAATCAACAGGAGTGGGAGAGAGCTAGGAACATAAAAATCAAAAGCACCTTAGAAGAATTTGGGAAAACAGATTTAAGGAAGGAAAGCACCGAAAGCCTGGAAGTCTATTTAGAGCAGGAAGTGATTTTGATTGACAAAATAAACAGAGTCTACTCAAAGGCAACTGCACGCAGGATGCAATCAAGAGATATCCCTGTGCGACTTGACAACAAGAAAGAAACACAAATACTTCAAGACCTGCCAGCAGATACATCATGGAAAAGAACACAATTTCACCTTTTGCGACCACCTGAAGAATGTGATGAACAATGGACCAATTACTTGGTCTCTCTTAGGAAAGGCAACAGTAACCTTTAGGTTAAAGCCGATATACGATGGGAACTGACTATATATTATTTGGGAAAATAATAGATTGTACCCTTATAAGTATTAATTACTTATAAGTATTAATTTTTTTCTTTTCTTTTTTTCTCTCTTCTTTAAGATAATAACAGACTATACCTTTACATGTATCAATAATTACTTGCTCAGCTGGTTGTTTCTTTCTCTCTTTCTTTTTGTAAGCGCTTATATACAACAAAAATAAAAAATATTTAAAAAAAGAAACAATAGCAATTAAAATCAGACATACAATAGAACTTCTGTGGAAATATGTTAAAGGAGAGGAGTTTAAGATGAGAAGTTATGCTGATTACCTCATTTTTATTTTGACTAATCCTAAAATATTGCTCCTATGGTTATTAGATACTTTGAAAGATTTTAGCCTCTATGCAGGGTACAAAATAAACAGAGAAAAGACTAAAATAATGGAGACAGGGGCTTCAGAACAATTGCTGAAGGATTTAAAGAAGGAAACTAGGTATGAGGTTAACCTAGAAAATTAAATACCTGGGAGTGGTCTTAGACAAGGACTTGAAAAAACTTATTTGAAAACAATTATTTGCCACTATGGAAGAACATACAGGAAGACCTGCATCCTGGTCAGAGTGAATGGCAACTATTAAAATGAACATCCTACCTAAGTTATTTTTTTTTTAATTTTAAACAATTCTGTTGGGAATCAAGGCATACAAATTGCAAAGCATTATAAACAAATTTATATGGAAAAATAACAGACTAAGGATAGCTTTTAAAATTCTTCAGGATGATAATAAAAGGGGAGTACAAAGTGTGTCAAATCTAAAACTATATCTTCACACAGCAGAGTTACTATGGCTAAAAAAGACTGGATTATGGATCTGGTATTTGAGAAGTTTGGTTTAAAAGAAGGTTTATATAGTCTCTTATGGTCTACACATAATATCAAGAAAAAAGTCAATCTAAATTATTGGATACTTTAGTAAACATCTGGAAAATATACAAATAAAAATTAACATTTCATTCATCTCTGTTGAAATCTCCAATGGAGGCTTACTTTGACAAAGCCCCAGAATAACACACCTGACCTTGACCTGGGCCAGGGCTTTTTTGATCCTGGCCACTAGCTGGTTCAATGAGCTCCTGGAAGAGCTGAGGGCCTTGAAGGAGCTTTCTCAGTTTTATAGGGCCCGTAAAACAGAGCTCTTCCACCAGGTCTTTGATTGTGGCCAGGTTTCAGGGACAACTGGGACCCCTCCTTTGGCCAGTGCTATTCCACTCTGCAATCTTGTACCTGTGATGTTTTGACTGTAATTTTGGGAAGGATTGGGGATTATGCTGCCATTTTATGGGTTTAATGGTACTGGGTATTATGATTTCTTTTAATAGGGTTTTAATTTGTCTTCGTGTAACCTACCATGAGTCTTCCGAGAGTGGCAGGATAAACATCTAAATAATAAATAAATAAAATAAATAAGCTGAATACCACCAAAGAGACAGAATGCAGCAAACCAGCTGGAAAGAAACATGTCCTATGCATTCATCTGCACACTCTTGTAGAAGTTCTCTTGATTTTCTCTCAACAGTATCAATCCTGTCTTAAAATTCAATTCAGTGCAGAAAATTGTGTGTGTGTGTGGGGGGGGGGTGTTGGACAGTTTCTCTGAACTGTCTTCATGAACAATGGCTTTTGGGGAGGCGAAAAAAACAAATCATGCCAAAATTCATTCAGTTACTTCTCTTTCACCTGCCTTTTCTTTGTGCATTTCATAGCTTTTTTTTACCATCAACTTGTGCTACTGTTGATGTCCCCATATTCAAAAATATAAGCACTGATGTTCTTATCTTGGCATCAGTCTCCATGTCATCTGCCTGCCATATCATTTGATATTTTAATGATCTAAAAACTAAATTGTGCCACATTTAAGAAGACCAGAAATGAAAGAAGAACTTGGCTGGCTGTGAAAGGCAGAGCTTTCCTGAACCATTGAGACAGATGTTTTCACAAGTTGTCACTGTTTCCCTCTTTTCCCTTTGCATGTCGTAATGTTATGATCTCTGATCCTATCCATATGGATAGTAGCTTAGCCTGTTCCAAATGCCTGAAGCAGAGCTCATGTTTGTCATAGCAATTACGAGAAAAAGCAATGCTTCATATATTTCTATCAAGGAATACATTAAGAAATAGGACTTTAATCAAGAGTGGCATGTGTGCGTGTTTTATGCAGACTCTTCCACATGCTGTAAAAATTATCCACTTTGGGGACAAATGTCAAGAAGATCTGAAAAAGTAGACAAAGGTTTTTGTTCATTGTGGATGGCCCCTCACATTGCCTTGTTAACCAGGTCATGATCTGTACAGCCATCAAACTGAGCAAGCTTATAAAGAAAAGGAGAAAACGTGCACTCATCTTGACCTTATTCTAAACATCACTTATGTATACTAGAGCTAGGATAGACTGTTAACTCTTGAAGTTACAACAATGCTAAGCCTTCCATTACCTCCATTCTTATATTTAGGGGTTTCTCTTCATTGACTTGCAGCCTGTGGTCACGATGGAATCTGAAATGTGAACACAGCATACTTAGCATTTTACCACTAAAGACAAGATGGCAAAAAACTTCTTCCTTGTGTCTAGAGAGTTTATACTCTCCCTCAACTCATACTTCTCTGGGTCAACATTTCTTTTCCTGCTCTCCCCAAGATAAACAGATACAATTTAGGTTTATTTAAAATATGTGTCAGCCACCTTTATTCCTATGGAGGAGAAGGTGGCTGACAATGTTACAATAATACATGAATTCTTTAAAAGAACAACAAAAAATGTAAAACTACAATTTAAGACAGTTTTAATTAAAGTCCTAAATAAAAAAATCCAGCTGTTTCCAAAAGATCAAAATTGACAGGGTTAGGCACATCTCCCTGGAGATGTTCCTTAACCATAGGGCTGCCTCTGAAAAGACCCGCTTTTTTGTATCCAACAAATGAGCATCTTTGATTGATGAGACATTCAAGAGGGTCTCTTCCTGTGATCTTAATTCCTGGGTAAGAACATATGGGAGAAGACAGGCCTTCAGTACCCTGGTACCAAGCTGTCTAGGGCTTTAAAGGTCAGAAACAACATCTTGAATTGGGTTCAGGACTTTATAGGTAACCAGTTTAAATGCTGTAATATTGGGATCACATGGTCCTGACAGCTGGCCCTAAACTAGTCACAGTATTTTGCATGAGCTACAGCTTCCCCTCACTCTTAACTGGTAACTCTAGTAGAGTGCATTGCAGTAGTCCCATCTGGATTTGACTAAGGCACAAATCACTGCACCTTGTTCTGACTCATCCAGGAACAGATGTATCTGATGCAGCTGCCAAAGCTAGGCAAAAGCACTTCAGACCATTGCAGCCAGCTGATTTTCAAAGCTGTTTGCTGTGTTGAATAGCACTCCCAAGCTGTGAACCTGGATTTTCAAAGGGAATATAACTCCATCCAAGGCAGGAGAGATCTGCCTTGGATGTCCCAGCGCTTCTACTAATCCAAAGAATGTCAGTCTTGTCAGGATTAAGTTTCAGCTTGTTCATTCTCATTCAGACCATTACTGACTCCAACCACCTGTTCAGAACATCAATGGCATTACTGGAATTAGGTGGAAAGAAAGGTAAAGCTGGGTGTCATCTGCACCTTAGTCACACTACAGCCCAAACCTCCTGATGACCTCCCTTCTTCTTTTGTCTCCTCTAACTGAGGCAGCTCTCTCTCTCTCTCTCTCTGTATGTATGAGGGAGGGCCGTATTTGTGGGTGAGCAGGTTGTTGCCTGTTAGAGTGTGCTTTGTGTTAAGTATTGTTAAGTGCTTTTGTCTGTGCCTCATTGAATAACTGTGTGGTGTGGCAGTGAGCAACAGAGGGATTGTAATCCCTGCCCTGTGCTATGACCCTGTGAGCCTAAAGGCTCCTCTTCACCAGAGCCACAAGCCTTTGGAGTGAGCTGAAGGGAAAGAGCCAAAGGGCTCTTGTCCTGTGGTTATTTGTCTGGGGATCACCAAACTACTTACTCCTGAAGATAAAGATTATGAAATCAAGGAATCAATTTTTGGAAGATATGGATACTCAGGGCCCACAGCCAGTCACCTGCAAGGAGTGTGCCATGTTTGTTTTCCTCCCTGAACACAAGATAGACTACACTTGTCAGAAGTGTAAATTGGACTTTTAGAGGAGAAGATTAGGGGCCTGGAGGAGAGGATTACAACATTGCATAAAATCAAGGAGAGGATTTCATTTATAGGAGCAGTGCAAACCTGCATATGAAGGAAGATAACATTCCAAAGGAGAATGGGGGGATTGACTTCCTTATGGAGCTTCCCTTCACTGCTACAATGTGAGCCTGAAGGTATCAAGCCAGATGGCACTCAGAGCAATTGGATCTCAAGAACAGATTTCAAGTCCATACAGAGGAGATAGGAGTAGCATTGAGGTAGAGGGAGCAACAAAACAAATTCAAAGATAGAGTGAAGATAGTATGGAAACTTTGAGGAAATGGCATTTGAAGGAAAAGGAAAGTGTTGGTCATTGGTGATTCTCTGCTGAGGGGCATGGAACAGCCTGTGGCTAGGCATGATCCCCTCATTTGAGAAGTATGTTGCTTGCCAGGGGCAAAGATTAAAGATATGGGCAGGATGCCAAAACTGATAAAAACCTATGGATCCCTACTCATTTGTGATGGTCCATGTGGAAATGAATGACACAGCCATCAACATAATTGCACACATTAAGGCTGACCATGAAGATCTTGGGAGGCAGCTGAAATGAATGGGCACAAGTGGTTTTCCCTTTGATACTGCCTGTCAAGGGAAGAAGAATGAGTTGGGAGCTGAAGATAATGGTGGTGAACTGCCAGCTGCATTGGTGGTGGTGATAGGTGGGATTTGGATTCTGATATGATGGGATAGGTTTTCAAGGAGAAGACTGCTAGCACAGGATCGGCTTCACTTATCCAGTTTGGGGAAGAATGTGTTTGTCAGGAACCTGGAGATATTCATCAGGAGAGCTTTAAACTGATGATAGAAGTATAAGGTGACCAGATTGTCCCACTTTTGGAGGGACATCTGGGAGTACCTGGCAAATTGTACTTATGTTGAAATTAAAAATATATATTACAATACGATTTTTGCATTCTATGCGTTCTATGAAACTTTTTGTTGCTCCATATAGACCAAATTTTTAATCAAGATTTCCCCCCCCACCCCCGGTCAATGTTGTCCCATTTTACCATTGTTAAAATCTGGTCACCTTATACAAGTGGAAGGAAATGTCCAACATAGGGGCTCTAATGCAGGAGAACAAATACCGATAGCCCACTTGGGAAAGGTGGGTCAAATAGTATGAAAGGTAAAATGCTTCAGGTGCATATATAGCAATGCCCAAAGCATGGGTAATAAAAAAGGAAGTGCTTCTGATACAGAAAGGGATGTAGACATTACAGAAACTTGGAGGAATGATTCCCATGACTAGAATGCTAGTAGTGGATGAATATGAGTTGTTCAAAAGAAACAGGAAAGGTCAAAGAGGAGGTGGAGTGGTGCTGCATGTGAGGAGAGGGCTTGCCTGTCAAGAGTTACTAGAAGAGGAGAGTGACTCTTCATTGGAAAGTATCTGGGTGAAGATAAGGTGGGAGAAACAAAGGGCCATTCCGCACCGGGATCCATGTAGCAAATTGTTTGCTGAACGAAAAATCGCCATTTTAAATAGTGGAATTCGACGTAACACATACCTGCCTTTGTAGTAGAATCCAGTTGTGTTTCTATCATTTCCCACAGGGTTCCGGTCTCGGTAAAAATTGCTAGAAAGGAAGCGCTATTGCTGAGCTGTGTCCCGCCCCTGGCCATCAAGCAGCCAATGGGCGGCCGTTATCATGCTCCCAAACAGCCCCTTTCCCTTTAAGGAAGGTTTTTTTTAAAAAAACACACACACACACACCTGTTGCAACGAATCTGCGTTGATTCGTTGCAATGGAGAGACCCATCCAGCTAGCAGGTAATGTTTGAGCTGCCATTTCATCGTTGCCACGCTCCCCCCCCCGAGTGAAAAAAAAATCCCCCTCCCCTCATGGGCGCGATTTTCGGCCGAAAACAGTGTGAAAAATAAAGTGAAAATAAACCAGCAAACGGGCCTCTGCGATGCTCGTGCTTGGTGACTTTAAACAGAGGGACTGCAGCCGGGGAAGCCTCACTGGGTAAACGAAGGCTTGCCAGTGCGTTGATCTCCGCTCGCTTGGAGAAAAAAAAATGGCGATCGCTTCGCCGGAAGATCAGAGGAGAGAGCCAGGGGGAGGGACTTTGCAGAAACCACAACAATGGTAATGCACAGAACTTTCGTGCTAGTGTTGCAGATTGGTTGTAGGAGTGTAGTGCTTTCCGGAGGGTGAATCCACTTTTTGGGATTTCCCTGAAAGCGCTACAACGAAGCGCTTTTTGCGGATCGGTTTCAGGAGTGTTGCAGATTGTCAACGACGTTGTGCATAACGGCAAAACTGTAGCAATTTCAATTAATAACCATTGTGCTATTTTGGACGAATGCGGAACGGCCCAAAGAATTTAGTGGTTAGCATCTGCTACAGAACACCTAACCAGAATGAATATGTGGACACTGCCAACCTTAAGCAGCTTAATAGTTTATCTGGGCAAGAGGATCTTGTAATTATGGGTGGCTTCAATTTCCCTGATGTGTCCTGGGAAACAAACCCTGCTAAGGATCTATAGTTGGACAACTTTCTGACCTGCCTGGATAACAATTTCATTTATCAAATGGTGGAAGAATCTATGAGAAGCTCAGCCATACTCAACTTAATACTGACGAATAGGCAACAGCTGGTTGGTTGGAAGAAGGAGGTGGTATTACAAACATAACTAGGAAAACTAGGGTCTTAGAACAGAGTCTATATATCCAGATATACAGCGATAATACAGTGATAATGCCTATATAATGCCTACATAATGCCTACATATAATGCTTACAGTGATAATGCCTATATCTGAGACAATGGGGCATCCTGGATTACTTGGTTTGTGTATTTGGGCAGAAGACAAAACATACTTGGTTGTGGTTCCTTCTTCTTAAATGTGCAGTGATAATTCATTTATAATCTAGTTTAGATCTTTTTTGTATTCTTGAATGGGGTCTGAGTCCAGTTGTTATGCAGTCTGATTTATTCATGATGGCAATAGCTTCCGCTTTGTCTGCCTCTTTAATTATAATACATGGATTGCTCCTGAGACTGTCTATGGCCTTCCTTTCAGCATGAATGAGAATCTGGTATGTATGTTGTTGCTTGTTGATCACCAGTTTGGACCCTATGGTAACAGCATTCGGTGTAGAGATCCAGTGTGGCATTATGACAATTAGGAGGAGTCCATGTGGAGTCTGTTATTATGTAGCATTGACCATTTATGCACTGGAGGTTTCATGCCATGCTGCAGGCTGGACTTTTAGTCATGGCAGGTTTCCCCACTTCTTCCTGCACCCACACGGGGAAGAATTTTGCCTGGTCACCTCATCTACCTCCAATTTGTGCTCCTGCATGGGAACATGGGCAGTGAAGTTCCAAGTGCATAAACAGTCATTGTTTTGATGGTATGCGGTGGTAGGTATTTTGTTTGTTAGTGGTTGGAGGAATGGTAGCTCCAATAGATTGTGTGATGAGAAGTTGCTGCCTGCTTTTTCTTGTTAGAATCATAGAATCATAGAATCATAGAGTTGGAAGGGGCCATACAGGCCATCTAGTCCAACCCCCATCTAGCTCTATGCAGGATCAGCCCTAAGCATCCTAAGGCATCCAAGAAAAGTGTGTATCCAACCTTTGCTTGAAGACTGCCAGTGAGGGGGAGCTCACTGTAATTGTTGTGTTATTACATTTGTGTTATTGCATTTGAAAGTACTCCAAGTGTAGATGGCAGGAAAAGGCTTCCAGGTCCCCACAGAACTGGATCTTCTGTGTGGATTTCATGGGGCAGAATGAAAGACCACATGAAAAAAATATTTCATCTGCTGGATTAAGACTGTTCTGTGACAAGTTGACAATATTGTGGGAAGAATTCTTGTTATTAAGATTAGTAGCTTATAGGTTAGAGAGGTTTTGTTTTTTGTTTTTTTTGAGTGGTTGCTTCAGCAATTCCAATTGAGAACAGTAGGTATTTCCTGTGGAAATTTTGCCAAGCAGGTTCATTCCTTATAAAAATGTCCAGTTGATCAGCTTCTGTGTCATAGATCAGATGTTTAAGTAGTTTCCTAGAGAATGTGAGACATAGTTTTTTTGCATAGTCAAGAGGACCAGTGGATTCTAGAGGATCCTTAATTCTCAGGCACTTAAGCATAATATCCAGATGTTTGCATAAGAAAGTTCCATCTATGTCTTGATATTTTCAGTATTTTACTTTGGAATTTTCATGTCCTTTTTCAATATCCTTTGAAAATATATACCACTTGAAAAAACATTTTGTACCAATTTTTTCTTCATGTAAATTTGATACCTTTCCTTCATATTCTTATGGCTGCATAGATATCTGTTCTTTAAGGTTTTGCATGCACTTACTCATACCTTTTTATTCATGTTCATCTTGCACTTCTAGCTGGAGTAAAATCTTGTATATCCATGGTAGTAAATGCTCTTTTTGTTTTGTTTTATAATCAGCTGTTGAAATTCAGCTGCATCTCTTTGAATTCTACCTTCTGGACTCATGATCTCTTAGTCTTGAATAATGGTAATGTATCAACCATTGAATGTTTACACCTTCATCTTTAATACCTTTTCAAGACTTGATTTTTTCCTGACTATTTATAAATATGCCATAAATTAAAACTTATATGGGGTGGTCCAAATTGTTTTGTGGTACAGTTTGTCCCCAGCATCTATCTATGAAATTCTCCTGTGGCAGCTGGCACAAGAAGTGAGATTCGAACCAGGAAACCGCATATATACCCTCAAAAGGGAGCATCCCCTGACTGTGTGAAAGTATGACATGTGGCAGTCCAAGCCTTATTTCTGGAGTGCAGAGCTTTCAAACTCATCTCAATGTTTTAGACTGACTTCATGAATAAGTCACAAATAAGTAATGAATAAGGAACTGGGAACTGACTTCAGACTCCTTTCTCAAGCTGTGTAAATGAAAATGGATGTTTTGCAAGGAATCATTATAAACACATAGAACTAAATCATCCCTTGGGGTGAGTCGAATGGAGAGAGTTTCCCAAGGAATAAATTGGGCCAGCATATTGACAAATGTATCATTTATTCAAACAGTTTAAATGGATTTGGCAGGAAATGACCACTTGTCTGAAGAACATTGTTATTTTCCAGGGTATTTCAGTTTCTGTTCATAGCCTAATTTTCTTGTTAGTTCCAGGAGGTCTTGAGCACGTTCCTGTAATTCTCACTGTGAGCATGTGTCCAGTTAATTTAAATCACATTAAAACTCATTATTGTTTTCTTCCGGTCACATTGAAATTATGTTCTTAGGTTTTAGCTTTCAAACGGTGGCAATGCAACTTCACTCTGTTAGCCTATCATCTGGCTTCCTGCTTCACCGTTTAGCCTTTAGAGAATTGGAAGCATCACCCCATCACATCATTTAGTGGGATATGAGAACAAGCTTCCTAATGATGTTTTCATTTGAATTGCAAAACTTTGCCTTCATTTTAACCTACAGCTATGGAAAGCAGTCCAGTAGCACACCCATAATGTTTTTTAAATAGACATCTGGGCCATGGACTATAACAACATTTTAAGATGTGGAATAGCATGTTTCTTAACCCACATTAGTATCACAATTATATATATAGGGGTAATGAATAAATGTATTCTTCTTTGAATATGATAAATAACCTTCTTGAGTAAAGAATTTAAAAAATGAAGCACTGGTATTTTTTTTTAATTGAAGGTAATGGTTAATGGTCTGGGGGGGGGGGGCAGTATCACTTTCATTTTACTTCCTGCATACTGTGTTTGGAAAATCAGTATGTATAACCTCAAAATTTGTTTTTATCTTTAATGTAGATGTTAAAGTAGACAGCAGGGATGTTGCTGAGGTTTATAATAATGGATTTTCAGGATGGCTGGGTATCTTGACATATAATCCAACACTGACAGTTGCTGAGTCTTGTAGGGCAAAATCATAGCAACAAACTGAGGTTATAACTGGAAGCCACAGTATCTATTGTTAAAGCATAATGGCAATATAGGTCAGTATAGGGGCAGAACATGGTGACAAAAGGACAGAAAACCAAAAGAAAATTCTTTGTTCCACTAAGATAGATGTTGTTGCCATTATATGGGCTTATAAATCTCCTGCTTTAAGCAATATTATTCACAAATGATAGCAGGATCAAATTCCTACGAAAACCTTATGCTTTCAGTCCAACGAAATCAGGTGCAGCGACTGCAAATCAGCTTAATAGCTCTGTTGATGAAACACATCTGCTTCCTTGATGAGGAACCTAGAAAGGAATTGGTATCAAACCTTAGATTGTTGTGAGTCAATTGCTCTTGCTTATCAGCTGGTTAAACCAAATCACCTAGAATGCTGTCTGCTGTCCTACTCCTTATTACCATTCCTTTGTCATCCATCAACATGCCATACCACAATGGGATGGAGGCTGGTGCTGGGACAGGAAGAAGAAGAGTTGGTTCTTATATGCCATTTTTCTCTACCTGAAGGAGTCTCAAAGTGGCTTGCAGTCACCTTCCCTTTCCTCTCCCCACAACAGACACCCTATGAGGTGGGTCTGTACATTTTCCAAGCACAATACAGCCCCGTGTTCAACACGGCCCATAATTTCGGCCAGAAATTGCATGGGGGGGGTAACTTTAAGAGCGTATAAACGATTCAGCGCCAGCTCCTACGCCAGTGAAAAAGGACTTTCTGATACATTGAATGAACAAATATGTGTTGCTACAGGTGTTTTCGGGTTTTTAAAAAACAGTTTTTAAAGGGAAGCACGAACACAACAGTTAATCGGCTGCTCTGTTTGATTGACAGCCAGGGGCGGGAGGAAGTGCGGAAAAATATCACCTCCTTTGTTGTGATTTTGGTGAGACTGGAAACTTGTGCATTACGAGAACAGTGCTAGTGGGAGAGCCTATTTTCCAATAGAAACAGATGTGTGTGTTACCGAGACCTGCCACTATTGATTGCAGCGCTTTTCAATAGCGCACAGATTTAGCAACATTGCCCGTTTTGTGGAATGTCCCTGTGTAATTGTAGCAGTTTTGCTTGCCTAATTGATATAGAGAAGTCATCAAATCTGGGTGGGAAGTTGTGTTCAAAATGCATCTCTTAGGTTAGTCTTTATAAAGAAGCTTAACTTCAGTTTAGGGAATTAGAGCAGATGATTTCAAACTCCTCTTCAGCAATGTTGTTTCCTGCAGTAGCTTCTGGCTTTTCGCTGGGCCTGCAAAATGGAGCTCTTCCACCTGGTCTATGGTTGAGGCCAGGGCGAGAAGAAGATCTATCTCCCCCCCCCCAAAGAAGGAGTACTCCACCACTTTCCATCTGTGGTGGTCAGCTGTTCCCCTTGTCCCCCAGCGGGGGTAGGTGGGAGTTGGTTGCCACCGTGTTTTCTTGGCAGATTGTAATTTAACTATTGGTTTTAAGGGGATTTTAGGGGATTTTATTTACCTATTTTATCTGTAACCCACCATGAGCCAGCTCTGCTGAGATTGGCAGGCAATAAATTCAAGTAGTAGCAGCAGTAGTAGCAGCAGTAATATCACATATGAAAGAGCCTATAGAAGTGGCATTATATTGGAATTATACACAGTGTTAAAATACAATCGTTTTTTATGTATTTTTATCCCATTTTATGTATTATGAGTTTGCTGCCTGATTGCAATGAATATGGTCTGGTTTCAAGTGGCATCAGAAGGAATCAGAGTTTTTGACAAAAAAATGTAATTTAATGACTGTAGATGAATCCTGATCTTACACTAATTGTTAGGAGATGGTCTCCTGATAGCTCTTGAATGAAATAACTTACAGAGTTTGGAGATGCTGTCACCTTTCCAGCTGAGAGCAATGTCTATGATCAAAGTTCTGTGATCAAAGATCTGTGAGCAAATAACACTCCGCAGATTGTAAGAAAGGAGAGACAAAGCAGGGAGCTGGCTTAAAGTGAAGCACCATGAGATGCAGTGATTCTCATTATGAGGATCTGTTGCAATGTAAGAATATGTAGGAATATGCACTTATGAGGCATTTGTATAGCTGCAAATATTAATTTTAAATTTATTTTTAAAATATGTATCTAGAGCTGAGAAATCTCGCAAACCCTGGTACTTCTTGCTAGAGAGCCAGTTTGGTGTAGTGGTTAGGAGTGCGGACTTCTAATCTGGCATGCCGGGTTCGATTCTGCGCTCCCCCACATGCAGCCAGCTGGGTGACCTTGGGCTCGCCATGGCACTGATAGAGCTGTTCTGACCGGGCAGTGATATCAGTGCTCTCTCAGCCTCACCCACCCCACAGGGTGTCTGTTGTGGGGAGAGGAATGGGAAGGCGACTGTAAACCGCTTTGAGCCTCCTTCGGGTAGGGAAAAGCAGCATATAAGAACCAACTCTTCTTCTTCATATAATACGCCAATCTTGCCAATCATATAATAATTTCTTGGGCATATAAAGAAGATGTTGGATGTTTGGGGATTAGGTGATCAGCCTTTATAATATTTATTTAAATCATATTGAAGGGTGGCATGACCTGCTTCATCATGTTCAAGTAGAAACCCCAGTCCTTCGCATAAGCACCCAAAATGATCACTAAATGACTTGCCACTTGAGGTGTTTGAAATTCCATGCTCAATGCTTTTCTCTGTACTTTTTATTGTATCATTTTAGCAAATTAATGGCTTGTGTTGTACATTTTATAAGCAATGATAATGTCATCTCAGTGTGCTCTCAAGGTCCTTGCAGGAATTCTTGCTTTAAATGTCTGGTCTGGTGGGATCCATCATGGAAAGAACCACATTTTGGCTCTCCTCGCTCGCTAATTATTTCCATTTTTGAAAGTGGGAAGAGAGATGACCTTGGCATTGATTGCTAGAATGCTTTCAAGAAACTATGCTTTCAATAGTGACAGGTGCCTCTCCTCTCAGCTTAAAACTGACATCAGGAACTTGCATCAGTAGAATTTCTTATGCTTTGTTATAAGAACTGAACTAAAATAAGGATACATTTCATTCACACTTTTGCCACAAATGTGAAATGCCCCAATATTTGGAAATCTTTTTTTTTAAGATGGCATCAAAAATGGCTGTTTCATATGCTTCCTCTATAAACTCTAGGTAGGCACAGTATGGTTATCATATATTAAAATCTGACTGGCTACATGACATTGTCAACAAAACAATTCAATATGGGTGTAAGAAGCAGGGTTTCTAAAACAGACACTGTACATTTTGTGCTATGTCATTTTGGGTTGATGCTCAAAGTTGCCTCCTCTGGTCTCTATTATCTTTACCATAGATGATAGGGAAAATTAACAGAGCATCAACTTGTATAAAACATTTTTTCTCCACAATTACTCAGAGATATGAAATTGGGTCTATAAGGTGGTAATTTCCTGTCCAGAGTGGGTAAATGGGAAGTCTAGTAGAAAGCAGTCAGATTACAAGAAAATATTTAATTTCTTTCCCAGATTTTTCTGCTTCATTTAATCTAGAGAAGGAGTGAAAGTGGAGCAAAATAAAGAAAACTGCAGCAAAATAAAGAAAACCAATATTCCAGTGGATACTTACTAATTGTTGATGGCACTCCAGTGTGTATAAGAAATCAAATTTCAAATGGCAAGAATCTACATTATAGAATGGTAGAAAATTATAGAGAGAATCTCTCATCCTAATCCCATTGGTGACACTAACATGATATGTAACCATGCAATCTACCCTAGATATAGGCACCAGTGTGAATAACAAAGTTATTACATTGGTATTAAAATAGCCTATGTAGCTACAAAATCAATTTGTTTATGCAGAAAAGACCAAATTAGGACTCTTTTTGCATATTGTAGAAACTTCAGTTATGAGGAAGTAGTGAAAGAGGATCCATGAAAAATGTACTTTTCCTTTCATACTTTTTGAATTTCTCACAAAAGGAAGAGTTAAAGATACACAATTTTGGAAGAGATATATTTTCTTACTAAGTTAGATGCTGTAAGAAGTTGGGGTGAGAAGAGTGAGCACTAAAATATATTTTGCCAAGAAAACTCCCATTCAGTCAATTGCCAGTCTTCTCATGATGCTGTTAGCTGGCAGACCCCCCCTCCCACTGCGGGGTAGTTTATAGACCACCATTCAGAAACACCCTTAATATCACAATATTGATTTGCAGCACACCGCCTGAACAAAATAATGTGGAAACATATGAGCTGTTTCACTAATGGGTTCCTTCCCATCCAAAAGAAGTGCATACAGTACATTTGGCACAATGGGTTCTCTGAGAGCCAGTAATTTATCTTGTCAATTTGTCAATCTCTCTTTCCCTTTATGGCCACAGACCTCAATTAGCAGTTCCTAACAGCCTGTCCCACCTTGATAGCTTCCAGTCCAGTACTCAAAGGGTCATCCAGAAAACATTAACCCCCTTCTACTCAAGTAGAGCAATCACCATTATTGTCTATCTTCTGAGAACCTGTTGAGGTTTCTCCTAGACTCAGAGCATTGTCCACAGCTGAACAAACCCATGACATGTCTCCGTTGCTCATTGACACACAGGAAATCTCATCAATGCATTGTTTTAGGGGTTAGAATGTCAGTATAATCTGAGGTAAAATTTTCCCTTTAGAACAGAACATCTCTGTGTGTATGTTCTTGGATCTGATATTACCATACCTACTTGAGTTTAGGTCTCTGCTTTCTATCCATGAAGCACTGGCTATTTTGCAGCTGAATGTGCTGACTTCCCTCTCACATCAGATAGGAAATATTTTGTCTTTTTCACAAATGTCACCCTTGTTTTCTGTAGACCAACTGGTGTCTGTGTGTTTTACATGTTTTATGTGCTTGTTTATACTGATTTGATTCTCTCCAATAAAGAAAACTTCCAGCTTATAGCTGTATGGTTTACTTAGGGCCATTCCGCATGACTTAAATGTAGCAGAAGTCTTACCTTATGTAAACGCTACTAATTTAATGTTCTGCATGACATCACAAACAAACCGCAAAACTCCTGTGAAACTCCAGCAACAATTGGAATTTTATAGAGCTTAGGGGGAAATCCGGAAAAGTGGATTCCCCCTGAAAAAACTGCTATGCTTCTGAGCACAAGCGAAAGACATGTGTGTTCTCAAAATAGCGGTAGAAAGAATGTCCCTCCCTAGCTCTCGCTCCCAAGCTTCCAGAGATGCAATCGCCATTCCCCCCCCCCCCTTAAACCAGTGAAAGCAACAAACAAGCGAGGCTTCTCTGGCTGAAGTCCCTCTACAGAAGTGCTTAACAGTAAAACAAAGATCCCTTCTGCAATTGTCTTTAAAGTTTCCGAGCACAATACAGCCCCCTGTTCAACACTGCCCGTAATTTCGGCCACAAATCACGCCCGGGGGTGGGATTTTTTTTTTTTTACTTGAAGAGCGTGTAAACAATTAAGCGCCTGCTCCTATGCCAGCGAAAAAGGTCTTTCTGAGACAATGAATGAACAAATATTCATTGCTGCTGGTGTTTTGGGGTTTTTAAAAAACAGTTTTTAAAGGGAAAGGGGCTTTTCAGGAGCATGGACACAACAGTTCATTGGCTGTTCTGTTTCATTGATGGCCAGGAGCGGGAAGAAGCGCTGAAAAATATCACCTCCTTTGTTGTAATTCCAGCAAGACTGGAAACCTGTGGGGAATGAATAGACCGCTACTGGGACTTCAATATTCCACTAGAATTGAAGGTATGCGGAATGACGAAATTCCACTATTAAATATATTGTTTCTGCTTACTGCAAACATTTAGTAAAATTGGTCATTGTGCAGAATGGCCCTTAGAGTTTGTTAAGGGAACATCCCAGTATACAATAGGTGGAAATGCCAAAGTTCATAGAATCATAGAATCATAGAGTTGGAAGGGGCCATACAGGCCATCTAGTCCAACCCCCTGCTCAATGCAGGATTAGCCCAAAGCATCCTAAAGCATCCAAGAAAAGTGTGCATCCAACCTTTGCTTGAAGACTGCCAGTGAGGGGGAGCTCACCACCTCCTTAGGCAGCCTATTCCACTGCTGGACTACTCTGACTGTGAAAATTTTTTTCCTGATATCTAGCCTATATCGTTGTACTTGAAGTTTAAACCCATTACTGCGTGTCCTCTCCTCTGCAGCCAACAGAAACAGCATCCTGCCCTCCTCCAAGTGACAACCTTTCAAATACTTAAAGAGAGCTATCATGTCCCCTCTCAACCTCCTTTTTTCCAGGCTGAACATTCCCAAGTCCCTCAACCTATCTTCATAGGGCTTGGTCCCTTGGCCCCAGATCATCCTCACCGCTCTCCTCTGTACCCTTTCAATTTTATCTACGCCTTTCTTGAAGTGAGGTCTCCAGAACTGCACACAGTACTCCAAGTGTGGTCTGACCAGTGCCGTATACAATGGGACTATGACATCTTGTGATTTTGATGTGATGCCTCTGTTGATACAGCCCAAAATGGCATTTGCCTTTTTCACCGCTGCATCACACTGCCTGCTCATGTTTACTTTACAATCCACAAGTACCCCAAGGTCTCGTTCACACACAGTGTTACCTAGAAACGTATCCCCCATCCAGTAGGCATGCTTTTCATTTTTCTGACCCAGATGCAGAACTTTACACTTATCTTTATTAAATTGCATCTTGTTCTCATTTGCCCATTTTTCCATTGTGTTCAGATCTCGTTGAACTCTGTCTCTATCTTCCGGAGTATTTGCCAGTCCTCCCAATTTGGTGTCATCTGCAAACTTGATGAGTAGTCCCTCCACCCCCTCATCTAGATCATTAATAAATATGTTAAAAAGTACCGGGCCAAGCACTGAGCCCTGAGGTACCCCGCTACTCACCTCTCTCCAGTCTGATGAAACACCATTGATAACAACTCTGAGTGCGGTTCTCTAACCAATTCCCTATCCACCTGACTATCTGAAAATCCAGATTTCAGTCTTTCAATTTATCCATCAGAACATCATGGGAAACCTTGTCAAAAGCTTTACTAAAAACCAAGTAAATGACATCAACCGAATTTCCCCGATCCAGCAAACCTGTTACTTGGTCAAAAAAGGAAACCAGGTTGGTCTGGCAGGACCTGTTGGAGACAAATCCATGCTGACTTCCTTAGATCACCAAATTGTCCTCCAGATGTTTGCAGATCTCTCCCTTTAATATCTGCTCCATTATCTTCCCCACAACAGAAGTCAGACTCACTGGTCTGTAGTTTCCCGGGTCATCCTTCCTCCCTTTTTTGAAGATCGGAATAACATTTGCTCTCTTCCAGTCCTCCGGGACATCTCCAGTCCTTAAAGAGGTTCCGAAGATGATGGACAAGAGCTGTGCAAGTTCTCTGGAAAGTTCTTTGAGTACTCTTGGGTGCATTTCATCTGGACCAGGGGATTTGAACTCATCCAATGCAGCTAAATGCCTCTCGACAACCTCTCTATCCATGTTAACCTGCCACCCAGACACTGTCCTTTGGCTACGGCCATCTCTAGATGTGCCTAAACACTTTGACCTGTGGGAAAAAACAGATGTAAAATAGGCACTAAGCCTTTCTGCTTTCTCTGCATCTTCCGTTAGAGTTTGTCCACCCACACCCAACAGTGGGCCTATTGCCTCTTTTACTTTACGTTTGCTCCTCACATAACTGAAAAATCTTTTCTTGTTACAATGGGCTTCCCTGGCTAATCTTAGCTCACTCTCAGCTTTGGCCTTTCTTATGATTGATCTACAGTGCCTAGTAACCTGTAGGTACTCTTCTTTAGAGCTCTGTCCTTCCCTCCATTTCCTGAACATTTTCTTTTTCTTTCTTAGTTCCTCTTGAAGTTCTCTATTCATCCAAATAGGCTTCTTAGAGCTCCTGCACTGTTTTCGTCTTTCTGGGATAGTCATTGATTGAGCATGCAATAGCTCCTGTTTGAGTAGCGCCCACCCTTCACATGCTCCTTTCCCTTCCAGCATTCTCGTCCATTGTATGACACTCATCATGTCTCTGAGTTTATTAAAGTTTGCCCTACGAAAATCCAACATCCGCGTCTGGCTACAAGCTTCCTTGGCTCCCCATCTCAAAAGGAATTCTATGAGGACATGGTCACTTCCCCCTAGGGTCCCCACCTCCTTCACCTCATCCACCAACTCTTGCCTGTTGGTCAGTATTGAGTCCAGTATGGCTGAACCTCTTGTGGGTTCATCTACCATTTGATAAATGAAATTGTCAGCCAGGCAGGTCAGAAACTTGCATGACTGAGGACGCTTCGCAGAGTTTGTTTCCCAGCACACGTCACCCATGATGACAAGGTCCTGCCGCTTGGATATTTTCTCAAGCTGCTCACAAAGTGCAGCATCCACATCCTCTCGTTGGTCAGGCAGTCGGTAGCAGACACCAACCACCACACTGTTTGTTTTCCCCTCGCTTATTTTCACCCAAATGCTTTCCACTGTAGATATGCTCTCCTTCACTAGAATTTCCTGACAGATAAGCCCTTTCCTCACATACAGTGCCACTCCTCCACCTCTTCGATCTATTCTGTTTTTTCTGAACAGTTCATATCCATCCACCATTACATTCCAGTCATGAGAATCATTCCACCAAGTTTCTGTGAGGCCTTCTAGATCATACCTTTCCATCAGCATGAGAAGTTCCAGCTCTTCCTTCTTATTGCCCATGCTTCGGGCGTTAGTATAAAGACATCTGAATCCTTTTACTTTTGGTTCCCAAAAACTGGCCTTGCCAGTTGGGCTGCCTCCGATCGTTTTCCTTCCATACACTCCCTATGTTGATCGTCTCCTTCCCCTAGTGACTTTAGTTTAAAGCTCTCCTGATGAATCTCCCCAGGTTCCTGCCAAACACATTCTTCCCCAGTTTCGATAAGTGCAGTCCATCAGGTGCTAGTAGGCCTTCCTCAAGAAAGCCTATCCCATGGCCCCAGAAACCAAATCTCTCCTGCCGGCACCAACTACGCAGCCAGTGATTCACCTCCATTATCTTCCTCTCCCGACGCATTCCTCTTCCCTTGACAGGCAAGATTGAAGAGAATATCACTTGTGCCCCCATTTGCTTGAGCTTCCTCCCCAGATCTTGATAGTCTTTTTTAATAGGAGCGATGGCATTCAGGGACATGTCATTCGTTACTCCCTCTAAGAAAGTCTCCGATTAAATTGCTAATTTCCCCAATTTGGGTAACAATGGTAGAGTGTATTTATTTTGAGATGGCCTGAAGATTACTATGCACTCCACAGGTTCTCTTTCACACTACCAAGCACAGCTATGAAAGAAGTCAAATAAATATTTGGTTATGGGCCTGTCAGTGTTTAGCACTGTTTATAACTAGCCACATCAGTTATATCTTGTGATGGAGCTTATGAGATGCCTTGTAAAATGAGTTATAACCTTTTCCACCCTTAATATCAAGCAGAAGATTTAAAAACAAGATCAAGGTTTCTTTTATAGTGAGGAGGAAGCAAATTGCCAATGTTCAGGACCAGCTTTATGCAAATATAACATTGAAAGATAGAGATATGAAGATATATCCCTGTCCTGCTTCAAGAACCTCTAAACCTTATCTTACTCAGCTTCTATGATCACAGCTTCTATGATTATCTGTTGCTGGCTTTCTCTACAGGCCATCAGGATACAAAGAGGACTGGCAGATATGAAAAAGGTGATAGAGTTATTTCTGCCCATCACAGATATTGTGACATATGAAGAGCCCTGCTGAATCAGACCAGTGGTCCTTCAGCATTCTGTCTTACACAGTGGCCAAGCAGTTATTCTGGATAACTCATTAACAGGGAACAGAGGCTAAGTTCCTCCATCAGTTTTGGTACCTAGAATTGGTTTTAAGAAGTTTATTGAATCTAACCATGCATTTTCCTGTAGTTTCTATGACTAGTGGTCACTGATTCTTCATGAATTTGTCTTATTCTCTTTTAAGGAAATGTATTCTTGTGTCTCTTGTGGCGCAGAGTGGTAAGGCAGCCATCTGAAAGCTCTGCCCATGAGGCTGGGAGTTCAATCCCAGCAGCCGGCTCAAGGTTGACTCAGCTTTCCATCCTTCCGAGGTCGGTAAAATGAGTACCCAGTTTGCTGGGCGGTAAACGGTGATGACTGGGGAAGGCACTGGCAAACCACCCCATATTGAGTCTGCCATGAAAACGCTGGAGGGCGTCACCCCAAGGGTCAGACATGACTCAGTGCTTGCACAGGGGATACCTTTACCTTTACCTTTATTCTTGTGTCAAGAAATTGTGTTATCAGGCATGGTCTGCCAACCAGCAGATGAGGAGAACAGAGTTACTATAGGAGAACATGAAAACAGTATAGCAAAGCAAAAGAAAGAACAAATTGTGTGGCCAACTATATCTTAGGAGTGCAATGAAAAAAAGGGGGTGAAAACAAAGTGTCTTTATTGTGTTAAGTAATGATGAGAGTTGATGCTGAAAGCTGAGTTGCACAAGGTTTGGGTATAACCTAGTTTCAATTGAGGGACAGGGACCAGGGGACCACTGTTGGCAATACTATGGGCCGTTTCGCATAGCGTTAATGTTGCTGAAGTGTTACCATTGTGTAACGCTATTTATGTTTCTTATTCACAACATCGTACACAATCTGCAACACTCCTGCAACACTCCCGCAAAAATCGCTTTGTTGTAGTGCTTTTCGGGGAATCCACAAAAGTATGAGCTGACTAAATGACTAAATTCTAAATTCTGAAGGATACAAAAGTGGATTCCCCCTTAAAAACCCCGCTAGACTCTTGAGAACAACCTGCAACACATCCGAAAATGACACCTGCGTTCTTAGTATAGCGGTAGCATGTCCCTCCCTAAGGTTTTTCCCCTTAAACCAGCAAGAGCAATGAGTAAGCGATTCTTCTTTGGCTGAAATCCCTCCACAAGCAATTGTCTGTAACGTTTCCAAGCACAGTACAGCCCCTCGTTCGACACTGCCTGTAATTTCGACCAGAAATTGCACGGGGGGGGGGGGGGATTTTTTTCTTTAGCTTTAAGAGCATGTAAACGATTAAGCTCCAGCTCCCACGCCAGCAAAAAAGGACTTTCTGATACATTGAATGAACAAATATGCGTTGCTACAGGTGTTTTCGGGTTTTTAAAAAACAGTTTTTAAAGGGAAGCACGAACACAACAGTTAATTGGTTGTTCTGTTTGATTGATGGCCAGGGGCAGGAGGAAGTGTGGAAAAATATCGCCTCCTTTGTTGCGATTTTGGCGAGACTGGAAACCTGTGCGTTACAAGAACAGCGCTAGTGGGAGAGCCTGTTTTTCGATAGAAACGGCTGTGCATTACCGAGACCTGCCACTTTTGATTGCAGCACTTTTCAATAGTGCTCAGATTTAGCAACATTGCCCATTGTGCGGAATGGCTCCATGATTTCACTTCTAGGGAAATAACAAAAGTGACACCAGTCCTCTCTAGGAATCACTAAAAAATCCTAGAGTTTAAAGTAATTCCTAGAGCGAACTAATGTCACTTCTTAGTTTTCCCCAGATGTGATACCATGGCATCAAGCTAATGGCAGTTTTGTTTGTTTATTCAATCCATGATACTCAAAGGTAGCAGGCAATCTACAATCCTGACCAGGGGCATGGCAGCCATAATAAGCTAAACTTTATATATGGAAAGGGATCACAACAACTCATAGATTGGTGATACATTAATTCACTACTAACATGTTGTGATTATGAGTTTGGTACCTTTTAATTCATGCAAGTATCACAAGAAGGGAGGTGGAGATTTGTGTGGTATAGCCTGATCTTTTCAGTTCTTGGAAGCTATGCAGGGTTGGTACTTGGACTGTAGACCATCAAGAAAGTTGTCTAAAGATGAAAGTAATGTCAAACCATACCTGCATCTCACTTGCCTTGCTATAGTCAATATACATGTTATGATTTAATAGCACTTGTGTATGCATCAGTAGAAGAAGTTCAATTGATTTTAAATTTGAATTTTAAATTGATCACTTCCCACAATTTTGTTGCTATTTTTCTTCAGTTTGTTATGCAGCATATCCACTAAGTTGTGAGGGAAAGTTATTGCAATTCTCAGAATGAAATTGTTATTCATGTCTCCTGATTACTAATTGTAATTTATAAAACAATACCTTATCTCCATATGGCTGCGGGCATAGGTGCTATCATAAAAAGAGCCCAAGTAGGATGTAAGACTCAGGACACTGATACCTCTTTCACAGTGGTGCTGCCACTGGCTCAGACTTCATGCTTTTTTTCTAACAGAACAGCAGCCAATCACTAAACACTATTGTTCAGGATATTTTGAGAAGGGAGAGAGCCACACAGTTGCATAAGTGATATACCACTTCCAGTCATAGAGGCATCAGAAATAAATGCAGAGGTGCAAATTACAAAACATGCAGTTAATAGGGCTGTCAGGAATCCAGACTGGCCATGGATTCTGGGGTTTTTTGGGTCGGTATCCTGGATGTGGAATTGGGGTCACTGTAGGTTGGCAGGTAGTTGTGAATTTCTTGCATTCTGCAGGAGTTGGACTAGATGACCCTGATGAATTAAGAGTTTTTAGGGTTGTGGTTGTTATTTTTTTTTAATCAGGGTTCTCCTTTTCATGATCATCAATGGAAAGCCTTTTCTAATACATGAAAATGTACCCATCTGTACTCTCAGCATTTTCTATAATACATCTGATCAGGAGATTTGATTAATTAAAAGGTGGCTTACACATGCAGCAATAAACAGTTTTTTTCAGGAGTGATATAATAGAAAAGACTGAGCATACATGGAAAACGATAATTATTGAGTGCAGGATAACAGCCTGATTTACAAATCTTGTCTCCTTCCCTGTCTCCCTGCCTGTTATTTTATGCCTCAAAATAATTAATTAAATCTGACTACTTTCTTCACTGTTAATAAAGCTAATCATTTAAATGGAAATGGCATTTGCCCAGTGCTTTCCTCCCATTCGCCTTATGTAAAATGAAAGACTAGCAAATACTCTATGAGTCACAAGAGTGGAATCTTTGCTGCCTTATCAATAGACACTGTTCACAGATTCATTTTATACACTCCAAATAAAAACTTTCTCTGCCATTCACATGCTGCAGGAAATAACATGGCAACTTCTGACCTCCAAGATGAAAACTCATTTTGTATTAATGTGAGCACCTCAATTCTGAAAGAAATGAGTACAGCTTGAGCAATCTGACTTCTTTCCTAGTGCTTATTTTACTGGCAAAAAGAGAATGGGGGGCAAATGGAATGGGAGTGGAGGAGCAAAAATGACTAAATTCTGAAGGATACTTAGAAATATTTCCTGAATGAGATAACTGTGTTGGTTGCTTAGATGATAATGCCAAATTACTCGTGGTAGGAAATCCATAAGCCAGCTCTGTCAAGGGATCCAATACCAAATTTACATATTAAAAGAAACACTTCGTATTTTATTTTTGTTTTTTGGTTTCAACAGTCCAGTTGCATTATTATACATTTCACACAAAGGCTGGAAATGTAGTGAAAGTAGAAGTGTATTTGAAAAGTTCAGAATCAGAATACCTTTATTGGCATATAACAAAAAATGACATAAAAGAGGAAGGTGGGGAAACATTTTAAAGCATTAAGCATTCTACAGCTGTACAAACTTGGCAACCGACTCAATAACTGGAGAGTTTTTGTTTCCTAATAGGAAAATGATCTTAGTCTCATCATCAAGTCCTTGTTGTTTAGAAAAAAAGTGGGTTGATGAATTGCCCATGAATAATGGCGTAGAACGGACAATGGAAAAACACATGTAGGTTAGTTGCAATGCAACCAGAATTACAGGGCCATATTCTTTTAGAGCAGGATCTTTTTGTGAATTTCCCTTGAAGAACAGCAGAAGGGAGAGCATTAAAAATTGCTAGCATAAATGCTCGCCACATTTGGGGAGCTGTTAAGTGGTAAAACTATGACACAATGGCTTGGCAAAAGTCCCAAACTCAAAGGAAAACATGATCCTCTGGCTGTCTCACTAAAATTGTGTAATTCCATGTCCAGTAACCTATACTTTAGAAATCCATATGCATGGGATTCAATTGCCATAAATAATCTAAGGAGACGTAATCATTTTAAAAGTTTACAGCCTGCCAGCCTATTCTAAGCTCATTGTTATACACTTGATTAGCTCTTCTCTGCAGGGCATATCTTGACCTGGTGGGGGTTACTTTGAGGGAACACAGAGCACTTTCAGAATGATACAACCCAAAGAAAAAAGGATCCTCTCCTCCTACATTCAATTCTGTGGTTTTCTTCAAAATCAGAGGAAACAAATCATTTGGAGCAATGGTTTTAAAAAGACTGATGCCACTTCCAATCAACATGAGCTACAGCTCATTTTTAGAGCTTATTCTGTGATAGTGATGGAAACAAAGAAAATAAAAGATGCTTTCCTACCACCATTGCATTAGTGCAATGACATCCAGCAATGCTGTTCCACATGAAAAAGTTCTTTCTAAAAAAGCAACAGCCCCAAGGAAAGACTTGTAAACATTTTGCGAGAATGCTGTGACTAACTCCATAATAATTACAAAGATGCTGCATTTCCTTGAGGCTTCTGATGGTCATGTTTGTGTAAATACTTCTCACTATATGCATCCTGAAGAGGTGGACAGAAAAGTTGGAGATATTATGCTGACTACCAGCCTATTTGCTCGTAAAGCCAGCCATTTGAGGGCTCTGTGTTATTCAAAGTACCAATATCTCAGTGACAGGCACATGATAAGAATAGGGCTGGTTCTTAGCATCTCAAACACTGCATCCATCCATATAACTCAAATTAAGTTCTGTAATTATCCACAAGTCATTGCTATGGAAACCTGCACTTCTTGTGCAGAAAATGTGACATAAAATACATGAACGGAGGGTGTGGAAAAGTATGGTATAACTTGATCTCATCAGAGTTCAGATGTTAAATGGGCTTAGGATGTAGATAGAAGAATATCCAAGGAAGACTTGTAGAAGAAAGAACTGACAAACCACTTGCCTTGAAAACTCTATGGGATAACCCTTACACTGCAACTTGACAGCACTAGTCAATACATAAATCTGAATGGGGAGGATATAAATCCCTTGAAATAATTATTACAAACTTGATTTGTCCAGAAAAGAGCACCACTGCAAGGATCAGTGTCTACTCACAATAGTCTCAAGATTCTTCAGCCGCCATCTCGATGAGGTGTGTCTACTTCATGGCCTCATTCTAACCACCATTGTTCTAGTATTTGCCCTGTGGTGAAATACCTTCCACCTTGGTTTCCACCTTGATATTTTATTGACTGGGGGATTCACAAGTCCTAGAGGCTTTAAAGCTAGTGAATGATCAGTTCTTAGTTATGTAAATGGATCTGGTCAAAGTAAGAGCAAAAGGTTTAACATCTCACATTTTGCTGAAATGTCACCCTTGAAAGAGGACAAATATAGACAGCCAAATGCTAGGTAGTAATTTATTTCTCTCAAAGCATGAAGACCTGAACACCTCCAAATGTGGGGTATACAGTCAAAGGCGAGATTATAAATTATCAGGACAAAAGGAAAAAGGCTATTTTCTCTCTTGGACTCTTCTACACACAAGCCACCAAGGTACCCCATCTTGCCCACATGTCGAAGGGCAATGGGAGAAATCTCAGCTTGAAGAGCTAAGGTAAAAATGGCAGTAATGACACAAATGACTATCCTATCCTAATTAACCACAGTTTAGGGAATGTATAGAATGTAGGGTAGGAAGACTTTGCTAAACCAAAAGTGTGTGTTTGTGTTTATGTTTGTGTAGTATCATTTTTGGGAGGTTTTTGCATCCTTGTTTAGCGTGCTCAAAAATACTATTATGGGCACTTCTACACATCTGTAAACTGTGTTCTGCAGTATAAATAAAAGGCTAAGGGGTGTGGGGGTGGGTTCAGTCCATGATGGGGGGGCAACAATTGGCCCCTTGGCCATGGACAGACAAGAGGCAAAGTGCCTTCCGATCAGCCCCTCCACTTGTCAGTCCGCGGCCCAGGGACCAATCCGGAAGCGCAAGCAGCCAGGGGCCTAGGGGCCAATCCGATTGGGCCCACATCAGGACAGACCAGAGTTCTATCCAGTCAGGAGGCTCAAAGCACCTCCCAACCCACCCACCCAGTCCAACCAGGGGCAATCTGGAGACATCGCTACTAGTCTGCCCCTGACTGCCAGAAGGAGAGGAGGTCAGCATGGCTGCCAAGGGGGATGAGAACAGAGGCTTGGACAGGATGCGCCAGCTATTTTTGCCCCAAGGCGATGTCATGTCCAACTGTAACTTTGCCTCAGAACACTGACAGAGCTGTAAGGAGGCTGGTGAGTGGGCTGCCTCCCTGTCCCTTCAGGCCTGCTGCAAAGGAGCCTCTGACAGGCCGTGACTGAGGGGAGGAAGGCCTTTCCAAGAGCAACGCAGGGGAGTCTAAGGGCATGGGGATGGGCATTCCTTTTGAGGGGGAGAACTTTCCCCTTCTGCCAAACAGTTGGCTGACAGGGAGGCCACAGAAAAGCCCCTTCTCGCTTAAAATACTGCTTTGGCTGGCCATGCTGCTGGAGGGAAGAAACAGCCAAGCAACTCTTTGCAGATTTGAGACCTACCACACAGGGTTGTTGTGCAGGTGAAACTGGAAGCTGTTGCAGAGGTTCTTTTGCCTCCTGTTTCAAGTCCACAGCAACCTGCGTGGGAGACCTTAAATGTTTTTTTCTTCTCAACCATGTCCGAACTCCATAGGAGCCTTTTCTGCCTGGACAGCTGATCTTTATACTCTGCAGATGAACTGTAATTCCAGGAGCTTTCTAGGCTCCACCTGGAGGTTGGCTACCCCTGGGTTGGAGATTTTCCTGGAGGTTTGGAGGACGGCCTTAAAATAGTACAATGACTCAGAGTCCAGCCTCCAAAATAGGCATTTTTGCCTGCAGAGCTGATCATTATAATCTAGAGATGAGCAGTAATCTAGAGAGGATAGTAGAGGCTCACAAACTGTGATTGGGGTGGAGTGGTTATGGGTGTGTCCCTCCTGGGCTATGGGCTTTGGCCAGCCCTTACCAGCAACTGTTTGTATTTTGAGGTGCAGAGAGACAAACAGACAGACAGACCAATATCAATCCTGCGAGTCTGGAAAGTTCAGGAAGATCTGAATAAAGAATATTTACAGCCTGAAACTGTAAATAGTGAACAAGTAAATGGCTGGAGAGACATGGGAACTTAAGTGATGTATTCCAAGCTTGGCCTAGTAAATAAAACCTCCTATGAACTCAAAGACATAAGTGGCCCAGAATTTCAAGTGTAGTTGGCTTTACAGGAAAGTAGACTGTGAGACTTTAGGGGAAACTAGGAGATCCACTTTTATTAGGCAACGACTTGGCCTTGCAGACAACAACAGGGACTGCAGTTGCCAGCAGTAGGTCTCAGGCTTCAGAAGAGCAAAATCACCAGCCAAGCAATCAAGTGGATTCTGGGGCCATGTGCATTCCTTTTGAAGGGGTGCATGAGGGGGGGGGGGGCTTTCCCTTCAGCTTGCTTAGAGATGAGCTGTACTTCCAGGCATTTCCGCATTGAACAGCCCTGAATTAGACCATGTTAGACCCTGCATAAAAAGATGAAATCTGGTTTTCTGGGGATTCCTTTGCTGTGGGGCAAATGAGGGGAAAAGTCAGGACTGTGCCTGAAGAAGACAATTTTATTGCAAAAATGGATGAAAAAGTTGACCCTTTAAAAAGGCAAATCTGAGCAATATCACTAGTGCAGAAACAGTCTTAGCTTTGTCAGTGGAAGTTGGGTTTGCTACTCTCCCAAAAGTAAGGGAAAGAGATACCAGAACTGCATGTGTGTGTGTGTGTGGGGGGGGGGGGGGGCAGAGGTCTTGACTTCTCAGGATCCGAAGAAAATACAGGGCTTGCATGTCCAAATGACTCTGTGTAATTAAACCCTTTATGCTGAGAACTGTTAACTTCCCTGATCCCAGGTTTCTACCTTTAAATTGTAGTTCCTTTCAGTAGCATAAAAATAATCTGTTCATTACAATCTAGTGCTAACATATAGCCCATGTACATGACAAACATTATCTATCAGAAAGTCATTTATGAGGTGACAGACAGTTCCTGAGAACTATTATTAGGAACTATGCAACTCCTTGTGTGCTTGCATAAACAATTACATCATTTCATCAGTGAGTTAATTTAGCTTGTAATTATATCTTAGCTTGTTGTCCTTAATAACGTTGCAAAGTGGAGAAACGTTATCAAAATAGATTAGAGAAGCAATTCTGCTTGCATTTTCTCAGGCAGAGCAGGTGGCTGCAATGCAACTTGTGTGCTTGCTCAATTTGAAGAAATGCATTTTTTGTGGGAGGTTTACCATGAGTTTTTGAAGATTCCCCCCCCCTCTGGGCAGACAACAGGCAGGAGGGGGGGCAATTCCATTGCTTTCCAGCCTCACCTCAGATACCCTTTTGGAAATGGAAATAGGTCTAGCAAGAGACAATGGAATGATCAAGCTCCCCCTTCCCAGCCATCAGGAACAGAGATTTGGTGGAATTAAATACCCGTAAGACTGGAGACTTCAGGAAAAAAAAATTTTTTTTGTTCTAGAATGATAAAATCTTGAGAGAAGGGGGAAGCTCTCTTTGGGGCTGCTTCCACTGAAGAAGTCAGAATTCTTAACTGAGGTCTGGAGAAGGCCATTGCCATGTGCTGGTATGAACACCTGAAATATGCTTCAAGGTAATGAAAGCTCAGTAGAAAAACTGGTAATGTTGTTCTGTAGAATGTTGATATAGTGGTTAGGAGTGCCAACTTCTAATCTGGCAAACTAGGCTTGATTCTGTGCTCCCCCACATACAATCAGTTGGGTGACCTTGGGCTTGCCACAGCACTGATAAAGTTCTTCTGACTGAGCAGTAATATCCAGGCTCTCTCAGCCTCACTTACCTCACAGGGTCTCTGTTGTGGGGAGAGGAAAGGGAAGGTGAATGTAAGCCACTTTGAGACTACTTTGGGTAGAGAAAAGCGGCATATAAGAACCAACTCTTCTTCTTCTCCACTCCTCCACATGCAGCCAGCTGGGTGACCTTGGGCTCACCACAGCTGAAAGTTCTTCTGAGCAAACAGTAATATCAGGGCTCTCTCAGTCATACCTACCTCACAGGGTGTCTGTTGTGGGGAGACTAAAGGGAAGGTGATTTTAAGCCGCGTTGAGACTCCTTCTGGTAGAGAATAGCAGTATATAAGAACCAACTCTTCTTCTAAACTAAGAAGCTTGCCTTATATATCTGCCAAAACAGGGGTGACAGACATGGTCTGCAGGCCAGAATTGACCCATCTAAAGCTCTTATCTGGACTGAAAGCAACTGGTTAATAATTCTGTTGCAAAGATAGAGGCTGTGCATTATGTACAGAGTCCGTACTAATGCTGCCACAGAATTGACTTGTAGGCTCCTCAGGTTCTACAGGGTATTTGCATGCTTGTTATGATTAAGGGGAAGTTTAGTGAAAATGGTTTTAAAAGAATACAATAAAAAATGTCAACAACATAACAACAAAGCTAGTTATCCACTTGGTTTAATCCAAGTGGTCTATTTTTTATATTGCCTAAATCAAGCCAGGCTCTTTCTCCATCTCATTTTGGGTACATCACAGCCTTTGAATGATATGCACACAGAACATCCAGATAGGTTCTGACTCCTCCTGTCCCAATCAGCATTTACCCATTATTATCCGAATCTCACTTACATGTGTCCAGAAACATATATATTAAGACCTGGGAAATCAGCTGACCAGCAAGAGGTGGGGTAACTTAACGTTATAAGACCAATTTTGCCTGTGTTTACAAGATCAATTATGCCCTTAAGAACTCAAGGCAGACATGTTGGTAAATTGCAAAATAAGAAGCATAGGCTTTATTAGAAAGAAAATAATAAAAGAATAAATATATCTAACACACCTAGCAAGTAATCGTATAGAGAAGAAATCAGGATGGGGAAAAGAAGGTTCAGTATATTTACCTATCCTGAAGAGTGGTGAGTCAGAGGAAGACAACACGAGCCAGCATGAAGGGAGGTTCCATTAGGTCCTGAGTTGGAAGGCACTCAAGGTAGCTGAGTGACGCCATTGTTTATCTGGGCTTTTGGGGAGGGAACTGTGACGTGGCCTTAGGTGAGCACATTATGTGATTTTTCATGTTGGGCAATGCCCTGGCCAGGTCAGGAGATGGCCATTGATGGGCTTAGACCAAGATGTTAATGGATCTAAGAAAAGGGAGCCATCATGTCTCAATAGGTCTATCTGCTAGGATCTGGGGAAGAAATTTCCCCTGGCAGAGGTTCCAAGGACGAGTGAGTTGCCTAGGAGACGCTGGGCAAACAGGCTGGAGCCAATCCAATTGATCAGCAATACAATGGGGTGGGGTGGGGGGTTAGGAGGAGAGCAAGATTTGAATCAGGAGGCACCTGGGTCAGCCAGAGGCTGTCATTCTGAACCTATGGCAGAGAGCAAGTTCTCTAAGATGGTGTCTGGCCTGCATGGCAGACTTTAACAGTATTCTGGCTTTGGCTCAAGCCTATACTACTGAGGGGTGCTGCTGGTTATAGAAGACAGTGTGCCAGTCTGTTAGGCAGGGGTCCTGCCATACAAAGCACCATAACCCAAATGATCAAATGTTCATTAAGAACCAATCAATACTACCTTAATGGAAAATGCCAGAATGTGGATCACCCTGTATATTCCTTCCTCCCGAATTCACAGGCAATTCACAAGATGTTATGTATCCTTAGAAGGCATAAAGGTCCAAGCTCAAGAGATAACACCAAATGGGCCATATCTGGAGGCAATTAGAATTATAGATTCATAGAGTTGGAAAGAGTCTCCAGGGTCATTGAGTCCAACTGCCTGCACAATGCAGGAACTCACAACTACCTGGCCGCCCACAGTGACACAATTTCATGCCCAAGTGATCTCCCCACCATAAATCTCCAGAATTCAGCCTGGCCTGTAGGGCATGCACCTACCATCCTACAGTGGTAATCAGCAATTCCCTGGGTATGCAAGGAAGAACCACAGGAGACAAACACTGGCATATCCCTTCCTGCCCACCCACTCACAGTCTGCCTAAGTTCACAGAAACAGCCTTTCTGTCAGATGACTATCTAGCCTCTGCTTTAAAACCCGAGGAAGTCTGTTCCATTGAGGAACCACTGTAACTGTCAGGAACTTCTTCCGGATGTTTAGCTGAACATACTTTTGAATTAATTTTAACCCATTGGTTTTGATCTGATCCTCTGGGGCAACAGAAAACAACTCTGCTCCATCTTCTGTATAACAGCCATTCAAGTATTTGAAGTAAACAAAATAATATTGTTAATTGGGTTTCCCTGTCTCCTTTATAAAGGTTATATCTTCTATATTAGTATTGTCAACTTTACCCTATTGTCTCAAAAATTACAGCAAGGTGGTTATTTTTTTTTTACTATACATATAACAAAACCACATGACACAAATATATCTGTCTTAATAAGAAAATGTAAAATAAAAAAAGTCTGCCTAAGGAAATGGCATGGAGAGTACCATTGGTAAAACAGTGAGAATCACTCACCTGAACTCTGGGAGGTCATGCTAGAATGCTGGAAGGCTATGTTTCCTTATTTTATCCAATTGTATTTAATCCCTTTGGTTTTCCTTGTTATGTCCTTTTAGTAACCCTGTTATTAAAACAAACACATCTGTGAAATTATATTGAGGCTACCAAAGGCTGGGTGGAGCCATCACTTTTAATACCCTCACTTTCCACTTAATAAGTTTTGATCTTGCTCTACATTCTTGCAGGGTACATTGCACTATGCCCCATTTAGCGCCACATAATTTCAGCTAACCACACTCCATTTCTGAAATCATAAAGTTGTTATATTACAAATGATTCACATTACTTTTCCATGTTATGTGTGTGTTAGGGAAAGGGGTTTGAAAACAGTAGCAAATCTTTGAGTTCCAATACTAGGAAGAGTCTGTAGCTGTGACTGTATTGTTGGTATTATCAATCTTTGATTTATCAATATGTTACCATCTGACTCATCCCAAATACAGAAATCCATGATAGGCACGCATAGATGATAGCAAAGAAAGCTCTGTCCAAAACACATATAAAGGCAAAGGAGACTTCCTAACCCTAAGAATATGTATTGGCTAGGACAAGTCAAGACTTATTCAGCCATGCGACCTCTCCCATAGAAGCAATCCTAAGAATTTATGTATAAACAATATGAACATGTTGTTTATTATTGCCATTCAACAGAAGTTGACAAGTCATATCTAGACCACCGCTTAAAAAATAACAAAACGTTCTTATCTCAGTCTATTAATTGGTCCAAAGTAAAATTCCTCTTATCTGTTCAAGCCTTCCATTTTAAAAAGTTTCTTTATAATTTTTCAATATGTATTAATAATGATATTCAGCATGTGAAAATGGGTCAAATGTATATGATCATGATAGATATGGTCTAATTGCAGAAATTGCAGGAGGAATAGGATTTATTTTAGCATTAATAGAACTTAATGCATTCTATTTAGAAGAATTGTTTTTATATCCTGCTTTTCATTGCCCTATCTCCTTTCCTGTACCTGATAGAAACCAAGGTTTGAAGACTGGCAGTACTGTTGTGGTTGCCTAGAAATAACTACTGAGGACATTTATTATAGCTGCTGCTTCTATTATTCTTTTAATAGATTTAACATTTTCCCACCCAGATTTGTCTGCGAAACTATAGCATTTTCACATTTGTAGAAAGATCAGTCTTGTCTTTACATGGCCAGATTTAAGTACCCACAGATGAGACAATGTTGATAATTAGATGTACTGACTAGGAATGGGCATGAACAGGGACAATGTGATTCAGTTCATGGTTTGTGACTGAATCATGAAGCAAACCATGAACTGAACTAGGAGGTTTCTTTATGAACTTAACTGGTTCATGGTCCCATAAACTCAATTGAAAGGGACTGCAGTCCCTTTAAACAGGATTTGCAGAAAGTCCCAAAAACAGTTGAGTGGTGGGGAGTGCTTCATCACTGCACATATATTTTTGGGCAGTCTTGCAGAAGACAGCTGAAAACAGCTGAATGGTAGGGAGTATTGTGTTTATTTATTTGTTTGTTTTTTGTAGATTTTGCATAGAACAGAAAAGAGGGGTTTAAAGCAACTCAGAATCTCTTTAAATCCCTGATTTCTGTTCCATCCATAAACCACCATGAACTGCTTGACATGTGTGGAAGTTTGTGACAGTAGACCCGTCATAATCTTCTGCATAGAAACCATAAGCAGGACAAAAATTGTGACAAATTTTGCTTGTGATTTGTGCCCCTCACTAATGCCGACAATGTTGGATTATAGTTGTGTTTTATCTTTACTGTACATCAACTTATATCATAAGTCACCTTACAAGTCAACCTGAAAGACAGAATAAAATAAATTCATACATATAGAATATTGTGTGCGAGTATATAAGAGTGAAAGTAAGAGAATGTCACTGTGTATATCAACTTTCATTCAAATTTTTTATGCCATGGAGGATGATTATCATTTCTTCATAAAGTTTTCTTTTTTTTCATGCTGAATGGATGCTTCTCTAGCATTATGAACAAAACAAAATCAAATCATACTCTAATATCCCCTTCAGCAATTGAAGTGTCATCAGCTACTTCCTTTGGCAAATTTTGCTGGGTTGTTTTCCTCTCCAAATTTTCTGACTGATGTGAAGGCTCATGAAGTATCGTATTAAGATGTTCCATCATGCATTCAAATATGTGTACCTAATGTGACCCAGACAATTTGAAATACTACATCTTTCAAATTGTAAGGCATCAAGCAGTAAACTGAACACAGTGGGGTTTCTTGAGAAAGAAACATGCTAAGAAACTCCATTTCATAGATTTTGAAATCCTTCTGGGATATTTCATTTTTGAAAATTCTGTGTTCTTTTAAAAGCTGCGATCATATTGTGGAACCTCCCTCAACAGTATAGAAACTTACCCTGCAAAGAAGAGAACCCAATAATTGTGATTATCCCCCATATTCCTTTTCAAATGCTGAAACAGTATTGGACCCTTGCCCAGTTTTCAATGGACAGCATCCACTGTCATGACACCATGACACCCAAGATTGACACCATCTTTCTCTGTCACCTGTCATTGGGATGCTCTTAGGCCTTATAATGGGAAGGGATAAGGTGTTTTGTCCTGACTCCCAATTCCTTGTCCGTGAAGCTATGTTCTAGTCACAAGCCTTTCAGTCACATCTCCGGTCTTTGCAAGAGCCTCCTTTTAACCCTGTTTCTTTCCCTCTGACCATGCCTCTTCTCTCTTATATCTCTAAGTTCCACATCTCACTCCTGGCTGTTTCCCATACTCTCCTTTATGGCAATGGGCCAAGCATGCTCCGGCTTCTTCTCTTGCCCCAGGTGCTACTCTCATGCCTGCAGCTCCACTTCCAGTCTCACAAGGTCTGCTGCTTGGTCTGCCTGCTGATTTAAGTCTTCTGGGTCTTCTAAAGGCCATTGGAAGTCTGGCCTGCCTCATCTTCATGCCACTTTCCCCCACCACCCTGTTCTCTGACTGCTTGGCTGTTGCTTGGCCCCGGCTTATTCTCCATGCCTCAGCTGTGGCTGGGTCCAGGGCTGCTGGAGTCACCATGGGACCCACGTTGCTTCTGCTGCAGGTCTTGCCTTTTTCCCTGTTGAGCTCATGTACCTTCCCTCTGGTAAGGATAGGACTGCAATACTGGACATCCACAAGTTGGTCCTATGAATACTGTAATATCTAGTTTGACCTTCAGCCTAACCTACCTCATGGAGTTATTGTGAAGATAAAATGGAGAAGAGAACCAATGCTGTTGAAAAAGTACTATAACCAAGACAAGTATACAAGTGATATCCCTTCTAATCCCCTTCCTTTACATGTTATATCGTGATAATTAACTCTATATCACTACACCACACCTAGTGTTTTGTGCTTATGGAAGGGTTAAATATGCCCATTATATAAAAAAAGAGCTGGTCAGTTACATGTGCCCTAAGACATGTGTATTAAGTCTTGGGGAATTCGCTGAGCCGCAAGAGATGGGGTAACTTAGCGTTAAGGATTGATATCGCCTGTGTTTACAAGGTAATTCAACCCTTAAGAACTCAAGGCAGACAATGTAGGTAAACTGGTAAAAATAACAAGAATAGCCTTTATTAGAAGAAAATAATAAACGCACAAATATATTTAACACATCTATCAAGCAGTCATATAGAGAAGAAATCAGGGTGGGGAAAAGAAGGTTCAGTATAATTACCATTCCTGGAGAGTGAAGAGTCAGAGATAAATGACATTAATCAGCATAAAGGCAGGTTCCAATGGGACCCAAGTTGGAAGGCACTTGGAGTGGCTGTGTGAAGCCCATGGTTTATATAGGGTTTTTGGGGAGTGGCTCTGAGGTAGCCTTAGGTGAGCACATGATGTGATTTTCCATGGGTCAGGATGTTAGGCAATGCCCTCGCCAAGTTTGGAGATGGCCGTTGATGGGCATAAACCAAGGTGTTAATGGGTCTAAGAAAAGGGAGCCATCATGTCTAAATAGGTCTAGCAGCTGGTATTTGGGTAGAGATTTCCCCAGGTAGAGGGGCAAAGGATGAATCATGTGCAAGATAAAGAAGTTTGCCGAGGAGCCCCTGGACAAACAAGTTGGAGCTGGTCCACTTGATCAGCAATACAGTGGAGTAGGGGGTTTAGAAGGAGAGCAAAATTTGAGTCAGGGGGCACCTGGGTCAGACAGAGGCTTTCATTTTAAACCTATGGCAGAGAGCAAGCTCTCTAAGATGTAGTCTGGCCTGGCTTGGCAGACTTTAACAATGTCTTAGCTTTGGCTCAAGCCTAGATTATTGAGGGGTGTTGCTGATTATAGAAGATCATGTGCCAGAACTTAACATAACCAAATATTAGACCACAATATTCTGCATGGTCTCTCATGACTTTTCTAATCAAGACAGGGCAGTGCCATCCTGCTTTTTCAACTACTTTGTGAGATAGGCCAGTCTTGTGGATAGTGACCAGAAGGTCACCTTGTTGTTGTTTTGTTGTTGTTATGTGCGAAGTCGTGTCCGACCCATCGCGACCCCATGGACAATGATCCTCCAGGCCTTCCTGTCCTCTACCATTCCCCGGAGTCCATTTAAGTTTGCACCTACTGCTTCAATGACTCCATCCAGCCACCTCATTCTCTGTCGTCCCCTTCTTCTTTTGCCCTCAATCGCTCCCAGCATTAGGCTCTTCTCCAGGGAGTCCTTCCTTCTCATGAGGTGGCCAAAGTATTTGAGTTTCATCTTCAGGATCTGGCCTTCTAAAGAGCAGTCAGGGCTGATCTCCTCTAGGACTGACCGGTTTGTTCGCCTTGCAGTCCAAGGGACTCGCAAGAGTCTTCTCCAGCACCAGAGTTCAAAAGCCTCAATTCTTTGACGCTCGGCCTTCCTTATGGTCCAACTTTCACAGCCATACATTGCAACTGGGAATACCATAGCCTTGACTAAACGCACTTTTGTTGGCAGGGTGATGTCTCTGCTTTTTAGGATGCTGTCTAGATTTGCCATAGCTTTCCTCCCCAGGAGCAAGCGTCTTTTAATTTCTTTGCTGCAGTCCCCATCTGCAGTGATCTTGGAGCCCAGGAAAATAAAATCTGTCACTATCTCCATTTCTTCCCCATCTATTTGCCATGAATTGAGAGGGCTGGATGCCATGATCTTTGTTTTCTTGATGTTGAGTTTCAAACCAACTTTTGCACTCTCCTCCTTCACCCGCATCAACAGGCTCTTTAGTTCCTCTTCACTGAAGAGTCACCTAGTAACATAGAAGAAGGTCACCTAGTAACATACATAGCTGGGTGGGGTTTTAATAATTTAAATCATTAACTTCTGCAGCCTAGTATAACTGCCTAAGCATTACACCACAATCCAATTCAGAAATAAGGGAAGAAGCACAGTGGCAAGATTACCAAGAGCAAAGTGGACAGCTAAATATAACATGGAAATTAACAAGTGAACAATATTTCCTTGAGTTCAAGGAGCAAGGCAGGCTAGACATTTAATAAATAATAAATAAATCTCTGACAGCCCCCAGTTTGAAACAAGAACTAACACCTGTTGATTAATTGTGGTAAAAAATGGTCAGTTTTGTTATATGATGACTATTTTGTAGTTTTGGGGAGAGGGAATACTATCATTAGTGATTATACAGGAATGGCTGTACTGAACAGACTTTGGATCCTCAGTATGAAGCCTGAGAATGTCTTCTGTGCTGAAATATGAGCAGCTTCAGCTTAATTTAAGAAATTGTTAACACAATTGAAAAGAGAAAAAATCACTGTCATTTTGATAGCATTTTATTTTCTCATATTAATTAGCAACTATTGCAAATAACTCACATAGGGTATTCACATTACTGCTCTAACCCAGATATTACTCATTGTCGTCCTGGGCTGATTCTGCACTTACTTTGTTTCACAAAATCATTGTCAAAATTGGGATAATTCAGAATTAATTGATAGTAGTTACACTTGGTTTATTCTGTTGTGTATCCTGCTGAATTCAGATCGATTTGAACTTGGGTCTCTATTCCTCCCCATTGAAACAAAAAGTGTTCTCTACTCAGTTGTGGAAACTCAGAAGGGGGGGGGGGGCAACCAAGTGCAGCAGGAGCCTCTTTCTTTCTTTCTTCTTTCTTTCTTCTTTCTTTCTTTCTTTCTTTCTTTCTTTCTTTCTTTCTTTCTTTGAAAGAGGTGGGCAGTGAGGAAGAGGATTGTAGGCAGCAGAGGAGGAGGAAAAAACCAAGAGGCATATCTCTTCTGAGAGAAGTTAGGGCTTCTGGAGAGCGGTCACTTTAAGAGAAGCCTTACAACTGGGAATCAGGAAGATTTTGAACTGATGCTCTGGCCAATCAGGGAAGACTTCTTTGTTACAGCACTGGAGACACAGAGCAGAGTTAATTCGGTTTTTGAAATATTGAGGTTTATATCCACTCCAGGATATCACGGGGGAAAAGGTAGGGTCACCACGAATCAATCATGCTTATTGCAGAGGGAAAATTTAAAGCACCCTAGATCAAAATGCAAATCAAACTCAGTGTAGAAGGGAGGAATTCAGTCAAACTTGTTGTTGTTAGGTGCGAAGTCATGTCTGACCCATCGAGACCCCATGGACAATGATCCTCCAGGCCTTCCTGTCCTCTCCCATTCCCCGGAGTCCATTTAAGTTTGCACTGACTGCTTCAGTGTCTCCATCCAGCCACCTCATTCTTTGTCGTCCCCTTCTTCTTTTGCCCTCGATTGCTCCCAGCATTAAACTCTTCTCCAGGTAGTCTTTCCTTCTCATGAGGTGGCCAATGTATTTGAGCTTCATCTTCAGGATCTGGCCTTCTAAGGAGCAGTCATGGCTGATCTCCTCTAGGACTAACTGGTTTGTTCACCTTGCAGTCCAAGGGACTCATAAGTCTTCTCCAGCACCAAAGCCTCAATTCTTTGACACTCGGCCTTCCTTATGGTCCAACTTTCACAGACCTACATTACAACTGGGAAGACCATAGCCTTGACTAGATGCACTTTTGTTGACTAGACACACTTTTGTTGACTATACGCACTTTTGTTTACCCAGTCAAACTGGGACTGGGTTATAAGCCCCGTGCAGACTGCACCCTAATTTCAAGTAAAGTGATACAAGGATAGGGGTTTCACACAGTGAATTGACTTCCTTTCATCTCTGAAGCTCTATGGTAATTTCAAACAGTGATGCTCCCTCCTACTCTTTTAATCCGCACAATCTTCCTTGGAGTTCTTTTCATGTTCTAAATTGAGTTTTATAGCGCTATAGAAAAACCATTGAGATCAAAGTGAAATCAGCTGTTATGACTAAGAAAAAAGAGGAAAGAAGTAGCTCATTAGGCTGTGGGTGCTCAGGAAGTCAGTGATTGGTGTGGCAGATGTTGCTTCTTTCCTCTGTTATAGTGTTATGATACTGTTATAGTACTATAACGCTCAACTTAACATACAAAAAACACCCCCTCTTTCTTTTCTATTCTTCTGTCTTTTGAGATTGCATTGCCAATAATCCATATTATGTATGTGGTCATGTTAACGATCCTACAGAGGACCAAATTTGAGGCCTGAAGTAGAATCAAAGTGAGCATGGTATTGACTAATGCTCAGCCAGGATATCATCTCCAGGATCTTATCAGTTAAATTAGTCAACTAAGGTTTAGCCAGTTGGTTGGTTCAGTTCTGACTCTTTTATCACCATGCTGAGATGACAATAAAGAGCTTATTGAACACCCAGTGTGCCTGTGGTGCCGAAGGTGGTATCATGATGCTAGGTACGGAATCCTGGTAAGTGATCGCCATAAAGAGACCAGTGCGAAACCCTGCTGTCAAGGAGTGACTATCTGCCAGCTGAACCACTCTTCCATTGGTTCCCAACCCCAGGGAAGGGACTAACCAAAATTACTAAGCCACGGCACCCACAAGCCGCAACCTCAAGAAATGCAGTTTTATGAACCTCTCTTTCTCCTGACAATTTAGTAGTGCTGGAGATAGACATGAGTTTGTATGAGAGAAATGTAGTACAATTGAGGCATCCTTGCACCTTGTGTACATTCACATTTCTTTTGTACTACTATAATCTCTGCTCAAACAGATTTTATACCATAAACATATGCAATCCTTCTTTGGCAAGACAGATCAGTAGAACAGAAAAGCCAAGCATGCCTACTACAAGCAATGATGGCATACCATGCTGGATAATCCATCAGTTGAGTACAGACCAACAAAGCAATTTTATCTTTGAATTATGTCTAATGAGAAGTACCGAATCACTAGCAAATTCTCCTGTGACCCATAGTGCCATACCCTGGAGGGAAAAAAATCACCACTAGTCTAGCAATAGCCTTGCCCAGTGGGTGAAACTAATCCTTTATGCCTGCAGAGTACTCAGCACAGGTCCAAAAAGGTCTATGCTTGTTCCAAGTTGCTTTTGTTCTCTCTAACAATACACAGTATACATGGAGAAGAGATGGGCTACATTTCCATAAAAGTTGGAAACGTCCCCCCTGGACAACTGTTCCCTTAGTTCCATAGCCTATATAGGGAGGGGTGGTTTATAAGTCCAATGAACAAACAAACTAGTTAGTAAGTAAATAAATAATAATTCCTCACCCCCACATATACACAAATATGCTTCCTAACCATATTCTGCTTGATTATGCCACTTCTGGGATTTCACAAAGCCTTAAGAATGTTTCAAGGGTTTTCATAGAATCATAGAATAATAGAGTTGGAAGGACCTCATGGGCCATCTAGTCCAACTCCCTGCAATAAGCAGATTTGCTAATGTGATAAGAGGTCTTCATCATTATCTTTATCACATACTGGACAAAGACATTAATTTATGTGAGAGAATCAACAAACACAATTCAGACATAGAAATCACAACATTTGGAAAATAGTGGGGGAACATTAAGAGTAGTGGCTTCTAATCTGGTGAGCCGGGTTTGATTCCAGACAGCTGGGTGACTTTGGGCTCACCACAGCACTGGAAGCTGTTCTCACCAAGTAGTAATATCAGGGCTCTCTCAGCCTCACCTACCTCATGGGGTGTCTGTTGTCGGGAGAGGAAAGGGAAGGCAACTGTAAGTTACTTTGAGACTCCTGGTAGAGAAAAGCCATATAAAAAAACCAACTCCACCTCCTCCTCTTCCTCCTCCTCCTTGCCATTGGGCAACAACTTAGGTAAGGTAACCAGATTGTCCCACTTTTGGAGGGACAACTGGGGGTACCTGGCAAATTGTACTTATATTGAAATTAATATATATATATATATATATATATATATATATATATATATATTATCATACTATTTTTGTGTTCTATGCATGCTATGAAACTTTTTGTTGGGGGGGGCTGGGATCTCCTCCTAGATACCAACTTTACTGGTGTGATGATGTCATAGATCATTCAGTTTCTCATGAATTGATAGGTGTCCACCATATAAATCTAATGAGGAAGTGTCATCAGCAAGTGACAATTTGGTTGAGTGGGCCACAGACATATTAGTACTGTAGTGTGTAGCTAGTGTTGAAATGCTGAATTTGGTTTCTACTAGTTATCTATACTGTTGCTCATTTATACTGGTAATTCAGATGCAGCAGCTCCCCAGGAGTGTAAGAGGATCAATGTGACCATCATTAAAATTGTCCAGTTGCTGAAATTCTATACAAACATCAAATTTGTATCATTCAAAAAAGAAAAGAAAATAAGCAGGTTTAATTTCCTTTGGATTTGTTCATTACTTAAAAAAAAAATGCCACAATCCAAAATGACCTTTTAAGTTTGCTAAAGAGTAATCTACCAAAACTGGCTGAGGCACCTAGGAATTTAAAAGAAATTAAATTAAATAGGGCTTTAAAATGTAGATAATTGCCTCTGGAACTGTTTTGAAGAGAGGAAAAATGGACTCCTAAGTGAGCTTGAGGAAAATCTAATTCATATTAGAGACCCCATCACCACACTACAGCACTGGTAGGGGCTGATGTATTAAAAGAAGCACAGAGCAGCCTACATTTAACACACTATAATTGAGTCTTTATTCATTTCTTTGTAAGATTACTTATAATTGGAACGGGGCACTTGGTCATTTGGTTGTGGCCCGCTATGTGAGAGAACATGCATCCAATTGAATTAACGCAAAGTGCAACTGTGAGGGAATTAAACCAGGCAAACTAAACAGAGAATGAATGGAACAATGTATTAATGTGGGATATGAACTCTCATTGCCATAGGGCAGACCTATTTTGGATAGCAATACATACATTCAATAGAGATAAATAACTCACTACAGTGAATACAAAATAGTAAGCAACAGAATGCATGGATAGAGACATCGTTCCAAGGTAATAAGAGGATAAAATAAAGGTTAACAGGGAAATGATTATGATAAATATTGGTCTTATGACAATGTAATGTTACCAAATCATTATTCCTGTCTGCAGTTCATAAATGGTGATTTCTTTTTACTTGTTCCAGTACAGAGAATTACAATGTCCACTAATCTTTTAAAAAAATAACAAACATAATATGCATTCCAAAACAAAGAATCATTGTTCCCATATTTGCTGAACTTCAAAATATTTTTTAATCTAAATTGCATTTCCCTCCAATAGGCAACCAGCCATTTAAGTCCCATTGTCACAAGGCTAGAACTTTTTTTCTTTAGAGAGAGCCAGCTTGAGGTAGTGGTTAGGAGGGCAGACTTCTAATTTAGCGAGCCGGGTTTGATTCCATGCTCCCCCACATGCAGCCAGCTGGGTGACCTTGGGCTAACCACAGCACTGATAAAGCTGTTCTGACTGAGCAGTGATATCAGGTCAGGGCTCTCTCAGCATCCCCTGCCTCACAGGGGCCCATTATGCACGGGCCATAATGCCCCCGCTGGTGGTGGCAGCTCTTCGGGGGAAATCCCCAATAATGCTCGCCGCTGCCGCCAGCACGGGCGTGTCCTGGCCCAGGTCTATGGAAGGCCAGCGTTAAGCAAATGTGGGAACTTCCGCAGCTTTCTGTGTATGCTGGGGGCTGGCAGGGGCTGAGGCAGGCCAGCGCTGTGCATAATCTCCAGCGCCTGGTCTTTCGGCCCACCCAGCCCCGACCTGCGGTGTCCCTGTAGGGACCCTGCATGCTCTTGTGGGCTCCATGGAGCCTCAGAGCTGGCAGGGATGTCCCCCCCGCCCCACCAGTGTGTGTGGAGGGGACCTGCCCCCCCACTCCCCTCAGCCCCTCCCCACCTCCCCCCATCGCTTCAGCTTACCTCGGCCATCAGCAATCTAGCCTTCCTGGCCCTGGTGTAAAGCGCGTGTGTGTGCACTACACTGGGGCAGCCCAGCATGTCCCACCCCCATGCGTAAATGGGGGGACAGTGGGGCATCGTGCCCCACTGCAACGGCATGTTGGCAGCACGGAGTAGAGAAAAGCGGCATGTAAGAACCAACTCTTCTTCTTCTTCTTAGAATTCCAGAGGCAAAAGCATTTGAATACTTTACAGGCCACATCCAGTTGCTTAAGACTCTGGTTCTGGGATACATGGATTTTGGGAACTGGATTGCATACCAGGTAATTAGTTTGTTGCATATTCCCAGAAGTATAGAACATTAAATTACAAATATGTAAATCATAATTTATCACAACTGAAAAATTCTAATCTAGTCAGCAGATAGAGTCCATTACCATACAGATTAATTTAATTGGAGATGACTACGTTTTCTTACAGATTTTTCTTGGAACATTTGATCTTGGACTGAAGAAGAGCTGTGGCAGCAATGAATTATTACACTGAGGTAATGTGGAAACGTTTCCTTCTAGCCAGCCAATACTTGCACTGTCCTCATCAAATACCAGGTGATAGATGGTTAATTAGGTTGGTGGACTGGAGAATGAGTTGTCCATCTCTACGTCTCATGAATCTGATGCAAAAACTGATGGAAAGCTATTGAGAAATTCAGAGATGGTTACAAAGAGGGTGTTGCTATTCAGGTTATGTTTCTTAGTATGACATGTTGGGCTAAGACTGCAGAATAATATTTTGGAGGCTGAGTACGAGAATGAATTCTTAAAATAGTGTAAACTGCACTGGATATAATAAACCTTGCGATAATTAGAAATTATACCATAGAACATGGCCAAAGATCAAAAGACAAATAATTTATTGGCTGGAGAGAAAAAAAGGAGGAGGAGGAAGGAAGCAAGAAACAGAATGGATTATTTTTTTGAGAAATCCATAACAGATTCATAACAGTACTGAAGTATAACATGTTGAGAGCCAGTTTGGTGTAGTGGTTAGGAGTGTGGACTTCTAATCTGGCATGCCGGGTTCGATTCTGTATTCCCCCACATGCAGCCAGCTGGGTGACCTTGGTCTCGCCACGGCATTGATTAAACTGTTCTGACAAAACAGTGATATCAGGGCTCTCTCAGCCTCACAGGATGTCTGTTGTGGGGAGAGGAAGGGGAAGGCGACTGTAAGCCACTTTGAGCCTCCTTCGGGTAGAGAAAAGTGGCATATAAGAAGCAACTCTTATGAATGAATGAATGAATGAATGAATGAATGAATGAATGAATGAATGAAGATTTACTGAACAGTTTTAATAGTTTGAAGAATTCATTCAGGATTGTTGTAGCATATATTGATTTACTGATTACTCTGCATCTTTTTAAGAACATGTGACCAAATCATTGCAGTTCATTTATTCATTGATTTAGATTTAAAACCTATTCATCCCAACATATATATTTTGTAGCTTCCCAATAAAATATCATCAGTTTACAAACTTTAATATTTAATCCATTTTGTCCACTTAACTCAGAGTCCCCCAAATTCCTGCTTTGCCATCAACTGTTTCTCAGTTTATAGTGGTAACCATTATAATTCACTGCTTAATACTTCAGAGCTAGTACTAGTAAAAGCTGCAAGTGAGCATATAAGAAAGGGCAATCCAATTCTAGTCTACAAAAAGTACACAGGATGTCCCGGTTAATGGAAGGGCTTCTTTACAATTTTTTGTTTGAAAGGCCTCCCATGGTCACTTCTAAAAGAAGAAAAGGAAATGGAAAAATACTTGAATGCAAATATTTGCTATAAAATGTCTTCAGTTCTCCCTGTTCTGGGTCTCTGAGTAAATAACCCAGAGAATAATTAAAACTGCTTCACATGTCTGGAAGCAGCGTGACTGCTAATGCAACTAGACTTAAATTGAAAGCAAAATTTATTTCTGTTTTGCATTAATACAAAGGGAGAAGGATCATCTTGAGAAGTCCTTCAAAGATATATTTATCAGTATAAGCTTAAGAGAGAGGACAAGAATGCATTTCTGCAATATGCAATGAGTAACAGATATTTCCTCAGTGTAGCATTTAGAGCTTTTTACAGGCTATACATACACAGGTGGATGTTGACTTACTTCCAGATGACATTTTAACTCCTGTCACACTATGCCAGACTTAAGACTCTTTGGCATAGCTAGAATAAGGACTTCCTGATGTTTTCAAATAATGTCTTCCAATATCCTGATGGGCTCATTTGGAGACTTCCTGCTCCTTTGAGTACACTTCCTCCCTGCTTGTCTCCAGAACAGACAGAATGAATACAGAACAGCAGTTAGACAATAATTTCTCTCTCCTCTCTCTATACAAAGTTTATTTCATTTCTCAATAAAGCTGTTTTATTCTTTTAAGCAGTCTAATGCTCTGTCCATCTTTGCATATTCAAGTTCTGCCAACAGGGCCCTGTACCCTGTGTAAACATTCAGGCTGTGAAGTAATAGAGAGACAGTTTTGATAGGCAATGAGAAGAAGAAACTGAAAATGGCAGTTTCCTGCAACATTTAGCATAGCTACCTTCTGGATAGGCTTACTGAAGGCATATATCTGATCTGAAAGAAGAGAATGAAGAACCAGTTGCTAGAGATGGGACTGTGGCATGCCATTAAAGACCACTGATGAGAGAAGACCAACATGCTAGACAGGGATTCTGATAAGAATGCAAAAGGAGCCCTGACAAAAGTCAGCTGAATCAGTAGAAAACTAGTGTCTGTGTTGATATCCTCCACAGAGGTAGAGTTTGTATTGGTACCAGAGGCATGCAGGCAACTGAAGTGGATATTACAATTGATATAGGATTTTGGAATAGAAGAACCCATTCTGGTATAAGACTTGCACAGAATGCAAGGACTAATTTGAAAACTAAGAATATATATAAAACACTTATAAGATCTATGTGAAAATGTCATGGCTGGGAGGGGGCAGATGGAAACATATCCCCATGTGTCCCCCCTTCCCTTTCCACCATTAAGTTGCCAATGGAGCACCCACTTTTCCTTCTTTAAAGCAAAGATATGCAAGTGACATCCACACACACACAATTTTGGAAGTTGGCTGGGCCAACCCCAAGCCTGCATTCCCTCATACCAATGGGGTCTGTTTCCACATTGCTCCTTGCTCAGAATGAAAGAGTATCTCACTGCACTGTGGGGGAGGTTACAGCCCGGCATGAGATTGTACGGTTATTTCTTGTTGGCGAGGTGTGTGTATATCTAGGGATCAGAGAGTCGCAATATCCTTCCCCAAGGAGTTTGGAATCAAATCCAGCTTTCCAGATTAGAGGTCACCATTGTTAATCAGTACATCAAATGGGAATTCCTGGAGGCATACAAGCTTGCTTTAGTAATGTGCCAGTAAAAGGGCAAAGTTGCTGTATGTCTTCTGCCATTCTAAGTGGCATAGAAGGATGGCCCAAAAAGGATGGGACAAAAAAAGAACTACAAACAGTAGGGTTGACAAATGCCTGGAATCTTTGGGGCTGGAGCTGGGAGTGGGCAGGATTTCGGACAGGGAGGGACCTCGTAGAGTATAATGCTATGGAGATCATCATCCAAAGCAGCCATTTTTTCCCCATGGAGACTAATTTTTGTTGCCTGAAGTCCCACATGGGGACTGACATCCCCAAAAGAACATTATGAAGTAATTATTTGCAAACTTAATCAGCATCACAACTTATGAGAAGAGCTTATGCTAGTTACAAATAATAAGCCGCTCTTCGTGCTCACATGAGGATCATGGGACTGGCTGCAAATGAAAGATAAGCGGTGGGAAAGGTTGTCAGGTTCCCCTAGACCTGTGGCAAGGGATGGGGGTGGGTTACCAAATCCAGTTTGCAAAGCCTGGGGAGAACTGGGATCTCAGTGCAGTACAGCTCTATATGATCCACTCGCTAAAGAATGCATTTTCTCCAGGAGAATTGACCTCTGTAGATTGGAGATGACCTGTAATTCCAAGGGATCCCCTGGAGGCTGGCATCTACAGCTGTGGCCATAGACTTCTGACAAAACTTGCTGGAAAACTTACTGCATTTTCTAAACATGGTATATTTTATTATGGTATATTGTATTGGTCGCTTTGGGGGGGGGGGTCAGAGAATCAGTTTGGTTCATCTTTTCACTTTTCCCCTGGCATCCAGTTTTATGGAACTGTAGACCAGGCATGGAAGAGCCTCTTGTGGTGCAAAGTGATAAGCGGCTGAAAGGCTGTCTGAAGCTGTCTGCCCATGAGGATGGGAGTTCGATCCCAGCAGCCGGCTCGAGTGTTTAATGTACAATTATTTAATGTACAATTGTCACAAGCTATGTTTATCAATAACTATGATCATATTATTCAATACTTAGTCCATGTCTAAAGTAAAAGCCTCTTGTGGTGCAGAGTGGTAAGGCAGCAGACATGCAGTCTGAAAGCTGTGCCCATGAGGCTGGGAGTTCGATCCCAGCAGCCGGCTCGAGGTCAACTCAGCCTTCCATCCTTCCGAGGTTGGTAAAATGAGTACCCAGCTTGCTGGGGGGTAAACGGTAATGAGTGGGGAAGGCACTGGCAAACCACCCCGTATTGAGTCTGCCATGAAAACGCTAGAGGGGGTCACCCCTAGAGGGGGTCACTCAGTGCTTGCACAGGGGATACCTTTACCTTTTTTAGGCCAGGCATGGGAGCAGGGGGGGGGGAAGGCTACTGCAAAGCCCTTGTTTGTCTGGGCAAATGCAAGCAGAGCAATGGAAGCCTTCATCCCCACCTTCTTTCACCACAGACAGAAAGGCCTGGGCAGGGGAAAATGTCTTGCAGTGGCCCAAGCCAGGCTGCACATGCCACTTGCCACCAGCCTGCCTGCCTGGCTCAGAGCCTGTGGCAAGGGTGCTGCCATTGGATTGCCAGCCCAAAACTGCCCTGCAAGGGAGCCCTCACTGCTGCCCAGTTTCTATTCCAGCATTGCACAGCTCCAGCCAGGCCAGGCCAGGAACCTTACTTGATGGGTTGACTTTCACACCAGCTTGCCCTCAGCTAAATGCTTTTGACATCCCAATGTCACCCTGCAAGGGAACCGTCACCACCACCAAGCTCCTGCCCCAACTGTCTGCTCAGGCAGCCCAGAGCCGTGAGCCCAAGGAGCCTCTTGGGAAGGAGGAGCCCCTCACCAGTCATCGCCAGAGTCCATGGAGGGAAAGGCTGCCTGGGTGTACTCTAGTAAGGAGAGGGAGGCAAGGGTTGGGGAAGGTGGCTTGCATGGGTGGCAGAGGCGAAGTCACCCCATTCTCTCCATTCACTCCTTCTTTGATCTCTCCATTGTCAGTAGTTCCAGTGCCTGCTTTCCCCTAGTGTGCCACTAAAGAGGTTTTCACATCAAGATGCCATTTCTGCACAGTTGCCTTTACATAATGCCTTTCCATAACTTTTGCATCAAGTGTGTCATTATACAATGCAGGTGTTTATCATTTTTTTTAAAATGTCTACATGTTTACTGAGGGATATGGTACAAGGAATTTGTGGGTAAATTTTTGTCAGTAGCAACAGACAGCTTATATTTTTGGTGTGTGTAACTTCATCTTCCTTAATTTTTTTAAAAACACTCTTTCAGTGACATACATTTTATGCCCTTAAGGAATAGTATAACTGTTGGGGCAATTCTGCACATTGAAAAGAATAGTGTCACACCAGCGAAAGTGTGTGACACTATTAAAAATCACGCCTTTTGCCATTTCGCTCTCGCTCTGCTGCTTTCTTCTCCCGCTTCCTGGCACTCTGCACCGCTGATTAAAATGGAGGAGGGGAAGAACGTTCTATACACACGATTCTCCCCCCGCCTGTCACTCATGGCAGGCAGCCAATTACCCTTTTCCCCATTTTAAAGGGACAATTAATTTTCTTTTCTGTTGCAATGCCTATGCATCTAATCACAGATGCATAGTGCTTATTTCAATGCCACCCCACCGCCTTGAAGCTCAAGAACAGTAATTGATTTCACAATTTTTTGGGGGAGGGGGGCTGAGAGGCATGCTTTGTGCGTTAACTGGTGGGGGAAATATTTCTTGGCTATGCCTGGCCGTAGCAATGCATAGTCATTGCTCCAGGCTCTTTGCTAAACAAAAAAAAATTTTAAGCCCCATTCGGGTAGAAGGGAAAGGGAGGCAGGCTTGAGGACGGGTGCTGGAGATGGAGATCGTGCTACTTTGCCCACATTGGTTATGCACATGTCCCTGGCATGTGATTTGCTGCTTGCTCTCCTCCTGCTAGTGCTAGGTAGTTGGGGGAATCCACTTTTTGGGATTCCCCAACTATCGCTTTAAAATGGAGGATTTAGCTGCCAGCTTGCTGCTGGGATGCTGGATGCAGACGACAACGTGTAAAACATAAAAAAAAAAAGCATCTGCATAAGGTTAGTATTTCACATTTTTACTCGGGTGTGGAATGGACCATGGAATAGGCCACGTGTGGTATACAAAGAAGAGAATAAGACCCTGGAGGGGGCAGCAATGAGATCAGAAACTTCTCTCCTGTTCAAAGTCATTCCATATCTATCTCAAGATTGCTACTCTTAGCGGCAATTTCCTGCTTCTGCTTGGAAGCCATAGTTCCATTCCATCTATCTCACTTAGTTAGGCATGTAGTAAGCTCTTATCTCTGTCTCTTCTCTATACTACTACTACTACTACTACTACTACTACTACTACTACTACTACTACTACTACTACTACAACTATTATTATTATCATCATTATTATTATCATTATTATCATTAATATTAAACTTTTATACCGCCGTTCCCTTAGGTACACAATAAAAATTACAATAAAACCCATAGTTAAAATCATTAAAACCAATTCACACTATCAATGTTAGGCAACAGGCGAGCATTAACTAACCTGACTAACCCCCCAAAACCTCCCCACGTTAGCCGAGGGACATCAGTTTGCTAATATGGGAGTGAGGCAATCAGATCATTCAGATGAACCCAGGGAGCCCGGATCTAATGTCAGGACTGCCCACCCTGGCCTCAACCATATGCCTGGCAGAAGAGCTCCGTCTTGCAAGCCCTGCGGAAAGCTGTTAACTCCAGCAGGGCCCTTAGCTTTTCCGGGAACTCATTCCACCAGGTTGGGGCCAGGGCCAAAAAAGCCCTGGCCCGGGTCGAGGCTAGGCGAACATCCTGAGGGCCTGGAACCACCAGTACTATCAAGTATAGTAATTCCTGAATAAACCTTTAAAGGTAAAGGTATCCCCTGTGCAAGCACTGGGTCATGTCTGACCCTTGGGGTGATGCCCTCTAGTATTTTCATGGCAGACTAAATACGGGGTGGTTTGCCATTCCCTTCCCCAGTCATTGCCGTTTACCCCCCAGAAAGCTGGGTACTCATTTTACCGACCTCGGAAGGATGGAGGTCTGAGTCAACCTTGAGCCAATTGAACTCCCAGCCTCATGAGCAGAGCTTTCAGACTGCACGTCTGCTGCCTTACCACTCTGCGCCACAAGAGGCTCTTTTGTTGTTGTTGTTATGTGCGAAGTCGTGTCCGACCCATCGCGACCCCATGGACAATGATCCTCCAGGCCTTCCTGTCCTCTACCATTCCCCGGAGTCCATTTAAGTTTGCACCTACTGCTTCAGTGACTCCATCCAGCCACCTCATTCTCTGTTGTCCCCTTCTTCTTTTGCCCTCGATCGCTCCCAGCATTAGGCTTTTCTCCAGGGAGTCCTTCCTTCTCATGAGGTGGCCAAAGTATGTGAGTTTCATCTTCAGGATCTGGCCTTCTAAAGAGCAGTCAGGGTTGATCTCCTCTAAGACTGACCGGTTTGTTTGCCTTGCAGTCCAAGGGACTCGCAAGGGTCTTCTCCAGCACCAGAGTTCAAAAGCCTCAATTCTTTGACGCTCAGCCTTCCTTATGGTCCAACTTTTGCAGCCATACATTGCAACTGGGAATACCATAGCCTTGACTAAACGCACTTTTGTTGGCAGGGTGATGTCTCTGCTTTTTAGGATGCTGTCTAGATTTGCCATAGCTTTCCTCCCCAGGAGCAAGCGTCTTTTAATTTCTTTGCTGCAGTCCCCATCTGCAGTGATCTTGGAGCCCAGGAAAATAAAATCTGTCACTATCTCCATTTCTTCCCCATCTATTTGCCAGGAATTGAGAGGGCCGGATGCCATGATCTTTGTTTTCTTGATGTTGAGGTTCAAGCCAACTTTTGCACTCTCCTCCTTCACCCGCATCAACAGGCTCTTTAGTTCCTCTTCACTTTCTGCCATTAGAGTGGTATCATCTTCATATCTGAGGTTGTTGATATTTCTCCCTGCAATCTTGATCCCAATTTGTGACTCCTCTAATCCCGCATTTCTCATGATGTGCTCTGCATACAAGTTAAATAGGCAAGGCGACAGTTTACAGCCTTGTCGAACTCCTTTCTCAATTCTGAACCAGTCAGTGATTCCATGTTCAGTTCTCACTGTTGCTTCATGACCTGCATATAAATTTCTCAAGAGACAAATAAGATGCTCTGGTATTCCCATCTCTTTAAGAACTTGCCACAATTTGTTGTGCTCCACACAATCAAAGGCTTTAGCATAGTCAATGAAGCAGAAGTAGACGTTCTTCTGGTACTCCCTAGCTTTCTCCATGATCCAGCGTATGTTGGCAATTTGATCTCTAGTTCCTCTGCCTCTTCAAAATCCTGCCTGTACTTTTGGAAGCTCTCGGTCCACATATTGCTGGAGCCTAGCTTGTAGGATTTTGAGCATAACTTTGCTAGCATGAGAAATTAGTGCAATGGTGCGGTAGTTTGAACATTCTTTGGCATTGCCCTTCTTTGGGATTGGAATGTAAATTGACCTTTTCCAATCCTGAGGCCACTGCTGAGTTTTCCAAATTTGCAGGCATATTGAGTGTAGCACTTTTACTGCATCGTCCTTTAAGATTTTGAATAGTTCAACTGGAATGCTGTCAGCACCACTAGCTTTATTGTTGCTCAGACTTCCTAAGGCCCATTTGACTTCACATTCCAGGATGTCTGGCTCCAGGTCAGTAACTACCCCACTGTGGTCATCAGGGATGTTAAGCTCGCTCTTGTATAGTTGTTCTGTATAATTTTGCCACCTTTGTTTAATCTCTTCTGCTTCTGTGAGGTCCCTACCATTTTGGTCCCTTATCATACCCAACTTTGCATGAAACGTTCTCTTCATATCTCCAATTTTCTTGAAAAGATCTCTGGTCCTCCCCATTCTATTGTTTTCTTCTATTTGTTTGCACTGTTCATTTAAGAAGGCATTCTTATCTCTTCTAGCTTTTCTCTGGAATTCTGCATTCAATTGGGTGTATTTTTCTCTTTCTCCCTTGCTTTTCACTTCCCTTCTCTCCTTAGCTATTTGTAAAGCTTCCTCAGACAGCCATTTTGATTTCTTGCATTTCTTTTTCTTTGGGATGGTTTTAGTTGCTACCTCTTGTACAATGTCGTGAACCTCCGTCCATAGTTCTTCAGGCACTCTGTCTATCAGATCTAATTCCTTAAATCTATTTGTCACCTCTACTGTGTATTCGTCGGGGATATGATTTAGTTCATACCTGAGTGGCCTAGTGCTTTTCCCTACTTTCTTCAATTTAAGCCTAAATTTTGCAACAAGAAGCTCATGATCTGAACCACAATCAGCTCCTGGTCTTGTTTTTATTGACTGGATAGAACTTTTCCATCTTTGGCAGCAGAGCACATAGTCAATCTGATTTCTGTGTTGACCGTCTGGTGATGTCCATGTGTAGAGTCGTCTCTTGGGTTGTTGGAAAAGAGTGTTTGCTATGACCATTGTATTCTCTTGACAAAATTCTACCAGCCTGTGCCCTGCTTCATTTTGTACTCCAAGGCCAAACTTGCCTGTTATCCCGGTTATCTCTTGGCTTCCTACTTTAGCATTCCAATCCCCCATGATGATAAGCACATCATTTTTTGGCGTTGCTTCTAGAAAGTGTTGTAGGGCTTCATAGAACTGATCAACTTCATCCTCTTCAGCAGCAGTGGTTGGGGCATAGACCTGGATTACTGTGATGTTGAATGGTTTGCCTTGGATTCGAACTGAGATCATTCTGTCATTTTGGGGATTGTATCCCAAGACTGCTTTTCCTACTCTCTTATTGATTATGAAGGCTACTCCATTTCTTCTGCGAGATTCTTGTCCACAGTAGTATACCTGATGGTCATCTGAATTAAATTCACCCATTCCTGTCCATTTTAGTTCACTGATTCCTAAAATGTCGATGTTCAGTCTTGTCATTTCTTGTTTGACCACGTCCAGCTTACCTTGATTCATGGATCTGACGTTCCAGGTTCCTATGGAATAAAAATCTCTACAGCATCGGACTGTCTTTTCGTCACCAGTTACTTCCACAACTGAGCGTCCTTTCGGCTTTGGCCCAGTCGCTTCATTCATTCTGGCGCTACTCGTACTAGCCGTCTGCTCATCCCCAGTAGCATACTGGACACCTTCCGACCTGAGGGGCTCATCTTCCGACGTCATATCGTTATGCCTATTGGAACTGTCCATAGAGTTTTCATGGCAAAGATACTGGAGTGGTTTGCCATTTCCTTCTCCAGTGGATCACCTTTTGTCAGAGCTCTCATCTATGACCTGTCCGTCTTGGGTGGCCCTGCACGGCATAGCTCATAGCTTCACTGAACTACACAAGCCCCCTTGCCACAACAAGGCAGCGATCCTTGAAGGGGGAAAGAGGCTCCTTGAAGAGGCTCTTTACTTACTATTAAATCAAGGTGTGCACCTTACTGACTTATATACTCTGCTAATAACAGCACATGGGCTGCAGTATTATTTCTGCACCACAAGGACAAAAATAACCTTTTGAAGGAATAGCTTGTTTTCTAAAAAATCTCAGAGCTGGGTTGCTTAACACTGATCAAAGACAATGGTAACAGTTACTTATGTAGGTACAAGTATACATACTTACACTAACAGCCTTTAGGCAGTGGATGGGGAGAGACTTACCCTGGAGAATTCCACACACACACACACACACACACACACACACAGAGAGAGAGAGAGAGCTGCAAATAATAGAAAGATAAGTCAGATATAGGTTATCTCAAGACACAATTGCCAGTGTGCATGCTCTCAAGCAACCATTCTATCTCCTGTAAAGCACCTGTTTAATTCTGTAGAAAAATTATTTTATCATCAACAATGACTTCCCATATTAAAATGTGAAATTATATTTCATCAGCATAGGAGAGTGTCATAAATAAATACAAACAAGATTGGTGTTAGAAATCCTGAATGCTAACCCAAACCTGCATGAAAATTCCACTGAGTCAGAGCATAGTCAAGCCCATCAAGGGAGCGGGAAAGGCTGGTAGCTCCTTTCAGTGGTGCATCTTTAAATATTGCTTAGATTGCAGTTTTGCAGAATAGGCATTATCTAAATTAACATTGTTTCACACTCAATTTGTTGTGCATAGTTTACCCTGCCTTTCATGCCAATTAAATTTCAAAAATGCTTGGTGTGCAGGAACAATGGAGATCTAAATGAATTAAATTGGAGCCTAATTGTACTATATGGTAATTGTACTCTGCAGGTTTACACAGTGGTCTCGGTTAATGCATGTGTGTTTTAATATCTCACATCTGTAATTCAGCCTCTGCAGAGGACCAGCTGAGGAAGACAAATCCATTTGCTCTTCTGGAATGATGGCTCATGTCATCAGAAAAGGCAAACTGAACATCCAAGAAGCCCTAAGAAGATGCAAATGTCATAAGGTTTGCATTAGCAAAATTTGACTGCATAGATTTTTTTTTGTAACCAACATGTTGTTGCCTTACTGCTTACTAGTTAGTTTTCCTTTGAATATCTAGGGGGAAATTGATGTTGCAGCAATAATATCCTTTGGATGTAAAGCTCATTGGTTTAAAAATGATGTCCTATATATGCAAAACTGTTAGCTATCGATTCTGAGGAACTGGCCACTCTTAGGATTCCCAGTAGTTTAACTGAGTAGAAAATAGCTCATCACCTTCATATGACTTCTGTACATAAAGAAAAGTAGTAATGATGCCAAAGGATTCAAGAAGTTTAACATCTAGCCCTATCCAAAAGATACAATTGACTGGCAGGATGGCATTGGGCCAATCAAGACGCAACTCAGTTCTTTAGCGGTAAAAAGGCCACAGCTTTATTAAACACCAACCAGTGTCAGATGGCCTGGCAAGATGGAAGAGCAAACCCCCACAGCTGTCTGGCTGCTGACATGGGTTTCAGGGGCGCTCTGGGTCCATCACTCTCCCCGCTGGGAGAGCAGGTCATTTGCCCCCAGAGACCCTTCCTGGGGAGGAGGACTACACCATAGTCACCGGGTGCCCACCTCATCTGACTAAGCTGTCATCCTGGCTCCAGGCCCCTGACCTTCCCAACCAGGTAAGGCCATGCCCAGTGCTAGCTGGTCTCTTTAAAAGACCCCCCCACACACACACACCTCAGGGTCCCAATACACAAACAGGTCCCTTACCAAAAACTCTCCCTCATGCCCCTTTGCTCTGCAGCTGTGACAAAAAAGAAGCAAGAAAACCAAAAACAGGCAGGCAGGAAGCTGTCTTGGCTGTGGCAGAGGGACCATGCCATGCCGTGAGTTGCCTTAAATAGGAACTTGTGCCCCCCCTCATGCCATGGCCATGTGTATCAGCCAGCACAGGTCTTTTTGTAAAGAGGGTGGATGTTGGCTTTTTCTTACAAAAAGACCATGTAAGCTGTAACACATGAACAGGGCTTTTGTGAACCTGTAGCAATTACATGAGTACCCAGCTTGCTGGGGGGTAAACGGTAATGACTGGGGAAGGCACTGGCAAACCACCCTATATTGAGTCTGCCATGAAAATGCTAGAGGGCGTCACCCCAAGGGTCAGACATGACTCGGTGCTTGCACAGGGGATACCTTTACCTTTACCTTTAGCAATTACAATGGAAGTCTCCTACAGTGCAGGGGATTGGACTAGATGACCCAGGAGGTCCTTTCCAGAGTCTATGATTCTAACTCTTCTCCAGGCTCCTGGAGATGAAAAGGTTTGACTAGGAGGACGGGGAGCTCTGTGTCACTGTGACCCAGACAGGTTGCAGGATGCGAATCTCCAGTTGGGAATTGGGTATCTGCTGGAATTATAGGTCATTTCCAGGCAACAAAGATCAGTCCCTCTGGAGAAAAGGATTCTCTGGCTGTGGATCCCATGGAGGTGCAGGGATGTGATGCTCTAGGTAGGAAACACAGAGAAATGCTGTGTGGCAGTAATTGCTAATAGCTATCACTAAACATAATAAAGCTCAAGTTGACAACTATCTCCCTACCTAATTGGCCCTACCTTATTTGCCACTCCGATACTCTTTTGGGCAGTGAAAAGCAGGGAATAAAAACCAACTCTTCTGCCTGACCATGGGCTCCCTCCTGATTTGAACTTTAGCCATCATTGGTAGAGTGCAATTTGAACTATTTCTCCTCACTGGCAGAGTGCAATTTGAACTGATTAGCCCTTATTTTCAGAGTGCTCTCTCTCTCTGTATTAGTGGCACAAGTCAAATCAGTTAGGGAGTAAGGTGTATGTTTGCAAGTTGAACTGATTGGCCCTCACTGGCAAAGTGCTCTGTGTCTATTGGCAGCACACATCCCAAGAGGGCCAATCAGATAGGGAATGAATTGTCAACTTGAGCTGTATTATGTTTAGTGATTGGCAGTGTAGCTTTTGGCTAGGAATCTATCCCTCTGAACCCATTTGTATATGTATGTGTTGGGAAACAGCGAGACAACTGTACTGCCTATAAGCTCTTGAAGAAGGCATACTTGAATAATTTCCAGTGAAAACCAGTCTTGTGATCAAAGTGGCTCTTGCTGTGCCGACAGTGCTTGGGGAGGCTCGAGTTGCTCCTAGGCTCCAATGCAGCATCTTTCAAGGAATTCTCTCAGCTGAATAACATGCTAGTCTGCCTTCCAACCATATCCCCAATTTTGCTTATAAAACAGAAAAGGGAGACACCCCCCACCTCTATCTAAGGCCCTCAGAAGCATTTTTAGCTTTCTCTTTTATATCATTCCCTAAAGTGAGAAAATGTATATGCAGTTTGATGGGAGTAGTCAATCATGTAAACCCACCCAGAGCATCTGTTCAAATATAAGAGGGGTGTACTTTATTTGACCCTTAAAAATGAATGTATTTATTTGTCTACATTTATGTCTTCGCTTGTGGCTCAAGCTGTCTCACAATCTACAATTAAAACATTACAATTAAAACTAGTAGAACAATATCTCAGAAAGACTCCCCCGCACACAGAAAAGATGCTTATAGCTTATGCTCCATAAAATTCCTAGTAAATAAAACAGCTTTGCAGAACCTCCTGAAGATTTCTGATAATGACATCTCTAGTGTTTTACATCAAAGATGATGCAATTTAGTAATTGATAACTTTCCATTCAAATATAAATTTTATAAAATAGTTAGTGGTGTTGTTCTTAACCTTGAAATATGTTGTTTTTATGGAAAAAGGTCAAAGTTTGGGAACCTCTTAAAAAAGTAAAACACCATTGATAAGCAAAACACCATTAACAAAATCCAGGGAAACCCAATTGTGTGATTGTGTGTACTACGGTACTTAAAGGACAAGGGAGTAAGGAACAGCATGATTTATTCAATTAGATATGTTGCGAAGAATTGTTGATTGAGTTCAATATGTTTGCCTGGAGACATGACCCACATCAGTGCTAATTTTGTAGGCTGAGCATCCCAAGTAATTAGAGGAGCTGCCTGCCATTTAAAAGGTGGCAGGTTTTATTTTGTTCTCATGCATTTTGGATGTGGTCTGTTCATTGTGAGCAAAGCAAGGGCTTACTACATCAGAATTGTGATTTGAAATACCATGCACCCACCCTCCTCAAGGAAAATAGCTATATGGAATCAGTTGTTACATCTTCTTCCTGATCACCAGGAACTTTCTGTCCCCAAAGACATTTTTGTGATGTTCCTATAAGAATTCAGTAGAAACAAAAGTGCAACTCCAGCGCAAGAGTGATAATCAGCTTACCTTTAATCTTTTGTTTTCTTTATAAATGACAATGATTTATTCCTCTTAAGCTCTCTAAATCAAACTCAAAGATCATCTCAAAGTATTATTAATCTCACTTTGTAACCTCATTTCTGAAAATTGGGAGCACAGTGAAGGGAAATATTCTAGTGTCCACAGAAAAGAAGGAACAGCATGGGGGGAAAGATGCTAGTTGCTCAAAATAAGGGTCTAACTTATTTAACCTGTATGATGTAGTGGTTAAAACCTTTTCCATATGGGGAATAAGGCCCAGGTTGGCGTTTGTCTGGCAGTGGCTCTTATCCCTGCTTCAACATGCCATTGGTGCTGGCCCAGGCCTGTCTTGGGCCTGGCCCAATTCAGGCCCTCATTTGCCCCATGGCAAGGGAGTGCAGGTTCTTCTTCCATTTTCTTCCCTGCTGTGGGCAGTATCGGGTCTATATTTGGCCAGGTCCATCTGGCAAGGAAGAGTCAGGCCTTCCAGGCCCAGCTCCTCTCCCCACCCTGGACTGACTACATTGTTCAATAAGGGACATAAAATACAGGGATTTTTGTTTGTTTGTTTAAGAATGCAGTATTACTACTGTGTTCTTAACCAGAAAAAAAACAGCCCCTGCTTCCCCACTGTGTCCCCCTTCCTCCCCAGCTGCCTTGTGTGTGGTAGAAATCCAGGGTGGACCACCAAAAATAGTCCCCCATGGGGACACAGGAAGTGGCAGGGCAAAGTGCCCCATAACAAAGAACCCTTCAGGCTGTTTCACAAAGAACCGGTGGCGGCCTGGCAAGGTCACCACCATGCAGAATGGGTTGAAGAATAGCAGATTCTAATCTGGATGACCAGTTTGATTCCCCACTCATACACATGCAGCCAGCTAGGAGATCTTGGGCTAGTCACAGTTCTTTTAGGGTTCTTATCACAGAGCAGTTCTTTTAAGGTTCTCTACCTCACAGGGTGTCTGTTGTGGAGAGAGGGAGGGAAAGCTGGAAGTCACTTTGGGACTCCTTCGGGTAGTAAAAAGCAGAGTATAAAAACCCAAGCTTTTATTTTTTCTAACTGAACACGATACTGGGGCATCCAGATTCGGATTTGTCTAACAGTTTTAGAAGCCTGATAGAAACTGTCCTATACTTTCATTAGGATCAGGGCTGTGCATGGGTGAATGCTGACCTCTTTCTGAGTTTGTATCTTGTAGGAGAGCCAGAGGAGTTGATACTGTCATTTAAGAGTATTCCAGTGCTTATTCTATCAAAGGAGTCTGTAGGGAGATGGTAGCCTGCAGTTTCCCCACTCATGAAACAATGGGTTGCATGAGGTTATTGACACTCACTTCACGGAGAAAACACATATGGAATTGTTTTTTATGAAAAAGAGATGGGAAGCCAACTTTCACTGTTTAGTATATAAATTTCCTTTCATATTCTTCAGTGTCAGACTGGACCAATCAGCAGATGAACAATTTTCCAGAGCACTGCTTGATTTTTGGGTTTTCTTGAGATGCAGAGCTAATGCCTGCTCCTGAAAAACAGGGATCTTGCAGGTTCAAAATTGCACAGAATTGCTGGAAAATGCTCCAAAACAGATTGTAAAAATGATACTATACATTAACTTTAATTGTTTTCCATGATGTTTCAAGTTTTCTTTTTCAAAACTGGTTAATAAAATAAATGTCTTGAACATGTATGAACTGAATATGTATTGGATGCCTACAGCCATTAGGAAAGTAATATTTCCTATTTTATCTTTTTTGCTGCCATAAGCTCCTTTCTGATAGTGGAGGAGGGGGATGACTTTTGCTGATTATTCTCTTCTACTGTGGACTCCCACTTTATTCTTTTCCATCCTGGTTGTGAAGGATGTGGAGTGGGAGGGGAGAGAGGGGAGACTGTCTTTCCATGAGCTTCATATTGCTAATTAGTGGCCGTGACTCACTGAGGCCGCCATTGGTGATGCGGGGGGTGGCCGAGAAGACGGTGACTGGCTCCGGTGCGTGGAGATCAGCCCTGACTGCTCCTTAGAAGGCCAGATCCTGAAGATGAAACTCAAATACTTTGGCCACCTCATGAGAAAGAAGGACTCCCTGGGGAAGAGCCTAATGCTGGGAGCTATTGAGGGAGAGATTTTTGCTCACAGTAGTATACCTGATGGTCATCTGAATTAAATTCACCCATTCTTGTCCATTTTAGTTCACTGATTCCTAAAATGTCGATGTTCAGTCTTGTCATCTCTTGTTTGACCACGTCCAGCTTGCCTTGATTCATGGATCTGACGTTCCAGGTTCCTATGGAATAAAAGTCTTTACAGCATTGGACTGTCTTTTCACCTCCAGTGCCCTCCACAACTGAGCATCCTTTCAGCTTTGGCCCAGTTGCTTCATTTATTCTGGTGCTACTCATACTAGACATCTGCTCATCCCCAGTAGAATATTGAACATCTTCCGACCTGAGGGGCTCATCTTCCAGCATCATATAATTTTGCCTTTTGGAACTGTCCAAAGAGTTTTCATGGCAAAAATACTGGAGTGGTTTGCCATTTCCTTCTCCAGTGGATCACCTTTTGTCAGAGCTCTCAGCTATGACCTGTCCATCTTGGATGGCCCTGCATGGCATAGCTCATAGCTTCACTGAGCTATGCAAGCCCCTTCGCCTGAACAAGGCAGTGATCCTTGAAGGGGATTTTGTCCTTTACTGGAAGCTAATCATTTATTAAGCTCTCTGAAAGATCTGAGGGAAACCTAAACTGTGGTAAACTACAAAAGAAAGTAGTTATTTATTGAAAAAAGTCTATGTCTTGTCTCAGTTTAGGAAAATCCATATCACTTAATATCACCAACAAAATAAATCCAAAGAAAGAATGCAAGAAGTGGCTTTTTGATGCCCATGGAAGGCTGGCTGGAGGTGGACGTGAAGGGTCATTTCATGGTTAATAATTCATCATAGCAGTGGGTTTGCATGGGATGGAACCTTTTGGCAGGGAGTCCCGTAGCCTACGGGACTCCCTGGGGTTCGGGCCTTCCTATGTGGTGGCATGTAAACGAGTGTGGTTGACCCCGCTGGGGCTCATTTGCCAGGAAGCTGGGGGACAGCCAAATGAGGTGGGCATCCATTAGCTTCCCCACATTGGTCGCTTCCTGTAGGGCAGATTTCAGAAGGCAAAGGGATCTGCTCTCCTGGCTGGAAATGATTCGGGTCCCCTGGCCACCTCTGGACTCTGTGCGTTTTGGTGCAGTCTGCTGACTGGTAGGTCCATGCTCCCTCTCCCATGCTGTGCTAATCCTCCTGTGGGGAGGTAATAAAGCTGGGGCCATGTTTATACCCAACATTTTTGTGTCGCATCTTATTCCAGCCTAAATGCCCTCCTGTAAGTCAATAAAAACACTAAAGGTAAAGTCACAAATCATGATAGTAGTAGAAATAGTAAAAAAAATATTTGCAACACATGGTTATTGATATTTACTATATTTATAGCCCAACACTCTGCGAATGTACAATGTTAAGGTATAAGTTAGAGACTTGCATAAGCTACAAACAGCAACAAAAGCCTAAGTAGCTATAAAATTCCAAGCTCCATATAAAACCAGCATAAAATGTCAGTAAAAACAAGATAAAAACTAACAACCCACCAAAAGAACTTTAAAAGATTCAATATGACACAATAAACACACCTGCACCTTCTTCATCTCCAGCAGCTCAGGAGTGTGGAGAAATCCTGAGTCTTGGAATCTCTGTTGAAAAGGCCCAATTTCAGATTGGGAAATTCCAAGAAATTTGGGGCAGTTCTAAGGATTGTGAAGGTTGAGGGGAGGGAGCTCAGCAGGGACCGGATACCATAGGGCCTTTTCGCACGGGGATCTTTGTTGCAAATTGTTTGCGGAATGAAAAATCGCCATTTAAAATAGTGGAATTCGTCATTATGCATACCTGCCTTTGTAGTGGAATCAGTTGCGTTTTTTAGCGTTTCCCACAGGCTTCCGGTCTCGGCAGAAATCGCTAGAAAGGAAGCGCTATTGCCAAGCTCGTCCCGCCCCTGGCCGTCAAGCAGCCAATGGGCAGCCGTTAGCATGCTCCCAAACAGCCCCTTTCCCTTTAAGAAAGGTTTTTTAAAAAAAAAACAGACCCATAGCAACGAATCTAGGTAGATTCGTTGCTACGGAGAGACCCATCCAGCTGCCTAATGTGAGCTGTCGTTTGATTGTATGATCGTTGGCACGCTGCCTCGAGTGATAAAAAAAAAATCCCCCCCCTCCTCGCACGGGCCCGATTTTCGGCTGAATTAATGTGTAAAAAATAAAGGGACTTTATTTCAGCAAACGGGCTTTTATGTGGTTTGTGCTTAGTGACTAAAGGTGAAGGACTGAAGCCAGGGAAGCCTCTAAACAGAAAGAGGCTCGCTGGTGCGTTTATCCCCGCTCGATCGGAGAAAAAAAAATGGCGATCGCTTCGCCAGAAGTTTGGAGGACAGGCTCAGGAGGAGGGACTTTGAAGAACCCGCAACAATGGTAACGCACAGGTCTTTAGCGCTAGTGTTGCAGATTGGTTGCAGGAGTGTATCGCTATCCAGAGGGTGAATCCACTTTTCTGGATTCCCCTGAAAGCGCTACAACGAAGCGCTTTTTGCTGATTGGTTTCAGGAGTGTTGCAGATTGTCTGCAACGTCGTGCGTTAAGGCAAATTAGTAGCGTTTTCAATTAGCAACCATTGTGCTATTTTGAAGCCGTGCGAAATGGCCCATAGAGTTTACCTTCCAAAGCACCACTTTCTACAGGGGGACTGATCTGTAGGTTCTAACATTCCAGTAGAAATTCAGCCCCCATCTAGAAGTTGGCAACCCTACTTGTGCCAAGAAGTGGTTGTTAAAACTGCTACAAATCACCCTGTCAGAAAATGCAGATACAACACCTGACAAGAAATTGATATACAGAACGACAGGAATGGAAAAGGACAAGAATGATTCTCAGCAGAATCCAGAGCCAAACAGAATCCACATTAGACACAGATCTTCCTACTGATTAACTGGCATTCTTACCTTTAAGTGGAAACTATTTTCCGACTATAGATAGGGGGGTTGGATCCAAAATTCTGGTTTTCATAAATCTAAGACCCCCCCCCCGGATGCTGCCCACTGAAATGATCCCCTGCCTCCTTGAGCAGCATTTGAGATCCATTGGTGGCATTAGGAGGATGGAGGCCCTCCCCCCCCCCAAAAAAAGAAAAAAGGCACCATTCTGCTGACTGAAGTGCTCTTCTTTAATGGAAAATGTAGTCCATATCAACAGTGGTAGTTAGTCTTTACCATGAAGACAAATCTGATACAGCAGAATGGTAGGCATGTTTTTTTTTAAAATAAAGATCAGCACAGTATCACACCATTTAATCTAGCCCTGCTCAACTGTGACAAATCCAACTCCAATATGCTGGACCTCTATATTGTATTGTAGCAAGGCCTACAAAAGCATTGCAGACTTTATTGTCTGATGGGCCACAAACCATATTCCGTCCTCTGCATTTAATTTGGTTGGTTATATGTCAAGCAAGTATGATGTAGCTGTCACTGGTAAAAATAAATAAATAAATGATGCTTTGTGGGATGCAGGGAATAAACAAACCCACTCAAGATGTATCGTTATGATATGTACAAAATAATTTTCCTGGCAACCAACTCTAGACTTTCAGTTTATGGCCATATGGGAAAAGTAACTTCATCTTAAAATAAAACTTTGGCAAAAAAAAAACAGCTTTTGAAATAAATAAGCATCTGCATCCAAATAACTTTTGGCAATTTGCCAGTCTTGTTGAATACAGTTCCCAAATCCAAAATACTAACTACTGAGAAAGACTTAAGACAGCCAATCACTATAATAATTTATCATGCAAACAACTGTCAGACTCTTGCTTAGCTTGGTGGAATTAAAGCTTAAGCATCAATATGAAGTCAGCCAGATAGGAAGGACACAGTGGATATGTTATAAACTTAAATGAATCTTATTTAATCTTTTAATTGGTCTCATTGGAATGATGCATAATGTGCTGCTGATTAATACGTGATTTGTTAATAGGTATTTTTCAACACTTCTAGAACTGTGTTCATTCTGTCAATCTCAAAGACAGAGTTTTACATACCACAATTACACTTTATGTTTGACTGATGTTTATAGAACATCAAGCAGCACTACTACTTTATGAATCAGATGCTGGAACTAGAGGGACCATTGAACTTTCATTGTAACCTCCCAAGGTGCATCTGTCTGGCAACTATTGGGAATAATCCTGGGCAGGCTTTTTATGCTTTCTACCTGGGTAATTATTGTGTATTCTAGTAAATGATCTCACTTGTTTGGCATCCACTTCAGTTCTTCACAAATTTTGTATTATATATATTATTAGGAAGGAAGCCCATTGCAACCAGGAATGGAATGGGCACTAGGACCCAGGGGACACCAGGAGGTGCACATCTCTGTGTGTGTGTGTCTATCTCCCTCTTACTGCTTGTCTCTCTTTGGCTGCAGAGCAAATAGTCAATCTGATTTCTGTGTTGACCCCGCAGCAGGAGGCATAGCAGGTAATTAGGGTGGGTTTGTAGGAGGGAAGCAGGGATGGTGTGCAGTTTGGGGCAGCTCTCTGTCTGTCTGTCTCTCCCTCCATTGCAGCAGGGGCAGCTCTCTCTGTCTCTCTCTCTTCATGGCAGCAGGAGATATACCAGATAATTAGGGCCCCTTAGGAGGGAAGCAGGGCTGGTCAGCAGCTTGGGGCAGCTCTCTCTCTGTCTCTATCTGCCTCCCTCGCAGCAAGAATGATAGGAGGGAATGAGGCTCCTGTTCGGTCTGGCAGGGCTCTGTGTGTGCGTCTCTCTCTATCTCTGGCACATCTAAGAGGAACGTGGCTAGCATCCAGGAAGGGAAGGCATGAGCTGTAGGGCCAGCGCCAATCAGGGTGCAACCAGCCCCAGATCGATTCAGTCCCTGCCCTCTACACAGAATGCAATTTCCGTTTGAATTTTAGGCAATTAAAATTTTCCTTCTGCAGCAAGAAGGATTGATTCGGAGTGACCCTACTTTTATTGTGGGATATCTCAGTCTGCTGCTAATCCTGAATATATTCAGAAAATCACATTGTTTTGAATCTGGGCTCTCCTCCGTGGTAGAGGACCCGTGATTGGCTACAGGTGGTCATGTGACAAGCCTGCCTCAAAGGAGAAGCCCCTAATTTCTCTCAATTTCTGTTGGCCTTGGATTTTTTTTGTGCCTTCTTCGTTCCCCCCCCCCTTCAAGAAAAGAAAGGATTTTTTCCTCCCTCCTCTGACTTCTTGGATCCTCTCCCCTCCCCTTCAAGAAAACAAAGAAAGAGTCTCCATTTGCCTCCCCCCCCTCTTCTGAGCCTCCCTAACCATGTGCAGAAGACTTTCCTGTTTCAATGGGGAGGGGGGGAAGAGGAAGACCTGAGTTCAAAGCGATCTGAATTCAACAGGATTGAGAATGGAATAAAAAAAGTAAGTGCAGACTCTGACCTGGACAGGGCACTTCCAGGCTTCCGGATGACAACTCCAGGGCCTGAATGGCCTGTTAGAGGTCCTGTTGTATAAGTAAAAATTCACCTTGTGAGTCCATTGGGCCAAGCAAAAAGCTACCAAGGCATTGCAAGGTTTGTGTTGAAATTGGTCCGCATAGTTATAAGCCACCCAGAAATTTCATTCTGCTTGGCCCCTCTATATCCCAGGGATGGGGTACATCTCTCTGATTGGGAGTGTGATATATGGCTGCACAATATCCATGCAGCCTTCTTGGAATGGCTGATTTCATTCAGAGGGTTGGTGGGAATGGGTCCAGTGGGGCTCCCGATCAGTGGCAGTATAAGGCATGGGAAGGAGCCTGTTGACAGGACATCCAGTTTGCATAATGGGTTCCCTGAGGTTGGGGGTCTCAATCAAAAGCTGGCCGGGGTGAGTGTGGCCTAGCCAACTGGCCAGGGACTCACAGCTGGACAACCAAGGTAGCCAGTTGAAGTGAGATCCCATTGGCCCCCATTTCAGGTCACTTCCCTTGTAAAGGAATCCAGGTGGCAAGATATCTGCTTCCTGGTTGGGAAGGAGGGGGTCCCAGGGTGCCAATGGACTCTATGGAACACCCGGCCTTCCATGGGGTCAAGCTCCCTCCCCTGCCTGTCAGGCCAACCCTCCAGCTAGAGGATACAATAATAATGCTGTGGCTACATTTAATGCCAAAACTGGTGTGCTGTATCTGATTGAAGACAAGATGCCATCTTGCCAGTCAATATATAGTTTCTGATCATTACTCAAATGGGGCTTATTCCCTAATAAGTAAATTTAGGATTGCAGCCTTACTTGTATGGGTTCTGCTATACCTATTCAAAAATTACTGCTTAAATCACAACACAATTTGATACATTGGTTGTTGAAATTTGTGCTTTTATGCTCACAATAAATTTGATATGAGTTCTAGAATGTTCTTCTAAACTACGTGTTGTGCATTTCTGACTATTTTAGGCATTATTCAAGACAATTATTCTTTTGAAGTGAGTGTAGTTCAACCCATTATACAAATACACAGTCAACATTTTTTTTCAAGAGCTGATATATTTCCTTGACAAGAGTATGCTGTAATTTTTACAGAAATGGCAATATTTCAAAAAGAAAAAAAAGAAAGCTAAAGTTTTCTATTTTTAAAGCTAAAAATGACTGCAATAAATCTAATGTTCTTGTGCTGGGCCTTTATTAGACTGTGCAAGTTTCTAAGGCAGATTGGTCCCAAAACCAACTAAACCAATTCATCTGGATGAAAGACAGAGACCCCCCCCCCCCACATGTCGCACCATGAAAAAAACTTTTTAAAGAGGCAAACTGGCCTATATTATTCATGGGAAAAGATAAGGAAGAAAGGGGGGGGGGTCCTAACCTGAGAAGCAAGTCATGAACCTGGAATTTTGGGCAGCTAACACATAAGATACATCTATTTATTACAAAATACACAGTATCATAGAATCATAGAATCATGGAATCATAGAGTTGGAAGGGGCCATACAGGCCATCTAGTCCAACCCCCTGCTCAACGCAGGATCAGCCCTAAGCATCCTAAATATAGGCTAAAAACAAAAGAGAAAAATCACAAGGTGATTGAGATTTTTTTTGAGGGGGGGGGACTTTGGGAGTGTGAAATTTGAGGAGGAAGATGACCTCATTGGGGTCTAATGCCATAGAGCTCATGCTCCAGAACACCCATTTACTTGAGGGGAAATGATCTCTGTCATCTGAAGAGCAGTTGTAATTCTAGGTGATCACCAGCCCCCTACTGAAGGTTGGCAACCTCAGTTTCCCTGGCAAAAATGGCTGCTTTGGAGGGTGGTGTTTATGGTATTATACCCCTCCCTTTTTCAAACCTCTCCCTCCCAGTTTCCATATCCTACATCTAGGAATTTCCTAACCTGGAGTTAGTAACCTTATTTCCTTCCCACCCTACAGCCAACCTAACTTCATCTGCTTTTCTGTCTGAAATTTTCCCTCTCCCCCCACTAGGCAGATAGGACCCTACCCTCTCACCCTGCCTTTTTACTCACAGAAATCCAGCCTGGAATACTGTGTTTGCCTAGCAACTATCACAGAGGGAATCCATAAGCTTAAAGCTAATAGACACTTCTTTTATTGGGGGGAGTGGGTGGTAAATTGCCTCCGGTTTGGAGGGCTTTTTATAGATTTCACATTTTTCTGAAAACCTGGGACCCTTTTCAGGTTTGTACATTGTCTTGCCTGTTCAGAGTTCCAGATGAATTATTTTAACATCCTAAAATTTGGCTATCACTATGGGTGTTTCAAGCGCCTTCAAGTCACAGCCAACTTATGGTAACCCCAGCAGGGGCCTTTCAAGGCAAGCAGAAGTTGTTTGCCATTGCTTTCCTCTGCAGGATCTTCCTTGTAGATCTCTCTTCCAAGTACTGACCCTGCTTAGCTTCCTAGAACTGACAAGATCAGGCTATGCCATACTGACTTCCCTCCCAATTATCAGTATAACGTGAGTTAAAGATTTGTTCAAATTAACAACTCTGATGCAAGTCAGACAAATCTAAATGTTTTGAAAGTTATAATTTAGTGTATGGAAACATGTAACTGCTTGAATATTAAATATAACTGGTTTTGCTAGTGACAATGTGTTTTGTTGCATGGAGGGGTGGCAGCAATGCACCAGCTCGCACCCACATGCAGGCGCGCGCAGAGCTCTGAGGTATCAGGTATCAGGTATTTTTAAAGCCTTTATTAGATTTTATTAGATTGGGAGAAGATCTTTGGTTTTACTGTTGTTTGATGGTTTAATTAAGGCATCTTGAACTATGAGGAAATGTGGGATAAAAACATTTTAATAAACTCTACTCCATCCTCCTCAGTTAGGGCCAAGTCAGTCTTAGTGTGTATTTGTATGTTTACATGTTTTTATTGAATAGCTTAAATATTTTATTTAGATTTTATTTTAAATTCAATTTGAATATCTTGATGTTTGCCACCTGGTGGAATGAGCTCCCGGGTGATCTGCATGCCCTGCGGGATTTGTCAGCTTTCCGCAGGGCTTGTAAAACGGAGCTCTTCCACCAGGTCTATGGTTGAGGCTGGGGTCAGCGAATCAAGGACATCGCTCCCCCCTCAGGAGTCGGAGTGTATGCTACTCCCCCATCCTTTCCACTTCACCTCTTTGATAATTGGGGGAGGGATGGAATTTTTAGCCGTCATGTTAGTAGTTTGATGTTTTAATGGGAATTTTAATGGGGTTAGTTGTTGTGACCTGCCTCGAGCCTGTCGGGAGAGGCGGGAAATAAATATAAATATAAATACGAATACGAATACGAATACGAATACGAATACGAATACGAATACGAATATGTTGTTGTTATGTGCGAAGTCGTGTCTGACCCATAGCGACCCCATGGACAATGATCCTCCAGGCCTTCCTGTCCTCTACCATTCCCCGGAGTCCATTTAAGTTTGGACCTACTGCTTCAAGGACTCCATCCAGCAACCTCATTCTCTGTCGTCCCCTTCTTCTTTTGCCCTCAATCGCTCCCAGCATTAGGCTCTTCTCCAGGGAGTCCTTCCTTCTCATGAGGTGGCCATGAGGTGAGTTTCATCTTCAGGATCTGGCCTTCTAAAGAGCAGTCAGGGTTGATCTCCTCTAGGACTGACCGGTTTGTTCGCCTTGCAGTCCAAGGGACTCGCAAGAGTCTTCTCCAGCACCAGAGTTCAAAAGCCTCAATTCTTTGACGCTCGGCCTTCCTTATGGTCCAACTTTCGCAGACATAGATTGCAACTGGGAAGAACATAGCCTTGACTAAACGCACTTTTGTTGGCAGGGTGATGTCCCTGCTTTTTAGGATGCTGTCTAGATTTGCCATAGCTTTCCTCCCCAGGAGCAAGCGTCTTTTAATTTCTTTGCTGCAGTCCCCATCTGCAGTGATCTTGGAGCCCAGGAGAATAAAATCTGTCACTATCTCCATTTCTTCCCCATCTATTTGCCAGGAATTGAGAGGGCCGGATGCCATGATCTTTATTTTCTTGATGTTGAGTTTCAAGCCAACTTTTGCACTCTCCTCCTTCACTCGCATCAACAGGCTCTTTAGTTCCTCTTCACTTTCTGCCATTAGAGTGGTATCATCTTCATATCTGAGGTTGTTGATATTTCTCCCTGCAATCTTGATCCCAATGTGGCCAGTTGCAGCCGGCACCATGCATTATCGGTGATTTTAGTCACTGCCATTCCACCCCAAATGTGCGTTATTCCCCCCATGCATAATGGGTCCTAGTGTGTATTTGTATGTTTACATGTTTTTATTGAATAGCTTAAATATTTTATTTAGATTTTATTTTAAATTCAACTTGAATATCTTGATATTTGCCACCTTGGACATCTTATCAGTGTGGAAAGGAGGCATCAAGATGTCCTAAAGAAATAAGATCAGTGGGAGCTAGGATTGTGTTTTAACAAAACAAAGTATACCTCAAATGCTATTTCCAGAACAAGCTTCTAACATAAGTGATCCTAGAGGTGATTAAAAATGCCTTAATTCATGTTGGAGTTAATGACGGGTCTACATTCTATCTCTGTTCTGTACTAGGGATGTGCAAAAAATTTTTTTTGGTTAATCAGTTGTCAGGCAATGCAGGTGGTGGTGGGATTTTGAACTGGAGAAGCCAACCAGACCCCAGCAGCAGCATTTCTGGTCAGCAATTTGGAAACTGAATCAAAAGCCAAATCGATTTGACTTTTGCAAGTCAGCTCCCAAATAAAACCTGAAGATCATGATTTAGCTTTTAAACTCGGGGGGGGGGGGGTGGACCTGAAAGCATTCTTTCAAGTTCTTGTTTCAAGTTTAACCAAGCTAAATGCACATCCTTAGTCTGTGATTCCAAAAAATCCAGCTGTAATAATTATCCTGGCTTTATTCTGTTTACATAAAACGTTACTTGTTTGCAATACTGAATCTCGGTTTCTCTTGAACTACAGTGTGTCAGGAATCAGGCAGAAGTCAGCGAGTAAAGTCTGTGATAAAGGAGCTTTCAAGATCCAGCTAGTGAGGAGCCAAAAGAAAGGCTTTATTTTGAACAGAACTACTACAACAACTGACGTGGGCCAAGAGTCATTGAATAATCGTCTTGGCAGAGACAAAGATACAATGCACATTGGGGTGTACTTATAGGGGGACCAAACATGGGAGGGGGTCTGAGGAATTGAAACAGCAGGAAAGGTACATTTGTGAAAAGTTACAAAGATTCCCAGCTGAGCCAGATGGCCTCGCTTTGATCTAAACTAACAGTCTGTTGAGACTCCAGCGAGACAAGCAAGGTCACTAAAAGTGGGAGAGATAAGAATGTTCTGCTGAGGTCAGCTTTGGTATGCAGACTCAAACAGGAACCAACTAAAGGATTTATAGTTTTATGACACCCAGCCTGGAGGAGTCCGGGAGAATGCAGCCGGAGGAGGGGGCAAGAACCGGGGTTCATGACACAATGTCAGCATTCACTGTTAAACAACAAATCTGCTCGGTTTTTGCAGTGCCTACATTCTGATAATGAGAGGCACAATTCAAACATTAATTCACCAGCCAGGAATATTATGAAAGCCTGTCATATTCTGTTTGAAAATTCCTAGTAATTATCATCTTAAACTGAATGGGAAAAAGTGTTATTCATTCAGCCACAAAAGGGTAAATTCTGGTGTCTAATAATGCCTCTTAATTGTAAAATAAGTCATGCTTTCACATAAACATTTTTGAGCTTATAGGTGCTAGAAAGTATAGCATTATGACCTTAGGGGCTAATCTCGTGACCTATTTTCTCCTAAGAGGTGTGCGGAGCTATCTCCAAATGTTTGGTTTAATTCAATCAACAGTGTTATAAAGAGAGTAAACAAACAAAAATTCAAAGGAGTCATCATAAGCCTGGTGCCTTGTTCATCCTACTGTTCTTATTGAATATCCAAACATATTATGGAGATTAGTAAGCACTCCTGGGCAAGGAATCTGAAGAAGATGCAAAACAAGGCCCAAAGTGAGCTGAATCTAAACCACTGGCAGATTCCAAGAGCCTAGTGACCATAAATTCCTTCAGGGAGGGAATTTAGGATAAAAATTTTGAAGACTGCTTAGCTGTACTGGTTTTAATACATCACTATCATAATGTAGAATAATTAGACTAATCAAGATGCATCCCCTGACTTAATTAAGCTTCAGAGCACTGTGTGAGCAGTAATAAATTTCTACAAAAATAAAAGTGGAAAGGATTTAGTGCTAGACTGAATTGCATATTGATTCAGATGATGGTGAAAATTATGTATATGGACAAACCGCTAATTAATGGAGAAACCAGTTGTAAATCATACTCTCCAAATGGCCTTATTTTAAATGTATGTATATTGGACATGCTCAATCACCTCTTTTATCAAATTGCAGTTTGCTCACAACTTCCAGTGAGCACCCACTGAATACTTGGGGAGGAGGTGGTGGAATTCATGTTCTGAAAATCTGACAATACCTGAAGTTAGATGATAAATATTCTGTGCAAGCACAGAATTTTAATGTTTGACCATTATTGCAGGGTTGCCAGTAGGCCTGGGGAAATATATATTGCCCCTGAATAGAGGGCCAATGTGTAGATATGGTCCTTTGATGTTCTCAAGGCATGAATCCTCTGTTAAAGATAGGAACCTGAAAGGCTGAGCAGCAGCAGAATATATTAAATATCACAAGGCAAATATTTATCTCAATACATGTGCACATATAACATTTTAAAACATCAACATATCTCACACACTTGCTCAAATTGAAAACATTTTAACACATGGATAAATGACAAAAAACCAGAAAACAAAACTAATTTCAACTCCTCTTTGAGTCTTCTTCAGTTATCTAATATTTAAATACATTAATTTGGTGTAATAATGGGGACTATAAGGTGGTAAACAATATGAATGAAGAGGTTTCCACACTTATAAAATGTATCCAACTATATCTCTTGGATCCCCCCATTAAAATATTTATGCCTCAAAGTACCACCCTTATAGAAGCTCTCTCTCAGCTTGAATGTATTCTCATGTGTCTTATAGAATGCAGCCTGTTAAAGAAACATGGCATTTCCACCCCACTCCCTACATTACTGTTTCCCTACATTACCCAACAGCCCAAAATGGGGGAGGATAACTTCAAAAGAATGGCGATCGGGACTTACCCCAGGGAGCATTTGCTGCTGCGGGGAAGCCATCGCCAGGAAGACTCGGGTCTTTGGGAGGCGAGGAGGCGGTTCTAAGATTCCTTATACATTTAAGATCCCAGGGATTGTCTCCAAGCTCCATGGGCGTTCAGGTGGCAGGATTGTCCTTTTTGTGTAAGGCACGGGGCAGTTGGGACCCGGCCTCATCTTTTCTGGTCCGCAAGACGATTGCGGGCTGGAAAAGGAGCAATCCGGCATCACCAGATGGCAGACATCCTATTTCCTTAGCCATTCTAAGGGGCCTGATACATCGCATGTTCTAGCACTTATGAAGCGGCGTTGTTTGAACCAGCTTTTACACTTGCATTTTACGGGGCTTTCCGTAGTGGTGAACTGTTAGCTGAATCCCGCTCCAGCCCAAGTGACAGGGCATTGGCAAGGGAGGATGTGCAGATTTCTGCCGAGGGACTTCACATCCTTCTGCGGCGATCAAAGACTGACCAGTTAGGTCGGGGCTCTTTTGTGCTGCTACGGGTGGCTACGGAGGGTAGCCCCTGCCCAGTATGCAGCATGAGAGCCTTTTTTAGGAATTCGTCCTGATCTCAGGGGCCCATTGTTAATTCACAGGAATGGTACGTGCCTTTCTCGTTACCAATTTGGTTTAGTTTTGAGGAAGGCACTACATGGTATGGGTTTGCCAGCCGAACAATTTGGGACCCATTCCTTTAGAATTGGTGCGGCTACTGAAGCAGCTGCTTCTGGGTTATCATCGGATGGCATTATGGCAGTAGGACGTTGGCGTTCGGCGGCATATAAAAAATACGTTAGCCCAGGCTTGTTGCTTTAATGCTATTTTCATATTCAATTTCTGTAGGTTTGGGTTCAGAAGTGCCGAGAGTACTGGTTATCGGGCACAGTATTGTGCATTGGGCAGCTCATTATGCCTTGCGATCTGGGTGGAGCAGCAACTTGGGCCTCGACGGCCGTTTTCGAATCGTCTGGGCTGGTCGTCGGGGAATGCGCTGGTTTTCCTTATTCGCTGACCTAGCCACAGCAGTGTGGCGCACCGGTGTACCAGACATTATAATAATTCAACTAGGAGAAAATGACATCACCTCCACGACGGCCGTTGGTTTGGCAGACTCCATCAAGCAAGACCTGGGGAAGATCGCTTCCAGTTTTCTGGGTGTTCAGATCTGGTGGTCGGCACTTCTTGAGCGCAGAAATTGGAGAGGGGCAGTTTCCCCCAAAAAAAGTTGATGTTTCAAGAAAGAAAGTTAATAAGGCAATCGCCAAGTGGTTAGTTAAGGTGGGTGGCCGTGTTATTCAACATCCTGACATTCGTCACAAGCTCTGGGCATTGTACAGAGCGGATGGTGTCCATCTTTCTGAATGGGGGATGGATTTGTGGTTGCATGACTTACGTCATGCTCTTGATGAGGCTGCAGGTTCGGTAAGCGTTGGCGGGAGCATGGGTATGGGGAATTTGGGCATGGGGGAGGAACCATAGTTGAGCAGTCCCAGCCTGCGTGCGGGACGGCTCTAGTGAGGGAGCCTCTCTAAGAGGTCGTGGGTAAGCGGAGCTGGCCAGCCATTACTCATGGAGGATGAGCCGTGTCGGCATAATCCGCATTTCCGGGTGGCGCGGGAACTCAGCAGAGGTTCACGCCTCAACGAGTTCTCAGAAGGTCACCACCTCCCTGGCAACCAGCAGGCCATTGGGGCATGGGGAGCCCGGTCAGGGTGCCCGAGGGCCCCGTGCATGCCTGCTGGATTAACGGTTGGCTTCCGACAGCTGGTTCCTTATCCCCCATGCGTTCCAATGCTTTTGGTTATATATTAAAATTGTGGCCTATTTTTAAGCCAAAAAGAAGGTGTTCGTGTCTTTGTGGTGAAAAAGGTATTCCCCTGCAAAGCAAAAGCCATTTTCTGTCCAAAGGAAAACTATCAACCTTCTAAACAGGATGAGCTCTCTGCAGTGATCAGTTCGACTCCCTAGCCTAGAGGCTGTACAGCCATTCAATCTAATACATGGAATGCATTTCAAGTGTGTGTAAAATGCTGTGGCAGTTAAGAAGTCTTTGGTCAGTTTTATTTTTATCCTAGTCTCAGAGGTCCCATTCAACCTGATATACTCAGTGCTTCATCAACATTGGGAGGGTGGTATAGAAGTGTAACAAAATAAAATAAATATAAATAAATGAAAGTGACAAAGGTCCTAATCAGCCTAATTAAAAAACAAAATAAAAACAGTGGGTTTAGAAGAATGTGACTCTGTAGGAGTGCATTCCACAGAAAATGTTGGTAAACTGAATTTTCAATATACCTTATAGTACAATCCTTTGCACACTTACCCAGGAGTAAGTGAAACTTTATATATGTTAAAATATGAGTTTGGAGGAGATTGTAGGTATAAGATTAGTACTGAAATGAAATTGACCAATGTTTTCTTTGCTGAAGAAGTACACATAATCAGCAAATATAGACATACCTTCTCTGCAAAAAAATAAGAGGAAAGGTTTCATGCTCTTGAGACTAGTGGTAGAAGATGAAATGAACAAATGCTGCTGATTTATGCATTGATTTATGCATTGTTTATGCATTGTTCATTTCATCAATACCAAAGAAGAATATGCACCATAATGTAGCTAGTTTTCAAAGAAACATCTTGTGATTATCTGGGACACAGTCATTAAAGATGCCTTTTCAGCAATACCCGGCCACCATCCATGTTGAATGCTACTTCTGTATGGATGCAAACAGATCCTTGTAATGCTGCTTAATTTGAATTAAAGCAAATCTTTAAGGCAAACTAAAAGTATTGTTGACTGGACAAAAGACGTAAGAGGAAAGGTTGGGGGAGCTTGGTCTGTTTAGCCTGGAGAGGAGACGACTGAGAGGGGATGTGATAACCATCTTCAAGTATTTAAAAGGGTGCCATATAGAGGATGGAACAGAGTTGTTCTCTCTTGCCCTAGAGGGACAGACCAGATCCAATGGGATGAAATTAATGCAAAGGAAGTTCCATCTAAACAACCGGAAGAAGTTCCTGACGGTTAGAGTGGTTTCTCAGTGGAACAGGCTTCCTCGGGAGGTGGTAGTTCTCCATCTTTAGAAATTTGTAAACCGAGGCTGGATAGGCATCTGATGGAGAGGCTGATTCTGTGAAGATTCAAGGGGGTGGCAGGTTACCCTGTCAGCAATAGGGTTGTGGGTGTCCTGCATGGTGCAGGGGGTTGGACTAGACGATCCAGAAGGTCCCTCCAACTCTATGATTCTAAGATTCCATGATTCCAAAAGCAAGCATTTCTAAACAAAGTAAGTCTGCACCATGATTACATTTAAACAAATTTCATAGTACCCCTAATGATAATGTATAATATCAATGCCCCCTCCCCAAGAAATACACGGAAACATCACTGTAATTAGATATTATGCTGTTAATATGTAGACTGATGATGATGCTGGTTATGAAACATGTTTTAAATATGCTTCGAAAGTTTTTAAATTGTTTTATAATGTTAATTCATTTTAACTTACATTATTGTTAGTATTATTGTTGTTCACTACTCTGAGTCACAAATTGGGATCAAGATTGTAGGGAGAAATATCAACAACCTCAGATATGCAGATGATACCACTCTAATGGCAGAAAGTGAAGAGGAACTAAAGAGCCTGTTGATGCGGGTGAAGGAGGAGAGTACAAAAGTTGGCTTGAAACTCAACATCAAGAAAACAAAGATCATGGCATCCGGCCCTCTCAATTCCTGGCAAATAGATGGGGAAGAAATGGAGATAGTGACAGATTTTATTTTCCTGGGCTCCAAGATCACTGCAGATGGGGACTGCAGCAAAGAAATTAAAAGACGTTTGCTCCTGGGGAGGAAAGCTATGGCAAATCTAGACAGCATCCTAAAAAGCAGGGACATCACCCTGCCAACAAAAGTGTGTTTAGTCAAGGCTATGGTATTCCCAGTTGCAATGTATGGCTGTGAAAGTTGGACCATAAGGAAGGCCGAGCGTCAAAGAATTGAGGCTTTTGAACTCTGGTTCTGGAGAAGACTCTTGCAAGTCCCTTGGACTGCAAGGCGAACAAACCGGTCAGTCCTAGAGGAGATCAGCCATGACTGCTCCTTAGAAGGCCAGATCCTGAAGATGAAACTCAAATACTTTGGCTACCTCATGAGAAGGAAGGACTCCCTGGAGAAGAGCCTAATGCTGGGACCAATCGAGGGCAAAAGAAGAAGGGGACAACAGAGAATGAGGTGGCTGGATGGAGTCACTGAAGCAGTAGGTGCAAACTTAAATGGACTCCGGGGAATGGTAAAGGACAGAAAGGCCTGGAGGATCATTGTCCATGGGGTTGTGATGGGTCAGACAAGACTTCGCACCTAACAACAAAACAGCTAATGTTTGGCACAGGTGCATGCCTTTCTACTCCAAAGTGTCATTAGTTTCAATGGGGAATGTATTTAACCATTTGGGTCAGATGTTTATAAACACAACAGAATCAAATTTGTAAAGAAAATAGTTCTCCCTATATTCTGACCATCAAAATTTCAATTACATCAAGGAAGTGGCTCAATTTTACAGGTTCTAGAAGTAGAGAACTTTAGATATAGGCTCAATTCAGACAACTGAGTACTGTAGCGTCAGGATTTAAATGTTGGCCTGTCAATGACATGTTTTTAAAAAAACAAAACAACAGCAACAGCCTGTTTGTTTTCATTATATTTCCCGACTTTTGCAATGACTGGGTGACAACAAAATCTTTTTACATTTTTACCTTTCTGCTGTACACTCTGCTTCTGTCATCCTTCTTTGCTGAAATCTTTAATGGGGTAGAAAAAATTGTGTCTTTACACATGACAAAGCAATCATCCATTTGCTATGAGACTCTTCAATGGATACATAGGACTATTGTCTACTGCAATGCTATAGACAAAGCTTTAGGTGTATTAATTTGTCAGAACAATGTCTGACCCTCATCACAGCAGCAACAGGAAAGTGCTAAGTGCCAAGCCAACATTGCTACCTCAAAAATCCCCTCTTTGCAGCTTGTCTCCAAACATAACTGGCTGTTAACATCCTGTGCTCCACCCCGCAAGGATCCAACTGGAAAGGAGAAATATTGTTGCCCGGAGAAATGTTGTTGCCCGGGAAATCAAAGATAAACTTGAGTACATGACATGCCACTTCTGCCCTAATTGCAAAAAAGACAAAAAACAATATGGGTTGTTAAGGGAGGGTTTTAAAAATCATATTAACTCCTCTCCCCCCGAATTTGTATTAGCATTCTAGGAAACCATTGTAATAATCCAAAACTGTGATTTGTATATCTTCACTCAGAGGTTTTGTAATGAACCCCATAAACATATATTATGTGAATTCATACTGAATTTTGATGTGCTTTAGCTGTATACATACCCAAAGTTTAATGGATCAAAAGAAAGATCAATTGAATTCATAAGATTAATTACATATAGATTCTTGATCTTTGGATAAGTCCACCATCAATGTTTTAAATCCACTTCGGTTAATTACAATGGCAAAGCACATTTGAATAAATCTTTTCTCATTCAAATTTGGTGATATCATAAGAACATAAGAAGAGCCCTCATGGATAAGACCTATATTCCATCTAGTCCAGCATCCTATCTCATACAGTGGCCCAGACATTCTTCTGTATGGCCAAAAATGAAGCATAAGGCCAAGGCCTTCCTCTTATGTTTCATCCTGGCTCTGAATCTAGCTAATCTTCCTTAAAAGATGTTTATTTCTGTAGCCATCACTACATCCTATGACAGTGAATTCCACATTTTAATAACTTCCTAACCCTAATTCTAATCCAACTGCTCATCAGTTTCATTGGATGAGCTAAACCTAGCATTTGGAAGAGGGAGAAAAATTCTCTTTGGCAACTTTCTCCATCCCATGCATAATTTTATAATGTCCCAGCATTATAGTATCTAGCTGTGTCTTTCCCTGAAGTCTGTGCCAGAAAGCACTACAGCAAGGAAACACCAGTTGAGCTTCCCTGTTTCAACTGGTAGCTCTATGGAAAGATTCAAATGAATAGCCGTGTTGGTCTGAAGTAGCACAATAAAATCAGAGTCCAGTAGCACCTTTAAGACCAACAACTGGTAATTCTTCCAAACTGGTAGCTCTATGGTAATTCTTCCAAACTTTAGTTTGGTAATTCTTCCAAACTTTAGATAAGAATTATTCACTTCCAATCTAACTGCCCAGTAAAGTTTTTAAAAGTCTGTTTTGGTCTTAATAGGCAGAAATAGCAGAGTATTATTTGCACTGGTTGCCTTTTTTCATATGTGATCAATGCAACACAGTTCAGAAATGGTGCAGGTGAAAGAGTTTGAATGGTCTTTACTAGGTCACGGTTCTAACATATAATAGTACCCCAACAAGCCTGAATTGAATAAACATTAGGCACCTGTTTCTATGAAGCACAATTTCTGGTCTGTTTCCCATTTCCTGTCTCAGTTCTTTATTGGCTCTGGGGGAATACTTTCTTCACATTCCCCACTTACAACGGCTTCTGCCTTTCCTTTCTGGATATCAGCAAGTAATTGACCATAAATATGCCAGCATACTGATAGTTCTGGCGTACATCATTACTTGGACCAATCATAAACCTTTTGGTTGGAGAGAGAGAGATCATTTCACCAACAAGATCTAGTTCATGGCCTGCAGAAATAAAATCAGGTTGGCTTTTTAATTGTCAACATTTATCAGGAAAATAAAGATGTCTTGTCAGGGAGGAAATATGAATTCATGTCCTGGAGATTCAGAGTCCTTTCTGGCTATTATCTGTTTTGCCTGGCCAGGCTGTCATTCTGTTAAACAGTGCATGAAGCTGGCTAGACATCTGAACAAGGTGATCTTCAGAGAATTTGCTCATTTGGTAGCCAGTCATAAACATTTAGCATACTTCCTACCACATAACATTTAACAATAACTTTTCCAGAGCTTGGCACTTTGAGCTGCTAGACTGTGTGACAGATTGGAGATTTTTTAATGCACAATTGAAGTAAATCAAATGAATACATTTCCCCCCCTCTCTTTTTTTTTGACAGGGTGGATAATGTTTCAAGCAGGAATGGATTTGAGCCTACTATAAGTCTTCAACAACAATACTCATGCCTTTTACAACTTGCCTTTCTCTTTGTACAATTTTGTCCAATTATTCTACCAGACTTACAAAGTGATGGCATGATTCTGAGTTCCAAATATGAGCAAAGAGTTGAAATTTAAAATAAATATAAATAGCAGAAAGAGACAGCCATGATAGCTTTCTGCATATTCAGCTGAATTTTGATTTAACAGGATGAGGATGAAGAAATGGTTTAGAAGAACAGTTATATGCTTTCTAAAATGAACCTGGAAAATTCAAAGTACCCTTAGTCTAGGGATTATGTTAATCTACACTCCACACAACTACAATAGTACTACTAAGTTCCTAGATCCCTTCTAATTCAGCTTTCAACCAGAGTTTGGGACCGAGAGTTTGGGCTCTGGTTGCTCTGGTTGATGATCTCCAGTTATATCTTGATGTCGGCCGGATGGCATTACTGTTGGATCTGTCTGCTGCTTTTGACACTCTCTAGGTGTGAGAGGTATGGCCTTGAGCTGGTTCTCCGCATTCCTCCAGAGTTGGTCCCAGAGGGTAATTATAGGTGGAGAGAAGTCATCACTGTGGGCTCTGAGGCATTTAAAGGGACCTAGCCATCCATTTAAATGCCCGGGAGCCAGCAAAATGGCTGATTGCACTGAAAGAGATATCTCAGATTAATCAGCTGTTTGTCAGGCTGGATGGTGGTTCAAACCGCCCAACAGCCGGCTGATCCAGACTGTATTTGTGGGGAGTGATTCAAACGACCTGCCTGCACAGCCTGACAGCTAGCTTGGGGAGTGAAGCCTCTCCCTGGATCAGCTTGGGCTGTAGGAAGGATTCAAACAGCCCCCAACCACAGCCTGACCATCAGTGCCAGCTGATCCGGGGAGAAACTTGTGCAGCTGTGCAGGGGGGAGCATACCTCCCACAGCCTGACAGCCAGTGTGCTTCCCTCCCTCTACGCTTACCAGGTAGCACAATACTAGCTCTCCACTGCCTGGGAAATATGGGGGGGGGGGGCAGGCAGCATCTTTAAAAAATATAATCATTGATACAAGTATTTTGGGGATTATCTGAACCAAATTGTCCATCCATAATTTGATGTGGTATGCAATCAACATGCAGATAATATCCATTTATATCTCTTTTAAAAGGAACAACCAGTAACCAGAATTCCAGTCTTGGCCTCATGCCTGGATACAGTGGTGGAATGGCTAGGTGAGAGTTGGTTGAAGCTAAATCCATCCACGTCAGGGATTATGTAGCTGGGGAATCCTAGATTACTGGGATGGCTGCATCAATTCATCCTTGATGGGGGTCTGTCTTTCTCCAGCCTACTCATTCAAGAATTTAGGGGTATGTTTTGATTCTTTGCTTTCCATGAACAACCAAGTATTCTTGGTAACAAAGACTATCACCAACTGGATCCTTATCTGTCTCAGGAGTACCTTGTTATTGTAATTCACTCAACAGTCTCCTCAAGTCTGGACTACTGTAACATGATATACATAGGGTTACATTTGAAGATGCTTTGAAAGCTACAAGTGATCCAGAATCCTATTGCTAGATTGCTGGCAGGATTATCCTGGTCAGCGCATACAACACCTATCCTATGGTAGCTGCACAAATAACCAGTTAGTTTCTGGTGCCAATTGAAAGTGTTGGTAATTACATTTAAAGCCCTAAATGGCCCAGGACCCTCATACCTTCAGGATCAACTCTCCCAACATGATCCTCCCTGTCTTCTTCAATCACTATCTCAGAATTTATTGAAGGTCGTTGGTCCATGAACAGCCTTCCTTATGTCAACAAGGACAAGGGCCTTCTCAGTGGTCATCATCCTGCCTGAAGAGATCTGTGTCTTTTGGGACCTTCCTAAGTTCTGTAGGGCATGCAAGGCTGCTCTTTTTCAGGCAGGCTTTGGGTGATTTTGTCCACCAAGCAGCTAATATACTTCACATCCTGCCCCGCTCAATAGTGGATACATTTAACTGGAATTTTAAAATAAATATATTTATTGTTCCTTTGTATTATTCTGATTAGTATACTTTAAGTGCAGTTAGCTGCCCTGGATTATAAATTTAATAGATAAGCTCCATCGGAATGTTCAGCATCTGAACATCCATTGCCCCTGCACTCTAGAATGAAGACACCAGAACTCCTTTGTATCTTTATCAACAATTAGTCTGCACAAATGCCCTACAATCTCTGCAGTTACCTGTGTCTAATACTTCAATATGACAGAACTTGTCCACCTTGTTTTCCTTTACCTGTCCCCAAAGCAGGTCCTAAACCTCATCCCTGTGCCACCAAAGCACTAAGCATTAGAAAATCAGCAAGGCAGGACTGAAGGTGGTATTTCTGGAAGACTAAGAAACTGTAGAGGAATCTTCAAGGACACAGATAGAATGCAAAGCAGCAAAGAATCAGTAATCAAAGATCAGGCAAGATGTAAGAAGAAACTCAGTATACTTTATATTGATTCAGTGGTACATACTTTGGCCTTCAGTCATTCTCTGGGGTCTCAGCTAGAGAAAAGTCTTTCTCAATACCTGTTATCCAATATCCTTTAAATGGAGATGTTAATGATCCACCCTGGAAAAAAAGCATGTGTTCTACTACCTAGCCACATACTGTCAGTTCAATATTAAAACTATGCTGGTACCCTACTTAACATCCACATATTTAATAAATGGAACCATTCTTATTGTTAATGTTACTTTAGAGCACTCCTGGTGTACCATGTGCCCTTGGATGTTAACAGCTCTTAGCTGTACGCATCCTAATACAATGTCTCCAGGGATCCCTGAAGTAAGCTTTTGTTCCTTCTGTTTAGCTTCCATAATGAAACGATAGGTATCAAACCATTTTCATAAATGTCATTAGAAATAAGACTCTGTGTCACATGCTTGAAAATCCAATAATCTGATTAGTACTGCGTTATTTTAACCTTCTATTAATTAGAGCTCCGGTTCAGGGTAGAAAGATTCAAGCTTGGCATTGTTGTTATTGTTTTCCTTGTAGCAGACTGAGAAGGGCTTTGATGACAGGAAAATAAGTTTTGTGTCATTTATTAGAGGCTTAATTGCTATCAGATCAACTAGTTTAGATTTACAAGGTATTATTAACTAGTTAATGGAACATTAATTAAGAAATGTACTTAAGGTTAGGTTTATATTGAGAAATAGTGGACCTTCCTGAATTAAGCATGTGAAGTTTATTGAACAATACCTTGGAGAAAAACATCATATACTAGTGTCCAATTGAGGTAACAATAGCTATTTTGTCTACAATTATTTGGGGGGGCGGCATTCTATACTTTTTATGATTTCTTTTGCTTAACAATTGCTATCTGCAAGGAAGGAAGGAAGGAAGGAAGGAAGGAAGGAAGGAAGGAAGGAAGGAAGGAAGGAAGGAAGGAAGGAAGGAAGGAACCCACAGGATCCAAAATGAAGAAAGAAAGAAAGAAAGAAAGAAAGAAAGAAAGAAAGAAAGAAAGAAAGAAAGAAAGATTTTAAATGCATGCAAAGCTTCCTTCATTTATTCTGGGGAAGCCACACACGCGTAAAACTCCCCCGCCCGCCCCCCCATCGCACCGCCACTGCTTCCCCGCCCCCACAGACATGCACACACACACACAAAAACACCAGCCAAACCCCCTGGCTGCCCTCCCGCACTATCGCACCACAGCCACTTCCCCGCCCCCCACAGAGACACGCACACACATAAGCCCCCCTGGCTGCTCCCCCATCATGCCACCGCCGCTTCCCCGCCCCCATAGACACACACACACAGCCACCCACTCACCGTGCTCTCCCACGCCTTCCCCCACCCCATACACTCACGCACACACTCCTCTCTACCCCCCTCTTCCCTCGCCACCTCCCTCTCCTGATTCGCCCCCCTGCAATTCCCCTCTTCACACACCCCCTGTCCTCCCATTTCACCTACCTCTCTGCCTGCCTTCCTTTTTCCTTCTTACTTCCTTCCTCTATTTTTCCATCTCCTTCTGTCTCTCTGTCTTTCCCTCTCACTTGCTTCCTGACTTTGTCCTTTACTTCCTTTCTTTCTCCCTTCTGCCCATCCTTTCAACCACCCCTTGCCCTTCTTTCTCCCTCCCATACCTCCTTTCCTCTTCTTCCTTCTTTGCCTACAGCCTCCCCATTCTCTAGCACCCGCTGTCTTTCTTCTATGGCAGTCTTAATTTCTAGTTTACTGATATTTTAGAAGACTTGTAATGGAGTTTTCCACTCACCTATCACAGAATTACAAGTGCCAGTGTTATTTGGGGAAAGGGGATGATTACTAACCAAACAAAAAACTGTCCTCTACTGAATCAGACCACTGGTCCATCAAGGTTTATACTGTTTATTCAGACTAACAGCAATTTTCTGGGTTCACAGGTAGAAGCTTTGTATACTGTCTACCACCTGATCTTTTAATTTTTTAAAAATAATTTTATTGTTTATTATTATATAAAGCATTTACAGAGAAATTGTGCAGAAAAAGCGACCAGCTGATATGGTTTGCCATCTCTTTTAACATAGATATTCAGTTCCCATCACATATTATTCCTAATCTAGAAGTTTTTATCATTTTTCTTAGCCAAGTGATTGTTAATACATATGAGAGTATGATCTGTTATAAGAATACATTCTGTTATTATCTTAAATGATATTAGGTCAGTCTCCTTCATAAATTGGCCCTGACCCAAGAATTACTACTGCCGTCTTATTAATGCCTATGAAATATGGTTTGTCATCCTCTTTTAGCATACATATTGACATACATATTCAGTTCCCATCGCATATTAATCCTGATCTAGGAGTTATTACCATCTTTCTTAACAAAGTAGTTGTTGATACATAGGAGGGTATAATCTATTATAAGGATATATTCTATTATTGTCTTAGATAATATAAAGTCAGTTCCCTTCATATATTGGACCTGTCCTAAAAGTTACTACTGCTGTCTTTCCCACAGGAAGCCAGGAGAATACTCCATTGTTCAACTCATCTTTCAGGTGGTCGCAGAAAATGAAATTGTGTTTTTTTTCCATAGTAGAGTGTTTCTGATTGTCCTTCTGTCAGGGCCAAAGAAATCTCTTACTTGATTCTTGCTTGTAGTCGCCTTTGAGGAGGCTCTGAATCCTTTGTCAATCTGGATCTCTTCCTCTGGTCGCACAGGAATATCTCCTGATAGCTTCCTAGTTGCTGTCGCTTTTGAATAGACTCTTTTTATTTTGCTGATCCAAATCATTTCCTGCTCTGAATAGACTTCCAGGTTTTCGGTACTTTCCTTCCTTGAATCTGTTTTCCCATGTTCTTCAAAGGTACTTTGGGTTTTTACATCTCTGGCACTCTCTCCCTCCAGTTGATTAACTTCCAGACATTGAAGTTTCACTTGATTTATTGTTAGCTGAGCTACGTCATCAGCTGGTCTCTCCGGACCATGGGCTCCATCCAAAAGCTCCCCCTTAGTCCCACAAATTTCCTTTTCCAGCTTATTGACTGCTTTCAGTATCTGAGTTTCCTTTGCATAACAAATGGAAAAGCTGTGCCTTAGTTAATTCTTCCATAGTTCTAGGCAGTCACAAACTATAAACAGAAATCTCGTGAGGTCTTGCGGGAGCACGAGCGATCCCAAATTATCAGTTTGTCGATCTCCGTATCAAGTCAAATTCCCCCACTGAACTTTCACCAATAAATCTTCAAAGCACTCTCTTTGTTTGGTTAATGGGTATAATTAGCTGGGAGTCTCTCACTCGGCGAAAGAAGGAATTCGCTTGTGAATTGGTTGGGGGGGGGAGGGAAGAGCTTGTGGGAGAAGAGAGAGAAAAGCCAGAAAGCTTTCAATTCTTACTGTTGCAGATTCCAGCTTCTGTCAGCTTCTGCTCCTGTCGATCTGGTAAATGATGGTCTGGGAAGAATGTAAGGTCAGCTGGTTGTTTCAAGCTTGTAAAGTTGTTTGCGACAAAGACGCCATCGTGACCTTGAGCACAGGCCACTATTAATCCGGGGAGTTCAGTCCTCCTACCTCCCCACGGATCTGTAGGACCCTCAGGATGCCGTTCCCGGTTCCTGGGGTGACCGGTGAGCAGATTTGCGTATCTGCTCAGGTCAGCCAGGTGCAGAAGCTCCTGACCCTCGGCATGGCTTAAGAGCTGAACAGAAGTCCAGCTTTTTTATGGCGCCATCTTCAGTCATCCTGATCTTTTAATTTTTGATGTGGAACACATCTACTGGTATGGTCCCTGTAATGGAAATGATAATGGACATGATGTCTGTTCTCCCACCTCAGGGAATGTGCCAGTAAATTGCTCACAGTGACAGCAGCACCAAAGCAATGAGGCAGCACCAGAACACTGAGCTCCACTTGGTGCTCTCCCATAGTATCACCTGTCTTCCCAGGCCAGTCCTGCCCTCAGGAGAGCGGGAGCTTCAGCTGGCAGTGGCAGAGCAATGATACCCAGCTCTGAGCATCACTGGATACTCTGCTGTGCCACTTCCAGTGCCCTGAAGGAGCCCCATGGGTTTGTGGAGGAGAAGTTTAGACAACTTCTCCTCCACAAACCCATGGGGTGTGTGTGCATGTGTGTGTATCTGAGAGAGGGGGCCAGGGGCCAGGAAGGAGAGATAAGGGGGAGAGGCACAAGGAAGTGGGGCGAGTCTGTGTGTGTGCGTGCACACATATGTGTGTCTCTGAGAGAGGGAGGGAAAGGGAAAAGGAATGAGAGGTAAGTGGGAGACGCAAGGGAGGAGTGGGGGGAAGGATTCTGTCTCTCTGTGTGTATGTATCAGAGAGGGAAGGGGAGGGACTGGGTAACAGAGGTAAGAGGGGAGAGGCCAGGGGGGAGTGGGGGAAGGGGTTTGTGTGTGTATGTGTGTATGACTGCAACAGAGAGGGAGGGGGCCAGAACCAGGGATTCCCACAGCAGGTATGTGTTCCACATACACTATGATAATCAGACTCACTAGATTGTTTTTATTGGGAATGCTGAGGATTGAAACTGGAGTCTTCTGCATGCTACCAAGCAGATGCTCTACCATATAACTATGCCCCTCTCAATGCATTATACCAGTGTAAATCTATAACACAGATCTGATAGAGTTTATAATGTGATTAGGTAGAATCACATTTTCTATTACTGTAATTTGAACCAATTATTGCAATCACAGATTTATGGCTTTGTGAGGGAAAAAGCATTTTTTTTTGCTTTATATTTTCATAATTTCTGAAATGATTAAAATGAAATATGTAAATCAGTATGTCTACCCGTAATGACTAGGTCACACTCCAGAACAGCTGATTTGATGTAGCAAGTCTTCCAAATGGTAGCCAGAGAATAAAATGTTATGCATTCAGATGAGATTAAATATTGTCTTTCTTAATATTATGTTTTGGTTAAACTGAGTCCAGTATCTAGTGTTCAGGATCTCTGATATCATAATCTCCAACAATACTATCTATCATAATCTCCAAAAATACTAATTTTTACATGATGTCAAATAATCTGTCTAATGAAGCCATTTTCTTCACCTTTTAGTCTTGATTTTACCAATGTATTACTTGAATAATTGATGCAAACAAATATCATTTAACAGGATGTTGGCAAACTCTTCACTCTGCTTATTTGCATATACTTATTTATCACAGGATTGATTACTTAAAGTCATATGTTTTTTTTTCCTTTATTGGCTGCAAGAAGCCTTTTCAGAAGAAGGATAAGTGGCAGTTAGGAAATTATTTTTTCGGGCTGTTATTTGCATATTGTACAATCTGATAACATATGAAGAATAAAAAATTATAGAGGGCAAAATTATTCCAAATAATGGTGTTCCTACCAGGAATGACATGTCAGGAGAGTCTTCCTAAGAGAGAATAAAAGGGTACAGAATCACTAATGGGACTTGTTCCTTTTGTGTGTGTGTGTGTGTATGTTTCTATTTTTCTTTCTCCCACCTTTTAGTTGTATAGATTGTGTGCTATCCTCTGCTTTGTTATTTAGTTTGCCCCCGTTATCATGTTTACTATTTCCTTCTGTTCCTGTTTCTGTCCCATTGAGCCATGAAAGGAGTATTTAATTGTTGGTCTGAATGGTTTTTATATGGTGAATTTTGTTTTATATGTAATTAATCATGTTGATTTTTATTATCATCTTAGAATCATAGAATCATAGAGTTGGAAGGGGCCATACAGGCCATCTAGTCCAACCCCTAAATTCTTGAATGAGTAGGCTGGAGAAAGCATCCAAGGAAAGTGTGTATCCAACCTTTGCTTGAAGACTGCCAGTGAGGGGGAGCTCACCACCTCCTTAGGCAGCCTATTCCACTGCTGAACTACCCTCCTCTAAATGACAACCTTTCAAATACTTAAAGAGGGCTATCATGTCCCCTCTTTTACATAAAGCATTTGGGAGATTGTTGTGGGAGTGTGAGGAACAAATGATAAATAATAAATAAGTAGAAAGAGCTCTGGGCCATTTTTTGAGGACTTACAACACCATGCACTCCAGATGTTTCAATTAAAAACAAAAGGCGGTAAGGGAAACATACTTTTCCTACTAGCAGTTCATATCTGTGAATAGACATTTCATCATCAGAATGAAGAAGTAACTTCCACAATGCAATCCTAAAAAATAATTTATGAAAGTAAGTCTTATAGAGTATACTTCAGTAAGATTCTAAGATGACTTATTTAGGACTCCTCTGTTAGCCAGTTTCACACAGAACTTTGTATCATTTTTTTCCTATAAAGGTGCTTGCAATAACAACAATAATAGAAAACAGCATTACTGCAAAGTCAATTTTAGCACTACATGAGTATGTGCAAGGTTATCTTACCAGTCTCATAGCTGTTGACCGCAGTGCAACTCTTAGACTCTTTGCATTAGAGAGAAGAGCGAGCTGCAAGCAGATTCAAGCGATGGCTAATAAAGACTGCAAAGTCATGTTAATTTGTTGTAGCAAGATAAGTCAAAGTCAATGTTACCTTAAAGAATAGCAAAAATTATTTCTATATGAGTTTTCATGAGTCACACCCTACTTTGTCAGAGAGAGATGTGAAAGAAAATTGTACCAGGAAATGTTATATTAAAGACTGGGGAAAGAGGAGTCAAGGCTTGCTCTGAATTATACATGAGTCTTTCAAATGTCAATCGAAATGTAAGGGGGAGGCAGGAAGGAGTTGATGTAGAAAGGTGTGCAGTATAAGATGTGTCATAAATCAACAGAAATAAGAAAACATACTGGATGGAAGTGGTGGGGCTAGACCAGCCTTTCTCACTTTTTTTTTTACCTGTAGAGAAACTCCTGACAAATTCTTCAGGCTTCAAGAAACACCAGAAGTGGTGCAATCATGCAGAATATGGTTGGGAAGCATAGCTCTGTATACACCCACCTGAGGCCCCTCCCCTTCCCACCTTCTCCAGGCCCATCATTGGCCATTTTGGGAGGTGGGCAGTTTGACATGACCATATATGGTAATATTACTTGATAAATGTTTAACAAATTTAACAAATATTACAAAATTAATTAACTGCTACACATTTGGGAAAGCCTTCCAGGCCCATAAAGAAACCCAGGGTTTCACATAACCCTGGTTGAGAAAACCTGAGTTAGACATTTGAACAGATAAGCAAACAGTTTACGTCAATGATAATTGATGTCACTATAAGGTTATAGTAATCTGAAAAACAACACATGAATAGCCAATTACAATTTTTAAAAAGTAGCTCCTGTATTGTAGTTATTGAGGACTTACAAGTTTCAGTTGAAGCCAGGATGATATATAATGTTTTTGTTTAAAATGTGTTCTAATTCACCACTTCCATGTTGTATATAGAAGGAAAAACTATAGACACCAATATATGATGGGAGAGACTTGTTTTGGCAGTAGTATGTGTGAAAAGGATCTAGAATTCTTAGTAGACAATACATTGAACGTGAGTCAGCAGTGTGACTTGGTGGCTAAAAAGGCAAATGGGATTTTGGGCTGTATCAAATGAAATATCATGTCCAGATCGTGGAAGGTGATGGGACCACTTTACTCTGCTCTAGTTCAGCCTCACTTGGAGTACTGTGTTCAGTTTTGGGCAGCACAGTGGAAGAGGGATGTAGACAAACTGGAGCATGTCCAAAGGAGGGAAACAAAGGTGGTGAGGGTTTTGGAGACCATGATGTATGAGGAAAGGTTGGGGGAGTTTGGTCTGTTTAGCCTGAAGAGGAGACGACTGAGAGGGGATTTGTTGTTCTCTCTTGCCCTGGAGGGATGGACCAGATCCAACAGGATTAAATTAATGCAAAAGAAATTCCATCTAAACATCCAGAAGTTCCTGACAGTTAGAGCGGTTTCTCAGTGGAACAGGCTTCCTTACGAGGTGGTGGATTTTCTATCTTTGGAAATTTTTAAACAGAGGCTCAATAGCCATCTGACAGAGAGGTTGATTCTGTGAAGATTCAAGGGGGTGGCAGGTTATGGCGGATGAGTGATAGGGTTGTGAGTGTCCTGCATAGTGCAGGAGGTTGGACTAGATGACCCAGGAGGTCTCTCCAACTCTATTATTCTATGATTCTATATTCTCCTTGAAGCTTTATTGTACAACAGTGACTTTCAGTTCTGTAAAAGTATACCCAGGAAAATTAAAATGTTCCCCCACTATTTTCCAAATGTTGTGATTTCTATGTCTGAATTGTGTTTTTTGATTCTCTCACATAAATTAATGTGTTTGTCCAGTATGTGATAAAGATAACGATAAAGACCTCTTATCACATTAGCAGCTCTGCTTATCTGCAACACCGTGTTGAATTTTATCATCCAAAGCTGAGTCAAGGAAGAGTAATGTTTATTACTGACCTAGCGTTGTTGGTTCCCTGACCTGGATGGCCCGGGCTAGCCTGCTGTTATCAGATTTTGGAAGCTAACAAGAGTTGGCCCTGATTAGTACTTAGTGGGGGAACCACTAAGAAAGTCCAGGATTGCTACACAAATGCAAGCAATTGTAAATCACCTCTGTCCATCTCTTGCTTTAAAAACCCTATGGGTCTGCCATAAATTGTTTTCATGTTGATGGCACTTTGCACCAGTGTTGTCAGTAGCCTTTTTAAGGATGGCAGGACCCTGCCCTACGGGTTGGCATGCTATTATGAACAACCAGCGGCACTCATCTATAGTTTATGCTTACGCCAAGCCAAGCACTGTTAAAGTCTGCCACAGCCAGACTCCATCTTCCCTATCACAGGTTCAACATAGCAGGTTCAATCCAAGACATGTCCAGCTCACCTCTCACTGACCCCCCTAACCCACTGTATTTGCTGAGCAACGGTTCTGGCAGAGTTCTGTTTGCTTAAAAGCTTCCTGGGCAAGATTCTCAATCTCTCATCTATAATCCACTCTACACCTATCTTCCAAGATAAATTACTTCCCAAACATCTAGACACTGCTAGACAAGATGGGTTACCAATTCTCCTGACCAAGATGAGACATTTTTCTAATATCCTGCCCCATGGAAAATTCCATCCTGTGTTCACCTGGTCTTAGTTACGTACCCCCTCTCCCAAAAGCATATATAAACAGTGGTTTTCCCAAGCCCAAAGTGTGCAACTGATGGGGACATATTCAGAACACCCTTCACACTGCTGGCTGGTTGTGTCATATCTCTGCCTCACTCTTCAAAATCAATAAATATATTTACAAGCCTTTTCCCCACTTCATTTTTCCTATCCGTTAGATTGCTATTGTGTTAGATATATGTTTGTCTATTTCACAGAATCACAGAATCATAGAGTTGGAAGGGGCCATACAGGCCATCTAGTCCAATCCCCTGCTCAACGCAGGATCTGCCCAAAGCATCCTAATGCATCCAAGATAAGTGTGTATCCAATCTTTGCTTGAAGACTGCCAGGTCCAGTGAAGTAAAGTATTTTCTTTCCAAAAAATTGTTATTATTTTATTATAACTACCTGTGGTCTGCCTTTAGTTCTTTAGGGTACAATCTCTTTGTATACACAGGCTAATTGATCCTTAAATGCTATGTTACTGCCCTCTCGCTCTGCTATTTCCCCACAGCTTAATACACCTGTGTCCCAAGACACATGTATAAATGGAACTACTGCAGACTATATCTAAGATAAAGAAGGAGGTAATTTTGAGTGTTCTTCCAAAATCCTCTAACTTATTCCATATGATTATTGTTGCTATATTATTCTTTTTCCATTTCAGTTTTCAGAAGCATTAGTAATTGGATTCTGGCTGGATGTTGTTTTTTAATCAAATTGTGAATGTTTGTTAGGGGAATTTGTTGCTGGTCCCATCGTTGGATACTATTGAAAAGGTGAAACGTCATGCCATGAGAGCCAAACCTGCTGTGAATGAGTTACAAGAATCTGTGTCAGTGATCAAATGAAATATATTTGCTTTCTAGAAAACCATAGAAGAGTGGGCTTGAATTCTTAGCATAATTTGAAAGGCTTAGTAAGGCTCTCCTACCCACTACATTCTTAAGCACTGTATTATTTGCAGTTCATTGAACCTTATAGTGTGAGTACTATTGCTGTAGTCAGCTCTTGTGCACTGAAAGAACTCACCAAATAATATCTGGGCTAGAATATTTTATGCAGCTGTCAGCCACAGGCCTGATATTTGAATCTGGGAAATAGCTGAACAAAATCACAAAGACGTAATAGGAGATAACCTGCCTTTCACCTGGCACTTGGTTCGTGCTTAGCATCGGATATGATTCTTGAATATCCTACGCACAGTCACATTGCACTATTAAATTTATTTGCTGAACTGCCCATTTATTAATGCAACCTGTGACCCCTAGGGCATCACTACTTGAAGCAGAGAAACATGATAATAATTCAGAAACTGAAGGGAGAAAGTCTGATTTTATTGGGGATTGTGCTGTCCAGCTGGATAAAGCAAGTAGAATTTTTAGAACTATTATACACACCCAGTGCCACCCTAAGCAGAGTTATATCCTTCTAAGCCAATTTACTTCAATGGACCTGAAAGGATATGAGCTGTAGTGCAAATGTAGAGCAGTTTAAAAATCTCCCCCTTTCCAGAGGTAAGCAAATCAACAGTAGTTCTGAGAAGGAATACCCAGGATTTATATAGAAGCCAGCTTTCAACATTTTCTTCAACTATTATTTGCAGGATTCTTAGGGGTAAGGATCCTGGGGAGGCCTTTGAAGCAGCTCCTTTCTGACTGGAAGCCTTTCCATCTGAAATTAAAAGTGTAATACAAACTGGAGGTCTTGGTTTGTCTAAAGAGTTTTCTTTCCAGGAAGACTACCCGATCTTCCAGAATAAAACCAACATTGGAAAACAAAATATTTTCATTGAAATCAATAGACTTAAAAGGGTACAACAATTGGGATGGGTACAAACTAGCAAAATCTGGTTCACTTCAAGGTTCATAGAGTTTCACAACCAAACCCCTGAACCAAATAGAACCAGAAGCCTTGAAATGGACCAGTCAGGTTTTGGGCTGGTCCATTTCGCTTCTCCCCATTTAGAAGTGGGGAGAAGTGACAAGGACTGCTGAAATGGTTGCCAGTTATTTCAGTGATTGATGATTTCTCTCTCACCTGGAAGAGAGCAAATGTTATTCTGATCTTCAAAAAAGGGAGGAAGGATGACCCGGGAAACTATAGACCAGTGAGTCTGACCTCTGTTGTGGGTAAGATAATGGAGCAGATATTAAAGGGAGTGATCTAAAAACATCTGGAGGACAATTTGGTGATCCAAGGAAGTCAGCATGGATTTGTCTCCAACAGGTCCTGTCAGACCAACTTGGTTTCCTTTTTTGACCAAGTAACAGGTTTGCTGGATTGTGGAAATTCGGTTGATGTTGTTTACTTGGATTTTAGTAAAGCTTTTGATAAGGTTCCCCATGATGTTCTGATGGATAAATTGAAGGACTGCAATCTGGATTTTCAGATAGTTAGGTGGATAGGAAATTGGTTAGAGAACCGCACTCAAAGAGTTGTTGTCAATGGTGTTTCATCAGACTGGAGGGAGGTGAGTAGCGGGGTACCTCAGGGCTCGGTGCTTGGTCCGGTACTTTTTAACATATTTATTAATGATCTAGATGAGGGGGTGGAGGGACTACTCATCAAGTTTGCAGATGATGCCAAATTGGGAGGACTGGCAAATACTCCAGAAGATAGAGACAGAGTTCAACGAGATCTGAACACAATGGAAAAATGGGCAAATGAGAACAAGATGCAATTTAATAAAGATAACTGTAAAGTTCTGCATCTGGGTCAGAAAAAAGAAAACCATGCTTCCTGGATGGGGGATACGCTTCTAGGTAACACTGTGTGTGAATGAGACCTTGGGGTACTTGTGCACTGTAAGCTAAATATTAGCAGGCAGTGTGATGCAGCAGTAAAAAAGGCAGATGCCATTTTGGGCTGTATCAACTGGGGCATCTGATCAAAGTCACAAGATGTCATAGTCCCATTGTATATGGCACTGGTCAGACCACACCTGGAGTACTGTGTGCAGTTCTGGAGGCCTCACTTCAAGAAGGACGTAGATAAAATTGAAAGGGTAAAAAGGAGAGTGACGAGGATAATCTGGGGCCACGGGACCAAGCCCTTTGAAGATAGGTTGAGGGTTTTGGGAATGTTCAGCCTGGAGAAAAGGAGGTTGAGAGGGGACATGATAGCCCTCTTTAAGTATTTGAAAGGTTGTCATTTGGAGGAGGGCAGGATACTGTTCCCATTGGCTGCAAAGGAAAGGACACACAGTAATAGGTTTAAACTACAAGTACAACGATATAGGCTAGATATCAGGAAAAAAATTTCACAGTCAGAGTAGTTCAGCAGTGGAATAGGCTGCCTAAGGAGGTGGTGAGCTCCCCCTCACTGGCAGTCTTCAAGCAAAAGTTGGATACACACTTTTCTTGGATGCTTTAGGATGCTTTGAGCTGCGTTGAGCAGGGGGTTGGAGTAGATGGCCTGTATGGCCCCTTCCAACTCTATGATTCCTTGATAATCCCTCTTGTTTCAGCCCATAGTTCTCCTGGTTCATGTTCATTTTAACTTAGCAATACAAATCTGTTCTATATATGGCTTTTAAACTCTTCAGGAACTTTGCTTAGATTTTATTTTGGCACTACATATGCTTCTTCAGCTTCTTTATATTTTTCATTATTAACCACAATTGACTCTTTATCTTTTTTTAAGAGAGAGGATAAAGTTTCTCTATGTTCTGCTTCCAACTATGTAATCTACTGGATTTCTATATTGGCCATCTGATGATGTCCATGTGTACAATTGTCAATTTGGTTGCCTGAAACGTGTTTGCATTGCACAAATTGTCATCACAGAATTCTGAGAATTGCTCTCCTGCTTCATTTCATGCTCTTAGTCCAAAACATCCAATAAGAATTGATTCTGTTTCATTTACTCTTATTCATTCTAGCCAACTATGATTATCAGCCCATCTTGCTTAGGTGTGTGATCATTCTTTCTGGACACTTGCATAAAAGCTCTCCCTTTCTCCCTCATCAACATTTAATTGGGGAATAAACTTGAAGGATGGCTATATTGACAGTTTTCCAGAGAAATCTGATTGATATTATTTTGTCAGACTTTGAATTTCAGCCTGTGACTGTCTGTGCTACATCTCACCTCTCTGTTAGTACAACATCTTTCTTCTGTGTTTAACATTCCTTGAGTAAAACACTTTGTAATTTTCTGACTGAAGATGTCCTAATCCAGTCCACTTTACTTCACTCAGTTCCAGGATTTAAATGTTTAAACATTCAATTTCTCATTTTATGGTATCGAGGTCACCTTGATTCATACTTTTCATGTTTCACATTCCTGTTATATGAATCAAACAGCCTTGGACTTTCATTTTGCAACCATTCATGTTGACAACTGAACATCTTTTTGGCTTTAGTTCAGTTGTATCATTAAGAATAGTGCTACTTGACTGGCATGATGTATTGGGCCAATGAAGACGCGAGTCGGCTTTGGCATGAACAAGGCCACAGCTTTATTATCCAAACAACAACCAGGGGGTTGGCCTGGTACGAGGGGTTGAGTACTCCCCGCGCAATCGTCCGACTGCTAATGCGAGCTCAAGGGGCACCCAGGGTCCCCCTTCCTCCCAACCGGGAGGAAGGATCCCTTGCCCATTGAAGCCCTCCCCAGGGAAGAGGTAAGTCCTGGCTGCTGGGCATCCACCACATACAGCCATCCCCACCTCCTGGCTCCGAGCCCCTGGCCTTCCCAGCCGGGTAAGGCCATGCTCGGTGTCAGCCGATCTCTTAAGGAGACCCCCACCTCAGGTCCAGTACGCAAACTGGTACCTGCTCCATATACTCACCCTCGTGCCCCCTATACCGCAGCTGTGGCAAAACAATTCCAACAAAGACCAGGGGTGGGAGGGCGGGTGCTGTCCTCTGGCTCTTCCAGTGGCAAAGAGGAGGGAAGCTGGCTGCATGGCGCTTATAAAGTGCCCACCCCTCCCGTGCCGCGCTAACGCTCCCCAGCATGATGACACTCACAACGCTGGCGTCATCACAGCTTCCTGCCCCACCCATCCGCCTGGTCAACTGCGGCCCCATTCAGCCGCGACCGCTCTTTGTACTTGTCATCAGCTCTTCCCCAGTAGTTGATTGAGTGCTGTCTAACCTGGAACTTCCAGCATTTTATATATATGCCTTTTTCTGTGCAACCTCATTAGGGTTCCCAACCTCCAGGTGATGCCTTGTGATCCTGAAATAACTGCTAATCTTATGGGTAGGTCCTGGTTGAATCTTTGTCTTTGGGCCTGTGGTGGCTCTCAGTAGCCCTGTTGGTAGCTAGTATGCAGTAGCCTCAAATCATGTTTACCAATCACTAGGTGCATCCATGAGTTCTGGGAATTATAGTTGGAATTATGTAGTACTTACCAGGATTAGATGAAGTGGCACTGCTGTTATCTACATATGGGCTTCTGCTAGTACCACCTTCTACTACTGCTGCCGCCCTTCAAGAATTCTACTTCCCATATCACCATAGGAAATATCTGTTCTCTTCTACTGATATGATCATTGATACTTGAAGTGGGGGGGATTAAGGTGTTTATAGTTTCCTCTTTTTTGGCTGACATAATGTAGGTAACATCAATAAAACAACAATTAGATTTCAAAATACATATATACCAATTTACCATAGATAAATTAAGTTTTAAACATTAAAGTTAAAATCATACTAAAATCACCTGTTTTATAGTTTTAAACTACTGAGGGTTTAATAAAATTTCATTTGTGGTAGGCTGGGCAGGTTCTCAGACAGGGAGGCTAGCAACTTCCTGGGAAAGATCCAGGATCTTTGAATCAATAGATCATGGATTCCAACCCCCATATCACTGAATCAAAATTTATTTTTTCATTATATTTTTTTTACATAAAGAAGCAGAAGTATAAGCTTTTTGTGCATACTTTTATCATATTTAGGTTGGTGGAGCAATGAAATTAAAAGGACATTTCCCCTTATAAGCCGTTGATTGCTAATTTTCTAGAAACATGTAAACCTCCATGACTGTTTTGCTGCTATTAGATCTGCCTTGCCACTGTTAATTACTGGATTTATTCCTTTTTTATTTCATCCTATTTATTTTTGTCCCCACCTGCTTTTCTTATCTGCCTTTTATCAGAAAATTGATGTGGGGCTGTCAGTCTGTTCCTTCATCCTTAATGCCTTCTTTCGGAGCACAATGAGTGTGATTAAACTGGGAATCATTAGGGGAGAGCAACACATCTCTTAATGTTGTAAAGCAAAGCAGCTTTCATTCGCTATTTAGCAAAGCGAGAACAGCGGGGCACAACCATAGGCAGTGTCAATTCACAGAAATGACATCTGCTGTAAAATGTCATGTTTGCCCTAGACATCCATTAATGGATACCAGTACTCCTCAGTGGCAGAATCTGGAATTTTACACAGCAGTAGGACTGATAGACTGCAAGATAATCAATAATGTTTGCTATTAATAAAGTACGTATTAATTAAAACAGCAAGCTGTGGAAGAGTCCTATTTGCACCATCATGGATAGCAATGGATAGCTAAAGGGGATTATCTCATCTCTTGCTTTTGTGAATGTCAAAAACTGCTTCCTGTTTCAACAATGTCCAGCACTTGAGTGTGAACATATCCATGTTATTTCCTTGCTGTTTTCTTCTAAGGACCATTTTACTTCTTTCCCTTCCCTCCCTTTATAATGCTGGACTTCCTTTGTCCATCCTTGTTGCTAAATCCTATAGTCTGGGATGACCCACTTAATTGATTTGGTGATGACCTCTTTGGACTCAATTGCAGTGCTTATAAGCAAATCATGTAGCCAGTCTGATTAAACAGTGGCACAGTCTGAACCTGTGGGGGGGGGGAGGGTAAGAAAAAGAAGAAAAGATCCCTGCAGGATCTTTCAGCGTTCCGCAGGGCCTGCAAAATGGAGCTGTTCCGCCAGGTACATGGTTGAGGCTGGGGTCGGTGAGGTACACCGATGGCTCCCCCCTGGGCTTCTTGTACTTCATTGACCTCCTTCTTCGCTGCCCCCCCTAGCAATGGGGGGTAGGAAGGGGATCTTTTTTTGCTGCCGCCATGTTGTGATGGATTTTAAGTCTTTTAATGGGAGTTTTAATGGGGGTTTTAAGACATTGTGACCCGCTACGAGACGCTTAGGGAGTGGCGGGAAATAAATTGGAAAATAAATAAATAAATAAATAAATAAATAAATAAATAAATAAATAAATAAATAAATAAATAAAAAGAATACATGGAGACAAGAAACAAGAAAGAAAGTGAGAGAGAAAGAAAGAGTGTGTAACAAAATGGTGCCAAACAACATTCCGAAAATGCAAACTTTTTTGAGAGTCTATTCAGCTGTATAAGTAGAACAAGTTTCAGCATTGCCCCATGAAAGAGATGCTATATCCTGCTGATGAATCACTGTCCTAATGAACAGATCAGATCCTGAAGGCAGTTCCAGGTTTAGTTTGCCAGACTCTATTGTTTTTATGAAAATATGTGAGAAATTGGAACAAGCCAAGTCTTGTACTCTCATCAAGAGGTCCTTTTATGCATAATGCAATGGATATTGGGTGGGGGTGGAGACTACTTGCTACTTATTTTGTCTCATTCTGATTTTTTTTTATCTTTTCTCACTCAGGGGTCATTAATGAACCATTGAAGTGCCATCAGTCTTTAATGCCCATTAATCAAGCACTTTCAGTTAATTCATCTCTTGCCTGCATTTTGCTATTCTCATTTGTTTCCCCTCTCAGAAAATGGAGTCTTTTAGACCCTCTCAGGATCCATCTCTGTGTTTTCAATCTTCACTATCCATAATCTAGAGACAGGGATTTTTTTTTTTCAGATGATAAGAATTATTAGTATTTTGTGCAAAGGAAGACTTATTTCCTGCCATTTTTTTCTCATCTTCTGGAATGAAATGAAGCCTGATTATTCACACAACCAAACCCCAGATGAACAGTGGAGGCCATTCCGCACCAGGATCTATGTGGCAAATTGGTTGTGGGATGAAAAAACACCATTTTAAATTGTGGAATTTGTCGTTATGCATACCTGGCTTTGTAGTGGATTCCAGTTGTGTTTCTATCGTTTCCCACAGGTTTCTGGTCTCGGCAAAAAATCGCTAGCCAGGAAGCAATATTGCCGAGCTCGTCCCGCCCCTGGCCGTCAAGCAGCCAATGGGCGGCTGTTATCATGATCCCAAAAAGCCCCTTTCACTTTAAGGAAGTTAAAAAAAAACATGTTGCAACGAATCTGCGTTGATTCGTTGCAACGGAGAGACCCATCTAGGTAGCAGGTGGTGTTTGAGCTGCCGTTTCATCGTTGCCACGCTCCCCCCGAGTGAAAAAAAAACCCTCCCCCCCCGGCACGGGCGCGATTTTCGGCCAAAAATACAGTGAAAAATAAAGGGAAAATAAACCAGCAAACGGGGTTGTGTGTTGTTTCGTGCTTGGTGACTTAAAACAGCTCTGCAGCCAGGGAAGCCTCGCAGGGTAAATGAAGGCTCGCCGGTGCGTTGATCTCCGCTCGCTCAGAGAAAAAAAAATGGTGATCACTTCACCGGAAGATCAGAGGAGAGAGCTAGGGGGAGGGACTTTGCAGAAACCGCAACAATGGTAACGCACAGAACTTTCCCGCTAGTGTTGCAGATTGGTTGCAAGAGTGTAGCGCTTTCCGGAGGGTGAATCCACATTTTGGGATTTCCCTGAAAGCGCTTCAACGAAGGTCAACGAAGGTCAACGAAGCGCTTTTTGCAGATTGGTTTCAGGAGTGTTGCAGATTGTCGACGACATTGTGCATAACAGCAAAACAGTAGCAATTTCAATTTGTAACCATTGTGCTATTTTGGACGAGTGCGGAATGGCCCTGGATATTCTCCACACACTGTACACTGCCATCCTAAGTATTTTAGTTCCATATTATACACTGACTATATGCTGTTCTCCAGTGATGATGCTCCATTCCTTGGATATGGAAACACTCTCCCTACTTTGTGTCCTCCCTCCTGCTTCACTAAAAGTCTTTGGGAAGCAAAGCAGAACAACCAAAAACATGACATTCCAAATCCTGCCAGCTGTTCCCATCTGTCTCAAGTAATATCCTTGCAGGCAGTTTCCAAGACAGAATGGCTGTAGTCTCAGCTGGCAGAGGGTAACCTGTTCTGATGCCAGTGTCTCATCCTAAAGTAGTTTCAAAAGCTTTCCCCAATTAGGCACATTTCCATAGCTGTCCACTTGCAGTGATTCTGCTCCCCTATTGAGGGGCTTGTATAATTGTCTAACATATTCACAACCTTAAGATCAACAGGTTTAACAACACAGTAGTCAGACTTAAAGTGAACTTCTCTCTCCTGGAATGCTGTTCAGTAGTAATGTCTGGCTATTGAGTATGCACATTCTTCACTTTTGTCACCTAAAGATTGTAGATTTTTTATCACTTGTCAACTGACAGACCCCAGCCTATTCTACATGTCACAGGCTATATCTTTATAAATATTACTTGGGTCTGCTTTGTATGTAGTAAGGTTTTGGCACAGAATTTATGTGCTCAAGCTGTATTGAGGAGAGGTGAGTGGGAATCCATAACATGGAGGTTTGTGGGGGTTCACGGGTCAGGGGGCATCATGAACCTTGAAACCTGAACTTACACAAGCCCTATTGTGTCTGGAGACTGGTTCAATTCATTGGATTAGTTATAGCTAAAGACTGACTCCAGGTGTGTTAGAGATGCAAAATTCACTGTGGAGCCCACTGAGTCCATCACCTCATTGTGGACATGGTTTCTGGGTGTGGGCTACCCCTATCCTCATTTCTCCTGAGAGGTGGGCATCCACCCAACTCCCATGTCATGGGTCCAGGCTGATGATATCTCCCTTGTGAGAGGACACCTGCTGAGCACACTGGTGGGGAGCGGGGCAGCAGATTCATGTCATGTTTTGAGAGACCAGGCCACCTGACAGCCTTGTGTATTCAGTATTCCAGGGGACGTGAGCTGGTGAGCTCAGGGGGCTTGGCTAGGTAAGCTATCACCATAACAAGAGTGATTATCCTGCAGATAGTGATTTGACCACCATCTGGGTTTGGGTCTTTGTTGTGGGTTTTGTTTTTAAAAAAATACTATGCAAACCACCACGAGCCAGCAGGGTCCAAGAGTGGCAGTTAACGAATACAGTCCTAACCATTAGTTACATGTAATATTTGAGAAACTGCCCTATGGGATGAAAACTGACCAAAGGGAGGAGCGCTGTCCAGCAAAGCTGGGCACAACCAGATTGGGCCAACCCCTGGAGCGCCCGTCTCCAGAAGCCAGCTGCAAAGCGCTCTGGCAGCCTCACGCCCAGATCCTGCCTGCCTACCAAGGACGGCGTTCCTGAGGTACCCTGCCTCGGCCGCTGATCGAGCTGGATCCCAGCAGCCATGACAGCCCCAGTGGCTGTGCACCCTTTGGCCCTGCAGCCCATGCCACTTCCCACTCACCTGCTGCCCAGCAGCCCGCAGAGCCCTTAATCCCTCTGCCTGCCCCACTTCCTGCTTGCATGCTGGCTGCCTGAACCCTGTGGGCCCCGCCGCTTGCCCTACTCTCCAATCGCCTGCCTCCCAGCACCCTGGCCACCCACAGACACCTCGCCCACTCCACCCGCACCACTTGGCTCTGCCACTTGCAGGCATGTCGGCCCTGCCAACCCACTACTTTTCGCTCACCCGCCATGCTGCATGCCATCCGCCTGCAGAGCCCTCCACACCGCCACCAGTCCCCATGCTAGCTTGCCCCCCAGCATCGCCATCAGGGCACCTGCCAGCTGCTTGCCTCGCCACTTATTCCTCTGTGAGCCTCGGAGCCACAAAGTTCCTCCATGCTGAGGCACCCACTCCAGCAGAGATGCACCTTGCCCGCCGCTCCCATAAGTGGCCATACAAGGATGCACAGCTATCACATCAGCCACCAGTAGGTCTTCCAGCTCACCCAGTGAGCACCAGTGCAACTGAATCTGGGCCCATTGTCCTGCCCTCACAGGGGCTGCCCGTTGCTAGCCCCCCTTGCATTCCTGCATGCAACAACTTTCAGGCTAGTTATAAATAAATGAATAAACCTCAGCCAGGTCTTCCTTGAGAGCTGGCCTGCCTGCCTGCCTGATACCACCCACCTCCAAGGTCACTACTGAGGACCAGTAGTGGCCTTCCCCCATGGTGTGAAAACTTTTCCATGGAAGCAGACTGCTGAGGTATATGTAACTCCAATACCACCACCACCACCTCTTCCATACAACACTGCATTGACCTCATTGGGATGCCTGCATCTTCCACACCTTTCCCCGCCACCCCATTATGAGCACCCTTCATTCATGCTATCCCACTCATGGTGTGGAGGCAATCTCTGAAAGTGCATACACAGTGATGGATCACAGAGAGAGACGACAGTCATTTACTTCAACATTGACCTTCCAGTGGAGAGAACATGAATACAGAGAGCTGAAAAAGAGCACTCCAGGCTTCAGAAGAGCAGGGGCAAAAAGACTCCCAAAACTATCCCCAACATATGTACCTGGTGTTGGTGTGTGAGTTTTCAATCAGGACTGTATTTTGGATGATTCCCCGAAGATGCAAGCCTGAAACCTCAAAACCCTGTAGGGTGAAACTTCAGCCAAACCTTACACCTAAGAAATAATATGGTGAGCAGTGATCTACATAGTAGACACACATTCTGAAATAGAAATGCACCCTTCAAACAAACATTCCTTTCCCCCTTGGAAGTTCTCTGCAGCTGGAAATCACACAGCCTTGCTAATAACAGTTGATCCAGCAGCAGCATGGTGAACTGATCCCACTTGAGAAGGTGAACTATGACCTGATGCCTATGGATATTCTCATGGTATCATTTGGAATCCCTCCACCAGGCTCCAAAATGGCTTTTCGCATCACTGGCTAATGCACGATATTGTTAATCTCAGATCTTAAAAGCTATTATGTTACAAGGTTAGATTCTGAGGAAATGTTGGGAATACCCTTCCCCTTCTTCAAGTGAGTTAAACTAAGTGTAGTGATTGGGAGCACTGACTTCTAATTTGGCAAGCCAGGTTTTATTCCACTCTCCTACTCCACCTGCAGCCAGCTAGGTGACCTTGGGCTCGCCACAGCACTGATAGACCTGTTGTGGCATAGCAGTAATATCAGGGCTGTCTCAGCCTCACCTACCTCACAGGGTGTCTGTTGTGGGAAGAGGAAAGGGAAGGTGAATGTAAGCCACTTTGAAACTCCATCAGGTAGAGAAAAGCAGCATTTGAGAACCAACTCTTCTTCTTCCAAACATTATTTTATGTTATTCAAATCCTTTACTTTTGACTTTTGGTGGAATTAGGAATTCCTGAATTATGGCTTCACATAGCCATAATTAGAAATGAATTACTGTGGCCATACATCAATCAACTTCTACATTGATGGGATAATTTAGTAGTATTAGTAGTAACAGTAGGAAGTATTATAGTAATTTGCCATTCAGTTCAGCATGCACTTCACGGTCTCCGTAGGTCGTCTAAAGTAGACACAGAATCTGTTAAGTGCTTTTGTACACTTTCATTCCCTGTCACACAAATAGGATTTATGTTTTCTTGCCTTCTTGAATAATGTGGGGAATAGACCTCTTGCATTCACATCTGCATGAAAGAATTCCAGTGAAGATAGTCATTAGCCATAGCACAGAGAATTGGCAGTGTCATTACTGGCATCATGTTAACTGCTTTTGACATGTTAGTTATAGCAAACTTGGAGTGGAAACAAAACTTCTGAGAGATGTGGGCTGTTATTCATAGAAAGTGGCAGCGGAGTATGCTCCTAAGGGTGGCATTAGACAGAGATGTTTGCAATGAATGACTTCTGCTTTAATGCACCATCATCATTAACAATCCTACATTTTTAGACAGTGTAATTGGGCACCCTGCTAATGCAGGTAGAATTTTCTGTTTCCCTGCCATCTTAATTCAGGTTCTGACAAAAAAGAAAATCGCTTGTGAATGTCTAAGTTCTTATATTAAAGTGAGGTATTCATATGAAACAAATATAAGGCTAAAGTAGGAGATTTAGGCTCTAATATAATTGACATAGCATATATCTGTTTGTATGATGCAGAATGGCACCAGGTATGTGGCATTTCATTTGTCTAACTTAAGATACTCTGGTCCAGACCTGCTGAATACTCCATGGGTAGGCAATAGTTCTACTCCAACTAGAATTCAACATGAAAACACATACTGAATACTAAAATCTTGACATGTTGCTGGGAATCTAAGCCTACTCTAGAAATAAAATGAGGAGTGGCCATCTCATATGACAGCAACTTACTTAACTGACTTTGCATTGCCAGAGATCACTGTAAGGAGAGGTGTTGCCACCATCCTTTCTTGACACTGGATGCTTGGAGTGTACAAAGGAAGGACTGTGGGCATCCCTGGGGCATGGTAAGCTTCACTTTATATTGTACATTTACATAGGGGGAGAAAAGGTTCTAATATAGAATATTGTCCCTGATTAGAAGACCTTTTCAAAAGTCCACACTACTTACACCATATCTGTAATCTTTGATCCACCCTTCTCATAGTTTCCTAAGAAAAAGAGGAACAGTGGGCAAAAATGATGTAGATTAACAACTACACCAAAACAATGGGCTTAGCTCAGTGAACATCTATGGGCCTTGGCAGTCAACTGCATCATTAGTGCATCAAGACATCCAGTGGGGATTGTTTACCCATACAGCAGAAGATTTAGCAACTCAATGCTTCATAAATAAAAGCCAGGAATAACAAATATGCTCACAGCATACTTAGATGCCACCCAGCAACCATGGCACTGTTTGCCAAAAGCACTTGTATGTTACCTGTATAACCATTGTGTGATAATGGCCCCAGGAGAAGAAAAGGCAGAAATATATGGCCTTTATTTACTCCTAAGGGACAATGTTGTGTTGTTTAGAACCACTGTTGGATTATTGTTGTTGGAATTGAATATGTTGTATGTTGATTCGTTCCATGTATCCCCCTGTGATGTTGTATGTAACCCGCCCTGAGCCATATGGAAGGATGGTATAGAAATCAATCCACCAAACAAATAAACAAATAAACAAATAAACAAATCTTTAAACCTCTCCCCCGCTCCGGAGGAGCGGGAGGAATAAAGGAGTAAGGGCAAGTGGGGAGGAGTTAGGGCGGGCCCTGTCCGTGATAAAAACTCGGAGGACCCAATCAGGAGCCGTGAAGCGGTTCCTGATTGGTCCCTCCGAGTGTCACTCGGGGGCCAAGCAGCCAATGGGGAGCAGCCGAGACTGCCCCTGGGCCTGGCAGTAGGCCGCAGAGCCTACTGAGCAAATACAGGCATGACCTAACTACCCTTGGATAACTTCTCCCCAGTGAAGAAAAGAAACCTTCAGGTAAGACCAATGTTTCGAGAAGTGACTGATTCAAGGTCACCCTGCTGCCTTCATGTGCAGGAATGGGAAATCAACCCAGTTCTTCAGATTAGAAACCACTGCTATTAATCACAACACCGAACTGGTGTACAAGAAGAGCTCATAGCTGGTAGAAATTGCAGTGGCTTCAGATAAGAAATTCTTCAATTTGTAACAGGATTGGGTTACAAATGTTTACTGCATCATTTCTCAGTCTTACTGTGATTCTTGCCAAGGAAAGGATTAATGCTGTGCCATTTTTGCTACAGAATTACTGGTATAATTTAGTAGATATGGACTACATTACATTTCAAATAACAGCCTTTGACTAGGTAAGGGGTAAAAATTGAAAAAAATTAATCTTTTCAAGAGACTCTGAATAAGAACTTCAGTGTTCTGAAACTGGTGTCTGATTACAGTGCTGCAAAGTAGAACTAACTTCTCCATCCTGACAGGATCATATCTTATGATAACAATGAAAACCTAATGCTTAAAGCAATGCAGAATGGAAAGTAAGCACAGAACAAAAAAATTAAGGCTTGATTATCTGCTCCATGTGCTAGTTTCATATCAAAGCTTAATAAAATAAGTTAGACTGGAACAAATGGGGTCTAGCACTAAAGAATGGATACTAAAGGTTTAATCCTCCAGCTTCTTTTGAGATATACCCTGTATTTGACATCATAGTCTAAAGTGTATCTGTTCTTGATTGGCATTATATATTTCTCCTTGGTCATGCTCTGTCAAATCCATTACAATAATAGGATGTTAAGACTTTATAGAAAGCAGAAAGAAAGGTACTCATCTCAAAGTTTACTTAACATAGTTGTTACCCGAAATGCTCTCCCACGCGTCCTGTGACATGCGGGTTCAAGTTGTGGGGAACAACTGGCTTAGCTTTGTGAGAGGTTGGGTAACTTAGCGTTATAGGATCGTTACCAATTTCTACGAGGTAAATTACACCCGTGAATGGACTCAAGATGGACAAGTTAATACGTTGCAAAAATAACAGTCTTTATTAAAGTAAGAAAACCAATAAAAAGCATAAAATACACTAACACACTAACATACAGTCAGATAGGGAAAGTAATAGAGTGGGGGAAAGAGGTTCAGTATAGTTACCTTCCATCGAGTAGAGAGGCAAGAGAGCAGCGACACGTCCTGTGTGAAGGGAGATTTCCAAGGGTCCCAAGGTGGAAAAACTCAAAGTGACGGTCTCGGGCCACTATTTTTATGGGGTCCCAAAGGGGAGGGGACCTAGGACTCGGGCGGTGTCGGTGATTGGACAGGAGGGGTGCATGCGAGTGGACATGCGGTGTGCATGCAAGTGGACATGCGGTGTGCATGTGATGGGGTCTTCCCAGGGTCACTGCATTGGGAAATGTCCTTGCCAGGACAGGAGATAGGTGTTAATGGCTCTAGACAAAGAGTTAATGGGCTTAAGCTGGATGGCTGCAGGGTGTCAATGGGGCTAGCTGTAAGTGTTTGAGGAAGAAATTTCCTGTCAGACAGGCTTAAGACAACGAGATATGCCCAGGGTCCCTGGGGCATACTGGCTAGAACCAAATCACTCTATCAGTAGTACAATGGGGTGGGGGGAGTCGAGAGTAGGGGGTGGAGGCACCTGGATTTCCAAACCTGTAGCTGAGATAAAACCTGGTCTTGTCCTGGTTCCCAAGATGGAGTCTGCTCTGACATTGCCTTGCCAGAGTGACTTGGTCTGTCCTGTGTCTAGCTTGCTCCCAAGTCTAGACTGTCGTGCTGTGCTATTGGTTAAGGAGTACAGTGTGCCAAGGCATAAGGCAGGGATCCTGCCATGCGTAACATTGTGCCCAATGTAGGCCAAGCAAACTAGCAAGGCAATGTGATATGGGGGCTAATATGCTCTTTCAGTCTTTAATCTGCCCTTTCTGAGCAAAGTGATTGAAAGAACAATATCAGAATGACTCCAGGGTGTATTATGCATGTATCAGTTTTCACCGCAGTCAGTTCACCACCCCTTTTTTTAAAATCCTTTAAAAAACGTTTAAAAAACATTTCCATTTATGTATGTGCTGTGATACTGTGTTGGGTTGTTTCCAGCATTTATACACCTTAATAAGTTCCAGTGGTAACTCTGGGAGGGGGAACTTCATCTGTTGTGCTACAATATCACCTGACCACCACTCTGGCACATACTGCTGGCAGGGCCTCATGGGAATTGCCTTTCAGACAGTTGCTGAACCAATACAAAGTGGCATGGGGAAGGCCCCTCCGCTTTGCCAACCTGATAAACTATCAAACATGGTCACTGATCAGAGGTAGATTGCCATTGCAAGTAATTATTTGTGCAATAGAGTTCTACAGAGAAGCTAGTTTTGTAGTCTCAGAAGCATTGAAAGAGGGAATTCCATTGCTAGGCAATGCCATTCAAATTCCAGCTAGTTTTGTCCTCAATTAGCATTTCAATTGCAGCTTCACCTGGAGCTACAGCCAGTATCTTTAAGATGGAGATCCTGGGTCTTCATAAATCAAGCTACAAAGGATTGATTTCTGGGTAAAATCACTGCAAACTCCAGCCGGCTGCCAGAGAGCCACCTGGAGTTAAGGCAAAGCCCCTTCCTTTTAAAGAAAATATTATTATGACATTGGAAATTCCCAAAAAAGAAGAGGAAGGGTGTGCTGGAATTAGAAAAAGATTATGTTCTAGCTCCTACAGGTCAGTGATAGATTGTTCTCAATTACAAAAGACATTTCAACACTAGAGGCATCGTGCAATATCCTGACATACTGCAGTAGTGTCAGACCAGCCCAAGGAAGATACTATTTTATTAGAATATTTATTATTCACTGGTTCCTTCCCCCTCCTCCCTTTTTAATCAAGAAGGGCATGTGAGTCATACTGTTTAAGGGCTTTGGATCACCCAAACTTTTACATCAGAGCAGATCTAGCTCATTCAACCTAATTAAAGTGCATTAATTATGTTGGCTTCAGCCAGTCTCTTTGTGCCCATGCAGATATCGGTCAAAGTAGCCTAATCAAGGCATTTCCCCCAATTTTTTCCCTGACAAAATTTGATAGCAGTTAACTTTAAATCAGACATTCAAACTTTTATCTTAACCCAATCCACAGACAAGATAGTCAACTCCCTTTTGGGCCCACTGTCCATAGAAGGATTCCCAAACCCAGTAAATTGTTCAGATCTCTGGTACAGATTTCTGCAGGTCTGCATATCCTTTCTCTAAAACTTCCCAGTTTCTACCCTCTTAACTTTTAGAACTGTGCCCTCTTGTTGGTTTGTGCATGTGAGATTATATAGGGAATTAGTTCTTAGATAGGTTCTTTACATTTGTTTATATTCACCCTTTCTCACTCTTTCTTCCTAACTTTATTTTGGGATACCCATATAAAGATCCACCCTGGTATACACAGACTACAAGGTTTCAGGTTATTCCTTCCAGAATCCCTTTAAAAGCTAATTTCCCCTTCTTTGGATTTCTTTTGTGTAACAACACATATCTGATGCAATGATGCATACCAAGGTTGGGTTACTAAAGAGTTCTGCAACACAGAGATGGAACAGAAAACCAATGAAATAAAAACAGATCAATAGAACACTTACAAGGTCTTGTAAATTGTAATTGTAAATGCAATTCTGAATAGCACCAAAAAGTTCAGAGAATGCATAAAGGTAAAGGTATCCCCTGTGCAAGCACTGAGTCATGTCTGACCCTTGAGGTGACGCCCTCTAGCGTTTTCATGGCAGACTCAATACGGGGTGGTTTGCCAGTGCCTTCCCCAGTCATTACCGTTTACCCCCCAGCAAGCTGGGTGCTCATTTTACCACCTCAGAAGGATGGAAGGCTGAGTCAACCTTGAGCCGGCTGCTGGAATTGAACTCCCAGCCTCATGGGCAGAGCTTTCAGACTGCATGTCTGCTGCCTTACCACTCTGCGCCACAAGAGGCTCTTAAGAGAATGCATACTGAGGAGCAATTCACAGCATTCATGACTTGGAGAGAGATTGCTGCTTACTCTACTAACATAATACTATGAAGGGCATAAGAATGGATGGTTCAAGAGGAACTGGACACAACTAGACTTTTTAGAACTTCTGCTGCTTGAGTCCAGAAATCTGACTATAATAATAATAAGAAGAGTTGGTTCTTATATGCTGCTTTTTTCTACCTGAAGGAGGCTCAAAGCGGCTTACAGTCACCTTCCTTTTCCTCTCCCCACAACAGACACCCTGTGAGATGGGTGAAGCTGAGAGAGCCCTGATATCACTGCTCGGTCAGAACAGTTTTATCAGTGCCGTAGTGAGCCCAAGGTCACCCAGCTGGCAGCATTTGGGGGAGTGCAGAATCACCACAGCACTGATAAAGCTGTTCTGATCGAGCAGTAATATCAGGACTCTCTCGGCCTCACCCACCTCACAGGGACCGTTTATGCACTGGAGGTTTCATGCTGGGCTGAGGGACAGAATCATGGCAGTTTGCCTCACCTCTTCCTGCACCCACATGGGGGAGCACTTTGCCTGGTGTGCCTCATCTGTCCCTGATTTGTGCTCCTGCACTGGAGCTGGGGCAGTGAAGTTCCCAATGCATAAATGGTCAGGGTGTCTGTTGTGGGGAGAGAAAAAGGAAGGGGATTGTAAGCCACTTTGAGACTACTTCAGGTAGAGAAAAGTGGCATATAAGAACCAACTATTCTTCTTCAAAAGATGCTATAGATAAAAGGGTGTTTCCTCTTCTCTTGTGCTACTCACAAAAGTAGTCTTTCATGGAGCCATGCTGCCTCTGTCCCCCAAAAGTAAATGTATATGAAAAAGGTAATGGATATCCTAAAGGAACAAAAACGTCCTTTCAGTTTTGGGCAGCTTCCTGTGTTCCAACATTTTCAAGTAAATCATTCATTTTGGTTATAACAGATTAGGTGAATATCAAATAAGAATTTTAACACAGTGTGGAATCTTATTAGAAAATAAGGTTGGTAAAAAAGGGCAATTATCACAGTCATGTAAATTGATCACAAATTTGAGAAATTATAAAGCTTTTTGTGAAATATTATGAACTCTGGACTTGAGAACAGATATATCCAAATCTGGAGACAGGTTGATAGTTTCTGCTATGCTACTGTGTAATTTTCTGTCTATTCATGCCCCTAGCATATTGCTAAATGCTACATATGCCTTTGAAGATTAGAAGTGGGTCAAAATTTAGCAGCTGATATACAGCTGGCCCTCTGGCCCAGCCTGGAGTTATGGGCTGGGTTGTCACAAGTATGTGGATGACACCTAGCTCTATCTGATACATTTGCCAGCTATTTGGAAGCCATAGCTGGATGGTTAGAGCAGAGTCACCTGAAACCCAACCCCTCCAAGATGGAGATCCTGTGGCTGGGCAGGAATGTGACAAATAGAATCGTGGAATCATAGACTTGAAAGGTACCTCCAGGATCATCTATTCCAACCCCCTGCACAATGCCAAAAATTCTTTTTAATTAATTTCAGCCATCGGTTCTGATATGACCCTTTGGGGAAGCAGAAAACAAAGGTCTTACCAGAGCTGAGTAAAGTGGTAACATCACCTTACGTGATCTAGACACTATACTTGTTTTAATATAACCCAAAATCCCATTTGACTTTTTAGCTACCAAGTCACGCTGCTGAATCATATTCAGTATATTACTGCCAAGACGTCTCACCCATAATGCATTTTATTTTTCCTACCTAAATGTAGAATTTTAAATTTATCACTATTGAAATTCATTTTAGCCCAGTTTTCTAGCCTGTCAAGATCATCCTGTACTATACTCCTGACTACACTCCTGACTACAAAGCTATACCGCTGATCAGTGACCAATGGGGGGGCACAAGCCCCAAAACTTCAAAAGGGGAAGCAAACTAGGTTTGAGAAAGAAGAGAAGGCATAGAGCACAGCCACAATTTTAAAAGGTGGGGTGGGGGAAAGGAAGGCACTGTGCACAGCTGCAGGGTAGAAAAACAACATTTAAAGGGAGAAAACCTGCTCCCTCCCTTGTATTGGGTCAAGAATGCCCACTGAAAACCATGGGAGATGCAATGGAGCTTCAACAAAATTCAGCATCTCTCATTATTATATTTGTATTTATTTTATATATATATATACATTTCTATACCACCCCTCATGATAAATCATCTCAGGACGGTTCACAATATAAAACGAATAAAATACCATATAACACTCATAAACTCAATCTTTAAACCGCTTGGGGAGTAGTATAAATAACTGGTAAAGGGCTAAGTGGGTGGAGAGTGGGTGGGGCCAATCCGGGTGAGGGCCCACTCAGAAGGCACAAAGCACCTTCCGATTGGGCCCTCACCAGGACAGGACAGAGTTCCAGCCAGGCACGACAGCGTGAGTACAGACGGAGGCCTTCCCCCTGGGCCCAGAAGCACACCTGGGGCCTCAAAGAGTTCCAGCCAAGCACGATAGCATGAGTACAGATGAAGGCCTTCCCCCCAGGCTCTGAAGCACACCCGGGGCTTGGAAGAGTTCCAGCCAGGCACGACAGCGTGAGTACAGATGGAGTGTGTGCTTTTGGGCCTGGCGGGACAGTCACGCCATAGCCGGGGGGGGGGGGTGCCCCAGGGGAAAGGCCGCACCACTGCCAGGGCTGGGTGGGGGCAAGGAGCCATCTCAAACCTTTATCTTTCTCTTTCTTTTGTGTCCTCACTCCTTTCCTTCTGTAGTTTCCCCTGAGGAACTGGATTGACACCTGCAGGGGGGGGGGGTGTGTTATTTATCACCACTGCTTATATTTCCTGCTAATATTTCCAACAGAATTTGACAGTAGTGCCATCACACTACCCAGTCCACTTGAAACTTCATTTCTTGGACCAATTCTAGCCTTGAGAAAGTGAGGTCTCTTGTCTAGCTTCAGGATACTTCTCCATTAAAAAAAAATATATACCATAAATCAGTGAGTAGTGGTATCAGATCTTACCACTATCTGGATACCTCTGCAGCCATTCACAGGCCCCTCTTCTTGAGATTAAACAGTAGATGGGGCAAACAACTGAAAATATTATAGGAAAAAACATTCATTAATAAGATCAAAGATGGCTAAAAGCCAGAAAGGTATGATGGAAGACCTAGTAAACTATATTATCACATATAATTTAGTATTCCATAATGAGCATTATGTAATGAGCATTACATGGTAAAGTAAACTAAACAGGTCTTGTAGTCCTCTCACTCATCATTTATGTGAAAGATTCCTATGTTTAGGACAAAGTTGCTTGCATTAAAGATACTGCTTTTGTGTGGTTGTAGACATGATGAGATTATCCCTACCTTCACTCCATTGCCTTCTACCAGCACACAAATCAGGAGTTCTTAAGTTGTTCTGATAAGTGCCAATCAGAAATAAGTTTGAAGACTGAGTATTCATGCTCAATGAGGATATTTTGGCACATAAACTGTGAAAACCACTCTCCCATGAGCAGGTATAAAAGTGGCATCAATCTGTCCTAGAACACTGAATCCTTCTGAGGATTTTATCTACAGATGTCAATTGTGATGTGGACTGGAAGTGGCAACAGTCTCTCCATTCTAAATATCTTTTAATAGTAATGATGTTAATCAGCACTGCCACTGGACTGCACATTATGAATGACGTTTCTTCTGTAAAGCTGAAAACTATTGTGATTAATCTGTAAACTGCAAAAAGACAATGTTGCAGACAGGGAAAGTATAACACAGAACTTTCGAACACTTGTTTGAGGCAACGCTAGTGTTCTTGGCTGAATGTGGAACAAAGCAATGTTTCACTAGATGACTCTGCAGCAACCTATAATTTAGATTTTCTTTTCCCCAGTGATAATTACTATAGTCCTTTAACCTTTCTTGTTCCATATAATGTGAAGGATAATTTTTTCAACTATTCTTAACACCTTCTATCAGAAGATAATCATAAGGCTGAGCAGTTTGAGCAAGAAGGGATTGTTTATTTGTAAACGTTTTTTATCAGAACAGGAGGCAGGAATTTGGTTGATAGACTAAAGAATGGATTTATCCCACAGGAGACAATACAGACACACAAAGAGGCACAGCTTTGAATGAAAAGCCGCTGAGAAATTCAATCGGTCTCGCTTCATGATTCTTAGGTACTCCTGTCTTCATAAGCACCACCAAGGTATGTTAAAGAAAAGTCAAACAAAGTCAAAATATTTTCTTAATATAAGCATATATTAAGTCTCTTGAAAATATTTTATCTGTACACCACTCCAGCTGTGTGCAAATTGAGTACTTTTTGCTGAATGCCTGCTCCTGTCCCTGACCTTCACAGTGCCTCCCACTTCATTTCAAACGGTTACATAAGACAGTGAGTGCATGCAAGGAACTGAGGGAGGGAGCATGTGTGAGTTTCAGCTTCACTTCTTATTTAACACCATGCTGTTAAGGGAAGGAGGCAGGAGAGGAATCATATACATTTGGGCCAGTGGGTTAGCAGGCCCGGCTCACCCAACTTGGTAGGCCTTCTCTGTCCCCAACCCTCAGCATTCTGCATACATAAGCACCAGGCTTTTCTCTCTCACCTGGGCTGCAATGGGCAGTGCCCCTAACACAGCCCGTCATTCCGTTCGCATACTTACACAAGAGGGCATATTTGGTGAGTCTTTCAGCTGCTTTCCGCAGGCTCCTGTGACTGCAGGCAGTTTTTCCAGACTTAGCTGGGCCCGAGGACATGGGGCCAAAGAGATTCTTCTTGCAGCACATGAACAGCTAGGCATCTCTCCAGCTACCCAGTGTGCTCTGGCTAGAGGAGGAGGCAGAAGCAGGCGGCACAGCCCAGCCTGGTCCATTGGCCAAGGGCAGCAGGCAGACCCCAAGGGGATTGACTGAACAAAGCTTGCGCAAAACTAGCCTTCATCACCCCCAGATGGTTGTGAACTGTGGGTTGGGCAATCCCTGAAGATCTGGAGGAAATCTTGGAAAGGCCCAGGGAGGCACCTTAGCAGGAGCTTAAAATAGACCCTTCTGACCCACATTTGGTTTTCCACCCATTGCTCATAGGCTTGATAAGGGCCCTGGATGGACTGGTTCGGTTTGACATATCAGTTCTAAAGTACTATAGGAGTGCTAGGTATTGTTATCAGTTGTGTTTATCTGTTTAAATTTGGTTGAACCAGATGCCTTAGCATGACTAACTTGCCCAAAAGGAAATGCAACTTGGATGAAACCTGAAATAATATAAATCTGAGAAAGAAAAAGAAGTGGTTGTACAGGAGCTTAGGAAATCAAGCATATCAGACCAATTGCATGTAGCACATTTATCTTGCATGCGAAAATGACTGAACAGGGTAATCAAAGCACAGTATCAGGAGAATGTAAACTTCTGAATGTACAATGATAACTTAGATAAGAAGGCTTATGGCTGCATCATCCTGACCTCTATGCACATGTTGAACACACAGGTGAGCACTGTGATAATGGGAAACCTGATGAGTGGTTGTTCTCCTCTAAAGATAACAGACACAGGAATAGCATATAATAACACTAGTTTTTGCAGAATTTCTCTACTCGGGAAAATAAAATACTCTGTACGGAGAAGGGGGAATCTTGTGTCACAACGTTTAGATAAGAGTTGAAGGGGGGCTGTGATATATGAACCCTTTATGCAGGGTCCCTTGGACAGCAAGACGAACAAACCAGTCAGTCCTAGAGAAGATCAGCCTTGACTGCTCTTTAGAAGGCCAGATCCTGAAGATGAAGCTCAAATACTTTGGCCACCTCATGAGAAGGAAGGACTCCCTGGAGAGGAGTCTAATGCTGGGAGCGATTGAGGGCAAAAGAAGAAGGGGACGACAGAGAATGACGTGGCTAGGGAATGGTAGAGAACAGGAAGGCCTGGAGGATCATTGTCCATGGGGTCACAATGGGTCGGACATGACTTCACAACTAACAACAATAACAACATGCAGGGTAAACTCATGATATGCAGTAGTACAGGTGATGTGGAATACAGGTACAATTAATAGTGAACATCTGGTACTCCACACTACCCCCCTTCACTGCTATTTTGTCTTACATTTCTCTTTTCTGCTACTATAATTATTTGTTTGACTTTGCTGCTGGCCAAAAAAAGAGAAGAATATTAACTAGTTATTTTATGGTTACTTCATACTAGTTAATCATACTAGTTAATGCAGACTACTGGTAGTTCCAGTGGCCATAGTGTAAATCACAGGATTATTCTACCTAAATGCTAACCCTACAGTGAAGATTAAAGTACTCAGGTCTCTTCCCAAAATTCCTTGGACAAGCAATTATTGTTTCAGCTTCAGTCTCTTATTATAAGTAAATGGTTAGCATTATTGTCCTACCATACAATGACTGTTATCAGCATTACTGAGGTAATGTATGAGAAATATTTTGAACACTCAAGAACTAAAGAAGAAGAGTTGGCTATTATATCCCACTTTACCCTAAGGGGTCCCAAAGTGACTTAAAATCACCTTACCTTTCTCTCCCCATAACAGGGACCTTGTGAGGCAGGTGGGGCAGAGGGAATTCTGAGAGAACTGTGACAGGCCCAAAGTCATGCAACAGGCTGAAGCAGAGGAGTGCAGAATCAAACCCAGTTCTCCAGATTACAGTCTGCTGCTCTTAATCACTACACCTAAATGTTAGACGAATGCGAAGTATTTATTTTACTAGATTCAAAGCCCATTTTATCTCTGAATAAAATGGGCACTAGAAGGGGTCTCCTTCCCGCCCCCGGCCAAGGTTCAGAGGCTTGTGCGTGGGTGGGGTGGAACAGGCCTGCGAGGTGGGTCACGGCGGCCGTGAGGCCACAGAAGCCTTTCCCTTCCCGCATGGAGTGTGGAAGGCTTGCGGGAGGCGGGTGTTTTAAGCGAGCAAGGAGCCCTACCTGCGTTGTCCGTTGGCGGGCTGGGAGCAGTCTGGAGGAGCGTGGAGGGTGGATCACTGCTGCCTCAGAGGCGGGCGGGCATGTGCCATGGCATCGCGTCCGCGGGGCAGGCATGGCGGTTGCGGTGGCGGGCCAGGTAGGGTGGTGGCGTCATTGCATGTGTGCGCTGGAGGCAGGCGGTCGTCGGGTGTCGGGGCAGTGGTGGCGGTGAAGGCCAGGGAGAGGTGGGGAAGTGGTCCACGGTAAGTGTTGGCGTGTGGACGCAGGATCGTAGCCGGGGTGCAAAGGGCGGGTGGTGGGTCAGCTGGGGACGGAGGGTGGCGGTGTGTTGGCGGCGGAGGCGGGCGGCAGCGTTCGGGGAGGGGGGTTGGAGTCGTGGCAAGTTCCTGCGTCGTCCAAGGGCAGTCGCTGGGTGAAGGGAAAGCTGTTTTCCCAGAGCCCAGCAGGGTGGGGCAAGGTTCCTCCCCGGTGGCCATCCAGTAAGGATGGCGGCTCAGGAGGTCTGAAGAGTTGGCGGCGCGGCATCTGGGAGATGGGCCAAGTGGCCAATAGGGAGGTGCGCTTTGTGCTTGGCCCTGGATTGCCACTTGACCCTGGATTGCCACTCTGAGGAGTGAAGCGGCTCCTGATTTGCTCCTCAGAGTTTTTATCCCGGACAGGGCCCGCCCTAACTCCTACCCAACAGCCCTTACTCCTTTATTTAATCCGCTCTGCAGGAGCGGATTAAAGATGGGAATCCTGTTACTGAAATAACAGCATAAAATAAACCCATATGTTTCTAAATCACTAGGATTGTCAGGCTGTCATCCTGACATCTGAAATGTAGCAGTATTTTAAGTGCCTAAAGATTAAGCAATTCACTCAAATAAGCAAGTCTCCACCAAACTGTTCCTGGATTCTTCTGAATCTCCTTCAATGAGAAACTCTTTTTTTTTAATCACAGTGAAGAGCACTCATCCATCATAGATATTTTGAGTCAACTATAGCATCTAAAATTACTAATGGAATCTAAAATTACTAAATTGTTTGATTTTAAGTACCATGATGATGCCTGGTTGAAAAAGAGAGTGAGACTTGTGAAAGTAGAGAGCTTTCTTCATCTTCAGAAAGCAGTAGATTATGAACTAAAATGGAGCACCTAAATTCTAGGGATAGAAGCCGGTGAGTTGGTGGGGGCACGGAGAGATTAGTCATTCGTTCCATTCTGATCTGAGCATATGTGAATTACATCTGCAAATACATGCTATCCATTTGTTTAACTGGCAGTATTGCAGATAGTTGATAATTAATGTTAACTGTTGCTGATTGTCTATATGTTGCCAGTTGTTACCAGTTTCTTATTAATTGCTGTTTTTAAAGCAATTGAAGTTTATCCAAGGCTCATGAAACAGGCTATAGAGGATACAATAAATGATATGCCTTTAAAAAAAAACCCTCATATCTTAACAGCACAGTGCTTAACCCTATATTTAAATGGTTTAGGTAACCAATCCAAGCCTACTCTGGTGTAACTCTGAGATATGTCAACTATTGTGGAGTACAGTAGTGCCAAGTTGTATTGGCACTGGCAAAGAAATGGGTGATATCAACGATGCAGCATGGAAGAAGCAACATGAAACAACCCTCTCTATCCTACTCCTCACCTCCAAAGCTGGCATAATGTTATGCTAGCAACAATTCAATTATAACTGGAAACACTACTGTGGCAGTAGGGAAGAAAGAAAAAAAATAAAACTGTCTCTTCCCATTTTGGTCTCCCAACATACCTCAAAGGCATGACACAGCTTAGGATGCCAATTAAATTTGCAGCCAATTGTCACTCTTCCAAGCACTATATAAACCCTAGCCAGAAGATCTATACTTCAGATAATAGGATACACAGAATAGGACAGTATTTTCCTTGATTCACACATCAGGCAAACTTAGAGGATACATGGAGGGACTCTGTTGATGGGAAATGACACACTGAACAAAGCAGAGGACTCTGCACAAGTGGCCTAGGATAAGAATTAACATTGTTATAGCATTTTAAGATTGCTCTGCTCAAAACCCTCACAAAGGTGCTCCACCTCAAGACACATACACCAGGCATACACCAGCCATGGAGCTTCTCAGCTTGTAGGAGGACACAGTGCCATGGTTCCACAACTCCTCTGGGAAAGGATCCAGAGGATGAGGCCCTGGCCCTGCGGTCATGGATACTCCTCCCAGGTGGTCAAACAAGCCAGCCTCTGGTTCCCACACAGTTGGGGTCAGGCCGCCGGCTGCTGCTGCCCTGTGTGCTCCCTGTGTTCTGTAATGTGACTGCATTGCAGGAACCTCTGGTGGGATGGCCACTGCTGTGGTGAGGGAGGCTGAGCTCTGGGCAGCTCTCTGTGGGGGGGTTCCCTGCCTCTGCTTCTCCCTGCCGCCCCGCTCTCCAGGATGTGACTGGCACCCAGAAGACATCCTCATCCTTTTCTTTTTGTTCTCTCTTCTTTTTTAAGTAGGTGTAGCCAAAGTCCAAATGCTCCAGACAGGCTTTTCTCTACCTGACAGCTCTGCACAGACTGCTCTGGCTCCGTGTACACTATGTGTTCACCCATGTACATGGTAGCCTTAACCTGGGGAGTGGGGAGAAGAGGCTGAGTGACATTGGGCAGCCCAATATATAGGCACCCAACCCCTGCCCCTGGCATTCCTGCCCCACCCCAGCCTGCATTACAAAGGCAGTGGGGGCTACCAGGACACATAATCTTCTCCTGCCATCTTCTCCCAACCTCCAGAGTCCAGACCACAGCAGCAATTTTACCTCCAGTAAGTCTCGGGCATTCTTTTTATAGGTAGTATAGTGCTGTTCTCTTTGCTTAGGATGTTTGCTTAGCTGGCTTTGCGTAGGGCAACCACAATTGTTGGGAGAGGTATTAATTCAAATGATTGAATTAATAAAGAAATAGAAAACACTGATAGAACTCTTTATTATAGATCACGTGTGTTTGAACCTCTATGGTCAGTCGGTCAGTCAGTTGTTCCTTCATTCTCTCCCTCTCTATTTCTGTTATCAAGTTGCAACCCATTTAGGGTGACCCCATAGGGTTTTCTAGACAAGAGACTTTCAGAGATGATTTGCCATTGTTTGTGTAATTCCTGGTTGGTATCCCGTCCAAATAACAACTAGGGCCAAGCCTACTGAGCTTTCAAGATCTGATGAGAACTGACAAGCTTGTCCTGTGCAGGTCAGATCCAAACATAATTAGTATCCCCCTTACAATTAACTCCAATGGGATTAAAACAAGTTAAGATAAAACTCGCCCACTAGCACAGTAATTAAAAAAAAAGAAATTGAAAAACATGAAAACCAATATCAGAAGACATTCATCATAGGAACACTGATGTTTTCTGTTCACTTTTGAAATTTAACAGGAAATCAACCATATTTCTCCCTCACTCTTACAACCAATATGGACAATTTCTTACCAATCTCTACTTTTAGTTTTAGGGGTACCCAGCCACTTTCAGCATCCCCAGGAACATTGGAGGTGCATCAAGGGGTGGTTGTGAATTATGTCCAGGCAAACCACCAAAAACATTGTTAGAGATTGTAAGCCAACCCATCATTACACTGATTAAATTAACACCATTTTGCATTACTATACCTTTCTCCAGGGAGAGAAGGTAACATGGTATATCTTGACATCTTGATATCTCAGAAATTAAACAAGGTTGGCACTTGGAAGATACACCATTGAGGAAGACTCTGCAGAGGATGTCAATGGTAAAGTCAGTTTTGCTTTTCACCTGCCTTGAGCCCATTGTTGGGGTTGCCATAAATTGGCTAAGACATAGAATCATAGAATCATAGAGTTGGAAGGGGCCATACAGACCATCTAGTCCAACCCCCTGCTCAACGCAGGATCAGCCCAAAGCATCCTAAAGCATCCAAGAAAAGTGTGTATCCAACCTTTGCTTGAAGACTTCCAGTGAGGGGGAGCTCACCACCTCCTTAGGCAGCCTATTCCACTGCTGAACTACTCTGACTCTGAAATTTTTTTTCCTGATATCTAGCCTATATCGTTGTACTTGTAGTTTAAACCCATTACTGCATGTCCTCTCCTCTGCAGCCAACGGGAACAGCATCCTGCCCTCCTCCAAATGACAACCTTTCAAATATTTAAAGAGGGCTATCATGACCCCTCTCAACCTCCTTTTCTCCAGGCTGAACATTCCTAAGTCCCTCAACCTATCTTCATAGGGCTTGGTCCCTTGGCCCCAGATCATCTTCATCACTCTCCTCTGTATCCTTTCAATTTTATCTATGCTCTTCTTGAAGTGAGGCCTCCAGACATGACAGCACTTTACTTACACATGCACACAGACATCTTCCTCTGTGTTCCTAGGAAGCTACTTCTATAACAAAGAGAAACAGTTCTTGCACAGAAATTCAGGCACAGATAGCTCTGAGTCTAACACCAGTGTTGTGGAGCAAAAACATTGGCACAATCACTTCTTGGGAGCCCAGAGATGACAGGGAATTGAGGTACCCTAAAGTGCCATGTCTTATAGATGTCATAGAAGAAGAAGAAAATGAGTTGGTTTTTATACTCCACTTTTCACTGCCCAAAGGAGTCTCAAAGCAGTTTACAATTAACTTTCCTTCCTCTCCATACAACAGACACTATGTGAGGTAAAAAGAGATCTGAGAGAAACCACTCTGTGAGAACAGCTCTCACAGCTTTCAAAGGCCACCCAGCTGGCTGCATGTGGAGGAGCAGGGAATCAAACCTGACTTGACGGATTAGAAGCCACTGTTCTTAATCACTATGTTAAGCTGGATCTTAATATATAATGGTAAGCATAAGCAAGGGGATACATTCCAACCCACTTGCCTTGGAAACAAGTTGGCCTGACACATAATCATCCTATAGCATACATATGAGGAAAAGGATACTAAAGGGGGCACGTTTACCTGCTTGCATCATAGGAAAGTTCTGCTGGAGCAACACAGCACTTGTCATCCAATATTGTCTTCTGCTTCTTGCTATTTGTTTGTTGAATAAATTTTGATTCTACTAAGAGCTTTCTTTGTATGTGTATGTGGAAACAGAGCTTTGCCAAAGGTGGGAAAGATCCAGGTGCCTCCTCTTGGAGAAACCTGATCACTTTCTCCTAGACAGGCAGGTCAGTCTTCTAGAATTAGTCTGGAGTCCTTTGGGTATTTTATACCATTATATCAACACATAAACCAACACCCTAGAAACTCTATTGTATGGCATGTAGACTGATGTCACACTCACTCCCCATTGTTCTCCCACCAGTTCTGAAGGTGAAGGGGGACAGCTTTGGTAGAGAATACTCACTGGAAGTGGGCATATAGTATATGGCACCTCTAGTTACCATGGAATAAATGGGCATAACAATTGCACCTGTAATGTTGGTCTGGGAACTCTAAGTCTGTGTAGGCATAAGTGTACTTGGAAGCAGTACCTTAGAAAGGACAAGGAGATAGTTCTAATTTAAGGATTCACTTTATTGACTACAAGATAGATAAAAAGTGGAAAAGAAGCAAATTTATTGCTAATGCTAGCAATAAAACAGCTTGCTATATAAGCAAGAAAAGTATTGTTAGTTTAAGGAGCCAGCTTTAATAAAAGATTTCTAAGTGGGTCCCAGCACAGATCTTAAAACTGTTACAAGAGAAAAACAGTCAACACTCTCAGAACACACACACAGAGAGAGAGAGAGAGAGAGAGAGAGAGAGAGACAGAGACAGAGACAGAGACAGAGACAGAGACAGAGACAGAGACAGAGACAGGGAGACAGAGAGAACCAACCCAAAAACTCAAATGTACAATGCCACCACTCACTGGTAGGAATGATTATATAAACACATCTGTTGGAAAAGAAACTTGGAAGTATGGCTAACAGCCAGTGAGGGTTTTGGGGAAGGCAGGTGAATGCACGATTGTTGCAGCAGTGTTACATCACTTTCTGGGAAAATGTAGAGATGTCATTCTGCCTCTCTAAAAATGACCAGCTATATTACAGAGTTTCCGACAATTCCTAAAGAGGCATGATGTCACTTCCAGGTCTTCCATCGCAGAGATGTAATGGCATTGTGCCAAAAGCATTTTTTTCCACTTTATTTTCTGCCACCAGCTTCTGAAGCAATAGTATTGAATGACGGCTGGGGACAGTAGTCTCCTGATCTTGGCAGTGAAGTGAAATCCCTTGTTTGAAGGCATCCTTTTATATAGTAGCATGTGGAGGATATCCAGAAAAGAAGGAAGGTGAGAACAAATTAGCTGAACATTGGGGAAGGGGGTGAAACTGTCCAAAGTAAAGTTGCTGGCAGAGGAATTTCAAGAATTGAATAAGACTGAGTCGATAGGAGAAGGGAGGGCAAGCAGGAAGGGGGTGCTCCAAAGCAGGTACTTATAGCGAGAGCAGTCTGAGGAAGTTAGTGAATCACTAAAACAGCAGAGAATAAGATAAAGATGGACTGACAAAACTAACTAATGCTGGCAGCAGGGGAAGTTTGGAAGGAAAGAAGAGTAAGTTAATGAGAGGAAGCAAAAAGAATTGGCAAAGTTGGAGTTCTTGAGAAAAAAATTCAGAGACTGAAGGGTAGGGAGCATAGAAGGGACTCATCAAAACAGGTTCTCTAGAGTGAAGGCATAGAATGCTATCCCACCTTCCTGCACAAAAAAATGGCCCATTCAGCCCCATGGTGCCACAAAATGCCATGAAATGCTGCAAAATGCAATGGAGCTGGGTGAGGCGTTTTCTGTGATAACAGCTGCTTCTATATTTTGCTATTTAAATTAGGAAGAGAGTTTGACTGCCCTACCTGGTGGCTTAGGAAAGGAATCCTCCCAGTTGTTTATGAATTGGTTTGGAGACAGAGCACAGGCATCAATCATCCTGACATTTTGTTTGGAGTTGCTTTCAGAAAGTCAATAGACAAGGCTTCTGTCATAGAGTTTCTTGACAGTCCTAGAAGGGTTTCCCATATGGGTGGGAGTTAATTAATTTTCATATATTTTTAAAATTTGTTAAATATTTATTGGGTGTTATGACCATATATGTTCATGTCGACCCACCCATCCCCGCCTCCCAAAATGGCCAATGATGAGCCTGGAGGAGGTGGGAAGGGGAGGGGTCCTAGGTAAGTGTTTATACAGTTAAGCTTCCCAACCATATTCTTCAGAATTTTGCCACTTCAAGGATTTCTCGAAACCTAAGGAATGTTTCAGGGGTAAAAAAGTTGAGAAAGTTTTTACTCAGTTCCCTGTTTCTTTTAAAGCATATCAAAATGGAGTTGGTTTCTATACCTTCGATTTGTTGGATTCCGGAATGCATTCTGATGTTAACACTAGATTTCAGAAACAGATTAAAAAATAAGACATTTGGGCTCATGGAAGTAGATTCAAGTAGAGGTAAATATCTCTAAGCTTTTTTCAAATTCATGTTTTTGGGTTGTTTTGATTTCGATGTTTTAAACTTTTCATTATTTATTTAAAATACTTACATTGGCTTGTCTTTTTATATAGATTTGTCATATTTTATTGAACAATAAACTGCTACATGAACTCTCATAGACTGGGAGGAAAGGATAGAAATTTTAGAAACAAATGTATCACGTTTTTACACTCCCACTATGTATGACATTCCAGATTCCTACACATATGGAGATTTTTAAATGACATAATTCTAGTCTCCTGTATGCATTCTGAAGTGGTAAAGAAGCTCAATCAGACTGACATATGCCACTTTAAAATGTGAAACTAAAGAGTCCCTCAAACTTAGAGTCACCCTAAAAATATAATTTTCTCCTTCTTGTATCTCATGTAGAAGACCAGGTTGGCACCACTGGAAATTTGAAAATAGTTCTTAGCTAAGTGTCACAAACACACAATACACAATGGCAGAGCTATTAGTCATTCTTTTTGTATCATGTATGTCCGAGTTAATTAGATTTGTTCCATAGATATTACAGGACACACTACAATGTGTGATGTGTGGTGTTGCTGTTGCTGATATAAATATACATAATTATCAGCGTGGCCAAATCTATGAATATTTAAGTCCAGATAATGGAATTTGATCATATGAATTTCATTAAATCAGAAAACATCAAGCAGTTTATTGTTTTCATCTGTGACTATTTTTATTTTACATCTGATCATTATGACTAGTGCTAAGGCAAAAAGACTCAATGTTGCAAAAAGATTCAATGAATCCTAAGTAAATCTTGAAACTAAGTTGAAAATGTCAGAGTCCAAACCATATTACAAGCAAGTTAGGATGCCACACATGTAATAGAATCAATAAACCATTATGTTTAGTCTTCTCCACAAACCACAGCAACAAAATTAACAGATCAGAATCATGAGGTTAGATCTAAACGAAGCACTATCACTGTCTGGAATAGTGATTGATTCAAGCTATTCTTCCTTTCTGTGGGTTTAACCTGGGTTTATATGATCAATCAAGATAAATATCACTTGCGTTGTTTTTTCCCTTCCAGTCAGAATTGTATGGAATAGATCCATGTGCTTTAATAGCCTGAAATATACAAGCCAATTGTTTTATACATTCATTTCAGATGGATAAGGTTACAATGATTGACTTGCAGGAGGACATTTTGGGCTGGAATATGATAGGACACACCCATGTCGGGATAAACAAGGCCATAGCTTTTATTACCTCCCTATGGGAGTGTTGGCTCAGCATGGGAGAGGAAGCGTGACACAGCAGTCAGCAGACAGCACCACAACCCACAGAGTCCAGAGTCCAGAGGCAACCTGGGGACCTGCACCATTCCCAGCCAGGAGAGTAGATTCCCTTGCCTACTGAAGTCCACCCTAAGAGAAGCAACCAATGTGGGGTACCTAATGGGCATCCACCTCATTTAGCTGTCCCCAGGCTGCCTGGCTAAATGAGCCCCTGGTCTCCCAGCCAGGTGAGCCATACTTGTTTACATGCCACCACTTATGGAGGTCCTGAACCCCATGGAGTCTGATCGCACACCAAACTCCCTGCCAACAGGCTCCATCTCATGTGAGCCCGCAACAGTGACAAAATATTAACAGAGAACATCCACCTCAAACATTGACATAGGGTGGGAGGGTGGGAAGCTGCTCTGCAGCGTCCTAGAGAAGAGGCTGGGACCTGCATAGGTGGCCCCTTTATAGGTGCTGTGGTCCTGCCTCTCTGTTTTACTGCAAGCACGCAGTGCACCAGGGCCACTGGGGCAGTAGCGTCCACCTCCAGACAGCCCTCCGCAGCATCAACCAGCAGCTGTGGGGAGTCTTTGCCGCACATTATAAGTGGCTGAAATGTCAACACAATGCAATCAGTGTATTCATGATTCAAAATGTATTGAAATCTGCAAGGTGAATTTAGTGTATAGTATTGAACCAATCTGGTAATTTCTCCTTTTTTAAGGGGACCCAGTCTTCACCTAGGTTCTCCAATTCTCTAAGACATCCATAGGAGATTTAGCTCAACCCTGCTAGATGTCTCTTGATCTCTTTTCTTGTTTCCTTTCTGCCTGTAGGCTATAGTCATGACCCCGAGCAATAGGTTCCAGTGTTTTCCCAATGCTTCCTCACAAGCTGCCCATTTCCAGTGATATAGGCTTTCTGTGGTAACTACCACAAAATTTGCAAAGCCACTATGGTGCTGCATCTCTCATCTCCTGATTGCTAATGCTCTCTGAACGATTTGTGTTCTCCAGACCACCAGTCCTTTCAGGACTGTCAAAGTTCCACTAATGTAACTTCTGGTTTAATTATCCTATCCACCTAGAGAGTCCTGTTTGGGTAGGAAAACAGCAAGACATTTTTTAAGTAAAATTAAATTGTTTAGCCAGTTGTAGCACCAATTCTTTGTTGCAGAAGAAGGTTGGGCTTTGCATATCTAGCAATTGTCTTTAATCACTGTATTTTAATTATTGTGCGATGTGGTTTTATTATTGTAAACGAACCCATTATGGGGGAAAGCAGTATAGAAATTAAATAATAATAATAATAATAATAATAATAATAATAATAATAATAATAATAATAATAATAATAATAATAATAATAATAATAAAGGAATAAAAGTATGATGCTGGATAATTCCAATGAACTTTTTTTCAAATGTTAAAAGCTGTTCTTGCTTCTCTTTTCTTTTTGTTAAGCAAGCTCAACTCCTAAAGGAGATATGAAAGGATACTGTATTTTTTAGCTATTAAAAATCATTGGAGACATCCAATCATATTGCAGTTCAACTTTGTTCATACTGGTTTTCAAGCTGTACAATTTTCTTGGCTTTTGATCTGACACTTTTGCACATGAGATCGATGAACGCCATCAAGCAAAAGAATGGTCTGGTGGAAAAAGCAACTAGTAAGATGATTTCCAATAAAGAAGCAAATAAAGAACCCTTAGATTTTCCATCAAATATTTTCTACTATACTTATTTTGGGCTTTATTGTTAAACTCTTACACATTCTCCTCTTTTGCAATGTATGCCACTATGTATAGTTGCTCAATTTATATTTCCTGTAATTATTGTAAGACTGAAATGACTTTAACTTTAAAAAATGCCTCTTTTTCTGCTTTGCAAACTTGCAATTTTGTGGGAATTTCTATCATCTCGTAGTAACATTTCTTTGCATTTCTGCACTGAGAATTGCCCTTTTAGTTCTTATGTTGGTGTGACTTTTTCCTTGCAGTGCTGTTTATTTCTGCCCATCAATTCACAGCCATGATTTTGGCAGGTGTAAGCAACTTCCACAAAACACAGGTGCTTGTGCTGGCAGCTCTCCTCCTGCAAGGGGCATTCAGTCATATGTTATTTGCACCTGTGAAATAGTTCTACAGTCAGATAGCTCCCATGAATATAATTACTATGCTCTGCTTCAAAAACCCAACATAAAATAGATCATATTGATAGTGGATAGTGTTCCAGTAGCTTTTATTTGTCCACCAATCCTCATTTCCTTCTTAGCTTTCTCTCATGTGGACTCAGATCACTGATTTTGGTCCTAGTTAGAGCTTGTTGAATTTGTTCCAAAATGACTGTAGTTGGAAACTTTGTTTTTACAAGCTGCATTTTAAAACCTAAGCCAGGCACATTAATTCAAACCCTTTCAGATTGATCTTACTGTCAGAAGATGAAAATTCATGTGTATTTTATTTTATCACATTCACACCCCACCTTTCTCTACCATGGGCTTACATCATCCTCTTCTCATCCATTTTACTCTCACAAGAATCCTTTAGTTAGGCCTGGTCCAAGGTTGTTCAGCAGCATTCCCTGGCAGGGTGGGCATTTATCTTTTCAATGTTGTAATATCAGACTTTTTAGCTGGAGGAAAGGCACAGGTCCATTTCCATTGGCCATCAGTTAGCCTCTAAAAATGGGCAGATATTTTCAAAGCATAGAAGCATCTCCTACAATCACTGAACATTCTAGTACAACATTGCTATAACTAAAAAATTCTTTTCAGAAAAAAAACCTGAATGACTGGGATGTTTATGGGATGTGTCCTGTGCATTATGCCTGCAGTTACACATTTTAGTTAATCCTTTGCTAAAGATTCACTGTGGTGTCCGGTATATCCCCCCCCCCCCAATTTTTTTTCACTGAATAGTTTCAACTTAAGATCCATGGAGAGTGCAAGCTAAACTATAAAGCCATATCCCACTGTTTTAGCAAAACAAGGTGATCTAGCTCCATGTTCCACCCATTCCTGAGACTATAATATTTAATAATGAACATCAAATATTCATTAACAATACTGTTGATTGTGTTTCCTGCATCAACTCAATTAGCATTTCCAGGAACAAAGGGGAATCGGAGACTCTGTGTGCCACATATTTAGATGCCAACAGATGTTCTAATTGTAAACATTGCCATTCAGCAGAAGTTGAGAATTTTTATCTGGATCTCAGCAGAGAAATTGACAAAAAAATTATCTTGATGTTCAATGTAAAAATGCCCATATTGATCCAAGCCTTCTAAAAAATAATATTTCCAATTTTTAAGTCTCAATTGACCCATATTGTTAATTTAGCATGCCTAAATGGATCAAATTGATATTGCCATGATATTGTCATTGCACACACAAGCAAAGAGTGAAACAAATAGGTTACCATTAGAGATCTTTCACTATAATGATTATCATAACCTTCCATCAGCAATAACATGCTGTATTTTGGAACAAAAAATAGCAAAACAACAACATGCTGGCCGAACGAACAGGAGCAATGAAGAACAAGCTCCTTCAAGGTTCACAAGTAACAGTATTGTGAACCTTGAATAAAGTGTAGTTCCTTATGCCATCATTGGCTTGTTCTTCATTGCTCCAGTATTTTGGAACAAGACATATCTGAGCAGTTTTAAAAATCAACGACATGTAAAGTGGTTAATCTGACCTTAATCTGACATGGATGTGAGCAAAGTGGATCACCATAGCCAGGACACACTTTTCAAGGAATGACCATATTTCCTAGTTGAGCTGTTATGGGGTGAATGTATCCAATGAATAAATAAATATATTATATATAGAATATTTAATATATAATTTAGTCTGAATAATAATCTGAAGTGAAAAACAGGGGGATCTAATATTACCTCAAAAGTATTTGGTCCCAAAACATAACAGGCACAATCTTTGGTATCAAGAGATTTAGTATCATGTGTGGAATTGAATTTTCCTGAAGAACTAGTTATCTCCTACTTTAGTGATACCTAGATGGATTTTATTGTGGAACCATATTTAAAAAGCCAGTATATTTGTTTCCTCACCAATCTCTTGAAAATCTGACATTTATATCAAGCTACTTAAGGCAGCAGAAATGCTTTCTGAAGCTGTCTGCCCATGAGGCTGGGAGTTCGATCCCAGCAGCCGGCTCAAGGTTGACTCAGCCTTCCATCCTTCCGAGATGGGTAAAATGAGTACCCAGCTTGCTGCTGGGGGGTAAATGGTAATGACTGGGGAAGGCACTGGCAAACCACCCCGTATTGAGTCTGCCATGAAAACACTGGAGGGCGTCATCCCAAGAGTCAGACATGACTTGGTGCTTGCACAGGGGATACTTTTACCTTTACCTTTACTTCTTGCAAGGTAAAACCTAGGATTCCTGATAATGGGCACTGAAGAAAAAGTAAGCTCTGCCTTGATTGGTGAAATTTATCTGAGTGCTTGCTTGACATAAACAGAGGCTTTTTCAATGTAGGCCATTCTTCTCAGTTGGACTGGGAGATTCTTGCCTTCTACATTTTATCACAAAGTAAAATCATGATATCAAAGCACTGCATTTGTAATTCCAGTTATTCTCCCACAACTTTAGGCTTGTGCATTCCTCTTGTTATTATCTGTTTTTAATTAATTCTGTAATTGACTTGCAGGAGGGCATTTGGGGTTGAAATAAGATTTGACACACTGTTGTTGGATATAAACAAGGTGGCCTGCCTAGAAAAGGTGTCATGCCAAATTGAACACTCTAGTTAGTGTCCCATTACTCCTGGAACTGGAATCTGAGCAGCCCAGAGCCCCCTGTGGTGTGTGGGAAAGAGGTGATAACTTGCTACAAATTTGCAGCCAACTCTTCCTGCAAGGCTGACCTGACCAGACAGTCTCCTGGACAACTAAAGACCAAGGCTACTTCACTCTAAGACTCCAAGGCAGTCAAGGCCAACTAGATAGATTGTGTGTGTGTGTGTGTGTGTGTGTGTGTGTGTGTGTGTGTGTGTGTGTGTGTGTGAAGGGGTATGCAGTACTGAGCTGTGGAGCAGTCTGCCATTGCCCCCACCATATAGGAACAGCATTGGTATCAAGGTGACAGGGAGCTGATCTGTACTTATAGAATCATAGAACCATAGAATCACAGAGTTGGAAGGGACCTCATGGGTCATCTAGTCTTGCATAGATGCGAAGCCGGGGATTTCTGCTGAGTGGGTTGAAGAGGTCCCAGAATTGGCAATGGTCTGCCAGACACTGAACCACCTGTAGTCTTTTGCAACTGAGAATATATTTCCAGATGAATGCTCCACTTGAGCATCTTACCTTGTGGGTGCCTTCTCTTTCTTCCAAGCCAAAGGGTCCCACCTTCCTCTAGGGTGTTGCATCTTGCATCCCATGTATGGCAGGCCCTGTGCTGCTGCCACTTGTAGGGAGCCTCTTGTTATTTGTGCTCACATCCACACCACAATCACTTCCATGTTTGACCTGTAATGAGACCCCCCCCTTGCCAGTGTGCTCACAGCCACACCAAAAGTACTTCCATGCTGGACAATTAATGAGACAACCCCCCCCCCCCAGTCCCGCTTGCCACTGTGGTCCATTGGCCATGCATAACTGGAGATTGGCTGCACCGTGAAGTGTAGCTGGGTGATCAATACTGACAACCATCTGTGTAAGGCATGTCCTACCCTGAAGCCATTAGGTGATGCCCACCCACTGACATGTTGACAGATCTGGCCACCGGGGTAGCCCTCTGTTTTTGATGCCAATACTTTCCTCCCTTGGGACAGCTTTCTAGTCAGTGTCCCCTGGCATCTGACTCCTGTGGAGCCAGGTCTTTCTTGCACCTTGTGCCCTGCCCGTCTCCACCAGCAGCTTACCTGCAATTAACCTGAAAATCTTGCCAGAGCTTAGTGGCACTCCCAACTGCTTCTGCCCACTTGCCTGTATGCCCTGATGTGTCTCTGCTGCCTGTAGGTATGGCAATAGTGTAGACTTGGGATCCTGCCACTGAGCAATCAGCAGCCAAGCAACAGCTTATGGACACCCACTTTTCCAGTCCACCAGGGGTGGGATAGGGCCTCAGCTCACCAGGGGGGATACTGGACTCAACTGCAGAATGCATATAAATCAGCCTTGAACAAGGACCCAGAGGGTCAGCCATGATTAATTTGATGAGCAGTGGCTTTCAGGGGTCTGGGGTGGGTATCCTCTACTTCCCCCACTGCCAGACCTTATAGCAGGATAGAGCCTGGGGGCCTCCGTATGACCAGAAGCTGCTCATTCCCTATATAACTTGCAGTCAAAGAAAATGAAGGTGGGGATGGGGGAGGGAGTGAGCCCAGGGTCACCACCACACTGAGGGAAGTCTGGCTAGAAGGCAGCTTGTCTCCCTGGCTCCACTACCAGGCCTCTGCAAGCCCCGAGGCTGGGAAGTTGCGCATGATGCTCATTGCGTGTTGGGACTGTCTAGCCTGCCTTGGAATTCCTTTTATTGCAAATATGCAAGCTGTTCAGGTGGTGGGTCTGGATCCATGGTCGAAGCTCTCAAAATGTCCTAATCTTTGGTAAGCTACTGTCTGAACAGTTTCATGGATGCCATGCTGGCCAACATTCATAAAGATGTGCACAGAAGAGACAGAAGAGACTGAACTGGCAATCATTTGGACAGGAATCACAACATTCATAGGCTTTCCTAACATAATGGGGGTTGTGGCTTTTGCCCACATTACCCTCATTGCCCATTGAGAGGAGCCACAGGTGTACCGAAGCCACCGCAACAGCCTGGGATTTCAAGTGCCCTGAGACCACCAGGGCCTATTACCGCCCTGTCTTGCATCTTGTGTTTCTGGAGAGGGTGATTGAAAGGGACTAGTTCTTAGCATCCTAGGATGAGGATTTGGTTCTTGACCCTTTCCTGTCTGGCTTACAGCCTGTTGAAATTGGAGACAATTCTAGTTTCCCTGGTGGACTATCTATGGCAGCAGTTGGATGGAGGCGGTTCAGCTGCAAGCCCCTGTGCAGCCACATGTTATACTCAGCCAGCCTGCACAAGGGAATGCAGAAGATGGAAACAAAATAAAGGCAGAAAGGACTTTCCAAAGCCCCCAACATGGTTTTTAGTTCTGCATTTTATATTTGTTTTGTTCCTCTGATAAGGGTTATGGGCAACAGTGACTTCAGAGCCAGAAATTCCCACATTCTGTGAACAGCAAATATCCCACTTCATCTTAACATGAATTTATTCCTGCTGGCAAAGGACATCTGCAGAACCAGAATTTTTCTATGGATATTCAATCACATCAGGACATGGATGCACATCTGTATGGTTGGCTGATCCTTCCACAGTGCAGTCTTGTGTTCCCACATCACAAAGATGGATGATCTGAAGATACTGGGACCTAGGGTGAAATAGAAATGGCTGCAACTTGATACACCACCTGCAGCAACCACTTTTTTTTTGTTATGGTTATTAATTTTGCCAAGGGCACCATTCAGAAGGGTAACAGATGGAAAGGCCATGGCATTAATCCTGTTTGCAGATAGCCCCTATAAAGCCTGAACTGCACAACATTCTTTCTTTTTCTCTTCATTAGCATACCCAAATTGAACCAAGGTTGATTGGATCACTTGATCCTTTCAGACACTCATAGTGCTAGACCAGGCTTCCTCAACCAGGGTTTTGTGAAATTTGGGAGTATCTTGATGTTCCTGGACGTTCCTTAATAGGTAGGAGTTTTTAATATATATATATATAAAATGTGTTAAACATTTATCAGGTGATATGCCCCCCCTCCCAAAAGGGCCAATGATGGGCCTAGAGAGTGTGGGAAGGGGAGGGGCCCTGAGTGGGCGTGTACACAGCTATTATGGCTTCAAAAGATCACCTTAGGAAATACCCATAAAATACAGTATTTTGGGGGTTATTTTCTCATCTTGGATATAACTGAATAAACATCCCCAAAAGTTTCCCACTGCAAAGTATTTGTTATTTTAGCTGAGTAAACAATATTTTATATATTTTGTGATGTGGGCTAAACTCTTCATACAAATAAAAGAGAAGGAAAAAAACTTCTCCCTAAAAAGACAGGGTGAATAACAAACAAAAACAACAAAGCCTTTGGAGACAACAAAAAAAAAGCAATAGCAATGACAGATCTGTAGCAAGTAACTGTTAGAATTAGAAGTCATCTACATAAAAAATGCTTGCTAATTGCAATTAGAGGCAAAGAATGATCTCAACAGATGCTGTGTAACAAATTTCAACTCATTCCAATTATTTGGTTGCTCATTACACCTGTAAGCATATTACATTGCTTGTTTCAGAAATCTGTAAAGCTGTTAAGAGAAAATTCATCACCACATTTGGCTTTTCTGGGACAGACATCAAGACTCTAAGCTGACTCTGCAATGATGGCAAATACTTTCTTGCTAATTACATATAATTTTTCGCAACTGAAATATAATTAGTAAATCATCACCAGCAGGTGTTGGATTACTTAACTAGCTGGAAGAAGACCTGCATTCTGAGCATACCACAAAATCTTGAGGTTTAAAAGTGACCAAACAGTTCTGTTGGTGGTCTTGTTCCTCCCTCCCAGATAAGTAGCTAGTATTCCAGAAATGTTTTCCCCCTTTTAGATTGTGTTACTTGCCACCAACTGTTTACATAATCAGGTGTCCCAGGTTGTTCTACTAGAGCTGTTATTTCAGTATTTTTTTAAATCATGTAACCCAATGACAGAGCATCCTGCTATTATTTTATGGTTAAAAAAAGCAAAACAAACCCTGTGTTCTTCTCTTGGTAGCGAAATATACATTAAATTGTGTAAATTCTGGTATCTGGAAAAGATTCAGGGAAACATGCACGTTAGGAGTGTGATGGAATCCAGAGTGACTAGAGCTAGAATCATAGAATAGAATCATAGAGTTGGAAGGGGGCATAACAGGCCATCTAGTCCAACCTCCTGCTCAATGCAGGATCAGCCTAAATCATCCAGGATAAGTATCTGTCCAGCTGCTGCTTGAAGACTGTCAGTGAGGAGGAGCTCACCACCTGATAGGCAGTCTTCCACTGCTGAACTAGTCTAGCTGTGAATTTGTTTCCCCTAATATCTAGCCGATATTGTTCTTCATGTAGTTTAAACCTATTACTGTGGGTCCTATCCTCTGCTGCCAACAATAATCTTTCCCTACCCTCCTCTAAGTGACAACCTTTCAAATATTTAAAGACAGCAATCATGTCCCTTCCCTACCTCCTCTTCTCCAGGTTGAACATTCCCAAGTCCCTCAGCCTTTCCTCACAGGGCTTAGTCTCCAGGTTCTGGGTCATTCTCATTTCCTCTGAACCCTCTCAATATTGTCCATTTCCTTTTTGCAGTGAGAACTTTACACAGGAGGTATATACATATGAGGGAGCCCAAATGATATATCTGTTGGTACTGTTATTGTCATTAGTGTTCACTGGCCCCAACCAAATACTTGGCAGAAGAGTTCTGTCATTAGTGCCTCTGTTGCCCCACATGAAGGGAACATGGGATACCCAAATTCCCTGGCTTGCCACGAGGGCCAATGGCACCTGTCTGGCCACAGGCCCGTGTGGATGTTGCCCGGCTCTTCCCCCTCCAGGACAGCCCAGAGGTGATAGAACATGCCCAACTCACTTTGCAGCATTGTAAGGGGTTAAATGGGGCAATCCCACCTTTGTGCAAGGAAACCTGCCCACCCCCCCCCCCTCCGCCCCTGCACAGTGGACCCTTTCTGCCCTGCCTGTGTCAGTGGGAACACATTAATCTAGGGCGTACAGGGTCTGCTGCTGAAATCGGTCCCCTGTCAGATCATAGGAAGCAATTAAGCATGCTCTGCTGCAATGCACTGGCGGTGGCCCAGTGCGGCCACTGTCATGCAGAATCACCCCCAGAACCACAAGCAATTTGGGGGAATTGAGTGTCATGGGAAAGCTAGCTTGGAAAACTGCACGAAACTCAGTTAGGGCGAGCTGAACATGAGATCTAGGGATCTTTACCTGGATAGTATACAAGCAAGCTCAAAATGCCTCTAATAGGTTCAGTAAGCAGAAAACAAACAGATATTTTCCAAAGTGGATTTTAGAACTCATTGATATAAATACGTGGATATAGTATTTTGAAAGATACTCAAATATAACAACCGTGAAACTGGACTCTCAGGAGGGCATTTTGGGCTGGAATAAGACACGACATGCCAATAAACAAACCCAGAAGTGATGTGACATCATTTTTTAATGTTGTTTAGGATGACTTACTGCTAGACAGTAAGGGTGTTATGCTTCCTACTTCTCTTCGCAATCATGCTGAAAGAAGCAGCAGGGCAGGGATGTAAAGGAGCCCAGCAATGGAGATAATTCTTTTTTAGAACTTTCAGGATCAGAGACTGACTCATCTTCTTGTCATGTGACTTTCAGTTCCATGCTCACTGACAGCAATTGTTATAAGGGACCCTCTTCATAGTTGTCTCCTCTGGCCCCCATTTTGGCTAACTTCACTTTGGCAGCCATTTTAGGAGATAACAATTTTATGCTTTGGGGAGGGCAAAACTCTCCTCAGATAGCCAGTTTGGTGTAGTGGTTAGGAGTGTGAACTTCTAATCTGGCATGCCAGGTTCGATTCTGCACTCCCCCACATGCAGCCAGCTGGGTGACCTTGGGCTCGCCACGGTGCTGATAAAACTGTTCTGACTGAGCAGTAATATTAGGGCTCTCTCAGCCTCACCCACCTCACAGGGTGTCTGTTCTGGGGAAAGGAAAGGGAAGGCGAATGTAAGCCGCTTTGAGCCTCCTTCGGGTAGGGAAAAGCGTCATATAAGAACCAACTCTTCTTCTTTTTCAATATGCTAGCAAGCAGACAAGCTTGGGCAAAAGACTGATTCACTGAAGAAACATCTGCATGCCTACCCATCACCATAGGGGTTTGTCACCCTGCCAGCCCTTTTGTCCACTGCCTAAATGCAATCACACAAGTCAGGACAAACCACAAATTTTTGGCTAAACATCCGGAAGAAGTCCCTGACAGTCGTTCCTCCGTGGAACAGGCTTCCTTGGGAAATGGTGGGTTCACCTTCTTTGGAAGTTTTTAAGCAGAGACTAGACAATCATCTGACAGAAATGCTGATTTTATAAATTTAGGAAGATTGTGAGTAGGTGGAAAGGAAAGAAATGTGCCAGATTTTGTCTTTTGTGGCCCTTCTTTGCATACCAGGGAAATACTGATCGTTACTGTGGGCTGGTTGGTGAATTTCCTCCAGGAAAGGCTGGATTCAGAGATATTTTGGAGGGGGAAAAACAACTGGGCATGGAATTGGGGTCACTGTGAGTAGGCCAGTAGTTGTGAGTTACTGTATTTTGCAGGAGATTGGGCTAGATGACTCTGGAGGTCCTTTCCAATTCTGATTCTGTGATTCTATGGCCAGTGGAGTATCATCTATGTGCAACCCTGTTAGGTTTAAGAAATGGGAAAGATACGAAAGTTTCTAACTAATATGGCAAAAGTCTTTTTTAACACTAGGACCTGCATAATTCTGCTTTGTTTAGAAGACATAACTCAGTTTAGTGGCACAGAAAAAAAATATGTGCTACATCATTTATGAGTTCTGATTGCTGTGCAGGAGCAGCACAATTCAGTCTAAATCAAATGATACCATCTCACAGAAATAATTCATTTGCTCTAAACAGAGAAAAGAAATCACATTTATTGCATATTATTAGCTTTTCTAGGGCCATTGTCGTCCATCATATTCTGAAAGAAATCCCATTCAAACCTAGGCTTGCTCTAAATGTAATCAATAGATGCTGTAATGAGGAGGATATTAAGCACAAACAATCAGGTAATACTGTTTAAATTAAAAGCCATTAAGGAATATAACTTTTGTGGACCTGATATTTTTCTCTTTCTTTTCTACATATGAGTTGGAAGTAGATCATTTATCTTATTGGGGTAATTTAATAGCTTACCTTTCACTTGCAGATACTTTGTTGCACAATTATATTACAAAGATTAACTATGAACAAGTTAACTCAGGGAGTTGTTTCCCCAGCCAAAGATATTGTCACGACTCGGTCTTAGGCTATCCTGAACCCTTGACAAATCAACTGAATTTTGAAAAACTGATTAATATATGTTTGTACACTTATCCATTTTAGTTTTTGCCTTACTAAAAAAAATACAAACATTTTAAAAACAATTGCAAAATTCAAGGACTGGTTTGTCTGAGGTTATGTCTGTCAGTGTTGACATGCATCAATGATGACAAAGAACAGCCATTCTATACCCTTTTTTGGCCACAACCCTTTTAGGAGCTCTTCTCATGTTCCAGGGTCCCTTGCAGGAGGTGGCCATTGACACAATAAGCTAGGCTAAAAAAAGGCCTAAGCTAAGAGATGAACTAACTATACTCAGTATATATATAGGAGAGAGAGAGAGTTCTAGAATATTCGACCAAGAGAAGTATGTGCGTTCATTTTTTTAATGTATTAATTCAAGCACAAAAACTGATTACATGATTTTTTTTTCTTTCCCTTGACAAAGGTCAGGCTTTGACATCACACATGACAAGGATATTTCAGCCGTTCAGTTACCAGGGCCCCCATAAACCATTTTGGCTCTCTTTCTCACATTTTTTCCATCTATGGCCCCCTTCAGATGTGCCAAGGCCCCTGTCAAGAATGGCTAACATAGAAAGCAGCCAGTTGATGCCCACATGATCAGGTGTTTTTTTTTTTCTATTCAAACTGAGTCATAATGAAAATCTGATACTATACTTTTCAAAGCTCTCCTTGACCCATTATGCATGGAGGGAATAACGCACATTCGGGGTGGAATGGCAGTGACTAAAATCACCGATAACGCACGGTGCCGGCTGCAACCGGCCACAGCTTTGGTGCATGCTGCCGAAAAAGCCGCGTTAGCAAAACGCGGAAGAAAGCGCAGCTTCCGGGTGACTGGGGCGCAACCAGTAGCAGTGCTGGGATTGCCGCATGCATAATCAGTTACTCTGGTTTTTGCTGCCGTCGCGCCCCTGTCCCGTGCATAACCGGTGTGCTTCGCGTCTTCCCCCTCCGCGTTTTCCATGTGACCCGAAATCGCCGTTTTGGCGGCCGTGCATAATGGGCCCTTAAGACAAAAAATATGTTTGCTTAGAAGACAGCAGCAATGCTGCTATGCCCTTTCCATCATTTTATTTGTTACATTTCTTTCCTGCCTTGCTCTTCAGACAGACCTAATATACCAACTATACAGAATCACTGATGAAAACAGAATTCAAGATTCCTTTATAAATAACAGATTTAGTGATCCTGCTACTTCAGTTATTGTCTTGGGGTTCTGATTCTATCTTTGAGTGATCACGATAAGAAGGAGTGGACCTTTATTTCAGACCACATTAATAAAGTGCATTATCTCTTCCTGTAGGACATAAGTGGGGAGCTTTGGTTACATCAGCGGACATATCAGCTATGAACCCTATACAGTGTTGAGGCACAGAAGACATTGGAGGATTATGTAGATGGACTTTACTATAATGATAAAATTGCTCATCATCAAAGCAAAACCTATGGCATACATTATCCAAATAAATAAACATTTCTTTTAATATTTACCACAGTTTGTATCTTGAGTGGACAAAGATCTTGGGGAAAATTTTTACCATCTCCTTCTGCTTCAGACAACCCCCTCCCCCATCACTTTAATTATATCTCCATTCCCATTATATCTCTAAAGCCCTATGAAACACATTCCTGATGATTGGTGGGAATACTGGGAGGTAATATGGGAAGTCTGCAAGCCCTTTTCCGTGCTGATTTGGGAGGCCCTTGAAGCTGTAAGGGGAAACATCTAAACCAGCATATGTCATGTATTATTCTGGAATGGCATAGTAGAGCTTTTAGGGAAACTTTCTGCAGAAAGATATGGGGTTTTGCTGTGAAATATTTTCATGATAGTAAGTTTGAGGAACATGCCTTGTGAGCTGTGTAGATTCATGAGGTTCATGGATCAATAGAGAAGAGCTGAAATATCTCTCAGTTCTGGGCTATATGACTCTCTATAAAACAGGGCCATCTGGATGGTTCTTTAAATAATGCGAAAGATAGGGGAGGAAGTAAGCTGTTCAGGAGAAGAAATGTAAGGGAAATAACAGCTAAATTATCTTTTCAGTTCCACATTCTATGATTGAAAAGAGGAGACTTAACTAACAAAGTTAAATCACTTCAACATGAAGAGATCAACATGAAGTCCAGTCTCCCTTTCATTCTCTGTTATGGTTGCCTGCTGCTTTTCCTGGTATTACTATCACCCAAAAATCAATATCAGGCTAGCTTAGCACAAAGCCAATAGAAAATACAAAACATTTTTGCTTAGTGGCCTCTGAAAACAAAACCATTTGGACATGGAATTACAAGGCACTCTTTCTCTGCCATGAAATAAACCCTGTTTACAGAAGGCAAATTTTATTTTGCTGAGTTCCACCATGGGAACTTTTTGTACAGTTTGTTCTGCTCCTTTGCCTCTCCTTGAGGGAGCTTTTATTGCAGCCTAATTAGACTGACAATTTTGTAAATGCTAATTTCATGTCATAGCCCCCCATAGGCCAAACAATAGGAAGCACGTGTGATTCAGACAGAATGAACAGGCCATGCACCTGACACAACCATTTGAAATTGGGCTTTTTGAGTATAGAACAGAAGTGAGTTTATGGAACACAATCGTTCAATTTTGCAAGTAGGTTAACTAGCAGCAGCTAGCAGCAATAATAGTGGAATACAGTACCATGTCTCATGGTGCAATCCTACTCACTAGGTTCTGAAGAATATAATGTTGCTTGGAACTGCACTTTAATAAATTATGACCCTGAAGACTGGCAGTTGAATCATATCAGCCACTGAACCTCATGTGACATCAACAGTATTAACCTACCTTATAATACTATTACTATGAAGCACTTCAGATGCTGAAGGTGCTATACAAACGTTAAAATTAAATCCTATCAGCACCTGCCATATTTTCCTCCTTTTTGACTATTATTCTGCCATTGGTTTTGGTTTGATGTTGATTTAGGTCAAATTAAACAATACATTGTAGCATGAGAACAAAATAGCATGGGATGCCTGAAGTGGAGATTTCCTGATTTTCTTTTCAACTACTGAGGAAGCACGAAATGTGACTAGTGGGGTAGGGTGGCGTGGGGTGGGGAAAAGGGGAGCTGAAGGGGCAGCTTGGGTGGCAAGACAGCCATGGTAGTGGTGGTTACTTAGATAAAGATGCCAGTTGAACTAATGCAGTGGTGGGAACCTGCCTCCCTTGCCCTGTTGTAATTTTGTTGTTGTTTGTCTTGTGTGGCAACAAATATACATAGTCACACATTACTATCAATTTTAAATATTGCTATGCATATATGATGCAGTGTATATGCATAGCAACTAATAAGTCATAATAAAAAAAATTGGGGGGGGCATCATAACAACTACCAACCGGATATGCCTGGATGGGATTGGTCGCCTAGAGAGATTGACAGGCTGATGAGAGACACATTGCCCTTCTTCCTTTTCAAGCCACAGCTGAGGAGGGGAAGATGTGAGAGACTGTAGCTGAAAAAGTCACAACTGCATGAAGGTGAAGAGTGGACAGGAGGCAGGATATACCATTGCACGTTTGGGATCAGAATACATGTTGCTATTTTGACTGATATGCGGAAATGACCTCATATCAGAAAGGGTTTAGAGCTATCTCTTTCACATTGGTAGAAGAAGAAGAAGAAGAAGAAGAAGAAGAAGAAGAAGAAGAAGAAGAAGAAGAAGAAGAAGAAGCTGGCTGCATGTGGGGGAGCGCAGAATCAAACCCAGCATGCCAGATTAGAAGTCTGCACTCCTAACCACTATACCAAACTGGCTCTCTGGGGCCCATTATGCACGGGGGGGGGGGGGGGATAGCGCACATTCGGGGTGGAATGGCGGCGACTAAAATCACTGATAACGCACAGAGCCGGCTGCAACTGGCCGCAGATTCGCTGCATGCCGCCGAAAAAGCTGCGTTAGCAAAACGCGGAAGAAAGCGCAGCTTCCAGGTGACTGGGGCGCAACTAGAAGTGGCGCTGGGATCGCCGCGTGCATAATTGGTTACTCTGGGTTTTGCCGCCGTTGCGTCCTGTCCCGTGCATAAGCGGTTTGCTTCGCTTCTTCCCCCTCCGCGTTTTCCATGTGACCTGAAATCGCCGTTTCGGCAGCCGTGCATAATGGGCCTGGTAGAGAGTATTTCATTGTTCAAAAGAGTTGTAGCCTTAATACCAACTGCTGTGTCCACCTGTTTTTTCCTTCCTGTGTGCTAATGCTCTTTTCATGTAGGAAGTAGTGAACCATATTGTTTGTAAAGGATTTTATAGCAAGTCGATTTCTCTTATGTAAATTAACTATAAACTATTTTAGCATGGTGGAAGGGAATTAACCCAAAGAGCTTTACACAAACGCATAAAGAGAGCATTTAAAATGTAGTTTGTTTTATCAAACACCCCCTTAGGAAAAGTGATTGCTCAGTCTTCTAAGGAGGATGTTTATAAGGAAGATTTATTATGCAGGCATCAGTCCATCTTAGGTCTGTTCGTTCTCTCTGTAATAAAATCAGTCCTTTCTAGCCTCCAGAAGGCCAAAAATAAGGGTATTAATCAAGCAGGAAATGCAAGACCTGGTGGCACAGTTTTGTATCTTAATGCAGGCAAGGAGAAAACACAAGTCAGGACAGTTAACAACAGGTTTAATTTTCCTGTCATTCTTACTCCCCTTGCCCTACTGCTCCATTTTCCTCTTGCCTTGCTTTCTCTTTCAGTACAGAGGGGCCAGATCTGCGAAGCAACGGACTATGGTATCTCTAATGGGATTCACTTCTAAACATCAATAATGACATAATGTGTAAAACAGCTATTAAAATATAACTCACAGCCTTAATGAAACTCTTCAAAATGTATACCACGTTATTTTCCTGTCTGTTGTACTCTGCGGCAAGGGCACTGACATATACATGAGAATATTCTGAAATTTTTCTAAAAATAATGATATCTACATCAGCTTTAGGTTTGGTGGTAACTAAACAAATTAATGGAACAGCATGCAAGAGTCCCCCAACAGGACATCCTTCTAGATCTCATTGATTTCAATGGAATACATCAAGCCTTGAAAGTGCTACGTTTTTGATAGCTTATGCCTGGAATTGCATTACATCCTAAACATATATGGCCAATGTAGTCCATTTTTATTTTGGTCTTAGATCCTATATAATATTCTGTGTTGTGTAAATTATATAGATTGTACATAGAATTGAAAGGGTCTTCATTACAAACAGGATCAATTAAATAAAAGAATAGCCAAAGTTAATTATATTTTATAATAAAAATGCAAAGATGACAGAGAACAATTAAGCACTTGGATCAGCGTAAATCTAAGAGATGTTCTTAGTCAAATGCACACTGTTAATTTCACATCTTCCTTTTAATTTTTCATCAGAGGAACATAATGATCTAACCTATGTTGAGGTTGAATTACAGATGAAAAGCTTGCCATTTTCTTTTATTTGATTTTTCTGTTGAAGGTTACATTCTTTTTTCCTCAGAAATTCTCAGGCATTCATGAAATACTGTGATAAAAGTGAGAATTGTGATTTCATAACTGTGTACTAGAGATTTTTATGTGTTGTTAAGTAGTCCTGTTTAAATTTGCTGTATTCTATTTTCTGGCACTGTCAAAATTCATTGTAGACAGTATTTCACATTCTGTAATGTAACACAAAGACCAGGTTTTTCTCCCCTAAAAAGAAGATGGGTGTTTCAATTATTATTCTGTTTTGGACAAATAGATTGCTTTCTCCTTGATGAAAGTCAGACTACCTCCATAAATAGCCCCAAAGACTTACCTCGAGGGGCCGTTGCTGCAGCGGAAGAAGGAGCGTCAGAGGACACGCAGGGTGGGAGAAAACTCCCATTCCCAGCACCTCTCAGGCGAGGCTGGGTGCGGCGCGGCATTTGGAGGCGGAGCTGATCGGGCGTCTTTTTAAGGGACAGCCCCTAGTGCTCCGGCCTCTTTCCTCTCCTTGCAGCCTCGGAGATTGCATATCCCACCCGCCCACCCTCTCTCTTTTGTTATAAATAAATAAATAAATAAATAAATAAATAAATAAATAAATAAATAAATAAATAAATAAATAAATAAATAAATAAATAAATAAATAAATAAATAAATTGTTAATCCATTGTGTTATATTGCATTTCATTGTCACAGTCTGCAGAATGGGAGCATGGGGAAAGGTTAAGTTAGGGGTGGCCAAGCTTGCGCGCTGGCCTCCCCTAGGTTGGGGGTCCCCTTAAGGGACCGGGTGGATGCGAAGCCTGATTGAAGGCTCGCATTTCCGGGAGGCAGGATAACCCAACAGAGGCGGACGCCCAGTAGGGTAATTCCAGTTGCCTCCTCCCTTTAATTGGCCTGCCTTGCGTCCGGGTTGAAGTAGGCTATACAGCCGAAGTGACCCGTTGAGGAGCAGGCCGTGCTGGGCTGCCTTGTGGTCGGCTGACCACAAGAGGGCAGAACCTTTTTCCCCATGCTTTCCAAAGCTCACTATGTTATTAAAGGCTGTGGCCAGATTTATGCCAATCTCGTGTCAGTGTCCTCATTAGTGATATCAATTCCTGCAAAGCAATAAAATCAAGATGACATAATTTACTTAAAACCAAATATGTAACCAGATAAGCCGATTTCATAGGTTAAGGCTACAATCTTAAATGAGGGGCAGTATAGTAGCCAACTGAATAAATACATACATAAAATTACAATTACTAGGGAGTAAGTCTAAAGAGCCTCTTATGGCGCAGAGTGGTAAGGCAGCAGTCATGCAGTCTGAAAGCTTTGCCCATGAGGCTGGGAGTTCAATCCCAGCAGCCAGCTCAGGATTGACTCAGCCTTCCATACTTCTGAGGTCGGTAAAATGAGGGGTAAACGGGGTAAACGGGGGGTAAACGGAGTAAAGAGGGGGTAAACGGTAAACGGTAATGGTAATGGTAATGACTGGGGAAGGCACTGGCAAACCACCCAGTATTGAGTCTGCCATGAAAACGCTAGAGGACATCACCCCAAGGGTCAGACATGACTCGGTGCTTGCACAGGGGATACCTATACCTTTACCTTTAAGTCTAAAGTTATCAGCCAGCTCACATGAAAACCAGCAGAGTGTGAGGATGGAGGAAGATGGAGATGTTTTTAGAGTGACGGCATTACATAATTTCCAGAGAAAACCCAGAAATGAAGTCATGCCTTTCTAAGAATTGCTGTGATCTTACTGTGGACTCTGCATCATAGGCTGAATCTACACGGAACTTTTAATCCAATCCCACGTTGATTCAATCCCTGCTGTCTACACTGAATTTGATTTCCATTTTGATTTTGGCCGATTTAAAATTTCCCTCTGTAATAAGCATGATTGATCCAGAGTGACCCTACCTTTTCCCCATGATGACATGGCATGGATATAACCCTCAATATTTGAAAAATTTTAATGAGTAAAGGTGCATCATTTTGAACCTGACCATAGGGTCCATAGAGCTTTACAAATAGGTGAGGAGAGAAGGGAAGTGAAAGGCAAGGCAAGGGAGAAAGAGAAAGAGACTCCCAACTGAATGCTAAATTCCAGAGAATAACTAGAAGAGATAAGAATGCCTTCTTAAATGAACAGTGCAAACAAATAGAAGAAAACAATAGAATAGGGAGGACCAGAGATCAAGAAAACTGGAGATATGAAGAGAACATTTCATGCAAAGATGGATATGATAAAGGACCAAAATGGTAGGGACCTCACAGAAGCAGAAGAAAGTTTTAAAAAGGTGGCAAAATTATACAGAAGAACTATACAAGAGCAAGGTTAACATCCCTGATAATAACAAGGGGGTAGTCACTGACTTGGAGCCAGACATCCTGGAATGTGAAGTCAAATGGGCCTTAGGAAGTCTGAGCAACAATAAAGCAAGTGGAGGTGACTGTATTCCAGTTGAACTATTCAAAATCTTAAAAGACGATGCAGTAAAAGTGCTACACTGAATATGCCAGCAAATTTGGAAGACTCAACAATGGCCACAGGATTGGAGAAGGTCAGTTTACATTCCAATCCCAAAGAAGGGCAATGCCAAAGAATGTTCAAACTACCGCACCATTGCACTCATTTCTCATGCTAGCAAAGTTATGCTCAGCTAGGCTCCAGCAATATGTGGACCAAGAAGTACAGGCAGGATTTTGAAGAGGCAGAGGAACTAGAGATCAAATTGCCAACATACACTGGATCATGGAGAAAGCTAGGGAGTTCCAGAAGAACATCTACTTCTGCTTCATTGACTAAGCTAAAGCCTTTGATTGTGTGGAGTACAACAAATTGTGGCAAGTTCTTAAAGAGATGAGAATACCAGAGCATCTTATCTGTCTCTTGAGAAACCTATATGCAGGTCAAGAAGCAACAGTGAAGAACCAGACATGGAATCACTGATTGGTTCAAAATTGAGAAAGGAGTTCGGCAAGGTTGTATACTGTCACCTTGCCTATTTAACTTGTATGCGGAGCACATCATGAGAAAGGTGGAGTTAGATGAGTCACAAATTGGGATCAAGATTGCAGGGAGAAATATTAACAACCTCAGACATGCAAATGATACCACAATGAGCAGGTGTTCTGAGTCGGTTGGCCTCAAGCAAATGCCTGGTGGAAGAGCTCCCTCTTGCAGAACTGTGGAAGTTCAGGCAGGGCTCTGAGCTCCTCAGGGAGCTAGTTCCACCAGGTGGGGGCCAGAACCGAGAAGGTTCTGGCCCTTGTTGAGGTCCAACATGCTTCTTTCAGGCCAGGGATCTGTAGCCAGTTGGAGGTGGCGGAGCGTAAGAGTCTTTTGGGGTATAGGCAGGGAGGTGGTCTCTCAGATGCACTGGGCCCATACCGCATGTGGCCTTAAAGGTGATTACCAGAACCTTAAGCTTAATTCAGAATTCAACTGGGAGCCAGCCAAGTAGTTGGAGTGCCAGCCAGATGTGGGATCTCCATGATGTTTTAGCGAGAATCCTGGCTGCAGCATTCTGCACCAGTTGTAGTTTCCGGATGAAGGATGAGGGTAAGCCTGCATAGAGCAAGTTGCAGAAGTCCAGCCTAGAGGTGACCACCACATGGATCACTGTGGCTAGGTGTTCTGGGTCCAGGTAGGGCACTAGTAGCTTGGCTTGGCGGAGATGGTAGAAGCCAGCCGCGCTACCTTTGTGACTTGGGCTTCCATTGTAAGGGAAGCATCCAGGATCACACCCAGGTTCCTGGCTGAGTGCGTTGGTGAGAGCTGCTCACTGTCCAGGGTGGGCAGATGCACTTCCTCCCATGGTCCCTTCCTACCCAACCATAGGACCTCCGTCTTTGTAGGGTTGAGCTTCATGGGACTCTGTTTGATCCATTTTGTCACTATTTCCAGACATCTGGCTAAGGATTCTGGGGGGCAGTCAGGGTGGTCATCCATCAGGAGGAAGAGCTGGGTATCATCCGCATATTGCTGGCAACCCAGCCCAAACCTCCGCACCAGCTGAGCCAGAGGGCGCATAAAGATGTTAAATAAAATAAGAGAGAGGACTGCTCCTTTTGGGACTCCACATGTGAGCTGGTGTTGGTTAGATATTCTCTCTCCTATCACTACCCTCTGTCCACGGCCCCGGAAGAAGGAATTCAGCCATTTTAGGGCTGTTCCCCGTATTCCGGTGTTGGCGAGGTGGTGAGTTAGGAGCTCATGGTCTACTGTGTCAAATACTGCCGATAGGTCTCATAATATGAGCAGTGCTGACCCACCCTGGTCTAGCTGGCATCGGAAGTCATCTGTCAGGGTGACTAGCACTGTCTCCACTCCATGTCCAGGCTGGAATCCCAACTGAAATATGTTAAGGGCTGAAGTTTCCTCCAAGAATGCTGATATTTGGTCCACAGCAGCCCTTTCAACTAACTTTCCCAGAAACGCTAAGTGCCAAATGGGGCGATAGTTGTCAGGGTCTTGCGTGGCCAGAGATGGTTTCTTGAGTAACGGGCATACCACTGCCTCTTTTAAACCCGCCTGGAATTCACCTGTTGAGAGGGAGAGGTTAATTATGTCCCAGAGGGGGGCTCCTATTCTTCTGTCTGTTGTTTTTAGGAGCCATGATGGGCATGGGTCTAGTGGGCAAGTGGTTGGCCTCGTTGCTGCTAGCATCCTGTCCACTTCAGTTTGTGAGAGTCAACTGAAGTGACTCGTTCTCTCCAACGACAGCCAAGGGACCTCTAGTTCACTGCCCCAAGATGGCAAGTTTGAGAAGGGTGACATACGAAGAAGAATAAGAAGAAGATACCTCTATTTCTTAAAGCCCCCCTCCCACACACATCTTGGCTTAAGCAAAGTCACTATTTAATACAACAGGGAAGACACAATTCTACCCACAGGGTATGGTACCCCCAGTCTCTATATTTCCCTTCCCAAACCAAAGGTCTTGTAGAAAAAGTCTCAGAAGTGTTGTTTCCATTTGAATCTGGTCCATGCCTTGTGCAATAACTAGGACTTCCTTAAAGTCTAAAGTGGATTCTGACAGTAAACATCTCTGAATCTTGTCATCATTAATGCCATAAACCTCTCCCTCAGCATGGCATTCAAATCTTTCCCAAAATCATACTGCTCTGAGAGAGTATGCTATTCTGCTACAAAAACAGCTACTGATATTCCAAATGAACATGAGAAATGATTAAATTTAAAATGTTTTATTATCTCTGATGATTTAAGGCAGCGGTCAGCAAGCTTTTGCTTGCCGCGGACTGCTGCGGAGTAGTGGGCGTAGAGGGCGGCCCGGGGGCCCGCGCACGCACGGCAGCCCCAGCGCAAACACGCATGCGTGGACTGTTGCGCATGCGCGTTTGCGCCCAGCAGGGGCGCAAACGCACGTGCGCGGCAGTCCGCACATGCGCGTTTGCACCGCCGCCATGCCAGCGGCCGTGGCTTCCCCTCCCGGCCCCTCCGGGCCGCAAGCAAATTGGCCGCTAAAGCGGCCAATTAGCTTGCGGCTCAGCAAGCTTCTCTTCCCTCCCCCCCCAAAGTGAGAAGCTCGCTGGGCCGCGAGCTAATCGGCCGCTTTGGCGGCCGTTTTGCTCGCAGCCTGGCAAGCTTCTTGCTTCGGGGGGGGAGGGAAGAAGGATCCGCGGCCCGGCGCCAAGGCCTTCGCAGCCCGGCGCCAGGCCGCGGCCCACGGGTTGGGGACCACTGATTTAAGGTTATAATGATTTTAAACCATTTCAACCAGTTCTGCAAAGGACTTTGTTGTGGGCTCTTCATGTGCTACCAAGCTTTTGATTAAGCCACAAGACTTTGCTCCACACACCCTCAACAAAACTACCCACTTTTAATTTTCGTAAGTAACATAATTGGAAATGAGTTACTGATTGAGTATTTCAGCATAATGGATCCAGCTCTCCATACAGAGTTGCCAGTTCTGGATTGGGAAATACCTGAAGACTTTGGGGACGGAGATGGGAGTGGGTGGGGAGGGAGCTCAGGGTAGGATAATGAGTCCACCCTCCAAAGCAGCCATTTTATCCAGAGGAACTTATTTCTTTTGCCTGGAGATAAACTATAATTTCAGGGGATCCCACCTGGGGACTAGCATCTCTACCTCCATATCAAAATCCCATGTAGTCCCACATGAAGGCTTTCTGTGTTCCCAAGTAATTGTACAATTATGTAAAGAATAAAGATACTGTCCAGTCCCATCCTCATTGCAAGTGAAAGGCAGCCCAACCAAGCAGAACAGGTTTAATACAGTTGCTGGTGTGCTTCATAATGCCTCAGCCAGGCCTTCATCTTGGAACAGCCTTAGAACAGGAACAATCCACTCCACCCAGGCTCAGACTTGCCTAGTGATATTCTTCAACAATGACTGACTAGTTATTAGGTGGCAGCAACAACTGATCATATATTATACTTAATGTATCTCACCCATGCTTTCTCTCTTTTTCTCTCAAATATTTGCCTCTTCTTGTCTGCTCTGATTTCTGACCCTCTGCAAGGCCAACAATATTCTGAAATTCCTGCCCAGAGCTATGACAAACATAACAAGCTTTGTTCAGGTCAGACACAGAGCAAAAAAAGAGACTTGAAGGCTAGGGTTGTCAGCTGTGCGTTGAGAAATACCTGGAGACTTTTGGAGTGGAGTAATGAATGAGAGGGATTTGAAGCAGGGAGGGACCTCTATATATTATAATGCTATGGCGTCTGCCCTCCAAAGCATCCATTTTTTATCCAAGGGAACTGATCCCTGTTGCTTGGAGATGAGCTGTAGAGCCAAGGGATATCCAGGTCTCATCTGGAGACTCACATCCCTACTGAAGGCCCCAAATCAATAGACCTCTGGGCCTATAGATTTTTTTTGTATGATAAGTGTGAAGAGCATTACAGGAAAATGGAGTAGGAATATTTAAAGTAAATAAATAGTACTACTGGTAAAATACAGTGATTTCTAATGTTTGACTTGCTTCATTACATAAATTATATCCTTACTGTAAAAAAAAATCTAGTATCTGATTTATCTAGTCTGAGCATTGCATATACATCAAACGGGTTACAGGTAGCATCCAGGTTCAAAGCTTCTTGGAACTTCAGTAAGTAGGCTTGAAAAATGTATTTATTTGCAAATGCATATCCCAACTTTTAGCAGGTCTCTGATGTTTCCTCTCAAGGGAAAGACCATGGCTCAGTGATAGAGCATCTATTTGGTATGCAGAGAGCCACAGGATGACATTGCCAGTTAAAAGGATTAGGTAGTAGGGGATGTGAAATACTTTAGTCTGAGACCTTGGAGAGCTGCTGCTATTCTGAGCAGCTAATACTAACTGTGATAGACAAGTGGCCTGATTCACTATAAGGTAGATTCAAGCATTCACTGAAAAGGAAATGTGCATCTTGATCATCAACTTAATGATTATTCACTTTTTAAATGTAACTTATCTCATGGAGGATGCATGCTAGAAGGATTCATGTTGTTAATGGCTTGCATCTTACCCCATCCTAACAGCTCCTCTGAGCAAAGTTTTATTATTTTTTTTAAAAAAATTAAGCACTGCACTTCCCCTATCTAAGGAGTCTTCTGCAAAATTAAGTGGCTCTTACATTGAAGAAAGACCCACTTAATTTGGAGGAAGACTCCATAGGATGGAAGAAGACTATCTGGATCTTTCTCTTTATGTATTATTATTGTTACTAGATATTAAGCCCGCTGTGGGCAAAATACAGCGGGCCCTAGCATGATGGATGGGTGGAGGGATGGGGTGAAGGAAGGAGGAAAAGGAGAAAGAGAGACAGAAAGACAGAAAGAAAGGGAGGAAGATAGAGACAGAAGAAGAGGGAGAGAAACAGGTAGCCAGAAAGAGGCAGATGGAAGAGAGGGAAGAAGGGAGAAAGGGAAAAACAAAAGGAATGCTGGGAGGAAGAAAGGGAATGCTGGGAGGAAGGGAAGGAGAAAGGGAATGCTGGGAGTAAGGGAAGGAGAAAGGGAATGCTGGGAGGAAGGGAGGAACAGAGTAAGGTAGGTGGCCTTGGGACCTTCTGCTGGGCCCAGGGGCAGGCTTGGCTGCCCCAGGGCCCAGCAGAAGGCTCGGGACGGGGGCGGCAGGCTTTGCGGCCTACTGCCGGGCCCAGGGGCAGGCTCGGCTGCCCCAGGGCCCGGCAGAAGGCTCGGGACGGGGGCGGGAGGCTTTGCGGCCTACTGCCGGGCCCAGGGGCAGGCTCGGCTGCCCCAGGGCCCGGCAGAAGGCTCGGGACGGGGGCGGCGGGCTTTGCGGCCTACTGCCGGGCCCAGGGGCAGGCTCGGCTGCCCCAGGGCCCGGCAGAAGGCTCGGGACGGGGGCGGCGGGCTTTGCGGCCTACTGCCGGGCCCAGGGGCAGGCTCGGCTGCCCCAGGGCCCGGCAGAAGGCTCGGGACGGGGGCGGCGGGCTTTGCGGCCTACTGCCGGGCCCAGGGGCAGGCTCGGCTGCCCCAGGGCCCGGCAGAAGGCTCGGGACGGGGGCGGCGGGCTTTGCGGCCTACTGCCGGGCCCAGGGGCAGGCTCGGCTGCCCCAGGGCCCGGCAGAAGGCTCGGGACGGGGGCGGCGGGCTTTGCGGCCTACTGCCGGGCCCAGGGGCAGGCTCGGCTGCCCCAGGGCCCGGCAGAAGGCTCGGGACGGGGGCGGCGGGCTTTGCGGCCTACTGCCGGGCCCAGGGGCAGGCTCGGCTGCCCCAGGGCCCGGCAGAAGGCTCGGGACGGGGGCGGCGGGCTTTGCGGCCTACTGCCGGGCCCAGGGGCAGGCTAGGCTGCCCCAGGGCCCGGCAGAAGGCTCGGGACTTTGGGAGTGGGCTTTGTGGCCTTCTGGCGGGCCCAAGGGCAGGTGAGCCTGCCCCAGGGCCCGGCAGAAGGCTCCCTGGGCGAGGGGAAGCCGGCCGGAGGACTTACCGCTGGGGAAGGCTTCTTCCTCTGAGCGGCAACTCCCCGGCCGGCCCAGGCGAGGCTGGGCCAACCAGCCAATGGGGAGCCGCGCTTTGCGCGGCTCCCCATTGGCTGCTTGGCCCTCGAGTGACACTCGGAGGGCCCAATCAGGAGCCGCTTCGCGGCTCCTGATTGGGCCCTCCGAGTTTTTATCCCGGACAGGGCCCGCCCTAACTCCTCCCCACTTGCCCTTACTCCTTTATTCCTCCCGCTCCTCCGGAGCGGGGGGAGGGTTAAAGATTAAAATTAGTAGAAGTAGTAGCAGCAACAGTGACAGTAGTAGTGATAGTAGTAATAGAGAAAACTCACCATTTTTATTCTTTCAAATAATTGCATTTTCTGTCTGGAATTAGGAAAATGCTAAGAATCATTTGTCAGGCTGTTTTTGAACTGCATACTTGAAAAATGATACATTTCTCATTAAAATTAATAGATTTAGCTGAAAATGTGAGTCAGAAGAATAAATTAAAGTATTTAAAATAGCATTAAAATTAATCATGTTCCAAAGAAGACTAAGAGTAGTTAGTCTGCAGGAATTCCCTGCATCTCAAATTGCTCACTATCCTCATTGCTGCCCCAGAGAAGAGAACTCTCTTCTCTAAAGATCCCTAAGTCTCAAGAAGATTGGACCAGGGTCCAGTTCTAGAGAAACCCCAAGTGGGGTCCCCAACCTGCTCCATTTTTTCCTATGGTGAGAATTTAGATGCTCTAGTTTAGTCTCTCTCTCCATTGGATAATCAAAAGTGCAGTCCTTGAATAAATCTTTGTTGGTCTTAAAGGTGTTATTGGACTCAAATTTTATTGTGATACTTCAGACCAACATGGCTACCCTCTTGAATCCATTGGATACAATGAAGGCTGAATGGGACAACCACTTTGGGGGCTCCTAGAATTGGACCCCTTGGTCCAATCTTCTTATAACTTGGGATTATTTAGACAAGAGGGTCTTCAAGTTACACTGAAAGTTTGGAGCCTCTAAGTGAAAGATCACTCCCAGAGGCCATGGAAAAGCCGTAAATGGGAACTTTAACAAAAGAGGGAGGGGAGATTTTAGAATTCAGATATAATCCACCAGGCAGGATATGATGGGAATAAACAGGAATTAGAGCTCAAGTTTTACACAAACCAGTTCCCATCTCCTCCCCTGGAGAAAAGGGTTGCTGCATGCCAGAGCAGGGGAGCTGTGGCTGTAGCTTTATAACCTAGCAATTCTGAGGTGCCAGCCTCCAGGTGTGACCTGGAGACCCACTGAAAACACACCACAGCAGAGAAGGATCACTTCAGTTCCCCTGGAGATAAGGGGATGCCTGTTTACTGGCAAGGTAGGAAGGCCAGGGAATGGTAATCCAAGAGGCAAATCTCTGCTCTATTTCTTCTTTCTCTTCCCTGACCCCCCTCCCCATAGCCACTGTCGTTCTCCTGCTCCCTTCCCATCTACTAATCCGTCTAACTATCTGCACCTTATTTAAAGTTTTCCTTTCCTCTGTAGCAGCCTCTGTCTAGGAATACTGTAATCCGGTTACTTGGTGTCAGCTACTAGGTCAAGCTAAGTTTCATGGTGGGGAAACTACAAGGACTTGTGGTGGGCAATTCATTTTCAGCTATTCATTTTCATCTTTCTCTGTTCCTTCTCTCCTTCCTACCCATTCACCAACTAACTTTTATTCTGCCCACCACCTTAAGCTATATTTGTTTACTGTATCCATACCCCACCTTTCTTAACAATAGCAGTTCAAAGCACATCTCTTCTATTTTATCTTTACGTCAACCCTGTCAGCTAGGTTAGGCTGAAAGTATGTGATTGGATCAAGGTCAGTCAGTAAGCTTCCATTTTAGATTGTGCTCATTAGAATAATAATAATTACAGCTGGGGGTATGTGCTCTGCTTTTCACTATCGAAAGGAGTCTCAAAGTACAATCATTTATCCTTCCTCTCACCACAACAGACACTCTGTGAGGTAGGTTAGGCTAAGATAGAGAGCTCTGAGAGACCATGACTGGCCCAGTCACCTAGCTGGCTGCATGTGGAGAAATGGGGAATCAAACCCAGTTATCCAGATTAGAGGCTGCTGCTCTTAACCTCTACACCAAACTCTCTACGGGACTGGACCTGGCTGCTGCTGATCAGTAGCAAGTACCTGAATTAGGATGATGAGTTTTGCAGCCTGGGATGAAAGAGGAGCAGGTAAAAGGTACTCTGTAGTACATGCATGCACATAAAAGCTTATTCCCAGAATTAAACTTTGCTGTTCTTAAAAGTGCTACTTGAGTCAAACTTTGTTCTATTTCTTCAGGCCGACATGATTACCCACATGAATCCATCATATAACACTATAAATGTAAACTTAAGTGTGTTTGTGTGTGTGTGTGTGCTGGGGGTATTTCAGAAACAGACTCTAATAGCTGATTTCTTAAATTAATGAACAAACCCATTGCAAGAAAAAATATAACCAAATTCTGAGTCAGCAACTGTTCTATTTTAGAAATTCCTTAAGGACAGGTCTTTGGCAGTTTCAAGGTCAAAACTTCACAGCATTTTCATCTGGCTATTCACTGTAACTCAGAAGTGTCAGTCATTTCAGAGACTCATCTAACACATTTCCCTGCACACTTGCTGACTGCTTTTAATGTTCCCAACATCTGTCATCAACAAAACAAAATAAAAGGAAATGAATTTTGATTTGCATCATTTCACAATGATACATTCGAAACATGTGCACCTCTATGAACTGTACAAAAGGCTTTAGAAGTTTACCTATTTTTGCATGACAAAAGGAATTTCAGTACCCACAAATCACAAAGACTGATATTTCCAGGGAGGTCTAATGACAAATCAAAGGGAGTTCAAAGGGACTACCATAACACCAGATTATTTGCTGGCCATGGACAAAACTACAGCATCTATCTAAAGAGAATGGTTGCATGGAAGTACAAGAAAAACAAGAGAATGAACACTCTGGTTGTTCCAAATAAGATTGATCCAGACAAGCAAGCCACAGCTGGGTGGTTGATAAGGCAAGATTAACCTGCAAAAGCAAAGAGAGGTAATACTATTCAGCTGTGTGAGATTGATACTAGACTAGAACAGAAATGTGATAATAATGCATATAATAGTTGCATATCGGAGAGAAGGGATGGATTCAATTCAGAACTATGTTTTGATAGAACATTCCAGAATTAGCTTTATAAATTAAATGTTTCCTTCTCATGTCTCATTTCACAGGAGAGAGGCACCTTTGAGCAGGACAGGGAGCTGGCAGAGACAGAAGAACCCTTCTCTGTCCTCATGGGTGCTCTGGATGTGGATTGTTCTAGGGGAGATGGGGGTGGGGATGTAACAAGACAAGGAATGTAAATCTGCATGTAGAGACACGGTGAGGAAGGAGATCTTTAAAATAGCAGGAACAGTAGAAAGGTTTTGCCATATTGTTAGAGACTCCTATTACATCTGGCTCTGGTCTCCTCAGGGTCTGGTGACCCCCCCCCCCTCACTCACACACATGCTGGATTGCATCGTTTGAAGGTCTGGAGGGCCACTAGTTTGGGGGGAAATGCCCCTCAACCTTTTTCTGCAAGCAGGTGAGGGGATCTGGAGCGGCACTCACTCCATCAGCGGAATCCTTGCCTTTTCTTTGGCCTGCAAATCAGATGAGTGTGCCCAGTCCAGCAAGGGCAAGCAAAACAGGCAGACGTACTAAAGTTGATTTTAAATGGCTGAAATGGCCACTTGGAAAGGGTGAACCCATCAAGCTATTAGGCTGAAATGGCAGGCTGCAATTTCAGTTGTTGATTTAACTCCCTCTTGTTTTGAATGGGGAGGGAAGTGAAAACAATTAGCAATATGGCTGGCAGCCACTTCAGTGGTCCATTTTGCTTCCCCCCTCTTTTAAACAGGAAGAAGCAAAACACACCAGCCTGAACTGGCCTGTTCACTTTGGGGCTTTTGGTCTGGTTTGAACCCCAAACCAAACCGGAATTTTTCAGTTCATGCCCATCGCTGGTATATAGCCCTGAGTAGGATTCCACGTTGACCAGTTTAGAATAGCATCCTTACGCATTTCATAGAATCATAGAATCATAGAGTTGGAAGGGGCCATACAGGCCATCTAGTCCAACCCCCTGCTCAACGCAGGATTAGCCCTAAGCATCCTAAAGCATCCAAGAAAAGTGTGTATCCAACCTTTGCTTAAAGACTTCCAGTGAGGGGGCGCTCACCACCTCCTTAGGCAGCCTATTCCACTGCTGAACTACTCTGACTGTGAAAAACTTTTTCCTGATATCTAGCCTATATCGTTGTACTTGAAGTTTAAACCCATTACTGCGTGTCCTCTCCTCTGCAGCCAGCAGAAACAGCATCCTGCCCTCCTCCAAGTGACAACCTTTCAAATACTTAAAGAGGGCTATCATGTCCCCTCTCAACCTCCTTTTCTCCAGGCTGAACATTCCCAAGTCCCTCAACCTATCTTCATAGGGCTTGGTCCCTTGGCCCCAGATCATCTTCATCGCTCTCCTCTGTACCCTTTCAATTTTATCGACGTCCTTCTTGAAGTGAGGCCTCCAGAACTGCACACAGTACTCCAGGTGTGGTCTGACCAGTGCCGTATATAATGGGACTATGACATCTTGTGATTTTGATGTGATGCCTCTGTTGATACAGCCCAAAATGGCATTTGCCTTTTTTACCGCTGCATCACACTGCCTGCTCATGTTTAGTTTACAATCCACAAGTACCCCAAGGTCTCGTTCACACACAGTGCTACCTAGAAGCGTATCCCCCATCCAGTAGGTATGCTTTTCATTTTTCTGACCCAGATGCAGAACTTTACACTTATCTTTATTAAATTGCATCTTGTTCTCATTTGCCCATTTTTCCATTGTGTTCAGATCTCGTTGAACTCTGTCTCTATCTTCCGGAGTATTTGCCAGTCCTCCCAATTTGGTGTCATCTGCAAACTTGATGAGTAGTCCCTCCACCCCCTCATCTAGATCATTAATAAATATGTTAAAAAGTACCGGGCCGAGCACCGAGCCCTGAGGTACCCCGCTACTCACCTCTCTCCAGTCTGATGAAACACCATTGACAACAACTCTTTGAGTGCGGTTCTCTAACCAATTCCCTATCCACCTAACTATCTGAAAATCCAGATTGCAGTCCTTCAACTTATCCATCAGAACATCATGGGGAACCTTGTCAAAAGCTTTACTAAAATCCAAGTAAATGACATCAACCGAATTTCCCCGATCCAGCAAACCTGTTACTTGGTCAAAAAAGGAAACTAGGTTGGTCTGGCAGGACCTGTTGGAGACAAATCCATGCTGACTTCCTTGGATCACCAAATTGCCCTCCAGATGTTTGCAGATCGCTCCCTTTAATATCTGCTCTACAGTGCCTAGTAACCTGTAGGTACTCTTCTTTAGAGCTCTGTCCTTCCCTCCATTTCCTGAACATTTTCCTTTTCTTTCTTAGTTCCACTTGAAGTTCTCTGTTCATCCAAATAGGCTTCTTAGAGCTCCTGCAGTGTTTTCGTATTTCTGGAATAGTCATTGATTGAGCATGCAATAGCTCTTGTTTGAGTAGCGCCCACCCTTCACATGCTCCCTTCCCTTCCAGCATTCTCGTCCATGGTATGACACTCATCATGTCTCTGAGTTTATTAAAGTTTGCCCTACGAAAATCCAACATCCGCGTCTGGCTACAAGCTTCCTTGGCTCCCCATCTCAAAAGGAATTCTATGAGGACATGGTCACTTCCCCCTAGGGTCCCCACCTCCTTCACCTCATCCACCAACTCTTGCCTGTTGGTCAGTATTAAGTCCAGTATGGCTGAACCTCTTGTGGGTTCATCTATCATTTGATAAATGAAATTGTCAGCCAGGCAGGTCAGAAACTTGCATGACTGAGGACGCTTCGCAGAGTTTGTTTCCCAGCACACATCTGGGAAATTGAAGTCACCCATGATGACAAGGTCCTGCCATTTGGATATTTTCTCAAGCTGCTCACAAAGTGCAGCATCCACATCCTCTCGTTGGTCAGGCGGTCGGTAGCAGACACCAACCACCACACTGTTTGATTTCCCCTCGCTTATTTTCACCCAGATGCTTTCCACTGTAGATATGCTCTCCTTCACTAAAATTTCCTGACAGGTAAGCCCCTTCTTCACATACAGTGCCACTCCTCCACCTCTTCAATCTATTCTGCTTTTTCTGAACAGTTCATATCCATCCACCATTACATTCCAGTCATGAGAATCATTCCACCAAGTTTCTGTGATGCCTACTAGATCATACCTTTCATACCTTTCCATCAGCATAAGAAGATTGTTCCTCTTCAATTAAAAAAAAAAAGAGTGCCTGCCATGGGGGAGGAAGCCAGGCAGAATGTAAAACAGGGGGGAGGGCATGACACACATGCACTGTGAAAGTGGTCTTCATGGAGCAGAAGGGAAACCACAGATGATTTACGGTCCCTTTCCTCTGCAGACTCCCTTTAAACACTTTTTCTTGTCTTAGAGGGTTATTCCTTCTTCCTCTGGGAAAAATCACTAACTTTTATTTCCCTTTATTATGACACGGGGACTGTCTTTCCTTGCTTTGCCACCCAGTGTGAGATTTCTTCCATTTGTCTCCTTTTATCGTTCCCAGGGAGATGGAAGGAGATGGACTTCAGCCAGCACTGTGTCACTTCCAGCCCCAAGTCAGGCTAAGGGACAATCACACATTTCAAAGTAATGTCCCACGTCAGTGGTCCATTTTGCTTTTAAAAAAGTCCCACCTAGCCTGGCCGCCACAGGCAGCGTCACAAGCCACTCAAACCAGCCTGGCTTTGGGTGGCAACAGCGGCTAGCGAGACCCATGAGTGCTTTCCCCACTGGGCAGGCAGGACAGTGGGTGGCTGAGCAGGATGGCCAGCATGGAACAACAACAACAGCACCTCAGATACGGCCCTTGACAAACTCAAGACAAGCCCTCCTCCTCAGAGACAGGCCCCACCACCACCAAAGCTGGGCCAAAGCTGAGCCACGAACAGGCGCCACCACCGCTGCGGCCCCCACCCCTTCCCGCCACTGTGGAAGCCGAGCCATGAACAGGAACCACCGCTGCCACTGCCCCCCCCCACCACCCTCCGCCCCCGGTGTCCCACTTTACATTCACCACCATCTGGTCACCTTAGGCTAAGGAGTCCTAGAAGGAGCTCTCTGCCACAAATGTTGTGATGACATCTAATATTATATTTTCATTAATTAAAATCCACATTCAATCACACTGTGCTACTGAGACTCACAAAGGACAGCTGAAACCATGGATAAATGTGGGATATTTACTATGTATACATAATACCTTGTAAAGAAAGATAGACAAATGCAGAAAGGGGAGGGGGGAGATAGGATTCCTGAAGATTACAAAGAATTCTGAGCAGTTTTTTAGTTGAGTCTTTGTAGTGGTGCACTTCAAACTGTAAGCCGAATAAATTTGGGTGTATTTTTTCTACCATTCAATAAATAGCCTCATTTGTATGTAATCTGAGACAGTATAAAGGGTTTTTACTGTAAACTATAAAATCTGTGGAGATTTCTTCCCCAACAGTCTAAGTACTAAACAAAGCAGAAGCAAAAACAGATGGTGGGTATTTTGATGTCTTTACTTCCTGGGAATACCTAGGGAAGATAAGATCCCACTGCTGTTACACTGTGTACACGTCTAACATTATATATATATATATATATATATATATATATATATATATATATATATATATATATATATATATATATATATATATATATATATATATATATATATATATATATATATATAGCAGTACAGCCTCTTTCTTGCTTAATTATAGTTTTTTTGGGGGGGATAGTTTCTCAGCAAGATGTAATTCCCCCCCTCAGACTGTGTCTGATTTAGTTAATGTATCTATGCAGATGGAGTAAAAAATAATGTCAGCTCTTTATATGGAGAACAAATACTCTGTAATTGTTACATTCTTTGTTACCAAGGTTTCCTAATAAGTCATGAGTATGCAATGTATGTAGTGCATGTTTCAAATCTGTTAGATCAAGATAGCCAGCTTGTTGTAGAGATTAAGAGCAGCGGCCTCTTGTCTGAAGAACAAGGTTTGATTTTCCACTCTTCCACTGGATGACCTTGGCCAGTCACAGTTCTTTCAGAGCTCTCTCAGCCTCACCTACCTCACAGAGTGTCTGTTGTGGGGAGAGGAAGGGTAGGCAAGGTAAGCCACATTAGGATTCATTCAGGTACAAAAAAACAACTTCTTCTCTTCAGGACTTTCCTTACATTTCTCTCCTACTACATGGGCCAGAGAGAAAGCTTTGGTTTGTTACCTGTGATGCATATATTACTTACTTTTGTCCCAAGTGGTTCATGATCTTCTATGGACGGAGCAACAATTTTTCTGTAGTTTCATGATCCCCCCCCCCAGTGGGTTTAATGGAATGCATCTGCAGGGGGTTGGAATTTATCTAGGAATACCAGTTCAGTGGGAGCAGAGTAATTTTTTTTTTCTTTTGCATCAATTCCACACCAGGATGCTTTAACATCCTCTAGGAAATATTCACACACATCTGTACTTTTGCAAGTGTAATGCAGCTTGAGGATGTTCGTTTTCAGTAGGGGAGTCAGGGTGCCCACTTTGGCAAGCAGCCTACATCTTTTGCCTTGGTCCCCTGCTGCCCCTTGATAGGGTCACTGGGCAAAAATGGGGCAGGTGCAAGAGCAGCCTACAGTACTGCAATGTCTCTTCCAGATGCATAATCAGACTTGACCCTTCTGCATCACAAGATTCTAGATTATCCCTGGATTCCCTAAAACACTATAATTTTTGCCATGAACTTTAGGGCAATCTTAGGACATGGTATGACTGGAAGTGATATTGCGGCATTGCAGGACACTCTAATGCTTATCACGAATATTGCAAGTGAGGGAAAAATTCTCTTTTCCCTGCACTACTCTCCTTTTTAAATCACATCTTTTTTAAAGGTCATAAAAACTCATCATGGAACAGCATTCAGCATAGCATTCATCCCTAATTTAAAGCACTGCTGGCTGTCTTGCAAAGCTGCATTCCCTTACCATAGGAAATGGAAGAATCCCCTAAAGCAAGCTAGCATCGGAACAGCACTTACAAGTAGTCACTAGAGGAATAATGACAGCTTTGTGGTACTATAAGATGATGCACTTCAGTGGAAACTGATTTCACATCATCATGCTGATTTTTTGAGGTATCATAATCACAGATGTTCCTTTGTGTATTCTGCTCAGAGTTTCAGCAAATCAAGAGCAAAATTACTATTGTTGCTACTCTGAACACATTCATTATGAATACAGAATGCTTGTAATATAGATAATCAATGCATTCCAGTCCTTTGCTTAATATAGAGATGTGGGTATTATTATTATCTTGTATATTCCCTGATCGTGATAAGGCTAATCCAGTCATTTTGTAAAGTAGTTACATACATAAAAAATGACCCAGTGACCGGTGACAGCCAAACAAACCTATTGAAGCAAGCAATAATATGATGCTTTAAATGTGTAAGCTGAAATACAGATTGAATTGTGAGGGCTGTCCCCTAAGAACTCTGTAAAGGTTATACAAAATGCTTCCTCAAGCACAGATGAGGAGTATTCAATCCCCACCCCCTCCATGGCTCTATGTCATGCAACTGTCCTCAATCTTAACTATTATTATTATTTATTAAATTTCTAGCCCACCACTACAAAAGAGGCTCATGGCGGGTTACAAACATGTATAAAATCCTCAATAAAATCACCCCTAAAACAATCCAAAAACTATCTCAGAATGCACAGCAAACCATATATAGAATCCAAGATATCCCATGGTGAAAAAAACAATATTAAATCCCACCCACTATGTCCTCCAGGGGTAGACAGAGGGGATGCAGATCTTACTCCACCAATAGAGTAACCCAAGATGGGGGTCTAGATCTACCTTAGCATGCCGGCCTCAACCATAGACCTGGCAGAAGAGCTCCGTCTTGCAAGCCCTGCAGAATGCCAGAATGGCAAAGATGGCAAAATGCTTGGCTGGCTACTTTCTTGACCTGAGCCTCCAGTGTTAATGAGGCATCGAAGGTCACTCCCAAATTCCTGGCGTAGGACATGATGACCAGTTGCATCCCTGCCAAGGTGGATAGGCACACTTCCTGATCTACCCCCTACCACTGAGCCATAGGACCTCCATCTTGGAGGGGTTGAGATTCAGGTGATTGTGCTCAAGCCACCCAGCCTTGGCTTCCAAACATCTGGCAAATGGATCCAGGGGAGAGTCTGTGCGGCCATCCATTAGGAGATACCACTGGGTGTCATCTGCATATTGATGACAACCCAAGTTGTAACTCCGCACCAGTTGGGCCAGAGGGCACATAAAGATGTTAAACAGTATGGAGGAAAAGGACGAGCCCTGTGGGACCCCACAAGGAAGCCGAACTGGATGATCAAAAGGGAGACAGAAGCAAGATGACACGAGTCATGGTAAAGTAGTGGAGAGAGAGAAAGAGGTGGAGGGAGACAGAAAGAGGGACATGAGCAACAGGGAAAAAGGGATGGAGAAAGATAGAAGAGGTGGCAGGGGTTACAGGGAAGAAGGTATAGAAAACTGAAAGTGGAGGACAGGGGAAAAGGAGAGAAGGAGACAGAAACTGAGGAGCATTAATGACAGAAAAGAGTGTGGAGCAAAACAGAGGGTGAAGGGGCATGCATAGAAGAAAAACTTGTAGGGGAAAAGAAAAGTGGAGAAATGGGATACTCCCTCCCTACAAGTTACTTGCAGGTCCTCACTCATCGTATTGGATTTTCAACTTGGTCGCATCTGGGGATACTTAAATATGTAGATTATGGTCATGTAAAAATAAGGAGGATCCCCCACCCCCCACCCCCCAAAAAACTTGTGGAATCCTCCAGTTTTGCAGAATTAATAGGAAAAAAATACAGTGAAGGACAATTAAATTTCTACATAAACAGATGACCATTATCTGTAATTGCACAAGCAGTGCTCCTGCATCAACCCAGCAACACAGAGCTACAGGGAGGGCAGATGGGTAGGTGGAACAAGGGAGGGGTGTAAGGTGGTGGGGAGGCAGATAGATAGGGAAAACAGCAGAGAGGCAGGTGGAATGGAGGAGCTGCTGCTGCTGCTGCCACTGCTACATCAGCCAGGCCCACAGAGCTGAGAGAGCAGAGAGTGAGAAAATTAATGGAGGACATGAATGGAGGGCGGAATCTCTCCCCCAGGAGTATTGCAGATCTTCATTTGTTCATTTCTATTGTCTTTTTGACTATAACTCTTCAGAATGTCTCAGTTCCATGATGTAATTGTGTGGAATTAAACTTGAACATGTTTAGTTTCTTTGGGGGGGGGGGCAGGCAGACAGGCTACATTTAGATGCCTGTGAAATAGGTTCGCTGTTAGTCTGTTTGTGAACATAGTAATGGTTCTTGCATGTGTTGTGCATTTGCTTATATGTTATAACTCTTTAATAAATAACCAAGTGGCACCATGAAAAAAGGAAAGGAAGAAGTAGACACCATTGCTTGAGTGACTTCAGTTTGAAGATGCTCACATTCATGTTCATATGTTTTCAAGAAATCACTGTTGGAGCTTAGTATATTCACTTCATTCCCCCGTGACTGGACTGCTATTTATGTAATAGGGCAGCAAGAACTGTGTAAACAATATTTTGGATCAGTGTTTTTACTTAAATAACTGTGATTCAGGGAATTATTGATGCTTTAGGATGTTGGGACTTTTGGACTAGACTTGTTCCTAGGTCCCTCCAGAAAACTAGAGAAGATTCAAGTTATGACATGAAAGAACATCTGTAATGACCTGGAGTGTTCCAAATAGACTAGCTACTTTTTTTTTTATTTTATGAATTGCAATGGTCATTTGAAATTGCTATATCAGCATCTACCTCTTGGGAAATTCTTGTCTGTTACAGGGAAGGCACAACAAGTCAAATAAATGTAAAAATGGTTTTGAGATGGCTTTTGAATCTTATTCATACACACATTGTTACACTTTTTAAAATGTTCATGAAATACTTTATTTCTATGAAGGATCATGTAAGATTAGATACCTAAAACACCTGGATTTCCTGTTGGCAATTATCTGCTGTAATTCTGAGCTCTGTGCACATGTGAAGTTTCCAATTTTTTAATGGCAGATATTTACCCACATTGAGCTGCATGATAATAATCAATATTTTGAAGCTGCTATGTCATGTATGGTACATTTTAGATATGGAGTAGTCCAGTGAGCATCCAGAACTTAAACTAACTGGAAAGGGTTTGAATCTGCCCTTTCTTGCAGGCTTTGTATGCTGCTATAAAGTTTTTTTGGGGGGGGAGGGAGGGGGGAATCCTTGCATCTGCAGTCCATAATCCAGTACGACAGAAGATGATTTTGCAAACCCTGGAAATACTGAATGAATATAAAAATATGACTTGTCATAGTGCACCTTAAATGCAATTCATTCAAGCCTTAAATCTCAACATACTGAGGTGATTATTATTTAGAGGTGTTGTAAAACTGGCAATTTACATTTTGACCTCTTAATTCACCTTAAAACACACAATTATATTGCATATTACAGAGTAGACAAGCTTTTAAACAGGTAGTAAAATATATTGAATCTAATTTTATTTCAGGAACATAATTAACAACACTGACATATACATAGTTGCTGTGTACAAACTCCATTTGATATATTAATGATATGGGTATATGAATTAAGTTGCTTTCAGTATGCCAGAGTGATCACAATTTTATATGCTTAAAAAGCATAATTTATCCCCAGATGGGAGAATGAATCAAATATGAGGCTTGGTATATTCTTAGTAGATGTCAGCATATTAATCTCTTCATCACTTTTTTCACATTGTAGTACTGATTGGGGAAAAGATTTATAATTCAGACAACAGACATACTTACAAAACTGTAAACTGCTTCTGAACCTATAGCTCATTTTCAAGAAATGTTTGCATGTGTTTATATATTTGTGAGCAGTGTGTGTATGTCAGAAGTATGAATTAAAGTAAGTTCAGAATAAAGAATAAAATAAAAAATTGAATGTTCAAATATTGCAGTCCTGTGGCTGCGTGAACTAAAGTGGCCTGGATTAGGACAATTTCAACTAGAAACTTACAAAGTGTTTTACCCTGAAAATAACAAAGACAGAACAAAACAATTGGTTTAACAGTGAGGTGAGATGTAGCACAAACATTCAGGGGCTATAATGCAAAATCTGACTGAATGCTGTCCATCAGACTTCATGGAAAGCATATCAGGATCACACACCAACAACATGTGCTGATATTCACCAGTGACTGGAATGAAGAAGAAGAGCTGTTTTTTTGTACTCTGCTCTTTACTACCTGGAGCCTCAAAGCAGCCTACAAATGCCTACCCTTCATCTTCCTACAAATGTGACAGGGGCTCCATTAGCTCCAAGGCTGCTGTTGAAGACACTTGACATTCTGAGGTGAGAAAGGGGCCAGAAGGCACAGGGAAGCATGCGCTGGCAAAGCGTATACCCGCATGCTCACAGGCACCTATTTAAGTCCCGAGCAGTGTCGCCTCGCCCTCTTCCCCTCTGGCAGCAGGCAGCGAGTGGACAATTCCTTCCCACCCACCCTGTCAAGATCAGTTCTTGAAGATTTCTGTTGAATTGTTTGTTGAAATGTTATACAATTTACAGCTTTAAGTGGGCAGTAATGGCACAGTTAGACAGCCTTTGAAGCAGTTTGATGTGGGCATCAAGCTTAACATCTTGGGGCCTCAGTCCTGAGGCAGCTCGGAGCGAGTTAGGCCAACCCAGATGAGGAGTCTGGATGCTCACTGAGCCAGGTGACCTAGGTGCTCAGAGGAGGTCTGCATTTCTCTCTGGCACTTTAGGTGTGAACACTTCCCGGTAGGTTGGCTCAGCACCTGGGGTGGAGGCAGGGGATACCCTGATTGGCGCTGGGGCCAATATTGGAGCAGTTAAGACCTCTGGTGAGGCTCTTCTAATCTGTGCTCATTTGATGCCAACTTTAGTGTGTTTGATAATAAAGCTGTGGCTATGTTAATGCCATCTAAGGTCTTCATGTCCTCATTCTGCCCCACCAGGCTTGCCTGCAAGTGAACAAACATCTTGAGTGGTAGGTGGGATTGAGTACTGTGACTGGCCCAAGGTCTCCCAGCTGCCTATGTGTGGAGGAATGGGGAATCAAACCCAGTTCTTCAACTTAGAGGCCACCGCTGGAAACCACTACACCCAAGCTGGCACTCAAGCAGAAGTGAGTGGAAAAAATTAGAATGAAATATTGTCAGAAAAACTGGCCTGGGAGAACAAGATGTAGCAGAAGTTCACAGAATTTTGTGAAGATAACAAGTTGTTCATTATGAATACATTTTCAGGCAACCCTGTATATGTGGGATGATTGTATACGTGGACATCACTAGATACCAATACAGACATCAAATCAAATAGATTACATAATTGGCAGCAGATGGAGAAGCTATTGTCTCTGCTAAAACAACACAAGGAGCTAATTGTTAGGTCTGTGGAGTATGAAGGAATGGAACAGCAATGTATAATTTTAGAGTGTAATGTTTTAAAGATTTTTTTAAAATTCTGACATTATTAACAATACACCATAAACTGCCCTGAGCCTGCTTGTTGAGAGGGGAAGCCTATATATTAAAGTCTAATAATAATAATAATAATAGTAATTGAAAATGCAGTTTGGTTTGTATCATGTTTGTGTAGTGCCCAATTCATGAACTAAAAACCATCATGAACTTTTAAGAGCCACATGAATCGGTTCAGTTTTGAAGGTTCATGGTATACTATAATACCTCCCTAGCATGGTAAAGTCACTAAACCTACAGGGGTATCCAGCTGACACTCCTCTACCTGCCCACCAAGTTTGGTGGTGGAATTTGGAAATAGGGAATTTGAGATAACTGCCTAGAGGTAAAATAGAATAGGATGCAATTATCTGCTTAGAGGATTTATACGTGTACACTGAGCCACAATGAACAACTGTGCAAACTATGGAAATCAAAGTCAATTCACTGAAAATTTATGATTAGAACAAAGGGCTGCAGCTGCTGGAGGAAGGGGGAATGTTCCTAATGAATCTTAAGGCCATCTATAGTTAATTAGCTTGTGAGATTTTAAAAAGCTCTAAAAGCAACAAATGAAGCTGTAAAAATATACTCACTGTTGTATTCCTTCATCAGGCAAGCATTTGTGATTTATTCCAAATAAAATTAAACAATTTAACAATTACCTCTAAACATTTATCATTTATATGCCTGAACATTTCTTAAGACTAATTATCTACACTGAGCAAGAAATCTCATGGCCACGTTATACTTCATTAAGTTCATTAACTGTGAATCTAACATTATAAAAATAATCTTTATCCAGATTTTCAGGCATACAACCATGCACTTAAAAAGAAATGGGAAAAAGCCTGACACAGTAAAATATCATCTATACAACTTAGTATTGTGGTTATATTCAAATAGCTCCTATGTTTTCTGCAGCACCATCTCAATTTGTCAGGGACTCATGTGAACATGTCAAGTCCATGTGGTCTCTAGTCTCCTTATCTCATGTGCAGAGCTTGACTGAAATATGGGAAGCCTTGGATTGAACTCTGATTTCCCATTATGTCAACATCAATCTGTCTGCTGCTAATTAGCATATTCTATCACAGCCTGCAAACTGGGATTGGAAAGGATTCTTTGAGAAGATGACAGAACGGGAGACCTCCACAGCTTAACAGGCACTGTTGGTTGCCATCCTGCTCTATGGGATCAGAAAGCTATATATATATGCTCTGCTCAGCACCACAGCCTTTTGCCTATTGGATGTTCACATTATAGCTACACAAAGAGACAGGGAACTTCTTAAAAGCTAACAGAGCATATTCATTTATTCTCTCCTGGTTGCAAACTCCTATTTCCTGCTGGGGTTTATGTTTTAGAGCTCTAAGCCAACCTGTCTCTATGCTCATGCTCATAGCTGAACAGTGGAGTTCAGCTACTGGATGCCTTGGCTGAGTGAAGGCCCACATTTTATACAGACCTGATTACAATTTGGTCTTACTCCTGGGGTTTGGGTGTTAGGTAGACTCAGAGCTCTTTGTCATTCTACCCCTTAACCCACACGAAGCAGTGGAGTTTTGCTACTGGATTCTTTGGCTGAGGACAAACATTTTGATTGTGATTCCTCTCTCCTGCTGGGTTTGGGTGTTAGGTGGACTCAGGGCTCTGAGTCACCCTGTCTCTCTGATGGTAAGGGGCTGAGAAAGTCTCTTGTCATGTATGCCTTTCTGTCACTGCATCACTTTAAACAGAAAACTCTGTTTTCCATATTCAAATAGTCTAGTGGGGCTGGGATGCACACTAAGCTGTCATGACATAACTTTGGGGACCTGTTGTCAAACCTCTGGGGATATCTACCTTTTTGTCCTTCAGAACCTGTCATTGGAGACTTGGGTGTGTGTGTGTGCTGAGAGCATAGGGGGAGATGCTGGTCTTGCTCTCAGTGATTGGCTGGGAGGAGTATACCCAGGTGAACATTCCCTGTGAGTTTGTTGTCACTGGTTTATTTATAAGCCATTCTATAGAGTCCTGTAGCTTTCTTTTCCACTGTGGAGACCTTTTTTTTTTTTGGGGGGGGGGTGTAACTCGGATACCAGAAATGTAACCCATCAGGCAGCATGGTGATGTTCCCTGTGCATTTGGTGTGTGTATCTTGCAAGGGGTTCTCTCTGTGCCTGGCATTTTCTTCAAAAGTGCTTTCCTCTCTTGAACTTAGGCCTGTTTATTTGCAGTGCCATTGGTTCTATTGGGCTTCTATTGCCCCTTCTTTTTTGCTGTCCCCCCTTCATTCGAAACAATAGAGAGGTGATAAGTTAGACCCCATAAATCCCACCATAAACTTGGAGGGTAGATAGAGAAGAGTCATCCAAAGGTCCTCTGTGAGTTTAATATATCTAGCATACTAGAGGACATTCTACAGTATCACAAATTTCATGAACCAAACCAGTTTGTCTAGTGTTTTAAAAGGTTGTCATGGGGCATGGCATGAACCACAAATTAAACTGCATTTCCCAGTTTGCACCCATCTCTAGTCAAGATGGTAGGCAGAGAGTGGGCCCAATTTTATTTTTCCTCATGTCTCATGTGTGGCTATAGAGAGGACAACATGTTCCCAAACAATAACCAATCAAGGAGAAGGGAATAATAATCCTATAACACAATTATACCTCAGGCTAGAAGGCATAATACATTATCTCATGGGTGACAGCGTTCATATCCTTAACAATCCACATGCAGCAAAAGAAAATTATTTGAGAACTTGGATAAATTTAAAGTGTAACCACAGATGGCCTAGGGCTGGAGGCTGTTTATGCAATTCAGAACATGATGCCCTCTTTATTCAAGTATCTATATAGCCTCTTGTGGCACAGAGTGATAAGGCAGCAGACATGCAGTCTGAAAGCTCTGCCCATGAGGTTGGGAGTTCAATCCCAGCAGCCAGCTCAAGTTGACTCAGCCTTCCATCCTCTCGAGGTTGGTAAATTGAGTACCCAGCTTGCTGGGGGGTAAACGGTAATGACTGGGGAAGGCACTGGCAAACCACCCCGTATTGAGTCTACCATGAAAACGCTAGAGGGTGTCACCCCAAGGGTCAGACACGACCCGGTGCTTGCACAGGGGATACCTTTACCTTTTCATATATAAACTGCTAAGTTTACTTAAATGTATATCACATTGATGATATAGCATAAAATATTCCTATAACACATTAAAACCATTGATAGGGGATGTTAAAACAACCACAAATAGCTAATTTCTAGAATAAGTGGAATTAATACTTATTGATAGCATCTTTTATTACTGCTATCAGACACTTATATGGAACCTAGAAATATGTTAATAAGGCACTTTAAAAGCTTCTACAATTGATTCCAAATAATACCAAGGACATTGCCAAAAAACAAAGCTCTGTCGTTTTCTAAAAGGAAGGTCAGAAATATGAATTGTCAGCAATGTACAGCATCTTTTCATCTCCAGATTAAATATGCATTGCTTTTACTAGTCATGTGGTTCCAAAGTATGCTTTGATGACTGATTAATCTTTATTTGTTAAAAGGATAAGGAAAACTGTGTTCTTTGTTTAAATAAATAAAACTTTTGTGCTGAATTTTAACATGATAGGAAATGTTGCAATGGTGTATCATTAATTGACAATCAATGTACACAGAATTCTAAGGATGAAGTCAATAAAGGTGATGATGAATATTAGTGTTATTATTTATTTATAAAGTGTGTGTATGCATGTGTATGTATGTATGTATGTATGTATGTATGTATGTATGTGTATATATGTGTTTGTGTGTGTGTGTGTGTATCTATCTATATATGTATGTATGTATATGTATATGTATATGTATATGTATATGTATATGTATATGTATATGTATATGTATATGTATGTATGTATGTAGAAAGGCTCTATCTGCTAAAGAAATCCTCCTCACTTTACAGAACAGGAATCATAGAATCATAGAATCATAGAATCAAAGAGTTGGAAGGGGCCATACAGGCCATCTAGTCCAACCCCCTGCTCAACGCAGGACTAGCCCTAAGCATCCTAAAGCATCCAAGAAAAGTGTGTATCCAACCTTTGCTTGAAGACTTCCAGTGAGGGGGAGCTCACCACCTCCTTAGGCAGCCTATTCCACTGCTGAACTACTCTGACTGTGAAAAACTTTTCCTGATATCTAGCCTATATCGTTGTACTTGAAGTTTAAATCCATTACTGCGTGTCCTCTCCTCTGCAACCAGCAGAAACAGCATCCTGCCCTCCTCCAAGTGACAACCTTTCAAATACTTAAAGAGGGCTATCATGTCCCCTCTCAACCTCCTTTTCTCCAGGCTGAACATTCCCAAGTCCCTCAACCTATCTTCATAGGGCTTGGTCCCTTGGCCCCAGATCATCTTCGTCGCTCCCATCTGTACCCTTTCAATTTTATCGACGTCCTTCTTGAAGTGAGGCCTCCAAAACTGCACACAGTACTCCAGGTGTGGTCTGACCAGTGCCGTATACAATGGGACTATGACATCTTGTGATTTTGATGTGATGCCCCTGTTGATACAGCCCAAAATGGCATTTGCCTTTTTTACCGCTGCATCACACTGCCTGCTCATGTTTAGTTTACAGTCCACAAGTACCCCAAGGTCTCGTTCACACACAGTGCTACCTAGAAGCGTATCCCCCATCCAGTAGGCATGCTTTTCATTTTTCTGACCCAGATGCAGAACTTTACACTTATCTTTATTAAATTGCATCTTGTTCTCATTTGCCCATTTTCCCACTGTGTTCAGATCTCGTTGAACTCTGTCTCTATCTTCCGGAGTATTTGCCAGTCCTCCCAATTTGGTGTCATCTGCAAACTTGATGAGTAGTCCCTCCACCCCCTCATCTAGATCATTAATAAATATGTTAAAAAGTACCGGGCCGAGCACCGAGCCCTGAGGTACCCCGCTACTCACCTCTCTCCAGTCTGATGAAACACCATTGACAACAACTCTTTGAGTGCGGTTCTCTAACCAATTCCCTATCCACCTAACTATCTGAAAATCCAGATTGCAGTCCTTCAACTTATCCATCAGAACATCATGGGGAACCTTGTCAAAAGCTTTACTAAAATCCAAGTAAATGACATCAACCGAATTTCCCCGATCCAGCAAACCTGTTACTTGGTCAAAAAAGGAAACTAGGTTGGTCTGGCAGGACCTGTTGGAGACAAATCCATGCTGACTTCCTTGGATCACCAAATTGCCCTCCAGATGTTTGCAGATCGCTCCCTTTAATATCTGCTCCATTATCTTCCCCACAACAGAGGTCAGAATCACTGGTCTGTAGTTTCCCGGGTCATCATTCCTCCCTTTTTTGAAGATCGGAATAACGTTTGCTCTTTTCCAGTCCTCCAGGACATCTCCAGTCCTTAAAGAGGTTCCGAAGATGAGGGACAAGGGCTGTGCAAGTTCTCTGGAAAGTTCTTTGAGTACTCTCGGGTGCATTTCATCCGGACCAGAGGATTTGAACTCATCCAGTGCAGCTAAATGCCTCTCGACAACCTCTCTATCCATGTTAACCTGCCACCCAGACACTGTCCTTTGGCTATGGCCATCTCTAGATGTGCCTAAACACTTTGACCTGTGGGGAAAAACAGATGTAAAATAGGCACTAAGCCTTTCTGCTTTCTCTGCATCTTCCGTTAGAGTTTGTCCATCCGCACCCAACAGTGGGCCTATTGCCTCCTTCACTTTACGTTTGCTCCTCACATAGCTGAAAAATCTTTTCTTGTTACAATGGGCTTCCCTGGCCAATCTTAGCTCACCTTCAGCTTTGGCCTTTCTTATGATTGATCTACAGTGCCTAGTAACCTGTAGGTACTCTTCTTTAGAGCTCTGTCCTTCCCTCCATTTCCTGAACATTTTCCTTTTCTTTCTTAGTTCCTCTTGAAGTTCTCTGTTCATCCAAATAAGCTTCTTAGAGCTCCTGCAGTGTTTTCGTCTTTCTGGGATAGTCATTGATTGAGCATGCAATAGCTCTTGTTTGAGTAGCGCCCACCCTTCACATGCTCCCTTCCCTTCCAGCATTCTCGTCCATGGTATGACACTCATCATGTCTCTTTTATTAAAGTTTGCCCTACGAAAATCCAGCATCCGCGTCTGGCTACAAACTTCCTTGGCTCCCCATGTCAAAAGGAATTCTATGAGGACATGGTCACTTCCCCCTAGGGTCCACACCTCCTTCTCCTCATCCACCAACTCTTGCCTGTTGGTCAGTATTAAGTCCAGTATGGCTGAACCTCTTGTGGGTTCATCTACCATTTGATAAATGAAATTGTCAGCCAGGCAGGTCAGAAAGTTACATGACTGAGGGCGCTTTGCAGAGTTTGTTTCCCAGCACACATCTGGGAAATTGAAGTCACCCATGATGACAAGGTCCTGCCGCTTGGATATTGTCTCAAGCTGCTCACAAAGTGCAGCATCCACATTCTCTCGTTGGTCAGGCGGTCGGTAGCAGACACCAACCACCACACTGTTTTCCCCTCGCTTATTTTCACCTAGATGCTTTCCACTGTAGATATGCTCTCCTTCACTAGAATTTCCTGACAGGTAAGCCCTTTCCTCACATACAGTGCCACTCCTCCACCTCTTCGATCTATTCTGTTTTTTCTGAACAGTTCATATCCATCCACCATTACATTCCAGTCATGAGAATCATTCCACCAAGTTTCTGTGATGCCTACTAGATCATACCTTTCCATCAGCATGAGAAGTTCCAGCTCTTCCTTTTTATTGCCCATGCTTCGGGCGTTAGTATAAAGACATCTGAATCCTTTTACTTTTGGTTCCCTATGAGCTGGCCTTGCCAGTTGGGCTGCCTCCGATAGTTTTCCTTCCATACACTCCCTATGTTGATTATCTCCTTCCCCTAGTGGCTTTAGTTTAAAGCTCTCCTGATGAATCTTCCCAGGTTCCTGCCAAACACATTCTTCCCCAGTTTCGATAAGTGCAGTCCATCAGGTGCTAGTAGGCCTTCCTCAAGAAAGCCTATCCCATGGTCCCAGAAACCAAATCTCTCCTGCCGGCACCAACTACGCAGCCAGTGATTCACCTCCATTATCTTCCTCTCCCGACGCATTCCTCTTCCCTTGACAGGCAAGATTGAAGAGAATACCACTTGTGCCCCCATTTGCTTGAGTGTTGGAACCAACCCAAAGTGTGGTACAAGGATTAACCAGTTATTATAAAATGCCTGACCATCAGAATAAAAACCATTTTTTTACAAACTAAAAGCCAACAACATTCGCTTACATCTCCAACTCAGTGCTTGAGTGCCAAAAAAAGGTCTTTATCAAGAACACAGAACAAATACAATGAACAACTAGATTGCCATCCCTGTGCAGGGAGTTTCAGATAGTCAGTATGAATATAGTCCAGTTGCATAGTTCAGGTTCTAATCCCTATCAGCATCAAAACACTGGCTTGAGCCATCAATACTCCAAATAGTCCTCCTCTGGCCTAAAGAAACTTCCTCCCATTTATGTGGCTTTTCTTCCACTTAAGAGGTACTAAAGCTGGAAGAAGATTTTGAAGCCAAAAGGAAAGGTGGGAATATATGTATATCATAGAATTATAGCATTGGAAGGCACCACAAAGGTAATCTAATCCAACACATCCAGGATAAGTAACTGTCGCTGAGGGGGATCTCACCGCCTCCTTAGGCAGTCAATTTCACTGCTGAACTATATAAACATACATACATACATACATACATACATACATACATACATACATACATACATACATACATACATACATACATACATACATACATACATACATATTTTATACAGTGAAATGCCAGGACAGGGGTAAGAACCATCCCACTGCCCCAGGGGTTCTTTTATTGACTTCAGTGGAGGGCAACGATATAAGGAAAGATATTTCTTTAGATGAGGTTATCTCAACCAGGGTTTTGTGAAACTCTGGGGTTTTTTGGTAGCCATGGAAGGATTTCCCAGGGGCTCCAGCTAGCCATGTATACAGCTATGTTTCCCAACCATATCCTGCATGATTGCACCTTTTCTGGAGTTTCTTGAAGCCTGAAGAATGTTTCAGGGGTTTCTCAATGGTAAAAAAGTTGAGAAAAGCTGCTTTAGATATACAACTTCCAACCTTAAAGTAATACTAGCTTCTAGAATTAGGCTCAAAAACTATAAGGTGTAACATTGATGATCACAGCCAAATCAAATTGTACAAATCACATTGTACACTACCTGAAATTAGAGGGGTAAGCTGCAAAAATATCATTTTCATTCCCAAAAGGAAGGGCATAATTATCGATTTCTTTAAATAACAGGAGTAAGTCAGAAAATCATGTTGGGGAAAAATCCATTTTCATTAATTTTGGGGAAATTTCAATACTTCCAAATTAAGCGATGCCCTTTCTGAAATTACAGAACAAGATTAAAACATAATTTTAGAGTGCCTGCAGGCAGCAGGAGCAGTGAGGGAGGAGGAGCAGTAAGCATCCCCAGCCTGTCTGTGGCACTTTGTTTTATTATTTTTCAGCATGACTAATCAAGGTTAGAACACATGGGCTTTTTTAACTTAAAAGGACCATGATTGGGAAGTAGATCCAGCCTCTAAACTCCAAGTAAGGGGTTGCTGGAATAAGGAGGCCTGTTGTACCGCCAATTGAAACAATGGCCCTTTATACTCTTAAGGAACGATGTACCCCCTGACCCAATTCTCAGGTCCATTCCGCACAACTTAAATGTAGCTGAAGTCTTACCTTTTGTAAATGCTATTAATTTAATGTTCCGCGTGATGTCGTAAACAAACTGCAAAACTCCTGCCAAACGCCAGCAATAATTGGAATTTTATAGTGCTTAGGGGGAAATCCAGAAAAGTGGATTCCCCCTGAAAAAACACTACACTTCTGAGCACAAGCCGCAACACATCAGCGAAACACATGTGCATACTCAAAATAGCAGTAGGAAGAATGTCCCTCCCTAGCCCTCACCCCCAAGCTTCAGGAGACGTGATTGACATTTCCCCCTCCCTGAAACCGGCGAAAGCAACAAAAATGCGAGGCTTCTCTAGCTGAAGTCCCTCTACAAGCAATTCAGAAGTGCTTAACAATAAAACAAAGCTCCCTTCTGCAATTGTCTTTGAAGTTCCCGAGCACAATACAGCCCCCTGTTCAACACTGCCCGTATTTTCAGCCAGAAATTGCACCCATGGGGTGGGGATTTTTTTTTACTTGAAGAGTGTGTAAAATGATTAAGCGCCAGCTCCTATGCCAGTGAAAAAGGTCTTGAGACATGAACAAATACTCGTTGCTACTGGTTTTTAAAAAACAGTTTTAAAAGGGAAATGGGTTTTTCGGGAGCACGAACACAACAGTTCATTGGCTGTTCTATTTGATTGACTGCCAGGGGTGGGAAGAAGGATGGAAAAATGTCACCTCCTTTGTTGCAATTTTGGCGAGACCAGAAACCTGTGGGGAATGAATAGGCCACTACTGGGACTTCAATATTTCACTAGAATTGAAGGTGTGGGGAATGATAAAATTCCACTATTAAATATAGCGTTTCTGCATACTGCAAACATTTATCAAAATTGGTCATTGTGCCCTCAATGGCTCTCAATATTTTCAGCATTTATTGGGAACAAATCATCAAAACTCAGAAATATTGGGAATGCCCTTTGTAGTACTGGATGTTGCCTATTCAATCCACTACTAATATTAGGCCTTTTAATAGGCTGCCAATATCCAACTGAACACCCCCTTGTTGTAATTCTGAGGCATCTTTTAAAAAAAACCCGCATGAACAGCATTTTACAGTCAATTCAAATGAAATATTCCTAAGATGTTAATAATGACAGCTGAAAATGCTGTGTCCGAGAGAATGTGGAACAGCTGCTTTAACAGCTGAAACCATAAAATGAACACCTGTCTATCAATAGCATCTGCCACTTAGTAAGAATGATACAGATGACTTGTTTACTAGAAATTTTCATGGTAAATTACCATTGTGTAATTGTTGTCTGTAAAATGTCTAAGTCTCTCTGAGCATTTTTCTTTGTGTGCAATGACACTGACCATCTCTTGCTTGCTTCTGATACTACAACATTGGTCGTGCTTCTTTCTTCATCTCTACCCATCTTTATGTTCCAGAAGAAGATGACTTGTGTTGTATATCCTGTTTTCTACTACCTAAAGGGTCTCAAAGTGGCGTACAATTGCCTTCCCTTCCTCTTCGTTAAGCCAGGGACTTTAAAGTACACAAGGCCACATTTTATGGTCACCAGACCCTAATTTATTTCTTGGTTTTGCCTTTACCTTCCTCAGTCTAGTTCCCTCTTGCTTTGTGAGAGCAGCTTTGGAAATTAATGCAAGTATATTTAAAATGTTTGAACTATTCTGTTAAATCTTGTTTAAATGCAACACTTATCATGTTCTTGGTTAGTGATATGATATCTGTTCTGAGAACTTGGTGGGAGGGTTGATGTTTGGAAATGATGATATGCATTGCTTAGCATAAACATTTTCTTTATTATTTATTATTAGACATTTATACTGCACATCCTGGCAAACTGACTCTTTAAAATAAAGTTTCTACTATGATCATTACCTTATTTCAGAACTCTGGAAGTTTCATATCCCATGAGGCACTATTAACTTTCTAAGGGAAATTTTCAAATCTATATCCAAAAAGAGTTCTTTGAAGATGAACCATAGACCTTCAGATGCCTAGGTATTCTCCATTTTTTCTAATGCTTTGGAATCAGAATATAGTTTCAGGCTGATACTGCTAAACTGTTAGTTCCCAAGCTAACTTTGAATGACAAGGTATGTTTTAACCTTGGTATAACAGAATCAAAACTTCATGTGAAAAGAAACAAATGCAATTGAAATATCATTTAACTGCTTTTATTTCAGCAGTGCAACAATGAAGATTTTAAGTCAACATTCCTTTATTTTGACTTATTATAGATTCAACCCAAGAGTATAAATTCTCAAAAAAACAAAGTTTTCCTGAGAACAACACAATTCTAAAAGTAAAGTTCTTCACTGTTCCTCCTAATCCAAGATGATAAATTCTCCCCAGGACAAAAATTCTGAATACATTCTAACATACCTTACCTCAATACAGATTCTTCTTACCTCATTGCTAAGCCTCCACAGTACTAGGTTACACATTATGGAACTTTCACTAGTTTCCAAAGCAATATGAAAATAGAATGAGTTGGCTGTTCCACATTCAATTGGAGCAGTCTGGGTGAAAGATTATACATCAGCATTCTTTAGGCTCACTCAGAAAAAGTAGAAGAGTTGGGTTTTATACCCCACGTTTCTCTGTCCAAAATAGTCTCAAAGTGGCTTTCAATTGCCTTCCCTTTCTCTCCCCATAAGAGATACTCCAGGAGGTATCTGGGACTGAAAGTGCTCTGACAGAACTGCTCTGTGAGATCAGCTCTAACAAAACTATGACTAGCTTAAGGTTACTCAGCTGGTTGCAAACAGAGGAGGGGGGAATCAAATCCAGCTCTCCAGCTTAGAAGTTGCCACTCTTAACCACTACACCAAGGTGGCTAACTTGGAAAAGAACAGAGAAAGTAGGCCTTGTTCCCTACCTCACTACTCCAACTCTCTGATACTCTATTTATACAAATTTTGGAGTCTCCTCCCTCTCTTATCATGACATCTTATGAAATCTTCCTTGTCAGATATACTATTCAGCCAGTTCTGGATTTTTCCAATCACAGTCCCCCAAAATATGTGAAATTTATTAAGTCTGCGGGTTCAGCAATACACAGACTCCAAGTTCTTTGAAAACAACAGCTCTTTATTAACAACTTCTACAGGGGAAAAACAGGCAAACAGTCAACTTATGTACATTTCAGGCAACCCATCAAGGGCTCTGATTGGCCCTTAATGGAGAAGCCTGATTTGCCCTTAACAGGGCCCGCACATTGGACCCTTGTCAAAGTCTAATTGGCATTGTGATTAGTTGGCCATCATTGCATAGAAAGTCCACATTCTTAACACCCCTCCCCCTTAAGATAAGCACTCACCAGGTTGCACACAAAGTCCTCCAAATACTTGGGTGTGTTTTGTTACCTGCAGGAATGCTTTGCAATTTTATGCCAAAAAGCGACTCTGATGTCTGATGTCTGCAGGAACATCTGCATTCAGGGGTGGCTGGTGTTAACATTTACATTGACACTGATGGTGCTGAGGCTGAAGACGGCATGGTTGAAACGGCTGGTAGTGGAGTGGGTGCCCATGGCAGTGGTGACAGTGGAGGGGATGACCCAGCAGTAGTCTGTTCAGCCTCACTGTCCTGTGACCAATCACCAAGGCTCAGGTCATCTGAGTCATCTGGGGGTGCACTAGCACGTTGTGGCGCATCATCGGTGATGGCGGGAAGATACTCTTGCATTTGGTCTACATGGCAATGCATTGTGTGATTCCTGCCACTATTCATTGTTTCTTAGCATCCATTTCAAGGTCCACTAAAACTCTGAAACTGATGCTTGCCTCTGTTTATACCCATGAACTGGGTTATCTCCTACATGTAAACAGCAATGTTGCAAAATACTTGCAGTGCCCCCCCCCCAAGTCACTTTGCAAAATGCTTCATTTCTCAAATCAGAACCAAATGTCTCTTTCATGCATTTGTATTTCTCTCCCAACCCTATGTTTTCGGCTGCTCTTACCTCTGACCTTCTTCAGTTAGCAGTATTCCTGGATTTTTAATTTATAAAATAAAATCTTCAGCCGCAAGTCAGCTTGTTTCTTCTTTCTTCTGAGTCCCCAGCAAAGGCCTGGTGATCATTTAGACCCGAACTTACTTTAAAGGTAAAGGTAAAGGTATCCCCTGTGCAAGCACCGAGTCATGTCTGACCTTGGGGTGACGCCCTCTAGTGTTTTCATGGCAGACTCAATACGGGGTGGTTTGCCAGTGCCTTCCCCACTCATTACCGTTTACCCCCCAGCAAGCTGGGTACTCATTTTACCAACCTCGGAAGGATGGAAGGCTGAGTTGATCTCGAGCCGGCTGCTGGGATCGAACTCCCAGCCTCATGGGCACAGCTTTCAGACTGCATGTCTGCTGCCTTACCACTCTGCACCACAAGAGGCTTTTACTTTAGACATGGACTAAGTATTGAATAATATGATCATAGTTATTGATAAACATAGCTTGTGACAATTGTACATTAAATAATTGTACATTAAACACTCCCACCAGCAGAACAGTAGGAAGACTGGCCCCTGGCTGGATGAGGGGATGAGATAGTTAGTGGTTCCTGTTGCCTTAGTAGTAGTAGTAGTAGTAATATTATAAACGGAAATTATGGTGGTTTATTGTGTTTTTACTCTTTTATTGTTTGTAAACTGTGGTGAGCCCACTCTGGAATAGTGGTATATATATCCAAATATAAACAAACAAACAAACAAATCCCAAGCTTCTGCCACCATCTTCATTATGGGGATATGATAGGTATTTTACTTACTTTCTGAGATAGTTACATGTGAACAGAACTTGGAAAGTGTTCAGTAAATCTTATAGCTAAAGATACAGTTGTCACTGGATAAGCATGGTACCATGAATGAATCCCATTTAAGCAATTTTTGTCAGCACCCACTAACAAAGTCCACTGAAAGAAAAGATGACAGTATTTCCAATTATGCCTATTAAAATCGAGGTTAAATTCTATTTTTTTAATACTAGGATGAAATAACGTACAGAATCCATATGAGAGATGTAATAATAATAATAGCTGGAATGTACAAGGATTCTTGGGGGTTAGTGCTCACAAATCCAAATTCTCCTTAGAAAATCCTGTTCTCTGTGTTTCCACATGTAGAAATCAAATAGGTGATGACCAGAAAAAGGGATTTTTCAGTGGTGGCATCTTGCCTGTGGAATACCCTTAGGATCTTACTAGTGCCTACCTTACTCACTTCCAGGTATCAGTCAAATATTTCTTCTTGTCTAGGCTTTTAATTAGGGCTTGCTTTTAAAATAAAAAAGATCCATAGTAGCTAATATTCTGCTTTGCAATAAAAGTAATATTCCTTTGTGAAGTGATGCAATGCTTACATAGTCTAATATACATCACTTGTACTAATACTGCTCCAGCTAGGACTCCTTGATCTGTTTCTTTTTTGTGTGCGTCATGTCCTTGAGGAACAATGTTATCCTCATTTGATTACACCAGTTACATAGAAAGAAATAGTACTATCATGTCCTTATCCTTTTCAACCTTGACACAGGTGTATAAATATATTTTTGCTATCATTGCATCATACTGCATCTTTAGAATTCTGTGGTTTGGGAAAACTTTTGTGAGTCCTTTGGTGAAACTTAATTTGCAATTTCACCTGGTGACATCAAGTGAAGGGATCTAGTAATGGTAATGGAATTACATTGTCACATGATAACCTTCCAAGGCAGATTGAGGCATTTTCCATTCAGTTTTACACAGAGGAGGGAAAATTAGATGTCAAAATGATGATATCCTGTAGCTCTTTTTCCTCTGCACTTGTATGCATTAGTAATGCATTTTAAAGAGAGTGACTTTGATTTACAACTTGTACCTACAAGGGGAGGAGGAGTTAAGAGAGTGAGAGATACTGTCTTCACTGGAAAGATGTGAAATAGTGGGGGGGTGCAGGAGACACACACACACACACACACACACAGACAGACTATGTTTTTCTAAAGCATATGAGTGATAAGTGATTGACATTATATATTTTGCAGGTCAACAATGGCTTTAAAATACAGACTTGTAAGGTCACTCAAGCATCTGCTGCCTACTCTGAAGTATATCTTATGTTAAGGCTCTTTATCTTAGTCTAGAAATGGTTAATCAAGGCTTTTTAAATTGGATTTTTTTTGTTTTTTCCCAATTATTATAACTCGAATGTCATCATAGGTTGCACTAGGCTTCCTGATCAGATGAAAGATTAAGGACTGTGTTGTCACTACAGCAAATAGAATCAGTGTATATAGCACCATAACAGAAGAGCTCCCTGTTTTCTGTCTCTGTTAGGATTCCAGGAGAGGCTGATTTATTTTCTGTCTCTTAAAGGTTTTATTCCATTAATAGTTCTTCAGATGCTATTACTATGAATTTAAAAAGAAATATTATTTTAATTTTGTTTTGGGATGGAGAAAAATGTCAAAGGTGAAGACAAATGGCAATGTAGTCTCTGTTTTATTTTTTTTTCCTTTTGATATTCTCCAGTGATTGGCTTATCAAAGCCTGAACAGGAGGTAATGTGTCAGAATCCCTTTGCATCTTGTCAAAGAGGTGTTCACATTTTAAAAGGAACCTTTAATTTACATGACAGAGAAAGGGACATTTGTGGCTTTGGATCTAGAAAGTCTCTTTGACTTTTGTCTCTTAATCACTGTTAATATTTTGAGACATGCTTTTTACTTTTCAGTTGGGCACAAATTATTTCTGATTTAACATTTGGACAAAGGTTGCTCTTTGTTCTATTATATGGTTCTTGAAGGAAAAGAGAGAGAAAGTATTGGTTGAACAGATCTGAGTCCAGCAGCACCTTTATAACCAACAAGAGTTTTAGGGTATAAGCTTTCAAGAGTCAAAGTTCCCATTGTCAAACACAGTAGAGTAGAAGTGGAGATCTGAGTCTTTTTAGCCCTTTCAGAAGTTGTGAGGAGTATTGTAAAGAATTCTTTTACGAGATAAAAAGATACAAAACATATTGTTATCAACTTAAATAAAGGATGCTTGGGAGAAGAAAATTAACATCCATAGTGAGATAAAAATTATATATCCCTATTCAGCCGGGGGGGAGGGGTCCATTGTTCTGAACTTGTGGATTAAGATAAATTCAGAAATCTCGGGTTGTAATTTGCCTTCAAAATTTCTTTGTTGGAAGACGACCACTTTTAGGTCAGTAATTGAATGACCTGGAGGATTAAAATGTTCTCCCACTGGATTTTTAGTGTTCTAGTGTTTAATGTTAGATATATGTCAATTTATTCTTTTATTTAGGGACTGACCTTTTTGTCTGATGTAGGTAGTAGAAGGGCATTGCTGATATTTGAAGGCATATATGGTGGGCAATCAAGTGTTAATGTCTCATAGTCTGAGAACTAGGGGTGTGTGATTTGGTCCAAAGCAGCTGCTTTGGTGCTGAATTGGTGTTGCTTTGGGCTGCTTCGGCAACAGATTGGTTCGGGGCGGTTCGAATTACCCCTCTGCTGAAACAGCTGGAGCTGAAGTGGCCTACATTGATGCCAACGCAGCTGCTTCGATGCTGAAGCAGCTGCTTCGGACCGACAGTTAAAGGCATGAGACTTGCTGGTGCCTGGCAACTGATAAGCAGGGTTCAGGTGGATGAGCTCTTGGGACTGGCAGCCTCCTTCCTCGAGCAGAGAGCTGATTGCTTTCCCATGTGCAGCTGTCTCACCTTGTCCCACCCTGCCCTGCTGCTGTGTGCCGCTGTCCCACCACATTGTGTCCCGTCATGCCCCACTGTGCCGTGTCATCCTGCCTTTCTTGTTTGGCTCCAAAGTGCTTTGGCTGCTTCAGCCGAAGCCGAAGCTGTCCGAGGTGGCCTTGGCCTTGGCCAAAGTACTCTGGATCAGGACCGCTGTGCACAACCCTACTGAGAACCTTTGACTGACATGCTGTTTGAATGTGGAGACTGTCAGTTTGGAACTGACAGCTGAAGAAGAGACAGTTCAGCACTGACTGAGGACTGAGAAGGAGGCAAAGGAGGAGTAAGTGGATCAACAAGGATCCCTGTTCAAGCCAAAGAGTAGTCCTTACTCAGTGGAAAAAGGAGACATCTCTTGAAAAGGGAATGAGCCCTGGTTTATATATGAAGAAAGACTTTGGGAACTTGGCTGTACATTTTTGCCTTATAAACTTGAAGTGTCAGTAAAATTCCAAAACCTATGTTCAAGTGTTAAAGCAGAAGCTGAAAAGAAAGCCTCTCTCCTCAAAGTTTTCTTCATACACAACTACCTCTGTCCTGGGGAAGATGTACTAATTCATATCAGTGGTACAGCCATGGGCACCATTAACATATACCAACATTTTCATGGCTGATCTGGAACAGCGTTTCCTCAACATTCATCTATTAGTACCCCTCTTGAACCTGAGATTTATTGATGACACTTTCATAATTTGGGCACATAAGAATGAAGTCCTGGAGAAATTTAACCAGGCCTTCATCAACTTCCAATCCACTATCAACCTGACCATGAACCAATTCATGCACTTTCTAAACACCACTGTGCAAATACATAATGGAAGTAAGAAAGCTATCTGATGCTATAAATATACTAATTACCAAACAAATCTACATTTGTACATGTGGTATATTTATTACATACATTACAATATAATGGTCTGTTCCCCCCATGATATGTGTGTGAGCTGTTTTAATCTCCTGAGTTGGAGTCCTTACTGAATTAATTCTGTTTGTCATCTAGATGTGTAGACAGTGTGAGCTCTATAGTTCTGAAATCAGTAGTTCCCATCCCTTCCCTTGTTAATAACTAGATGTTCTTTTGACTGCATCTCTTTCTGCTTCAGGAACCTGAATAAATATACTGAGTATTCTGACTTTCATGAAAAAAGGAATGTTACAGAGAGTTCCTTGACATTTAGACAAGTTCTTGAGGAGATGTAGCAAAGACAGGAATGATCTGCTGAGCTAAATCCTGTGAACTTTCCCACTGGACCTGGCCACATTCCTTTTCATTCTGTGATCTTTGGTCCAGTCTAGTTCTTATCATGGACCATTAATCTGGTTTAAACAGTTAGAGGTTGTATAGGTGTGAACAAGACTAGACAGTCAGAATGACCTATTAGTGAATCACATGTTAGTCATTAGTACCTTCTTTGCTGAATAAAGCCTCTCTTTCCAAAGGATTCATTTATATTTATTTTAATGTTCATATTCCATTAGCTAAATAGTTATCAAACACTTATCATTTTGGGATATGGTTTCATTATTCTGACTGTCCAAATATCTGTGGGCAAGATGAATATTGAAACAGGTGTATAGCTTGCTATTTGATTTTATTTCTTTGTAAAGTCAGTTGAATTCATTCCAGACAATAACAATTGCATTTATTTAGATTTACTGTCCTAACATCTGCTCAGTATTTAGTGTTTATGAATGAAGCCTGCTGCCTTGCAATGAAATGAGGCTTCTGTCATCTGTCATAACCATACTTATTCATGTTAATATATATTTAAATATTCATACCCGAACCATATGGGATTCTGATTAATTAGCTAATCAGAACCATCAAAGACCTGTTTGTTTTCATTACAGTGGCTGCATAAAGGTGGCTTAAAAATCATTAAATACTACACAAGGGGGGGAAAGTAACCTAAACTTTTATAATTTATTTTTGCACATTATATACTTACTAGAATTTAAACCCGCTGTAGAGAAAATACAGTGGGCGCTAGCGGGCAGTGGGTGGTTGGGGAAGGCCAGGGAGGGAGGGAGGGAGGGAGGGAGGGAAGGCAGGCAGGCATAGAGGAAGGGAGAAAGAGATAGGGAGGGAGAAAGTGAGAGCAAGAGAGAGCGAAGGGGAGAAAGGAGAGTAATCGATGGGAGCAAGAATGGGAGAAGGAAAGGCAGAAGAGAAATGGGTACACAGGAGCAAGAAAGGAAATTAAGGGGTGGGTGGATGGATGGAGAGAAGGAAGGAATAAAGGGAGAAAGAAAGCAAAGGAGCAAGATGGAAACAGAGCAAGCGAGAGTGAGAGAAAGAGGCAGAGAGAGAGGGGTGACAGGGGGTAGCAGGGGAAGAGAGTGTTGGATGGCTGGGTGTTTGAGGGCTGGGAAGCTGTGGTGGAGCATGAGGGCGAGTGGGGAGGCCACAGGGGATCACCACGGGGCAGAGAGGTGGGCCCAGAAGCCCCCCCCCACCAGCTACCTGGCCACCTTGGGGCTTCTGCCAGGTGCAGGGACAGTCTCACCATGTCGCAGACTGTTCCTGGGCCCAGCAGAAGCCCCTGCGTGCCTGTGACTTCAGGGCTTCTGTCGGGCCCAGAAACAGCCTCACTGTGTCGCAGATGCAGTGAGGCTGTTCCTGGGCCCGGCAGAAGCCCCCGCCCACCCAGCAGCGACTTTGGGGCTTCTGCCAAGCCCAGGAACAGGCTCGCCCCATTGCAGATGCAGCGAGGCTCTTCCTGGGCCCGGCAGAAGCCCCTGCTTGCCCTGCCGGCTGCCCAACTGTGACTTCGGGGCTTTTGCCAGGCCCAGGATCAGCCTCGTCATGAGCCCGGCAGAAACCCCCGCCCACTCTGCCGGCCGCCCGACTGCGACTTCGCGGCTTCTGCCGGGCCCAGGAACAGGCTCGCCGTGAGCCCGGCAGAAATCCCCGCCCGGGCGGCCAACCGCCTGAGTGCAACTTTGCGGCTTCTGCCAGGCCCAGGAACAGTCTCGTGTGTCGCAGACATGGGGCAGCTGTTCCTGGGCCTGGCAGAAGCCCCCGCCCAACCGGTCAGCCACCCGAATGCAACTTCGGGGCTTCTGCTGGGCCCAGGAACAACCTCGCCACGTTGTAGATGTGGCAAGGCTGTTCCTGGGCCCAGCAGAAGCCCCCACCTGGGCGGCCACCCGAGTGCGATTTTGGGGCTTCTGCTGGGCCCAGGAACAGCCTTGCCGTGTCGCAGATGAGGCGAGGCTGTTCCTGGGCTCAGCAGAAGGCCCCCGCCTGGCTGCGACCATGTGGGAGCATAGTGAGCATGGTGATATGGTCATATCACCCAATATATGTTCTATACTAGGTCATCCTAATTCATTTGGGATTTTCTTCTGACACCATTAATTCTAATTAAATATGTATTGTGTTACTGTAGTTGGAATTGCAGTTATTATGGCTTTTAAGAGAGGTAAAATATCTGATTTTTAACAGCTCCTATAAAAACTTTTCTACATACAAGGAAGTTACCCTGCAGTTCAGATTGAAGTTGTAATATATGACAATTCATTTTGTCACTTTTCCCCCTTCAAAATCAATACATCAGTCAATACATCAGTAGAACATTCCTGAATACATTTCCAAAGATGGTTTGGAAGTAAGATACTCATTGTAGGGTGAAGGAAAGACTGTCATGTATGAAAGGGGCAAAGGGCGCCTGACAGTCTATGTATTAATGAGAAAACCTTTTCTTTGATCTCCTTCCTCCCATGGGTGATAAAAACAATATTAATTTGCTTTTGTACTTCACCAGTTGTCAGTGAACTTTTAAGTATTTATGAATATCAGTGCTCTACTTCAGGAATAGAACAAGAACCCTCTATTATTTATAACTTTAGATGTCACACTAGAAGCTCTGAGCCAGACAAGTGTTTAGATTATATTTCAGCTTTTAAAAAAATCCCTGGATTGTTGGAAATGAGATCATCACAGTTATTGTATATAGTGTACCTATTTTTCTGGGCCTACAACATAAACAGCAGGCTGACAATGTCCGTGATGAACTCTCAGACATATTATGCGTGGTGATGACCATGCCGGGCTGCTGAGGCCACTTCTTGTGTATTAATATGGGGGAAGATTTTCCACACCAGACATGTTGCACACATACAGTCGGGGTGGAAGGGTTCTGCAGCAATTCTCTACAGCAGTGTGGGTGGGGGTGTTACTTTCACAAAGGTGGGATTGTACCACAGGGCCTGAGAAATGGAGCTCTTCTACCAGGTTTATGGTTGTGGCCGGCGTGGTGAGGAAGATCTGTTGGGCTCCCCGGTGTTAAGAGGGTAAGCATTTAGTGATGTCACCCATGCTCCCTGTACCTACTCCTCATCTATACATATTTTTTTGGTGAGGGGGGGGGTTAGTGGGTTAAAGATCGCCATGAGTTTTTTTAGGAGTCTGTTTTACTGTATGTGTATGCGTGTTCGGAACTGTTTTAATGGGGTTTTACTGGGGTTTTATATGGACAGATTGTGACCCTCCAGGAGCCAGTTCAGGAGTGGCGGGCAATAAGTCTAAACAATAATTAAATAAATAAATAAATAAATAAATAAATAAATAAATAAATAAATAAATAAATAAATAAATAAGATCCCACCTTTATGGAAGTATAAAAGAAATGCCCATTTGGCTCTGTGCCACCATGAAGTGTCATTGAGCCAAACAGGGTATTTTCTGTCCCTGCTGAGACACCATGGGTGTGGGAGGTGTCCCTTTGCCCAAGGACCTGGCCCAACATGGCTACCAATGGCACCTGCGGTGAAAAGGGGAAGGCAGAAACATCTGTGTTCCCTTGCCAGGGAACACCAGAGAGCAGGACCGGGAGGGGACTGGGCTGGCACCGACATCATTTGCAAGTGTGGATTAGCCCTTCTGCCATGTGAGAATCAGCCCAGCCTTTCCCTCCCATGTGGAATTGGTCTAAGACAAGTATATTCCCTCTTGTATGACTTTTTAACCTTGCCTTAATTCAGTAGCAGAAGTACCTACTTCCTAGTGTTTAGGATAATTTATAAATTGCTGGAAGACATAGGTTATCAAAAAGGAGAGAGAAAATGTGGGAGGAAGAGATGGAAAATCTTACTTCCATGAGACCAGCTTGGAAGAAAATAAAATTAGGAAGTATAAGCCAGCATAATTTAGTGACTAAGAGCAGTGGACACTGATCTGGATAAATGGGTTTGATTTCCCTCTCCTCATGAAGCCTGCTATGTGACCTTGGGCCAGTGACTGTTCTCTCAGAACTCTTTCAGCTCTACCTACCCTACAAGGTGACTGATGTGGGGGGAGGAAGTTGACTGTAACTGTATCTTGCTTTGACATGCCTTAGAGGAGGGAAAAGTGAGGTATAAAAAACAATTCCTCTTCTTCTTGAAGAATTACTTATTTGTCTATTTACTTCATTTATATCCTATGTTTCCCAATGGGAACCCAAATTGGCTTACATTGTTCTCCATTTCATTCTCACAATAATCTTGCCAGGATGTTTATGCTGAGAATGGAAATTCTCAAAGCATTGGTGAACCTTCCCCAACAGAGAACAAAGTCAGAGCTCAGTGTCACTTTTAAAATCGGCAAAGTTTAATTCTGGGTATATGGTTTGTATTAAGTGAAGTGTGCATGCACATGAAATCTTATACCAAGAATTACATCTTTTTGGTCCTTGGATATGTTGCTTCAGACCAAGCTGCTATTTAAGCACACCTGAATCTATCTTCTCAACAAGAGAATGCTAAAGACTATGAGGCTCTACATTGTATTAATGTATGACAGAGAGTCGTACAATTTAGTTTGTGTGGAGAAAATTGATTGTACTACCTCTCTCTCTCTCTCAGCACTAGGTTACGTGACCAGTACCTAATAAAACTGACTGGTGGTAAATTCAGGACATACTAAAAGGAAGAATAGTACACAACATAGAAAATGTATGGAATGCACAGCTGAAAGCATGTCTGATCTCATCAGAGCTTATAAACTAAGAAGGTTAGTATTGGGATGGGAGACATTCAAGGAAAACTAAGGCCATGACTCAGAGGCAGGCAATGACAAACCACCTCTCAACATCTGGCTGCCGGACAATCTAACAATCACAGGATCTCCAGGCTGTACTACACACTCATTGTATGAGAAATAATAATAAAGGTAAAGGTAAAGGTAAAGGTAAAGGTAAAGGTAAAGGTAAAGGTAAAGGTAAAGGTAAAGGTAAAGGTAAAGGTAAAGGTATCCCCTGTGCAAGCACCAGGTCATGCCTGACCCTTGGGGTGACGCCCTCTAGCGTTTTAATAGACTCAATATGGGGTGGTTTGCCAGTGCCTTCCCCAGTCATGACCGTTTACCCCTCAGCAAGCTGGGTACTCATTTTACCGACCTCGGAAGGATGGAAGGCTGAGTCAATCTTGAGCCGGCTGCGGGGATTGAACTCACAGCCCCATGGGCAGAGCTTTCAGACTGCTTGTCTGCTGCCTTACCACTCTGCATCACAAGAGGCTCTTAATAATAATAATAATAATAATAATAATAATAATAATAATAATAATAATAATAATAATAATAATAATAATAATAATAACAACTTTTAAAATTAGACAAATGGAGTATGATGCTGAAAACAGCTATTATTAGCTATGATAGTTGAGTAGAATCTTCAAGATCAGATGTTGCATGCTTCTGAGTACCAGCTGCTGGAGAGAGAAACCGTGAGGGGGGGCTTTTGCCTTCAGGCTTGCTTGTAGGCTTCCTGGAAGCATCTGGCAGAATACTGAGGGAAACTGTTGGACCTTTTAAAAAAATGAATCAGCAGAGCTTTTAATTCTGTTCTTCTGAAGTCATCCTTTACTACTTGAAAGAACATGATGCTAATGTAATTGATAAAAGATATAGAATGCATAAAATGTACTTTGAATATATCCTTTTATTCATTTACTTATTTTAGAATAAACCTAATAGTAATAGGTTTATTGGTAGTCTAATATTTCATGTTTTTTTCCCCATTTACCTGATAACTTCTGCAAATGATACATGATACAGAGGGCAATCCACTGATAAACAATGGATCTTCTTTGGGGGAATACCCTTTCTCCTCCTTCAAATGTTCTTTCGGCAGAGATAAATGGTATTTATTAATCTATGAGTCAGGACAAATGTGATTTTTAGTGGTGAAGATTTATGTACTTGTTTATATCCTGCCTCATATCCCACCTTTATTCCCAATGGGGACCCAAAGTAGATTATATCATTCTCTGATTTCTCCTCAGAAAAACCCTGTGAGGTAAGTAAGAATGAGAGTGTATGACTGGCCCAAAGATACCCAGCAAGCTTCCATGGCAGAGTGGGGTTGAACTTGGGTTGCCCAGATCTTATTCTTTAGCCACTATACTGCACTGGCTGTCAAAGATGAGGATCCCTAGGATGAGGATCTCCAAATATTGGATATCTTCATTAATAATATTTATTAATAATAAGAGTTATACAAATATTATTTGGTAGTTATCCTGAGTTAATTAGTTAGGTTTGCCAAGACATAATCTTGTGTATGTGATGATTTTATGTATGCATTATGCTGCAGGTTCCTTCACCTAGGTATAAAGGTAATGAAAGCAAATGACACTAACAATGTGCACATTACTGTCAGGATCAGCCCCTCTGATCTCTGCCATGATTTGTGGTTGACCAGAGAAACTCCATGATGGTTTGATGTGTGTTGTTTGAAGAACTTTTTGTAACCTTTTTACAACCCTGAGCTATTTCACACTGGCTTGTGTATCCTTTCATGCTGTGACACTTTCTAGCAAAAGTTGCTCTGTTCTTTGTTATCTGTAAGGAGGGTGCCGATTCCCCAAGGACGGCCAGGCCAGGGATTGCCTGGCAGGAAGCCCAGGATGGCACCTGTGAGGGGGGGGGGAATTCATCCCTGGGAACGAGGGGATGTTTGGGTGGGCAGGATGCATTTATAACTACTTACTGGCCATGTATCGATTAGATTCGACTACAGACTTTGGAGTGTTCAGATCTACTTCCAATAAAGCTTTCTATTAATCCAGAAGCTTCGTTGTGAGTCTGTCTGCCTTTGACAATTACTTCACACCTTAATTATGAATGAAGAGTTATTTAAAAGAAAAGAAGCAGTGAGAAAAATCTAATGTGCAGATTATGTCTTGGGGTAAGCGTTTGAAAAATTATTGATTTATTTCCACGTCATAATTTCAGAAAGATGTTTATTTCATTGCATATAGGGAGCCTTCATCATATCAGAAAGTTAGGCCCAAGAAATTTTCCATTTTCATTAGTCAGATTGTATGTCTGTACAGTATTTCCTATGAAAGAAAGGCTACTAAGACCCTATCCATCCTCAGATTGCTTGGCCACAGTTATCCATGTAATGGTCACCTCCAGACTGAACTTCTGTAACTTGCTCTATATGGGCCCGCCCTTGTCCTTGACCCAGAAATCGCAACTGGTGCAAAATGCAGCTGCTAGGATTCTTACTGGAACACCATGTAGTGCCCACATCTAGCCTGTGCTGATGCATTGGTTGCTGGCTGCAGCCCGGATCAGATTCAAGGTTTTGGTATTAACCTTTAAGGTCACCCATGATCTGGGTCCCACATATCTGAGGAACCACCTTTCATCTTATACGCCCCATGGGGTACTATGCAGGAGCTAATCTGTTAGAGATGCTTTGCCTGAGGGTACACCTCAACCAGGGCCAGGGCCTTTTCAGTCCTAGCTCAGACCTGATGTAATAAGCTCCTGGGAGAGCCGAGGACACTGATGGAACTTGCTAGGGCTGTAAAATGGGACTCTTCTAACAGGTCTTTGGTTGAGGCCAGGGGAGTAAGATCTAGGCCCCTGTGCCAGCCAGGTCATCACGATACCCCGCAGGCCTCCCCTTGAGGCAGTTTTAGAAGGCTGTAGAGCTGAGGGGAAGAGTTTGATTGCCATCTCGGGTGGGGGTTTTAATTAAGTTTTTATGATTGCTTTTTGGGGGGTTAAACTGGACATTTTATCAGATCACTAATATCTTACTGAAAAACCCTAATATATATATATATATATATATATATATATATATATATATATATATATATATATATATATATATATATATATATATATATATATATATATATATATATATATATATATATATATATATATATATATATATATATATATATATATATATATATATATATATATATATATATATATATATATATATATATATATATATATATATATATATATATATATATATATATATATATATATATATATATATATACTAGAAATAAAGCCCGTTGTACGTTTAAATACAACGGGCGCTAGAAAAGGTGGATGAGAGAGTGTCCTTTGTGGTGGGGTGTTTGTGTAAGTGGAATTGTAGGTGATTCGGCAGTATGGATGGGAGCGGTTCAGGAGGTGTGGTGAGATCCCCTGGAAGCAGGAAGGTGCTTTCTGGTGGTAGCAGAGGGATAGTTAAACCCGCCGTGGCTGCCAGACAGCGGGTGCTAAAAGAAAGACTCCTGCGCTCAGTTGCCCCAGCAGGTGAGTGTGGCAGAGAGTGGGCATGGTTTCCCCCAGGCCTGGGAGTAGGGACGGCGATGTGTGAAGACTACAGGTGCTAGGAAGGGTGGGGTAGCAAGTGTGTCAGCTTGTAGTTTTCCTGAATCTCCTTTGTGTCTGTTTCTCTCTGTGTCTGCGTTGATCTGTCAAAGTGTCCCTGCTCCCTGTCTTTCTGTCTGCCCGCCCCCTATCGTTCTACACAGCCACCCACCCATGCCTGTATCTCCTGTGTTTCCCATCCATGGCAGTCTGTTCTAAGTGTTGTATTGTCTGTCCTTTTCCCTGTATTTCTCCCAGCCCTGTATCTCCCTGTCTCTCCTTCTTTCCTTCGTTTTTTCCTTCCTTGTTCCCTGTCCTTCTCTCTCTGGTGTCTCTCTCTGTTTCTCTCACACTGCCTGTATCTCTCCATTTGTGTCTGTCTGTCTGTGTTCCTAGCATATCTTCTTGTATCCTTCCAGGCAGCCTTGCGTGCTTGTTTTTATCCTTTCTTGCTGGTGTTGTTTCTGTCTGGTTTCCTGTCGGTGTGCATCCATATGTCTGTCTGTGTCTCTCCGGCCTCCCTCCCCCCTCCAGGCCCTGGGCTCGCTGCAGCTGGCTGTGTGGGCGGTGGCGAGGCTCCCCCTGGCCCCTTCCCCCCAGCGGCCGGACTCATCAGGGGATTCCTCTTAGAAGAGGGGATTCCTCTTAGAAGAAATGACATGCACACATACCCACAGAGCACAGCTCTAAAAGTAGAAGTGGAGGTGTGCCTAGGGCTGCTCCAGAGCGGCTCTGGGGGCTTTGTTGCTCACCTCCTCGGGTGCTCCTTTCCCAGCAAGAAGCCCTAATCTGACAGGGGCCGTTTCCTGCTTAGCGTGGAGATAGCGCGGGGCGCAGGCAGTCACAGAGCCCTGGCGAGAAGAAGGCGGAGCCGGAGGGGAGGTCCCCAGCGGGGAGTCTCGGGCAGGGTGTGGCTGCACAGGCTCCTTGGGAGGCACCTTGTGCAGCGGTGCTGGGCACGTGCGTCTCTTGGCGCTAGGGACGTCAGCTGGCACTGTGCAAGGGGGGACTTATGTGAAACAAATGCAAGGGAATAAAGGCTCAAGCTGACATGGAATTGATTGCATATGGGACCTTCTTCCTTGGCGTTTAACAGGATTTACTCTGTTGCTCTGCCCTCTTAACCAAACCCTGCAACTGCAGCAGCAGCCCAGGCTCGGACTCAAAAGGGAGAGAAGAGGGGGCTGAGAAACACGTCTGGAAGCAAAACTTGGGCTTCCACGACACATTTCCAGGAGGCTTCAATTTGGACATGAGAACATGAAAGGAAAAGCGGGGGTATGGGAGGAGTGGATCTTCCGTATTTAAGGGCTTCCAGCTCCAAGAAGCCCGTCTATGTCCTCTCCCTGGTTTCGTATGGGGTCTTTTGTTGGGGGGGGAGAGGAGAAACGCTCTATCAGAAATCGAGTAAGACAGGGAAACTGAAACGGCGACCCTTCCTCTTTGGACTGCATGCTTTCCTCTTGCTTTTCTGCATCTTTGTGCATCAAATGAGAAGTTGGGCAACCCATTTTTTGGGGGCGGGGTAAAGGCGCAAAGCAGCAGGGGCAGCCAAGCTCCCCAGACAACAGAGGCTGGCTGGCTGTCAGTTGATTCCTCTCAAAAGAAATGACGCGTGCACACACACACAGCTCTTAGCTGTAAAAGTGAAAGTTGAGGTGTGTCTCGGGCCACTCCAGACTGGCTCTGGGAGCCTCGCTGCTGACTTCCTCGGGTGCTCCTTTCCCAGCAAGAAGCCCCAACCTGTCGGGGGCCCTTTCCTGCTCTGGCTGGAGACGGTGTGAGTGAGCATATCTTGCAGGCACTCGCAGAGTTGTGGCAAGAAGGAGGCGGAGGCAGAGGCGAGATCCTCAGTGGGGACTCGTGGGCAGGCTGCGGCTGCACAGGCTCCTTGGGAGGCACTTTGTGCAGTGCTGCTGGGCTCCCACTTCTCTTGGCGCTAGTCCCGTCATTTGGGGCTGAGCAACAGGTTTGTCCCGCCTTCCAGTCGGCGCTTGGAGCCGGTAGAAGAGCGCCAGCCACCCCCACCCCCCGGCAGCCACCCCTAGCCCCCGGCAGCGCTCCGGAGGCTTCTGCGGTCCCGGGAGCAGGCTCGCAGCTGCAAGGCCACACCCAGGGCCGGCAGAAGAGCGCCAGGCACCCCACCCCCCAGCAGCCACCCCTAGCCCCCGGCAGCTCTCCGGAGGCTTCTGCCGGTCCCGGGAGCAGGCTCGCAGCTGCAAGGCCGCTCCCAGGGCCGGCAGAAGAGCGCCAGGCACCCCACCCCCCGGCAGCCACCCCCAGCCCCCGGCAGCTCTCCGGAGGCTTCTGCCGGTCCCGGGAGCAGGCTCGCAGCTGCAAGGCCGCTCCCAGGGCCGGCAGAAGAGCGCCAGGCACCCCACCCCCCGGCAGCCACCCCCAGCCCCCGGCAGCTCTCCGGAGGCTTCTGCCGGTCCCAGGAGCAGGCTCGCAGCTGCAAGGCCGCTCCCAGGGCCGGCAGAAGAGTGCCAGGCACCCCACCCCCCGGCAGCCACCCCCAGCCCCCGGCAGCTCTCCGGAGGCTTCTGCCGGTCCCGGGAGCAGGCTCGCAGCTGCAAGGCCGCTCCCAGGGCCGGCAGAAGAGCGCCAGGCACCCCACCCCCCGGCAGCCACCCCCAGCCCCCGGCAGCTCTCCGGAGGCTTCTGCCGGTCCCGGGAGCAGGCTCGCAGCTGCAAGGACGCTCCCAGGGCCGGCAGAAGAGCGCCAGGCACCCCACCCCCCGGCAGCCACCCCCAGCCCCCGGCAGCTCTCCGGAGGCTTCTGCCGGTCCTGGGAGCAGGCTCGCAGCTGCAAGGACGCTCCCAGGGCCGGCAGAAGAGCGCCAGGCACCCCACCCCCCGGCAGCCACCCCCAGCCCCCGGCAGCTCTCCGGAGGCTTCTGCCGGTCCCGGGAGCAGCGTCGCAGTGGCAAGGCCGCTCACGGGGCCGGTAGAAGGACGGCGGCCACCCGCAGCAGGCGGGAGAAGGCGTAGGGCCCCCCCCAGGACAATGCAGGCGCGCGTGCTTGTCGGGGGGGTGTGGGCAAGGGCCCATGAAAGCGGACGTGCAGGCCGCGATCGCGGCGTGCCGCCCAATGAGGCAGAAAGGGAGAGGCAAGAGAGCTTACCGTCCAGAGGGGCCATTGTAGACGACGGCGTGCGGCTCCGCGGTGCCTTTCTGATGGCGTTGCTGATCAGGGTGTGGGCTCCGATGGCGGCTGGTCGTTGGTCGTCGGTATTTCGGCGAGGAAGTAGGCGTGGTTGGTCAACAGGGCTCCTGATGTCTTCGGCGAAGTGGGAACGGGCGGCAGCTCATGAGTGCGTCGCCGTTCGGCGCGGCCATGTTGGATTGTCGGCAGCAGCCCCGCAGCGTCGTGGTGGTGGCGGTGGGCAGCAAGAAGAGGTGAGAAGGGAGGGTGTGTGCTCCCGTGGTGGCTGGTGAGGGGGTTGTCATGTCGGCGGTGAAGTGCGAGGGCGGGCGGCGGGTCGTTGCCGTGCTGTTTGTATTCGCGCTGTTTGAGCAGGGTGGCCGGCCCCCCCATGGCTCAGCGGCGTCGCGGCTGTGTTGGCGGCTCGGTGGCGGGCTGTGGGGCTCCGCCTTGATGTTGGAAGAGGCGGTGGGCGGTTCCTCCGGCGGTGTGGGCATGTTGGCGGGGTCTTCTTGCGCGCGTTCTTGTTGAGGCAGGTGGCGGCTCGTGGTGGGGGTGTCCATTTGTGTGGTGTGTGGTCAAGGCGATGGTTCGCTGCCGGCAAAGGAGCAGGGCGGCCGCGTCTTCGATGCGGCCGCCCTGCTCCTTTGGCGGCAGTGAACCATATGGGGACGGAGCGTGGGCAGAGAGTCCGGGCCGGGCCAAGTGGCCAATTGGGAGGCGCGCTATGCGCGCCTCCCAATTGGCCACTTGGCCCCCGAGTGGCAGTCGGTGAGGGCCAATCAGGAGCCGCTTCGCGGCTCCTGATTGGCCCTCTCCGAGTTTTTATCCCGGACAGGTCCCGCCCTAACTCCTCCCCACAACGCCTTACTCTTTTATTTAGTCCGTGGCGCCCGCGCGCCACGGGCGGTTTTTAGATATATATATATATATATATAGTGTGTTGAGTCATATAAAATAAACATCCCCAGCACTATCTGGATATGTTTTCCCAACTACCATCAACTTGAAAATTGAGGGGGAGAAAATAATTCTATGAATCTTTCATTGTCAGTGGATACTCAATGCAGGGACCATGTTTGATTGTTTGTACCTTCTGATGAGTACCAGGGACAGTTACTGTTAGTTTACCATCCAACTAGTTTACAATCCAGCCTCTTTACCAGTGGGTTCCCTGCTTGAGTTCATGGAATTGCTCTCAGATTTGGTGTAGGCAAGAACAATTTCCATTGGGAATTTCAATGTACATGCTGAGGCTATCTTGTCAGACCAAGTTCAGAATTGCATAGTTGCCAACAATACTAAAACTCTAGTGAGATTGTGATAGAAAATGAAAATAGGCATATGCTAGATCTTATCTATCACCCTGAGATGGTAGACTGTGAGAGGTATATAAATTGTCCTGGAGAAGAGCCTAATGCTGGGAGCGATTGAGGGCAAAAGAAGAAGGGGACGACAGAAAATGAGGTGGCTGGATGGAGTCACTGAAGCAGTAGGTGCAAACTTAAATGGACTCCGGGGAATGGTAGAGGACAGGAAGGCCTGGAGGATCATTGTCCATGGGGTCGCGATGACTTTCACCTAACAACAACAACAACTAAATGCGGCTGGGGAGATCACCCCCACACCGCTGTTGAAGACGTGGCAGGGCAGGGTGGGAAGAGGACGCTCTGCGATCTTGCAGAGGGGAAAGGGGGAGGGGGGCGTGCACGAGGAGGGAGGGAAGCGTGCACACCCGTGGCGCCTTATTTAAGGCGCTGGCTGCGTCACGCCACCCTCTTTCCCCGTCCCTCCTGCAGAGCCGCGAACAGCTTGCTCCCACCCACCCTCCCTGTTATTTTATGTTGGTTGTTTAAATGCACCAAGTTTGGTTATATATTGATATGTAATCTTTGTTACAAATTTGTCACAGCTTTGGGGGGTGGCTAGGGCATGGGCAGAGAGCCTAAGGGACAGGTTTGAACAGGGGTTCGGACGAAATTGGTAGGCCTCATTAATGAGGGGCTCTATGGGAGCTAGGCCAACCCAGCTGGGAAGGCTGGAAGCTCAGAGCCAGGTGGGCTGCATGTCCAGAGGAGGTTTGCACCTCCCTCTGATATGCCAGGTGATAACACCTAATGTTTTGGGGGAACTGTACTCCCTGGGCAAGACAGGTGGCCCCTCGGCTGCAGTAGCCAGGTGGGAGCGGAAGAAATCCGCTTAGTCAGGCTCTTTTCTGACCCGTGCCTCGTTTGTATTCCAACAAGTATTTGTTCAAGGTTTAAGTTGTGCCATGTTGAAGCCATATAAGGTGTAAGCATCTTCTGCCCTGCCCCAACAGACCTACCTGCAAGTCAACACATCAGACTAGGATGGGGTAAGTTAGTTTTGCCTGCTTGTATTTGTATTGGTGCACAGCCACAGGAAGTATAGCACATATTCTTTGTCAGTGTTTTAATTTAACTGTTAAAGTAAAAGGAAGACAATAATAAGAACATGGAAAACATGGAAGAAGGTGGATAGTAATATTCCGGAAAGGAATAAGGGTGTTGCCAAGAAGATGTAGGGTTAGTATTTATATCCAACTTTTCACTGCCCAAAGGAATCTCAAAGTGGCATACAGCCGCCTTCCCTTCTTCTCCCCACAACAGATACCCTGTGAGGTAGGTGAGGCTGAGAACGCTCTGACAGGACTGCTTGGTCAGAATAGTACTAACAGGGCTATGACAAGCCCAAGGTCACCAAGCTGGCTGCATGAGGAGGAGCAGAGAATCAAACCCATCTCACCAGCTTAGAAGCCACCACTACACCATTCGTATATTTTAGAAGAGTCCTTATTTCTGTCATGTTGAAAAAAGTGATTGTCCACAAGGGGGGAGAAAGAGACAGAGAGGCAATGTATGTCTACTTGCCATAATGGCTGGTCACAGGATTAGGTAGTGACCCTTCTGAGGTGCCAGCAGCTGCCCAATGATATGAGTTTTGCTAATCTGTAATCCGTTCAAGGAGTGGTATAAATAAAACAGTAAGGGGAGTTGGGGTGGGCTGAGTCTGCAATCGAAACCCCGGATTGGCCCTTGGCCCCAGAATAGATTGTCATGGGCATGGCTATTACAAAGGCCAAACTTAGAAATAAGGGCATAAATGTGAGTGATTGCACAGAAAATGGAAGGATATCAGACCTTCTCAGCTATCCCATTTCTCCAGGGGCTATATCCAAACCCAGGACAGCTTATTCAAAGATCTGTTGGGAGCAATTGCTACATGAGTCAGGAGGCTGCAGTGGGAAGGAGGAAGCATAACAAATAGGGGAAATCATTTCCTTCTCTCCTGACCTAAGCAGCTATTACTGATAGATTGCGGGATTGAACCCAAAGTTAGGGTAAAGTTCAAAATAAACCATTTAGAAGTGTGCTGCTTGACAATATTGGACCATCATTATCTTTGTGTCTTATTGAAATATATTATGTTTATGGCAATTTTTATGATACACTATATAAAAATGAAAAGGAATTTGTTTGCATTGGCTGATCTCAATGGATGGAAGGGCAAATGGTCATGAGGGCTATACAGGTTCAGTTTTGACCTAACTGGAATATTATAAATTATAACTGTAATAGAAATCATCTAGAAGGGGAATCAAAATAAGAGAATATGGGCACAAAGTAGTAAGAAGCTCAAGCACCGTGGAGATGAATGTGTTTTTGAAGAAGAGTGATTCTGTAGATTCTTCCCCGCTGCACTGTTAAATCATAGAACAGCAGCAGATGAAACTTGTTTATGAAATGCAGTGGATTAAGAAAAAACACAGAAAAGGAAGTTGAAAAGGAAGTGACGGGAATCTCTGCAGTCATTAAATCTGAGTCATTGTCTTTGCAATAATTCTCCTTGACTTACAGCTCTGTGAATCTAACAAAGGAAGAGGATGGAATCTGAATTTTGATCATGGAGAATTTCATTATCTCGGCACTATAGACCTCAGCAGCACAATTTAGTTTCTTCCATTAGCATCAAGGCAGCGTAATGTGCAAAGAGAAGCCAGTGAGGAAGCCCGTGTATTTATTTACAACGTCTTCTAAAATCTAAATGATTGGCTAAATGCAAGAAGAGAGAGACTAGAGCAAACTGATACCACAAAAGGAAATTGACTCATTGAACCAGAATACTTCACCGAGCTGTATAACTAAATGAATATTAATGAATATCATTTCCAGAAGAGAAGCAATCTCCTCCTTGCTATTGTTATTTCCATGACATTACTTGGATTTCCATCACAAACAAATGAATAGTCAGAGTTTAATGCCTATGTCAGGGAAGGAAACCGTTGATATTGTGTGTGTGTGGGGGGGGAGACTGAGCTACTTCAGCCAAATTGCTTCGCCCCCCCCCCATTGGGCTACTAATTGGCTTTTAGTCAAGGAGATATGCCCAGCCAAAAAGAAGGGGAGAACCTAGAGAGGAGAGGCAGGAGACCCACATGAAATTAGGCTGTCCCAGCCTCAGCCATAGGCCTGGCAGAAGAGTGCCATTTTATAGGCCCTGCATAACACGAATAATCTCAGATGACAACTCATTCTACCAGGCTTCGGCCAAGTAGATTTCTTAACAGATCTGAGGCATAATAACCTGAAAAAGTTCTCCTCCCCAGCTAGTAGGTAAAAATGTCACTCTAGTAGTAATCACTTTTGTCATGTTCTTCTTTATTTCACAGAAAACCTATGATGATATTTCTGGAATATCTGATGTATATTCACGAGCAAATATCTATTTGAGAAGTTAGCTATAGTCTTTATTCTATCAAAACAAAACTTGAGGTTAATGTCAATACAGTTTTCAGGAATAAGTATTTTCTCTTTCTTTTTTGTCTAAAGCTATCATGGTTTACGAGGAATCTCTTACTAAAATATTATAAGTGTTGTAAAAAACTGATTGATCCCCATAGGACTAGAATGCACATATGGCTTTCTGTGCACATTCTAATTATGTATGTAGCTTCCTTGAACAATAAAATGAATAGGAAATCCCCTCTTCAAATGGAGATTTCTGTGCACAAGCCAAATCTTGTGTGAACCTGAATCCATTGTTTCAGGTTGAATCTTTTAAAATTAAAAACCTTTTTTTCAAAATTACATTTTATCATTACTGGGGATTTATATAAAATTGAATTTGAATTAAAACATATCAATAATGTGACCAGTATGATTTTGTTAGAAAATAATAGGCCAAAAATAGGGCAATGTGAAATCATATGGATTGAAATGTTCATATCATACTCACATTTTAATGGGACTGAGTTTTTGTTATTATTGAATCATAACTTTGCAATGAGTAGAGAATTTCTGACTGTTCTCACTTCTGATGATAGCATTCCATTCTGCAATGCATGCCATTGTCAAGATTCCTCCAGGCCTCAGGAATGGCTTTTGAAGAGAAATAATGAGATACAAAGAGAATGGAGAAAAAATACTTCTACAGACTTTCTATTTGCACATGGGAGAGATCCATCCCTATGTTGTGAGCGAGCCAGCTACCTTCTTCTGTGAGGAGATAAAGTATCAGGATCTGCACCTAAGAATCTGGGTTTAGAATGAGAGTCAGAAAAAATGCACCTTGGAATAAGGGTTGCAGAAATCAGAATGTCACTTACAATGGTGCCTTCTCAACCAGCTTCGTGGGTGGGCCATTTCCAAATGATTGTGCTTGCTAAGTAGGGTGGGAGAGGAAAGACTAGATGGTGTCTTGGGAGCCCAAGCTCCTGCTGTTTCACCCTGCCTTAACCACCGTGATTTCTCTGCAATGGAATAGAGCACGGCAACTGCTACTTTAGAGGAAAGGGGAGGAGAGTGGGAGGCACCTGAGAGAAGTGATAACAATGACATTCTCTTGTTTCCCCCTCACACACATAAACCTTCCATGGAGGAAGGAAAGCACACAAAAAGCTGTGTGTGGTGGGGTATGTGATTGGTGGCTGTCGAATGGGAGCAGAAACCTCTTTTGTGGAAAGTTGCAAGTTGTTCTGGGGCACCTTCACTGATTGTCTGAGGGAATATGAAATGCTTCTGAGGGAATGGATACATTAATTTATGCTGATATAATGTTGTCATAGCAGAGGTTAGAGTGGTTTCTCAGTGGAACAGGCTTCCTTGGGAGGTGGTGAATTCTCCATCTTTGGAATTTTTTAAAACAAGGCTAGATAGCCATCTGACGGAGAGACTGATTCTGTGATGGTTCAAGGGGGTAGCAGGTTACAGTAGATGAGCAATTGGGATGTGAGTGTCCTGCATAGTGCAGAGGGTTGGACTAGGTGACCCAGGAGGTCCCTTCCAACTCTTATATTCTATTATTCTACGATTCCATGAGAGGTAGAAGGGTCTGCACCAAACAAGTGGGGCCTCATTTTTATTTTTTTATTTATTAGATTTTTTTTACCCACCACTCCCAACAGCTTGTGGCAGGTTACAACTATAAAAATCCCAATAAAATGCCCCATTAAAACCACAGACATAAAAATACAGCAAATAAACCATAATAAGATGTGGCAAAACCATAAAATTCCTAATTCTATCCCTGAAAAAAAGGCAAGGAAGGGCAGATAAACAAGTCCGCCATTCATCTAGTGGTGTCTTTGTCCTGAGGGGGGTCAAACAGATTTTCCTTAGCGTGCTGGCCTCAATCATAGACCTGGCAGAAGAGCTCCATCTTGCAGGCCCTGTGGAATGCTGAAAGCTCATGAAGCTCCCATTGGTAGAAGAGGGACTAGAGGCTGTCCAATCCCTCATTGGTGTGTGGTGCTACCGTGGAGAAGACCAAAAACACACTAACATTTATGCAAGTGAAAAAAGGTGTCTTTGGCACTGTCATAAAAGAAAACATCGCAGTAAAGCTAGTTTCAAATGCTGCACTGAAAAGATGTAGTTACTGCTATGACTGGGGAGAACAATGCATAATCAAAAATACTACGGTGAGTTTTCTGTGTCAAAAATGGTGCCACATGCATAATAAAGTATTTTTTCAAAAATTTTTGCAATGTTTCCTGCCGTGCATAATGGCCCCTTGTCCTGTGCTTCATGCATGTACAATCAACCTGTGCTTGAGAACATATGGAGCTTAAGGAGGAGGCAAACAAACCTGCAGCTGTTTCTACTTGCAAAAAAATGGCCCAAAAGGGAGCCCTGAATTCCCACCTACCCCCCTTATAGTACTTGAAACCTCACTGTTGGCTTTGTAAAAGTGAATCCACTTATGCATGTAAAGTTGAATATATTCTGAGTCTAGTAGCACCATTAAGACAAAGTTTTATTCAACATATGAGCTTTTGTGTGCATGCACACTTTCTCAGATACAATGTCATAGAATGGAAGTAAGCAGTTCATATTTATAGGCAAATACAGCATAATGAAAATGGTTAACACATTCCAGAAATAAATAAGAAAAAACAGTAATTTGGATTTATTTGTATTCACTTGAGTTTGAATTACATGGGAATTTTTATACAATAAATAGTTGCCATTCCAAACTACTTTGCATTATACTAGTCACAGTTACATCACAATCTACTTGTTTAAATCAATTATTCAAATTAAAAGATAAAATAAAGAGGACATCTGTCCTTTCTGAGCCTTTTTAAAGAATGTAGGTTAGCATATGTAGTGAGATAAGAAAGCAATATCTTTCTGAAGTTACAGTACAATCTACTAGCCCAAATCAGTTTTTCCAAATAAGAGATAAATTAAAATACAGAAGACATTTGGCTTTTCTGAAGGATTGTTATGAATGCAGGTTAGCATATTGTTGTGAGTCATGTTGGGGCCTCCCTGACACAACTCATGCCCATTGCAATGTATAGATAATTTCTAAGAGAATGAACAGGTTGATATGGAATCAGAAGGTCCTTTACAGTGGAAGCCTAAGAATATTTTCCTGGGAGTAAGCCCTGTTGATAGGCCTTAGTAGGATTTGGAGTAGTTCATAGAATCATAGAATCATAGAATCATAAAATCATAGAATCATAGAGTTGGAAGGGGACACACAGGCCATTTAGTCCAACCCCCTGCTCAATGCAGGTTCAGCCCAAAGCATCCTAAAGCATCCAAGAAAAGTGTGTATCCAACCTTTGTTTAGCTCACTACCTCCTTAGGAAGCCTATTCCACTGCTGAACTACTTTGACTGTGAAAATTGTTTTCCTGATATTACTGCACGTCCTTTCCTCTGCAGCCAACGGAAACAACATCCTACCCTCCTCTGGCAACCTTTCAAATACTTAAAGAGGGCTATCATGCCCCGTTGTATACCCGAAGGATTAAGGGAAAGGAAGATGAATGGAGGAGAGAATGTCCACTGTTGTTCAATTCATGCCGCTAATAGGATAGCATGGCAGCTGCAACTCCAGTTGGGTAAGAAGGTGGGAGAAAAGAGATGGGAAGCTGCGGGGAGTTTTCCAGCAACCAAGATAAAGGCTTTTCATGTAGTGCTGCTCCCATTGGACCAGAGGCAAGCATGATGAACTGCCAGCACTTTTATTTTAAGCTGAAAAATTATAGATTTCTGTGGCATCACTAATTTGGGCTGTACCTCAGAAAAAGACAAATGGCAAAGAAGTTATGGCATCTGGTGTAAAAAAAAAAGAGCAAGAGGTTGAGTTAGAAACAGTTTTGAGTTTTTTGTGATTGATTCTGTTTCTTGCCTCATACTCAAGATACTGAAATAGTCAAAAAATGGACGGTAGTATACTGTACAGATTGCTCTGAATCAGAGCTGGATCAAATCAGGGAACGAGATGAGGGAAAACAAGAAATTAGAGAACTGTCTCAAAGCTGCTTAGCACATTGGAATCCTTTTATGTGGCAGTCAGCAGTTGTTGAAGCCACTGCAGGTGGGACTTTCTAAGCAGCCATATGTTACCTGTAGAAGAATCCCTCTCTCAGCTGGATCTCCCCATCCTATCTGGATAATTATGGAACTCAGCAGGGCCATGGACAGTGATCTCCCTTCTGGAAAAAAGCTTGGTATAAAAGTGAAAATGAAATGCTTTTAAAGCTCTGATAACTTTAGAGTCCAAGTACATATTTCCTTTAATATGAACAGCAGTGATGTGGCTTTTATTTGAGCTATGATCATTAAACAAAAATAATTATGAGCAGAAATACAGAAAGCTGAAATTAGAATGGTTACATAATTTGATCTTCAGAAAGCACTCATGCTGAGTATTCAGCATGGAATATTCAATGGATATTTGAACACAAGTTTTTGAGGAAAGTATACATGTGCATGCATACAAAGACAGAAGAAGCATACACATTGATCTTACTTGAAACTTAGACAAAACACCATTTCCACCAATTTGTTTATTGGCTCAAAAATATAATTCAGTTTTCATAATTTTTTAGCTTGAAAATAAAAGTTGCGTTATCAGTTTCCTCTTGAGCTGAATATTCCTGAACATCTCATATGGTCCACTGAGTATTGTCATACTGAGGCATTAGGGATGTGCACGGGAAGGAAACTCCAGACTGCTTGAGGTTTGGAAGAACACACCTCAGACTGGTGTACGCTCAGACTAAGCACTTTGCCACTGGGGGGAGCATCCTGCCAGGTGTAGAAGACCCGCCCCTGTGGCACACTTACTTTGCGGTGCTTGGGGAAAAGTAGCAGTCAGGGGACCAGCCAGCCATAGTTGAGTGCATAGTGGTGGTGGCAGGTCGGGCAGGGAGTGGGTGAGGGTGGGGCTCTTGATCTCCTCCACTCAGGGCAGATGAGAGGCCCAGGGTAGATGGGCACCTAGGTATGTCTGCTTCGGTGAGCAATGCACAACCCTATCTGTAACCGCTCTGTGGGAGCGGTAGAAATAAAGCTGTAAAGGCATTGTGGGTGGAGAAAGGGGCAGGGCAGGTCCAGAATAAAAACTTGAGGGGGCTAATCAGGAGCCATGAAGCCCCTCTTAGTGTCCTCCTTTTCACATGCTGAGGCTGGGGCCTTGGGGGGAGGGGACAGCATGGAGGGGCCCTGCCAGGAGGGCTGCAAGGGAGCTGGGGCCATCAGAAGGCCTGCTAGCACCCATTGTATAGGTTAGCACCTCCCAGCCCACCCCCCCCCCCAAAGGACCGTTCAGCACCTTCAGCACAGCGGGACCGTGGCCGAACAGATCGCTCCTGCAGCGCTTGCCACCAAGATCTCGCCCTCTGACAACCAAGTAAGCCCATCTGGCCCCAGAGAGGGGCCAACCGTTAGGGTCGACTCACTCACGGACAGCACTGGCGGCAGCCACACCACCGGCCATGGCGAGGGCCACTTTGGACTGCCCAAGCCGAGGGCCTCGCTCTGTTCTCCCCCCCTCGAGAGACAATGCCAGCACTATCTTGACATGCACGTACGGAAACCTCTCCCCTAACTCTCAGCTCACAGCACTCACTTTATAAGACACTTACATCCCGGGGCTGGCCTGGGACGGGGGGAGGAGGCCAAGGGAATCTGCGGCAGAGCCAGAGAGAGCCACTGCACTCTTCTTGCCTGGAATGAGTCCCTGACAGAGCAGGCCCAGAGGAGCCATGACTTCAGTGGCCAGGGTGGGGGCCAGGGATGGCTTCCCCATGGCCGCAGAGCACACTCGCAGCCTCCCTGGGCCACTGGGTGTGCTTGGTGCCAGGGGGAGGCTTTCATAAATAAATTTTGCAAAGATAGATAAAAATATCTTGAAAAGAGATGCATTTTTTTACTGTTCTGAAAATGTTCCTAAAATACAGCAACTCAGTCCAGTCCTGCACCAAACTGCTGCATAAAATCCATTTCCAAATTGCTAACAGAAATTATTATTTTAAACTGTCAGCTAGCTATGCTAATAGAAGAATACAGTTAAGTACAGAAGACATTATTTTCTGGGTTGAAAATGGAATATGGATAACACTTGAGATTACTAAAGATGCTTTTACAAGCACTGGAGGTCCTCAGAGCTAACTAATGGAATCTTAATATGGCATTGATGAGGCTTTCCTACAAGGTGATATGACAGCTGCCAAAAATGAAATGTATAAAAGTAATGAAAAATGTATTTACTAAATAAATCAGCATCATGGGTGTACACTTTATTCCTATACACTGAGGACCAGACAAAATACAACAGCAATCACAGGTCCAACCCATGCTTGCTAATGCCATTTTATTAGAATATTTGTTCATTAAAAAATAGTCCAAGAGCCCAATCCCAATCATGGCCACAACTTGGTAGCTTTAAGAGATCTTGTTTCCTTCCTCTGTGGGGAGAAAGATCTCTGGGGGACACCACCATACCTTTGCAGAAATTTTAGAAAGGGCAAATTTCCCCCTAAAAGGTCATTGGTGGCTTCAGGTTAATCCCGTGGCCACTGTCAAATCTAGTTTGGCCCTGAATGGATGTAGCATGCTGGTTAGTATTCCTCATTAAGAATGACTCTCTATCTCTTCCTAGAAATAGTTGGAAAATCTCTTAATATCCTACATAATGACCTTTAGAAGATGAGCTCTAGATTTTATCACTATCATAATTATCACTTTTTGATTAAATTAATTATTCTCCCATGGTGATAACTGAGTATACTTTTAGTAGTGTAGAGATTAACACTCTGTGGACAATAAGTAAAATTCATCTGTTGTCTTGACCTTCACCTCAATTTGCTGATGCAAAATGGATTCCAGTGCATACAGAGAGCTCCCCCTCCCCACTACAAGGGATTTCCCATTAATTTTAGAAAATAAGTATGTGAACTATGAGCACATGGACTTAAATGAATGAAATAATCACATGCACATGGGCTGGCATATTTACATGATATTTGCTAATCTCAGAATATGTAAATTACTAATCTTCCAAATTTATTAAATTATGGCATATTTATGTATTTATTATTATGGGATTTTTTAGGCCTGTTTCTATCTGGCACTTCTTAGGCTAGCAGATGTCATTAAAATCATATACAATTTTCCCCTAAAAATTAATATAACCAGATTCAGGTTCTTTAAAAGTTCCGAAGAAGGTGAGACAAGCTGCTCTGTCACAAAACTCTTTTTAATTCTGGGGTCAAATGGGTCCAAATTAAAATTATGATCCCCAGGTTCAGATGGAGGAGATAAGGTACCGGCAGGGGAGCCAATTTATTGATGCTGCCAAGTGCTGGCATTGGCCTCAACCATACACCTGGTGGAAGAGTGCTGTTTTGCAGGCTGTTTTACAGGCAAGCATGGCCTCATGCTTGCAAACGCAGGATGGTAAACCTCATGTTTGCAGCCCTCCATAGGGGAGACCCCTCCAGCATTTTCCATCTGCCCTGTCATGGCTTTTTGCCTCCCAATGAGGCTGTAAGGCAGGGGTAGTCAAACTGTGGCCCTCCAGATGTCCATGGACTACAATTCCCATGAGCCCCTGCCAGAATTTGCCACCAATCACAGCACAGCAGTTATCTCTTACTTACCCAAACTTACTTACCCAAAATTATTTTTTTAACAAATACACTTCTGCATTGCTGTGAAGTAATGCCACAACACAGATGCCTTTTAATACAAAAATAACACTTCTGCATTGCTATGGAGAAATGCCAGAAAGATACAGCATCCCCCCCTTTTTTGGGAATTTGTCGTGTTTTAGAATCTATTTATATCTGGGTCGATTTGTGAGAAGTTGAACATGGTAACTGGAGCTCAAAGATAACTTGTCTGTGAACAAATGCGGCACAGACTTACCTGGAGCCCGCCGTTGACGCTGCGGAGGAGCGGGCGCAAGGGAGACACGCTCCCGTGCTGCTCGAGCAGATGGGCAGGTAGGCGTGGCGCGCAAAGTGCCACGCACTGAGGCAAGTGGGAGGGCGGGCTCACGGCGTCCTTATAAGGGCGCCACGTGCAGGAGCCCAGCTCTCTTTTCCCTCCACGGCAGCCAGGCAGAGCAGCTTCCCACCCACCCACCCTATTATATGCTGGTTGTGTTGAGTTAGATACAGTTTGTTGGCCTGGGGTGGCAGGCTCTCTTGTATGAATTTGTCACAGCTGAAGGGGGCGGTTTCGGCATGGGATGGAGCCTGTTTTGGGGGGAGTTCGGTCGGGGGTATCGAACTCCCCATGATTAGGGGCTCCCATAAGGGGCGGCTGGCTGCAAGCAGGGCCGACCCAGCGGGGGAAGGCAAATAGGCTTGCAGGGCCAGGTGGCCTGGGGTGGGTCCACTGGAGGTTTGCGCCTCTCTTTGGCACCCCAGGTGGGTACACCTCCCTCGGATGGGACCCAGTGGCAAGGGGACCCGTGTTCCCAGGGGTGGAACCGGGTGGCTCCCAGGGCGCCACTGTGGTCAGTGTTCTCGTGGTCAGTCGATCACATATGCAGGCTCCCTCTCCCATGCCCAGCCAACACTCTGATATGCCAATAAAGCTGTGGCCTTGTTATAAGCCAACCAAAATGTGTGCGTGTCGTACTTAGCCCAATATGCCCTCCTGCAAGTCAATAGGCTTTAAAACAAGCAGCATGCATTTCTGGATGATTAGGAGATGGCTGCTTCAACCCCCCCCCCCAAATTCCCTGTACATTCCCCACCTCCAAAAAACAGAAATAGGGCTGTGTTTTTCCTGCCTGAGTTGTGAGAAGGTTGGACATGGTAACTGAAGCCCCAAAAGTCATATTTTGTAAACGGCTGGATTAAAAACAAAGCACTCAGACTCCTGGATGAACAGGAGAAGGCTGCTTGATCACCTGCTCCCCACCTTTCCCAGCTCATTCCCCACCTGCAGAAAACAGAAACAGGGCAGCATTTTGCTTGCCTGATCCCAAAAAAGATCATGGACACCTTGCGGAAAATTTTATTTTACCTTTGACAATGTAGCTTTGTGGTTATGCTGCAATATGGACAACACCATTAAAAAAATTACTCAGAGCAGGAAATGGAGAGGGGATGATGGGTGCAAGAGCGGGACAATGCTACAGAGACTGTTGCGCCTCCCCCCTCATACCGGCATGTCCCTGGTTGCTCACTGGTTGCTCACCGATGGTGAGATAAAAAGTGGCAAATCCACTTTTTGCAATTTCCCTCATCCTGAGGTATATCTGGGCAAAATGCAAGCAAGCCCCTGGACAGCCTCAGGATGCAGGCAACATCATGTGGAGGGGGCTCTAAACCCGCCAGCAACCAGAGGCCGTCTGGGGGCATAATCTTCATGCAGAAATTATCTATCATTTTAAACAGAGCATATGAAGTTCAAGGCGTCAAATATTTCCATTATGCATAGCCATTTCCTTCCAGTTGTCCTGTTAAGCTTTTTTTCTTTGAAAGATACCCAGAAGCATGCATTTAGATTAGTTTATTAACAACATTGTTAATCAGGTATTGTTTCAAGACACTTTGTTGATCAGCAATTATTTTCTTTAAAATTAACAACACTTTGAGAAGAAGTTGAACTGCATTTCAAACTTATGATGCATTTTGTTAGTCAAATCAGCTCATTCAACTGTAGAAGAATATATCTTGGTTCATCAAGATTCTGCAGCATTCTGAGAGTGACAGAATAAGTTTGGCATTTTTTCCCTCCTTTTGTTGGTTTACTATCAGATTTTATATTAATTTTAAAGAATAAATATGCAAATGCATTGAACTGCGGGAAACCTTGTGTATTAAGGGATGATGAGCTCAATTTAGTAGTCTCTGAGCATTAAGAGATCTTATTGACTTAACTGGGCTCTGCTAGATAAACAAAACAACACCAAATTAATTAAACTATGTAACCAAGATGCTGCTTCTTTAAAGAAGCTGCTGGTGGGGAAGATAGTATAAATACAATGTGGAAAATTTAAAAAGGAAAAATTATTACCATGACAACAAAATAAAGGATATTTCTTTCTTTCTTTTTCTTTAGAGATAGGGCTGCAGCCATGATTTCATTAAAGATTTTCATTCTGAGAATGAAACCAAGGTAACTTTTGAAATTCAAGAATGTCAGATAGACTAATGTAAATGAGTAGAAAGTGGCTATTACTTGGCTATACTTTAGAAGAAGAGTTGATTTTTATATGCCACTTTTCTCTACCCGAAGGAGACTCAAAGCAGCTTACAGTCGCCTTCCCTTTCCTCTCCCCACAACAGACACCCTGTGAGGTGGGTGAGGCTGAGAGAGCCCTGATATCACTGCTCGGTCAGAACAGCTTTATCAGTGCCATGGAGTACCCAAGGTCACCCAGCTGGCTGCATGTGAAGGAGGAATGGGGAATCGAACCCGGCTTGCCAGATTAGAAGTCCGTACTCCTAACCACTACACCAAGCTGGATACAAAGTGTATGGTGGACTTTGGTGAGAGAAACTTTTTAGGGGGAGAAAGCTGTGAGAACATACTACATTAAATTAAACCCCAAATGTCCTTTGAGGTAGCATGTTATTTATTTTTGAAAATGTGAGGAATAACTCCCCTCATCACAGGGTGAACCCAAAGAACTGAGCAGTCATGCAATTATTAAGGGATGGGTCTCTGCAGCCCAGCCTATGAGGTAAATGATGTATGTGAATGTAAAGTGCCATCAGGTTACAGTTGACTTAAGACAATCTAAAGTCCAGAGCTTAACCACATGTGTTTGCCCAACCTGACAATCATACTAAACCATTCTGCTTCTGCTTGAATACTCTTGTTTATTCTGCATTGGATACTACACTTTAGAAGTAGATTTTCCTGTTTTACACAATCCAGCTGCAAGAGTACACTGGAAGGGCATTATCCAATGTTTATGCAATGAGCCAATGCTCATTTTCATGGCCTGATTGTGAGACTTTTAAACCCTACCTGAAGAAGTGACAATTAAACAGTTCTTTTATACTCCTCCAAATCATTTTCTATCTCCCTCTGACATCTTTGAGTGATCTGATCAACTGGCATTTCCAATGCATAAACAGGATTAAAGGGGATTGTCTAAGTCTTGTCCATCACAAATTCAGAACAGGCATTTGTAAATGTAGTTCTCATTCAGGAGTTATTCTGCTGATAGTCTCAGTTTTGACTGTTAAGACAAATTTTAGTAGACAGTGGAACTATCCTGGCACACTGAAGAATGTTACCTGCTTACAACCCAGAAATTCACAGTGCACCTTTATTGCCATGACAAAATCAATGGTGACTTCTCCCATCCATCAGACTTTTGTTTTATACTCTCACTGAGTAGTTCCATACTGATAACACTTGAGAATACTATATTCATAGCAAACACTGCATCTATACAGACCATCTCAGCCCCTTCTGTGGGGAAGGGCATGTGTTTCTTTAGCTACTGCAGCGGGACATCCAGAAATCTTTGGAGACACAGGTTTGGGACACATCCAGAAACTTGGCCATGAAGGATCAAGGCATCTCTTATCAAACCTGGCTTGCAGACAGCCATATTCCAACCATGAGCTTGAACAGCTTGAGCTAAGGGGAGATGCAGGACAACAGTGGACATTCCCTTTCCATTGTCATGGTTTCTTGGTGAGATGCAGGTGGCAAAGAAATGAATGTGTGCTTCCAATTATGCGCTAGTCAAATCCCCCTTACTGATGTGGTGCTTGCCATCACCTCCCTCAAGTTTCATTGCTCTGAGTTTCTCTTTCAGCATTTTTAAAAATCTGTGCATGCTCGTTCAGTTAAAACAAGCATTGGAGGTAGGATTAGTCATCCTTGAGGGACTGGGTTCTATGACTCCCCTGGACATTATGGAGCTGTTATGTCATAGCAGCCAAAAATGTATCTTCCGGATTATTAAACGGAGAATATTAGACCATGAGCATCAGGAACTCATGCCTACCCAGCCTCGAGTCTGCTCTCCAGCATTCTTTGGCATCACTACGCAGAGAAATCCTATGCCTACATATTTACATCTTCTTGATGTCCCACTCCTGAAAGAGCTTTTCTCCTTGCAATAATGAATGCTTTCCCCTCAAAGGTCCTAGAAGGAAGGTTTAACCGTATCCCATACCATGCGAGACTCTGTCCACGTGGTTCTGGCTGCCCAGACTCTATTGCACACATTTTGTTAGATTGCCCCTTATATGAGCAATGCTGGGCTGACAGTTTTGTTGCTTTGCTGGGAAACAAACCTACTGCATGTAAGTCTATAACCTTGCAATTTCTGCTCTCTGACAAAGACCCAGAGGTAACCATTATAGTTGCCAGAGTCTTAACTAAGATGCTTTTATAATATGCTGCCTATTTTGTATTTTAGCTTTTATAGTTTAACTAATCATTTTAACATCTGTTCAATTATGTAACCCCATGGCCTATTTTATTATCTCGTTGAAATTTTAAGCCCTATTTCTATATGTTTTATACATATTTTATGCCAATAAAAGGTTACTGACTGACTGACTGACTAGCAGCCAGTGGATTATATCTCCTTGGATGCAGGTGGCAGGGACACAGATGTGGCCAGGGGGAGTACAACTGTGCACCTGCAGTAGGTCTTAAGTGTGGAACCTGATGGGGCCTTTGGTAGGGCCTCTGAGTCAGAGCTGGTGCCTGGTCCCAGGGTGTGGGGAAATGGCCCACACAATGCATCCTCATATTCATACAGGCAGCAATTGAGAGGGAGCAGCTGAAGACCAGGCAAGAGTGGAAGAAATCTTTGACTCTGGGTTAGCAATACTATGATGAGCTTGCTGAAGGTCAGAGGGGAACCATGTGCAACCTCAAGCAACCAGTGGCTGTTGCAGGGTTCCAGATCCCATATGGGAAATGACCAATTCTGGCAGCCAGATGCTAACACTACAGCAGTCATCAGGATTGGGCTGTCCAAAATTGTTCTGTGCCTCTAGTAGGTTGGACATTGTTAATGTGAGAGTCTTTTAATATATGTATTTTGTGCCTAATTAGCTGTAATGTTGTAGAAATATAAATTTAAACTGCAATCTATGTATTGACACTGGCTAGAAAAATGGAACCACACAGAAATACACTATACAGGATGGTGTGAAATAATGTACTGTTTTCTCTAATATTAGCTGGCAATGAGAATTATTAGTCTTGATGATACTTTTAATAACATCTTCATTAGAGTAGAAAATTATGTGTTACAGGTCTGGTTAATTAGTATATTGGCTCTTTTGCTTCAGTTTAAAATAGGTTGTTATCAAAGTAACACCAAGGGATATGGAAAGACCAGGAGCAGTCACAGATTGAGGAAGAGAGCTTACAAGGATGGAATGCTTTGACAGAATAATGATCATTAGCAACAGTATATATATTTATATATTTATTTATTTTATATATTTTATATAAATATATTTTATATATTTATTTATTTTATAATGTATATACCGCCACTTCTGACAAAGGCCATCTTGTGGTTTCACAAAGTAAAACAATACGATCACAATATAAAACCCCCCAAAAACCCCCATACAACAGATGACAACCATTCTAAACCCAATCCCGCTGTTCCAGCTTATGGGCCCATGTTGATAACCCCTAACAAGATGTCCCAAGGGTGCTGATTGTTAAAAGTAGGGTGGGATCCACAGATTCATGTAAACCTATTAAGTTACTTCAGTGGAGCTGTGAAGAACAAGCTGCTTTTTCATAGCTTTGCCCATTCTGCTGACTTGATATGTAATAAGATGAACTCAAAGAACAAGTTATCATAACATGTAAAATTGTCTCCATGCTTCCAATGATATGTTAAATGTTCCCAAGCCTCTGCTTGATCCACAAGGGGAGATATGCACACCTGCGAGCATGGTCAGCCCTCCACATCCCACTCTCCAGCATGTGTGAGAATGCTGTGGGACCAGAATGGGCCTGACAATGATGCAAAGCATGGCCATCCTCCCTCCCTCCTGTGCCATTTGTAAGAGGGAGTATCAGGATGGGAGTGGCCCAGCCACCAAGCATGGCTGTTCACTGAATAAGTCCTTTCTGTGTTTGATTATTTTGCCATGGATTGACTTTTTCCCCTTTCTACTTTATTTAAGTTATTTTTTTCTATATAGCAATAATAACACTCATTTGCTTAAAACAAGTAAATTAATAATCTAGATAATTTCTTAGCAGATGTTAATATTTAGCACAGCTGGATAATATGCATATAAGTGATTTGGGACAGCTCTTAATTTTTTCATTCCCATGTACATTTCTTCAGGGACCTGAAGGGAAGCCACCACCCTTCAACCTTCCTTCTTTCCCTTCCTCTTCTCATCCCTGCCTAAGTACATGTCCTTTCTTCTATGGCTGTTTTACCACTACCACCCAATAACCCAGATGGGAGAAAGGCAAGTGGTGGAGTTAGAGCTCCTTGGGCTGTAGTTGTCTGTGGCTGTTGCTTCTGTAACAGTGGAGGAAAGCAGTCATGGGATAAAAGAAGTTCCTTTAAACTGTAGTACCAGCATATTTGACCTGAATAATTCAGTGGCCCAGTTATAGAGTATCTGCACGGCATGCAGAGAGTCTCAGGTTCAATCCCTGGCATCTCCAGTTGAAGGATCTGACAGTGGGTGATTTGGGGGACCTCAGCCTGGGATCCTAAAGAGCTACTGATAGGCTAAGGAGACCTGACTTTCTTGTTCTGAGGAACTAATTCAGTATAGAGCAGATTCACATGTTCATAAGCTCCAACTAGCTCAGTCTTGTCAGATCTTTGAAGCTAATCAGAGTCAGCCCTGGTTCGCATTTGGATAGTATGGTACCAAGGAGATCCATGGAGGCCGGCCATGTCCAATCACGTCTGTCTGTCTCTTGCATTGAAAACCCCACAGGGCCATCATAAACTGGCTCCAACTTGTCAGCACTTTTTGTTACAAGCAGATCCATTCTGTTCAAAAAGACTGGTTGGGTGAGGTCTATGGCTTTCTTTTAGCTGATAGCCTCTCGCTTCATCTGTTGAAATGGGGACAATAAAATTATATGCTAAATTTCTATTTGCCAACTGTAATGTAAGCAAAGAGGAACTAAAGAGCCTGTTGATGCGGGTGAAGGAGGAGAGTGCAAATGTTGGCTTTAAACTCAACATCAAGAAAACGAAGATCATGGCATCCGGCCCTCTCAATTCCTGGCAAATAGATGGAGAAGAAATTGAGGTAGTGACAGATTTTATTTTCCAGAGCTCCAAGATCACTGCAGATGGGGACTGCAGCAAAGAAATTAAAAGGCGCTTGCTCCTGGGGAGGAAAGCTATGGCAAATCTAGACAGCATCCTAAAAAGCAGAGACATCACCCTGCCAACGAAAGTTCGTTTAGTCAAGGCTATGGTCTTCCCAGTAGCAATGTATGGCTGTGAAATTTGGACCATAAGGAAGGCCGAGCATCAAAAAATTGAGGCTTTTGAACTCTGGTGCTGGAGAAGACTCTTGGACTTTGGACTGCAAGGCAAACAAACCAGTCAGTGCTAGAGGAGATCGGCCCGGACTGCTCCTTAGAAGGCCAGACCCTGAAGATGAAACTCAAATATTTTGGTCACCTCATGAGAAGGAAGGACTCCCTGGAGAAGAGCCTAATGCTGGGAGCGATTGAGGGCAAAAGAAGAAGGGGATGACAGAGAATGAGGTGGCTGGATAGAGTCACTGAAGCAGTAGGTGCAAACTTAAATGGACTCCGGGGAATGGTAGAGGACAGGAAGGCCTGGAGGATCATTGTCCATGGGGTTGCGATGGGTCAGATATGACTTCGCACCTAACAATAAGAATGTAAGACTTGCAGAGTCCAAATGAATTATCAGACATGGAAATCCTTCTTAGGCAATATGACAACGACACTATACCAGGCATAACGTCAAGTGAATGTGTTTAAGCTTAAGTTAAGGGAATTTTAGAAAATCAATCTTGTCAAATCCAACCACAGCACAAATTATTCATTTATAAAATGGTTTACCACAAGACATTTTGATGGACAGAAACATAAATAGCTTCTGTTACCTAGCTCTATAGATATTTAATCAGATCCATTGGCATCTGTGAGCTCAATTCAACTTACTTGCAAGGAAGATCGTGGCTTTTAAAACATTAGATTTATTCATTCTATACTTTTCCCAAATGCACAAACACATTTACACTTTCTCTTTTAAGACTATACAATTTTGTGGAATCTTGTGGATTAACAACAATGGGTATGTGTTAGAACAAATTTGCATGGGCTATGGACTATCCATTGTCATTGAATTCATGAGTGAGATATGTGGAGCAATGGGGGGCAGCTGCTAGGATGCCTCTAGGGACAGCAGTACAAGTGAGGAGGCAAGGTCACATAATAATACAAATCTTTAATACAAATCTCACTATTTCAGTGGATTTAGAAGAGTGCAACTTAGCTTGGTATGGCATTGTCAAACCTTATCAGGCTTAGTCAGGGCAGCAAACCTGACAGTGTTGATGTGTAGCTTGTAATTGAACTGGTACATACAGGCAGTACAGTATGTTCAGCTGTTTCTTTACATGCTGCTGACTGAAGAAAATCAGAAACATATGAAATGGTGCTGGACAGCAGGCAGTAGGTTTTCTGCAGTATTGCCTGTGAGAAACTAAGCAATGAGAACTCTGAGTTTCAGTAAGACAAAATCTTAAAGGTCCACATCCATTTTAATTTTGCTCTAATGCAGCTTCTCAGTGTGGTAGAGACTAAAATTGGGACTTTCCCTGGTAACAGAAATGACTAGCTTAGAATCAACGGACTATATTCAGAAAGACTGTTCACGGAATGTGTCAAAATGGGCATATCAAATTCTGGATGGACACATCATTACTGGTTCAAGCCCAACACATTTTTGGATTGACTTACTTTTTCAACTAAAAAATAAAATCATATTAATGATCACACATACCAAAGTATTTGGAAATTTTGAAGTGACCTAGACCAGTTATAATAATTGTTCACATTTCTTCAAGTACAACAACACTCCTTTGAACGTTTGTATTCAGAATTATAGCACACAGTTAATTCAAGAACAGAATAATATATCTTGCAAATGTTATGTTTTGTTGTGCCACGTACACCTTAATACGACTTAAATCCACAAGACTACAAATTTGTTGCTAGTTCAGCAAGTGTCTATTGATATCTATGGCTTTGTCAGAAAGCAATAAAGTAAAGCACTTATTCATCTCACTAACAGAATGCAAGTTCCATTTATTTCAAATAAAATCCTAAAACATGCTACTTCAGTTTTTGTTTGATCACTGCATCACTTTCACTGAGTGGCCGCAAATCTTAAGGCTCAGTAAAACTGCCTTTCAGAGAAGAAAAATCATAATGTTTACTTAGTGATGTATAATTTTCCAACAAGGGAAGATGTCGGCAGACAGATGAGTTATGTGAATTTTGAAAATTAAACCAGCACCATGTTTATTACTATGATTCTTCTATTTAATAAAAACTAGCTTAAAAATCATGGAACAGGAATTGTTCTTACAATATGATATTCTTACAATATGATATTCATACTCATGGTGTTCAATTTAAGTATTTGAAATGAGCCTGAAACTTTCATCTTGTAACTTTCAGTTTTTCTCAATTAATAGATTCATTTAGCTTGTTAAGTAGATGAATAACAAATTCAGCCTTTTGAAATACGTTTACAATAGCTTCCCCTCTTGTACACTGCAAAGAATCATGCACTTTGACATCTAATCCATGGTTCCTCTTAATATTTGTGAAACCGGCCCTGAGGTGGAGCGAGTTCGGGGTGTCCAAGTCGGAATAGGGCAAATCAGTGTGTGGCCAGCTTCACGGCTGGCTGTGTTGGGGCTCGGGAAATCAGGCCGGTTCCGCCACACCCCATATTAATTACCCATGCATGTATATTGCCCTAGTATAACCCGGACACCCTGGACTCTCTCCTCCCCAAGGCTGGTTTCACAAATATTAAGAGGAACCATGGATAATATTGCTTGTCATTCTTTGTACCACATAACAGCCAGTGTAAGGTTAGAGTGGTTAGAGTTAAGAGTAGTTAGGATCCTGGAGAAATTAGTTGGAATTCCCACTCTGCTATGGAAATTAGCTGGGTTATATGAAAGGGAAAGAGAAAATAGTACAAGGTGAAATGAGATCTCTGTCCAAAGTCCTTGTGGGTCTACCAGCTAAAACTTTGCATTGAACATACAGACTGAGACCCAAGCTGAATTCATCCCATCCACCATGCCTTTTCTGCACATTATTACATATGCTAGTCTGACATACATAGCCATTCCATGAAAGATGGAATTTTATTTTTGCCATTGCAAGAGGAGATTTAGCAACTATGAGATCATTCTTTAATAGACTTCAATATATGAAAGTTTATGACTTTCTACATCAATCAAATTGTGAGAGCCACCAGAAAAGGAAAAGCAACAAATTCTTCTAGAATTCATTTAAATATACAAATTAAGGGTTTTTTTTTCTGTTTTAAGGTTCTATTTTATAATAAAGGAAACCATACATATTATCTAACATTATCCTGAACTTGATACAAACAACGCCCAATGTTCTACAAAATGATCTTCACCTAAACTATCTTCCCATACTAATCCATAATATATTATTGGCATTACAGCCTATGACTACAGTAGTATTCTGCTAGCAGATGGGAAATCTCTTTTTCCCAATAAATGTATATGGTAATTTTTGCTACATTCAGCAAGTTCATAACAAGTTCTGAATCAGTTAGCTCCACAACATCATCCAAGTATTTCAGCAGACATATAATGAGTTTAGTGGAATATTTATACCAGTCATTCTTCAATATTTCTCCAAACCAATTTCCAAAATGATTTAATCTTAACAGAATACTAAAAGATACATGAAAAATCAGCTTTATAACTGCACATCTCCAAAATAATTAACATTAAAGTAACAAAATGAATTTAACTAATCAGCTATTAAGTAATGTTGATAATTGATTTTCCATTATCCTCCCCACCCTTGATAAACCTATACATTTCAAGATACTTTTCTTTATCTGTTTCCATCTTTCTTCGAAACAAGAGATGCCCCAATCTGAATTCCAATTCTCTTGAAAAATATTGTGTATATTATAAGATGAAATCAATAGATAACAAGCTGGAGGCCCATGAGAAATCACAGATGAGAAATTATTCAGAAATTCCTCCCTCCCTTCCATAAACCTATAAGATTTTAAGGGCTTGAAAAAAACAGTTTCCTTATTTGATGCTATGTGAACGGACCTCAGAGAGCTAAGGATTAGTTCATTCTCCTCTTTCTCTCTTACCCTGTAAATAGAATAGTTGCTATTTTGGCTTAATCTCTCTCTCTCTCTCTCTCTCTCTCTCTCTCTTTCTCTTTCTCTTTCTTTCCTCCCCCCTCCCCCACAAAATTACAACCCAGTTTGGGTGGAGCAGCATGGATTTTTCTATGCTACCATGGAGCTGATTTGTCATAAGAGCTTGGGATTCCACACAAATATCTCATTGAACAGGTCCAAATTTTTCATGATTTGTATGGGGGGGGGGAGAAATCACATGAATTTGTTTAGTTGGACATTTGTATATTAAGCAGAAGAAAGATGAACTAGAAGAAAAAGATGACTCAACCCAAAACTCTTTCTAGAAGATTATATCTATGACTAGTGTCAAAGCCCATTTTAAAAATGGGCTTTGAAAGTGGTGGCAGGCAGGAGGGCGTGAGAGGGTGGCCACAGCTCCCTTTGGCCTGCAAAGTGGGCTAAAGGGAGTGGAAAGCCCCTCCCCCACTGGCAGCTAAAGGGAGTGAAAAGCCCCCCCCACCGGTGGTGACAGGGCTTTGCAGCCCGCAGGGAGGCTGCAAACTCCCCCCCCCGGCTCCCTCCAAGCATGAGCATGTCAAGGGCTGACAGACTAACAATGATACTTCTGGATTAATAGAAAGCTTTATTGCTAGCAGATCAAGACACCTCGATCATAGTCGAATCTGATCAATACACACACAACAAGCACTTTTACTGGTTCTCTTTCCCGCCCAAAGCTGTGCATTTTCCCAGAGAGCAAAAGCCCCCCTCCCACAGGTGCCAGTCTGGGCTTACATCCGGGGACGATAACTGGATTGTCTTGGCCTTGGGTGTTAGACAGTTCCCCTCCTAGAGATAACACAGTCAAGCGAAAATATTTGCAAACCTAAATCACAGCGCAAAGCAGACAGTTCAGGGTTATACAGGGACTCTTACAATAACACAAATTGATTCAAGATGGAGTCACTTGGGTCAAACACAAATCATGGCAGAGATCTCCTGACAGAGCATACCTGCGGGCCACAAATCCCTGTCACTGCCTCTCTCCTTGTGGGCGACAATGGAGGCTGCAACCAATCAGTGTGGACCTGGATGGACATGGCCCTGGACAATCTCCTCCCAGGAAGCTGTTTCCCAAATATATAAGGGGGTGAAATAAGGTTAAGGATGGTCCATTAGCATGAGGGAGATTATTTAATATTGCCATTGTCAGATGTTGATCATGAATGCATGAAGAAGCCTCAAGTGAGTTTCAGAATTAACCAAGCCACCATTTGACCCAAAGAGAAAAAAACACATTATAATTAAAGTTCTTTGTCCTCTCTAACTCTAGCACTTCCATTCTTTTCTCATAGTTTAATGACAAGTAACACAGTTCCAAAATGATGCCCTTTAGAGTTCAATGGGGTTTTAGACCCCAGAAACTTGGTAGTTGGTGGAGGTATAGGGAGCTTTCCTTTCCTCCACATGTCATGTAGGACATGTCATGTAGGAGACTATCCACATGTCATGTAGGAGACTATGCAAAGGTCATGTAGGAGACTATGCAAAGGTGGCACAGTCAGTCCTTCCTTCCTTCCTTCCTTCCTTCCTTCCTTCCTTCCTTCCTTCCTTCCTTCCTTCCTTCCTTCCTTCCTTCCTTCCTTCCTTCCTTCTTTCCTTCCTTCCTTCCTTCCTTCCTATTTTTTTCTTTCATTCATTTTTCCTGTCTTCCTTCTGCTTGCTTGCTTCCTTCCAGGATGTTTGTGTGATCATGATCGGCTGCATCAGGGCCTGCAGGCAATCTTTAAACCACCTTCCATGCCACCACCCAACTTAGGGAGGGATCAAAGGCCACTCACCAGGCTCATGCTCCTATGAATACTAAGATTGTGGTGCTAAAGCAAGCCAAGAATGAAGCTTGAGAAGAAAAACATTACTCTGCGTGAACTGGTGAGGACATGATGGTAGCTCTGCAAAGTAGCTATGCCCAGTGCTTGTCACTGCAGGTAAGCTAGGGAGGAAGCACTGCTCTTGGGCTAGTATCTTGCATGTAGCAGGAGAGGAGGGGGAGCTTGCCCTTTACAAGTCATGGAGCAGTAATAGTGCAAATGGCCTAGCAAATAAGTGCTGGCCAGAGTTTCCTCCAGATATGAATCTAGCACTTGAAAAATGTCTGTGTGAAAGAGTGTCTTTGAGAATGTACAGAAGGCCCTATATATGAATCACCAACACCAACTCTACGGGGCTTTCCGCACTCCTTCAAAATCGCACAATGGTTGCCAATTGAAAACGCTACTGATTTGCCGTTATGCACAACGTTGTTGACAATCTGCCACACACCTGAAACCGATCCGCAAAAAGCGCTTCGTTGTAGCGCTTTCAGGGAAATCCCCAAAAGTGGATTCACCTTCCGGAAAGCGCTATACTCCTGCAACCAATCTGCAACACTAGCAGGAAAGTTCTGTGTGTTACCATTGTTGTGGTTTCTACAAAGTCCCTCCCCCTGGCTCTCTCCTCTGATCTTCCGGCGAAGCGATCGCCATTTTTTTTCTCCGAGCGAGCAGAGATCAACGCACCGGTGAGCCTCCGTTTAGCCAGTGAGGCTTCCCCGGCTGCAGTCCCTCCCCAGAGCTGTTTAAAGTCACTAAGCACAAACAACAGAGAAGCCCGTTTGCTGATGTATTTTCCCTTTATTTTTCACACTGTTTTCGGCCGAAAATCGCGCCCGTGAGGGGGGGGGATTTTTTTTCACTCGGGAGGAGCGTGGCAACGATGAAACGGCAGCTCAAACACACCTGCCAGCTGGATGGGTCTCTCCGTTGCAACGAAGCAACGCATATTCGTTGCAACGGGTGTGTGTTTTTTTTTTAATTATAAAAAACCTTTCTTAAAGGGAAAGGGGCTGTTTGGGAGCATGCTAACGGCCGCCCATTGGCTGCTTGATGGCCAGGGGCGGGACGAGCTCGGCAATAGCGCTTCCTTTCTAGCGATTTTTGCCGAGACCGGAAGCCTGTGGGAAATGATAGAAACGCAACTGGATTCCACTACAAAGGCAGGTATGCATAATGACGAATTCCACTATTTAAAATGGCGATTTTTCGTTCAGCAAACAATTTGCTACAAGGATCCCGGTGCGGAAAGCCCCTACCATTCTGCAGATGAAAGAGAGAAACTTCTTCGGGTGCTTCTCCTCTCTCTGTTTAAAACTTAAAAATCCAGTACCTCTTTTCCAAGTGCAGTGAAATTGCTCTTAAATCCAGGCAGAGAGATCTTGAGAGTCACAGATTAGAAACCAGATTAGAAGGACTTGTTTCTGAGTGGCAAGGAAAAACAGTAGATGGAGAAAACAGTTTTCAAGGTTGCATCAAGACTTAAAAGCTGCTTTTGCAGACGTGACTTTAAGAAGTTTACGCTGCTAGCACAAGTGAAGCAAAAATTGCTTCTGTCTCTAGAATTTAGAATCATAGCATAAGATATACAGGAAAATTTTAAAAATGTATATCTAATCCATGTCATTTCATCCTTTTCCTGCAGATTCAAGGCTAAGACAGACTAACAGACACAAAAGTCCATAAATCCATAGGAAACTATGCTCCTCTCTAAAACTATTACATGGGAATGTAGGCAGGTGGATAACCACCTCCCAAGACCAAGAGAGAGAAGGGTGACCACTGGAGAAGACTCAGAAATTATGCCCACAACGAGGTGATACTGTCAGGGGGCTCCACAGTGAATTTCACATCTATAGCACCCCAGGAAACAGCTAAACAGTTGACTAATTCAAATGAACACAAAGGTTCATGAACATGTGGAGATCCATGCAAGTTCAAGGATCATGATGTCCCCTGACCCGTGACCTCCCACAAACCTCAATTTTTCAGGTTCATGCCCACCTCTAATTATATCATTTGGCAAACAATATTTTCATTTTTGTATGAGATTTTTATATTTACACAGAGAACTATGCTAAGTTGCAGATGTTCAGTTTAACTAAACCAGGTCGCCCCCCCCCCACCCAATGCCTCCACAAAAAATTTATTTTAAGGTGGAGATAATTAGAATATGTGTTCCTTTACCCTGAATATGATTATTTTGGCACAATTACCTAGGTGCACACACAGAGATCGGTAAATTTGCTACATGTTACTATGGATGAGCTCTGACTTGAAAAGTCTGTTCCACCCTGCCTTCCTAGGATTTCCCAACACCTAGTGTTGAAAATCAAGAGGTTTCATTATCTTGATTCTGGTTGTTTTGTTCTTAGCATTTGTTATGGTACAAAGAATGCCTTAATGCAGGGGTAGTCAACCTGTGGTCCTCCAGATATCCATGGACTACAATTCCCATGAATTGCGTTTGCTGGCAGGGGCTTATCGGAATTGTAGTCCATGAACATTTGGAGGACCACAGGTTGACTTGTTGTTATGTGCGAAGTCGTGTCCGACCCATCGCGACCCCATGGACAATGATCCTCCAGGCCTTCCTGTCCTCTACCATTCCCCGGAGTCCATTTAAGTTTGCACCTACTGCTTCAGTGACTCCATCCATCCACCTCATTCTCTGTCGTCCCCTTCTTCTTTTGCCCTCGATCTCTCCCAGCATTAGGCTCTTCTCCAGGGAGTCCTTCCTTCTCATGAGGTGGCCAAAATATTTGAGTTTCATCTTCAGGATCTGGCCTTCTAAAGAGCAGTCAGGGCTGATCTCCTCTAGGACTGACTGGTTTGTTCGCCTTGCAGTCCAAGGGACTCGCAAGAGTCTTCTCCAGCACCAGAGTTCAAAAGCCTCAATTCTTTGACGCTCGGCCTTCCTTATGGTCCAACTTTCGCAGCCATACATTGCAACTGGGAAGACCATAGCCTTGACTAAACGCACTTTTGTTGGCAGGGTGATGTCTCTGCTTTTTAGGATGCTGTCTAGATTTGCCATAGCTTTCCTCCCCAGGAGCAAGCGTCTTTTAATTTCTTTGCTGCAGTCCCCATCTGCAGTGATCTTGGAGCCCAGGAAAATAAAATCTGTCACTATCTCCATTTCTTCCCCTTCTATTTGCCAGGAATTGAGAGGGCCGGATGCCATGATCTTTGTTTTCTTGATGTTGAGTTTCAAGCCAACTTTGGCACCCGCATCAACAGGCTCTTTAGTTCCTCTTCACTTTCTGCCATTAGAGTGGTATCATCTGCATATCTGACAGGTTGACTACCTCTGCCTTAATGGATATTGTTCTTGTTCAATATTGTTGACATTATTATCTTTATCAACTTGTATATTATTGAAGGGCATTTTAGATTTTCTAAGCTGATGGATAATCATGAAAATGGATAATCATGATAATCATGAAAATTCATCATTTGGATCCATGAGCCTGGAAATGAGTTTAAGTTAACCATAAATCAAGATCTAGTCCTGGGCCCAGTCATTGAGTAATTTGGCAGGGAAAGGCTGAGCTGTTCATGATTGGGTGTGATGGGGGCACATCTTGAAAAGACCATTGCTAGTTTTATGGTGAGAGGGGATTTAGGAAAGAATGGCTTTATACTGGCCACGTTGGGAGCCAGGATAGATTTGTTAGGACAAACGGCAGCCATAGTTAGGCTGCATAGTGCAGTTCACCCTCAATTAACAGTTGATTATGCAGATTAACTAATTTTAATAATCAAGGTTAAACCCACACTATGGTCTCATGTCTTTATCTGGGGTACTAGATAATGAAATACTTTGGTCTCTATTTCCTATCTGTTTTGAACTTTAAACTTTCATCCATAAAATCCTAGGAAGAAAATAGTAGAATTTGTCCTCCAAAGTGATTTTGAGGTTCTAACATGGTTATTTCACTCCATCCATTCTCTTTCTCCTCTCTCTTATTGTGTTTTTAACATTTCTGTGCTATTTATAGTTCTTAGAAGGTGAAGATATGTAAATGCTAAAGCACCATTTGTTCTTGGGCACAATCAGATGCAGAGAAACTCTGAAATATCACAAGATGTGTTCTTGTGAGATTTTCATTCTCATACTGTCAAAACAAAGGGATAAGTAGGCAGGTCTCTTGCTGTCTTTTTGCAAACTTGATGAAAGAAAGACTGTTTGATTGAAGGAGGCTTATCAAGAAGAAAGCCTTGAACAAAAAAGGTACTGAGGGTATTTTCTATAGACATCATCTTAAGCTTTGGAAGATCAGATTTTATATATTTGAAAAGGATTTCAGTCCAATGAAACAAAAAATGAGGGTCTCATTCTCAAATGACATGTACCTGGTCAAGCATCCCCATAACATTGTTCTTCTTTCCTTGTAGGTGTATTTCTCCTTGGCTTTTAAGTATTCATGGAAATCTTCCTCACTCAGATTTTGAACTGCTATTCTCTGTCTCTTCCTTAAGGATAGATTCAAATGGGTAGCCGTGTTGGTCTGAAGTAGCACAATAAAATCACAGTCCAGTAGCACCGTTAAGACCAACAAAGATTTATTCAAGGCGTGAGCTTTCGAGTGCAAGCACTTTAGTTATTAGCTTTTTGATGTTTCAGTAAAAGAGGGCATTTAAGGAACTGGATGTGTAAAAACGGTTGCTAATCTAAATGGATCACCATCTTAAAATATTGCTGAGGACTACATAACATACACTGAATGGTAGGTTATTTATTTATTTAAACATATTTACCTTGCCTTTCCTTGTGGCTCAAGACAGCTTACTATAACAGTTTTAAAACATTTCAATCTCTCCCTTTAAAAAAAAAACACAATATTTATTTATGTTGGATTTATACAATTTTGAGTGATTTAACCATTAATTTAAACAATTGCTTACTGTAGCAGAGTAGCAGTGCAGGAGTCAAATGGAATAGAATTCCACTGAGCTGTGTAAATGCAGACAAAAGTTAATTGCACTGCATTGTCAGAAGGGAACAATTGAAGCAACCCACTGAACAGCCACCAATGGATCACCAAAGACACAAGCAGTCCATTGAATAATTGGATCCCTGTTAGTAACTGGCAAGTACTACATGAAACAAATAAAGGGAATATCATGTGCTGTACATGTGCTTTCTCTGTTGTGGCCTCCATCTTCCTGCCTGAGAAGGTCAGAATGCTCCCATGTTCCTACATTTGTGCAAATTATATATTGAAGAATTGTTCATGAGAGTTTTCTATAAAGGTAGTAGAACTATACTTCAACAGAATAATTCAAGAAAGTACTATACCATTATGTACACAACACATTATTAGCTTGCTGCATATATGGAAATAAAACATCAAATTGCTCTGGGTCACTCAGCATAGATGAACTTGAACTGAACATGGAAAAACAAGGACATAAGCCTGACTTCCAAATGTAGATTAGTTAGGTCTATCATATTTTCAATAGCCATTGATTGCTGTGAAAGTTGGACATGAACAAATCGGACAAGAATCGATTCATTTGAACTTGGGTGTTGGAGAAGTTTCTGCGAGTTCCATGGACAGCAAAAGTCACAAACAAAAGCATGCTATAGTGCAGTGGTCCGGCGGTGGCAGGGAGGGCGATCGCCCAGCTGCGCATGCCGGGCATGCGCACATGCACGGCTGGGTTGCACAAGCACATTTGTGCCACAAGGTAAAGGTAAAGGTAAAGGTAAAGGTAAAGGTAAAGGTATCCCCTGTGCAAGCACCGAGTCATGTCTGACACTTGGGGTGACGCCCTCTAGCGTTTTCATTGCAGACTCAATACGGGGTGGTTTGCCAGTGCCTTCCCCAGTCATTACCGTTTACCCCCCAGCAAGCTGGGTACTCATTTTACCGACCTCGGAAGGATGGAAGGCTGAGTCAACCTTGAGCCGGCTGCTGGGATTGAACTCCCAGCCTCATGGGCAAAGCTTTCAGATGGCTGCCTTACCACTCTGTGCCACAAGAGGCTCTCAGTTTAAAGTCTTAAGGGAACAGAAACCTCACTGGTTTGTGCAATTCAAAAATGCTGTGAAAATTTCAAATCCATATTTCAGTGAGGGCATGTTTGCATTTATTATTCTAAAGATTCTGAATTCTTGTTACCATTTAAGGATTGCTATGGTATTTTTGTGGCTCCTGAAAATTTGAAGACATTTTTTCAGATTCCTACAACCCCTGCCCCTTTGAGAGATGTAAAAGAAAGGAGGTGGGAGCTGGCCCTGCCAAACTGTTAGTATCTCCCATACTTTCTACTTATTCCTCCTTTCAGTCATTTAACCGTTTTTACTCCATAGTCCTATTCTCTTAGTTCATGAGTGCTAGAATTCTTCAGGAAACTTTGGTGTGTAATGTCTACCAGGTCACCATTATACACATCTCAGATGACTCTCAAAGAACTCCAAAAGTCTGGTATAGCAGGACTTTGTTTTGCAGAAGCCAAACTAATTTTCCCTCACCAGGATTGGTTATGCACTGGGCTGTTGAAGCTCATTGTGTTCTGTATTATATATATATAAAAAATCAATTCGCACCGGACACTGGTGTCCACTCTGTCATTGCTCACTTCCCTCCCCCAATCTGCACTATTCAGGATCAGCCATGGAGTCAGTCCTGGAGAGCCAGCTTGATGTAGTGGTTAAGAGTGGCAACTTCTAATCTGGTGACCAGGTTTGATTCCTTGCTACTTCACATGCAGCCAGCCTGGTGACCTTGGGCTCAACACAGCCTGATAGATCTGTTCTGGCCGAGCAGCAATATCAGAGCTCTCTCAGCCTCATCAACCTCACAGCATGCCTGTTGTGGGGAAAGGAAAGGGAAGCTGCTTTGAGACTCCTTCTGGTAGAGAGAAGTAGCAATGATGGAGTGACCATCACTGATTTCCTTTTTAAACACATCCTGCCATTAGAGAACTGGAGAGTGAATTTTGTACAGACTTAAGATGTGCTGTAGTCACCTTGATACAAGGAAAAAGCCTTGGCAGCTTGCCTGATACAGGGGAAAAACACCTACATGGGGCGAGAAATGTCTTGGGCTAACTGGACAATGTTTATCAAACTATATACACAGTGGTTAATTAGATAATGATCTAGTTTGGGTGTGTTATTTTGACTGCATAAAAATCTGTGCACAGGGCAGCAAGGCATGTGGTCTTCCTATTGGAAATAATGTTCCCATCAAGCCCTCTGTAAAAAAAATACAGCGGGCACTAGCCGTTCTCAACCGCCCTGCCGTGCTGCCCGGGTGGTTGGGAAGGGCTGGGCCCCCCAGCCATGGAAAAAGCCACCCCAGGGCCCAGGCAGGTGGATCGCAGGCTCAGCGAGCCCACGATTGGGCTGACCGGGCCCTGGGGAGGCTTTCTCTCTCCCCCCCGCCACAGGATAAGCCCCCCCAGGGCCCAGGCAAGCTGATTGCAGGCTTGGTGAGGCCACGAGCAGCCTGGTCAGGCCCTGGGGAGGCTGTTTCGGCACCCCTGCCCCTCTTCTGTCCTTGGCCCGGCCACCGCCTACCTGTCTGCTCGGCGGCAAGGTAGGAATTGGTGGTGGTCGGGCTAATGCAGCTGATGTTTGAGGAGGGCTCTGCGTGGCTCGCGATTGGTCCCTTGCCGCCAGACTGACAATTGGAGGGCCCAATCGGCAGGCGCTTTGCGCCTGCTGTTTCGGCCCTCCAATTGTCAGTCCGAGGGAAGGGGCCAATAGGCACCCTTCCTCATCCCGGACAGGGCCCGCCCTCGGGGCCCTTACTCTTTTACTATCTCTACTCTACAGGAGCAGTTACAGAGAAGTAGTCATAGCCCTATTATTTCCAGTAGCCAGTAGACCTGACTTCTCTTACTCAACTAGCAGCTGTTAGCTTGGGCTTCTAACCCCTTTAAAATTTAAATGGATAGAGACATGTCCTAAAAGCTGTCATCCCTTGCTCTATGCCTCCTCAAAACTGAATTTGGGGAATATCTTGTGTTCTTTCAGATATCCTTGATCCAGCCTGAAACAGGTAATTTGGGGTTCAATTTCTTTTAGGGTATATTTGAATGACCATGCCTAGAGATCATTTATCCCCCTCCCCAAACTGATTTAATTGTTACATTGCTGTCATCATCAGAATTTTTTTCCCTATTCAGACAGAACCTACCCTCCTGATGTTCTGTTCATACTGGATCAAAAATACCAAAATACCAAGTTAATCTATACCCGTCTCAAGAAGGATTTTCTTCTTTTAATTTGCTGCTGCTTGACAAAGGTTGCATTCACACATTGTTGGATATTGCACTATGATATCATTCGTCTCCTGGATTGCCTTGCAAATTATTTTTATAGCACAACATTAGACTAATATCCAATAATGTGCAGATTTTACACAACAGAAACTCAAGATTAACATAAAATGAAGTGATAATCTAGTATACATTTTAAAGGTTTGAATGAAGAATATGATATTTATTTTCAACTAATGGCTAACTATGTTGAACCCCCCCCCCCCACATACACACTCCTGCCACCCAATCCTGCAAACTGCTATGTGCCATTATAACACATCCATTGGCAGTTGGTATTATGGTGGCAGCAGGATTTCCCCCCCCCCCCATTTTGCATGGCAGCAAATTGAAAGTCAGAAGAAATTACTAAAAATAAATTAAAGTTGTTCTTATGGTTTGTTGGGGAAGTGTGAATAAAAAAGGTTGTCAGACAGGCTTAAAAAAGAGATAAACAGCAGCTGGAGAAAGCATGTGTTACTTCTAACAGATGTACAACCAACTATATGAGGGACCAGCTAAAGATGTTTTTACTATTTAGAAATCCCAAGCTAAAGATAATATTAAATGGCAAACACTGATATAAGATGACAGATATTTTATTATTTTTGTGGTAGAATCAGATCACGGAGACCCTGAGTCTGCTCTGATGTTGTTGATTCCATATACATATCAGTCTTTGGATGTAGCAGTAAAATAAGAGATCAATCATCAATCAAATACATGCTTTTAAAATACTGTTACTATAGCTAATACAAACTGAAAAATTAACAATGGTTGTATCTGGAAATATTGATCTTTAGCTTCTGTTCTGGTATTTGGCTGTCTGGCATAGACTCCAGGAAGGTCAGAGGGAGGGAGAATACAGTATTTCAGCAGTGATTTGATAATGGCATTTACCAGTCAGCTGAATTGCCCACAGATCTTTATAAAATAGGGGATTTTGCTGATGAGTCAGTGATTCCAAAATGGTGCTCAGTCCAACCTACTGTGTTGCAGATTGAGAAGGGGAAATGAAGGACTTTCTGGTAAATAAAAACAAGACATTTTCTATGGTGGCACTTCACCTTTGGAACACCTTCCCTGCTGAAGCTCACCTAGCACCTAGTGCTTTCTTTTAGACACCAGGCTGAAACATATTTTTTTTAATTCAGATACTTAATTAGGTTTTTTATCTATCAGTTTTTAAATGGTTTTATGGATAGTTATTATGGTGCTCATGTCTAATGGATTTTTAAGAGCTTGTTTTTTATTCTATGGTTTTAGGTGTCAGCTGTCTTGAAAAGGCAGCATAGAAAATCTAAATAATTACTGAATAAGCTCTGAAGAAGTCTGTCTGAGGAAATGTGCATGCACACGAAAGCTCACATCTTGAATAAATCTTTGTTGTTCTTAAAGGTACCATTGGACTCAAATTTTGTTGTGCTACTTCAGACCAACTCGGCTATCCACTTGAATAAACTCTCTACCACTTATTGGTTCCACTGTTGTTTAAAAACAGGCATTCTCCCATTTTAGTACTTAACAGATAAATTAGTTTTTTCCATTAATTTTACAATTAACTAGGAATAGGAACACATATGATATAGGAAATGAAAGACCATGACAGTGCTGAAGAAAGCAATTGCATTTTAAAAGAAAAATGGAATGGAAAATGAAAATTTAGCTGTTTATTGACAGCACTATTGAAATCTTCTGTGATGAAGTAAGTTGATGATATCTTGCCATCATGTAGCTTTCTGCTCAGGAGACTTCTTCACAGGCTCAGCATAGCCTGGAATATCTATTCAGGTTTTGGAACTGACTTTCCTAAAAGGGACAGCTCAGATCATGTCTAGTTGAAAAGGTGTTTTTCCTGCAACTGGACCAATCTGAAATGAAATCAATGTAAGTCTCTGAGCTAAATCAATATACGTTTCAGTGAATTTTGCCCTTCAAGGATGTAAGGCAGTGTTACTCAATTAAAATCATTAAAGGTCTCTGAGAACCCAAACTGACAAAAAGGGTTTTTTTTAGTCCATCCAGCTATCACTATTCAATAGGATTTTCCCATGTGGCTTCATATCATTGCAAATTTCTGCAAGAAGTATTTCTCCTTTGCAATTTCTGTTGTGCAACATCCAGAATAGAGGGAGTCATCAATGCACACTTACATCTCTCTATGAAAATTTTATTCTCCCCTTTTCCCCTGAGAGGTCCAAGGAAGCATATACAGTTTTCCTTTATTTCATTTTGTCTTCACACTACCCTGTGAGAAATAATAGGCTGAGAGATATAAACTAATCAAAATCACCTAATGAGCATTATGATATTTGAATATGAACCTGCATCACCCAAACTATAGTCCAAAATTCTAACCCTATCACCATACTGTCTTAAATTGGAACTGTCTATAGGAATATAAACTATAGTCCAAGATTCTAACCCTATCACCATACTGTCTTAAATTGGAACTGTCTATAGGAATGAGCCTCTTGTGGCGCAGAGTGGTAAGGCAGCTGTCTGAAAGCTTTGCCCATGAGGCTGGGAGTTCAATCCCAGCAGCCGGCTCAAGGTTGACTCAGCCTTCCATCCTTCCGAGGTCGGTAAAATGAGTACCCAGCTTGCTGGGGGGTAAACGGTAATGACTGGGGAAGGCACTGGCAAAAAACCCCGTATTGAGTCTGCCATGAAAATGCTAGAGGGCGTCACCCCAAAGGTCAGACATGACTCGGTGCTTGCACAGGGGATACCTTTACCTTATAGGAATAGAGGCACTAATACAGACCAGAAAAGGTTTAAGATTGGATCCTATGGATATTCTGCTGGTGAAAGTATATCTTATCTGTGTTTTCATTCCAGAGTAGCCTCTGTTACCCCTGAAAGGCATTGCCAGGACATAGAGGACCTTCACAGGGAAGACCACAGAAATCAAAGGCTACACTGTGGAGGGTAATTAAGGGAAAGCACCTGTCCCCATTCTTTCACTTCAGTCTACTGTTGATGGAGAAGGGGGTGAAATAATATTTTCTTAATTATTGTTCTGTAAAGAGAAGCTTCAGAAGAGCCTCTTGTGGCGCAGAGTGGTAAGGCAGCTGTCTGACAGCTTTGCCCATGAGGCTGGGAGTTCAATCCCAGCAGCCGGCTCAAGGTTGACTCAGCCTTCCATCCTTCCGAGGTCGGTAAAATGAGTACCCAGCTTGCTTGCTGGGGGGTAAACGGTAATGACTGGGGAAGGCACTGGCAAACCACCCCGTATTGAGTCTGCCAAGAAAACGCTAGAGGGCGTCACCCCAAGGGTCAGACATGACTCGGTGCTTGCACAGGGGATACCTTTACCTTTAAAGAGGAGCTTGGTGTACCAGACTGTTTCTTATCAGAAGCCCCGGAAACTTGTTCTTGACTGTATGTGAAATGTTCTATTCTCAAGGCCGGATGCAATTGTTTATATTAACAAGAGAAATTTTGTAACCTCTGTCTAGTGACTTAGCATAATGAAAATGGGTTGGTCCTGGGGGATGTGCAAGGGTTGGAGACCCCAGGTTATTGGTTTGATCCAAAGGATATCATCTTTCCCTGCCTTCATTGGAATATAATATAGTCTCCTGCAATCCTTTGTTCTGCACACAAATTTGGGAAATTTGGGATATGCCCCTGTGCATATTGTCCAGTTTTACTGCTGCAGTAAAAATATAAAAGGTTCTTCTCTCAGTGATTTTTGGGATGGCAAAGGGACCTAATTTAGCCACTTGGATATCACTGTTGGACCTTGACAAGTGGGAGAAAAAGGAACAGTTTCTGCACAGAAGAAAGGGGGCGTCATAAAGATTTCAGCACTAACCTAACCTTCTGGCCTCATTGGCCTCTGTTTTCACTTGGTTCTAGAGGAGCCTGATCCGGTAGTTAACTGGCAGCCAGTACAGCTGTTGGAGTGTGGGCTGGATCAACAGTATGAGACCAGAAATTCTCCCCAATCCGCTTGTGCCCCTTCCACTGCTTTTCAGTCCTAAGGAGCATAAATTCAGCTTGTCAGCCCTGGGCTGAAGATTCCAGTGCCAGGGTTTAAAGGCAGATGGTTCACCCTCTTAGAGAAAGGAGAAAGTCTGCTTGTGTTAGAAGCTACAATGCCTTGAAGTGGTCAGGTCAACCATACCACAAACAGTATGGACACTTCAAGAAATATATTGGCCACTGAAAATGTGCCATTTCTCTAAGATCCAAGCTCCTCCTTAGACAAAATCACTACAGCCCACCATTGTAGGAATGCAGAATATTTTGAGGGGGATGAAAAATTAGAAGCCAATAGATGTTTAAATACAATGTATGATATTTAATATTATAAGTCCATGTGTGTTTCTGGTGCAAGGAAGCAGACAATGGAGCAAAATAAAAAATCATAGATTTGAATCACATGAAGGAGAAGTGAAATCCAAACATATTTTTTGGCTAAAGCAGTAGAGACTGAAATTTGAAATCATCCTTGCTTCATATAACAGTTGGCTGCAAGATTTCAATGCATGCAACATAACCCGATCCCTTTTCTCACATCTTGCCTATCCATCAGTGAACTACTAAAATATGTCACACTAGTTTCAAAGCCCATTTAAAATAAATGGGCTTTGAAAGGGGATGGGGCAGGGGGGGAAGGAGAGTGTGGGGGAGGCAAAGGATCCGCAGGAGGTGGCGGGGGAAGATTTCGTAGTGGACGTGGAAGGGTGGGGGGTAGAAGTAGCAGCTGAGTTCAGGCTGGGGGGGAAGGGGTGTGCTTCACGGGGAGGCTCTGGGGGCATTGGATGCTTCTCAACTCAGCAATGTAGGCGCCATGCTCCTGATCTTACCGCAGTCCCTGAATAGAGGGCGAGCTACTGGCTGCCAGAATTTGCCTTTGGCCGGCTGCAAAGATTGGTGTTCTCTGCTTCCATGTTTGCAACAGCAGCTGCTGGCCGCTGGCCTCAGGCCCCCACCCACACCTTGATATGGGAGGGTGAAGCATGCGGCCACCACCGACAAAAGGGCAAAGCAGATGGGGGGGCTCCTCAGGCTTCACAGCGAGGGTGGGCCACATGCGAAAGGCAAGCAGAAAAGGGGGGACAGCAAACAGACCATCTCCAAGCAGGCTGCGGGATGGCCATCAGGAAACTCTGTTCTCCCTGCCTCTTCCCATTGGCGGAGCACGCTGAAGGTCTGCCACCTCCTCTCTAGTGTCCCGTGGGTCAGGGTGGTGCGCAGAGGTTCAGAGTCTTGTTGTGCTGCCGGTGCTTGGCTACCATTATCGCAGGCGGCCAATGGTCCCTATCGAGCGTTTGGTGTAGAGCGAGCGGGGCCCAGGGGGCAATCGGAAGGTGCTTCACACCCTCCAATTGGCCCTGTGTCAACAGGCCGGGGCCAAGGGGCCAATCCGCAATTTCAAGCCCACCCCAACCCCCCTTAGCCTTTTATTTATAACATGGAGCACGGTATACAGATTCTTTATCCTCACCCATTTGGGGTGATTACTACCACAGAGACTACAGAACATATTTTTTTTCTCTGAACATCCCAAACTGGTCTGTAATTGATTATTTCATTTTTAACTTTAGCTCTTTTATGCTCATATGGACAATGTAGAGGAAGAATTCTTACTCCTGAATAGGTCCCATGAAAGCAGGAGTCTGTGCTCTGCCACAAAACAATATATTATCCAGCAATAGTGTGAGCCTTTACAAGTAAGGTTTGTGTCAGTTTAGCTAACTGAAGACTTTTTCTGTGAGAATTATATTCTGGGTTTTTTTCTTCTTGGCTACATGGTTTTGTTCTTTATACATAGGCACAGATTGTATTACCCCCGGATTAACCCTTTCTTTGTCAAATGCTTTGTGATTGACAGCATTGATGGAAGAGACATCAAACACTGATCCTCTGCATAAAATAGAAGATCCAGAACATTCTGTGGCATTTATTGCTGTAGCTCTTCCCATTATTGTTTTCTTCAGATTTCCAAAGTGTATGTTCTATAAAAAGATTCCAGGGTGAATGTTGCCTCTCCCTAAGTGTGATACTAATATGAGATAGGAGTCCTCTAAGTTAGTATCTGTTGTCTTTTTCCTTTTTTCCTATAATGTCTTATTCTGTCTCCTTCTGTTGTTTTTCTTCTGTGTGCATTGCTCAGATCCCTGAAGTTCCTCAGAGTCCTTTGATGAGAAAGCAAGAAAGAGATCAATATGTTTCACCACTTGTCCACCACTACTGACCTCCTGCAAAATGTTCAACTACAAGGAAACTTTGGTAATGTTATAGGGAACACTGTGGGCTTGCATGGGATGACACTGAGGCCAACCAAGACTGGAGACCGCTGAGCCAATTGATTTTGTGTTGTAGAAAAGTAGACTCCCGAATGAGCAGAATCGTGTAATTGCTACCATTGCCAAGTCTTAAAAAATTAAAATTGTCCTCTATCAGATAGTTTGTTTCTGGGGGCTGACTAGGGCCAGCCAGAACAAAATAAGCAGGGGAATCTACTGCCTTTTTGTCTTTTATAACATTTGCTGGTACAGATTGACCTTCCCGTCAGAGCCAGTCACCTCAAGGCCAAGTAGCAGCTTTAGAGTTACTCTCAAAGCAGCTTAGGTCTCTTTCATGGGCACTTCACATTGCCCTGGTTGCGAGGGGTTGTGTCTGTATAGGTTGCTAGGCAGATCTAACATTTGCTTATGAGACTATATGTAAGGTTCGGCAGGATTACCAATTTGGTTAGATCATCAAGCACCCTGAGGCATGACCAGTCCAAGTGCTGGGAGCTGGCCCACTCAAGTGCCCATGGAGAGAACTTAATTAGCATTTACCATTGTCATCCAAGCCCACACATTGCCCAACATAGGGAACGGCATTGATTAATTCACAGGTCTGATGTGCTGGCAAGGAAAAAGAAGGTGCCAAGCCTCATTTGGAGCCAGGGTAGGTCTGCCTAAATATTGGCATACCTACTGGGAAACTTCAGGTTCACTGTGAGTTACTTGCAGAAGACTCAAAAATGAATAGAAGTATTATCTCATAAAGCACGCTGCTGTGAAGTGCAATAAAATAACAGTGTTTGGCTTGTTTTACCCATGCTACCAGACATTGTATCAATGTTAACCACTAACTTGAATTCATGGGTGACATTTTTTTTTTAATGACATGTCAGTTACAAAACCTCCGCATGGTGGAATGGTAAAAAGGGGATTCCTTAATCTTTCTCAAATAAATGAGGTAACAAATAGAATATATTCCTTATAGACTCCCTCAAGCTACTGCTCTACTGGGTCGTGTTACAGGATTTGCTGTAGTGCATAATTTCCTCTGCTGCATATGGCTGGGGACAAACAGCCTGAGCCATTTCTCAGTACTATCTCAATGGCAGGTACAAATATGGTTCAAAACAAGCAGCAAGGCTTCCCCAAAGGTTTTTGTATATATTTGGCACTAAATGCTGGAAAAGCATCAGGGAATAATATTGCTGTGTGGGCACAATCAAATTCAGCATGAACACTACAAAGTGGTTTCTGGCATCCATGCAATTTCTGATTTTAGTGACAAGAGATAATCTATTGTGTGGCCTTCTATACTGGCCCATCTTTAGTTTAATCCATGTTTTTATTTTGTTGCTATAGCTACCACAAGATGTGATATACAGAATCCTTAGGAATCATCCGTCTGTCATAAAAAGTTTCATCAATATCCGAAAAAATTGTCAACAGGATAGGAAGGATGATGTAGACAGAAGAAAATAACAGTATCCAAAAACCAGCTGACGCAGACCCTTATAATGGTTTAGTTGTACTATGCCCTCATGGTTTTGATAATGGTTTTGAGTAGCTATTAAAAATGTATTAATGTATTTCAACAAATATATTTAACTGATCTGTGAAATCAGATTTCAATGGGCTACAGTTCTCTGTGGTTATTCTGTTGGTTCCTACCAGCAGCAGGAATTAATATCCATATGTAATGTGTAATCTATGCATATAACTCCCTTAGAGTTATATCTAAATATCTTCTGAGCACTGTTTATTTCATTCACTTGACCCCACTTTTCTTCCCAATGGGGACCCAAAGCTGCTTACATTGCTCTCCTTTCCTCCATTTCAGCTTCTGTTTTCCAGTGTGATATTCATCTTGTGTTTCAGGAAGGTAGACAAGGTCATTGCCCAGTAGGGCTTCTGGTTCACAGGTGATTCCTACCTTGAAATGCTGGAGGGACTGGAAAATAGGTAAGCTTCAACCTACCCTGAGGAGTGGGTCTTATGTCAGGGATGAAAATAAAGGACCTCTCATCTCCAACTCCCCCCCCCCCCCACATCCTTCTCTGCAGCACCCATTCTCTCATCCTAGACACTGGAAAGCTGATAAGAAAAGAGCAAGATGGCTGCTGAGAAGAAAGTTCAAAACCACCACCATAGCCACATAGGAAAACTTAGCCATAGTGGGATGACTCTTTTTTTGTGTAAAAAAACTCCCTCTTTTCTTGAAGTGAAAAAAAAATGCAGAGATACAGCATGGTTAAGAGTGCAGACTTCTAATCTGGCGAGCTGGGTTTGATTCTATGCTCCCCAACATGCAACCAGCTGGGTGACCTGATAAAGCTGTTCTGATAGAGCAGTAATATCAAGGCTCTCTTAGCCTCACCTACCTCACAGGGTGTCTGTTGTTGGGGGAGGAAAGGGAAGGAGATTGTAAGCCGCGTTGAGACTCCTTTGGGTAGAGAAAAGTGGCATAAAAGAACCAATTCTTCTTATTATTCTAATATGGAGAGCTGGGAGTGATTTCCCACTTATCCACATGCAGCCAGGTAGGTGACCTTCGGTTAGTCCTGATAGAGATGTTCTCACAGAGCAGTCCTATCAGAGCTCTCTTGGCCCCACCTACCTCACATGGTGTCTGTTGTGGGGAAAGGAAGGGAAGCCAATTGTAAGCCATTATGGGACTCCTTTGGATAGTGAAAAGCAGGGTATGAAAACCAATTCTTATTTTTCTTTCATTTTAAGGGTCCCCCAAAAGTACTCAAGGTGGTGATGTTAGTATATTAGACTTATGTTGGGATTAGGCAGAGTTATGCTCAGGCATTGCCCCCAGAGACTCCCTGCTGTCCTGGGCCACCGTTACAGTTCTGGAGTTACCACTAGCCTGTGAGCCAACTGCATAGGCCCTTGCTTCAGTTTGGAAGTTGGGGGGCGGGGGGTCCTTGGCAGGGGGTAGTCAGCTTTATTGCTTTTATTGAGTAATAGGTACAGGAGAAAATTGACCAAAGTCTATTTCCATTATGCTGTGTGATTTCCTGTGAAGCCGCTGGCTGAACAGTGCAAGAAAGAGGATGCTGGAGTGGATGGAGCTTTAGTTTATTTCTAGCAAGGCTCTTTTTAGATTCCTATGCTCTTAAATGGATGTGCTTCTAGCGTTTGTAGCTTGTGAGCACGGCAACTTTTATTTGATTGAACATACCTGAGATAAAAGGAAAGTCATCTTGGCAAATTTACTGCCAATGACAGTATCAAAACTAAAGATCAACTTATCACACAGAACAGATAGTGGCTTGAGGAATGTGACATCATGCAAGTTCTGAAAGGAATTACCTGAAACACTTGTGGCTTGAATTTGACATGGGCTCCTGCTGAGATAATTGAATTGAACTTTATGGGTGTATACTTCAGGCATAAAGCAGCAGACTGCGGTGCATCCAAGTAATTCAAGATTCTGATTTAATTACTTGTGCTTCCTCACAGGTTATTGTAAAATAAGCCAGTCCCTTTGTGGCTTTGCATGATATTTGGATACGCTCTTCAACAGCAGTGAAACTGTAATTTATGTATGGTGGCACACTGCTTCAATTTATTTACTGCTGTTTTAATTTCATTAATACACTTGATAAGAGGGATTGAGCACAACATCTCTCCTTTTATGTACAAATAACCCCCTGGGTGACATATGGTGTGAAACCCAATTACTGTACATAGTAAAATGACACCACAAATAAAAAGAAATTTCCTAATTCATTTATGCTTGGAGATGAACACTTAATCAACATACATCTGTTATGGAATCAGTAATCACCTCCTAAGCATTGCTTACAGAATCATTAAAAAGATATCATTATTAAGATCAGCATAACTAACTTGCCTTAGATGTACAGCCCATGGTCTGTTTCAGCTTAGATTTCATTGGTTCCACTTTGTAGAGACAGAAACAGTACGCTTAGAGAGGAAATCTGTGTGACAAAGCTGGAATGTCAACCATATCAGAGGGTTGGGTTTTCATTGACCATCTAAAGTTGTAATGAAATTCTTTGTGAATCCATCTCTTTAGAGCATGCTAATTTTACATTTTACAAACCTAGGACTATTATGCACTCACAGTTTTTCACCGAAGTCAATTCACTGATTCTGTTAAACTGTTCCTTTAAAAGCTCCCCTTTTAAAAATATGTGTGCTATTTTTGCATATCATAATTGTTTAGGATGCTTTAGGATGCTTTGGGCTGATCCTGCGTTGAACAGCGGATTGGACTAGATGGCCTGTATGACCCCTTCCAACTCTATGATTCTGTGATTCTGTGATTATTGATAGTTGCGAAATTGTGTCCGACCCATCATGACCCCATGGACAATGATCCTTCCTGTCCTCTACCATTCCCCTGAGTCCATTTAAGCTCACACCAACTGCCTCCATCCAGCCACCTCATTCTCTGTCGTCCCCTTCTTGTTTTGCCCTCAGTCGCTCCCAGAATTAGGCCTTTCTCATCGCTTCTCGGCCTTTTGGCTAAGATCAAGTGCAGAATTAGGCTTTTCTCCAGGGAGTCCTTCCTTCTCATGAGGTGGCCAAAGTATTTGAGTTTCATCTTCAGGATCTGGCCTTCTAAAGAGCAGTACAGGCTGATCTCCTCTAGGACTGACCGGTTTGTTTGTCTTGAGTTCCAAGGGACTCGCAAGAGTCTTCTCCAGCACCAGCGTACAAAAGCATAAATTCTTTGACACTTGACCTTCTGTATGGTCCAACTTCCACAGCCATACATTGCAACTGGGAATTCCATAGTAGACCGAAGTAAACAATTATGCATTTGAGAGAGCTTTCCTGAAGTGGAGGGTACTTCATCCTTTGTAGTAGGAGCTCATTGGTAGGCTGTGGTCAACAGCAATATCACCTGACTAACACATGATGCTGGCAGAGTCTCAGGGAAATCATAGTTCATTCACTTTCCATTCAGCCATTAGTGTAAGACAGCTCAGCCTGGAGACCAAGCCCTACAAGGAAAGGCTGAGGGATTTGGGAATGTTCAGCCTGGAGTAAAGGAGGCTGAGGGGGAAAATGTATGTTCTCTTGAAGTATTTGAAGAGCTGTCACTTAAAGGGGCACAGGGAGCTGTTCCTGTCGGCAGTAGAGAATAGGACTCACAAAAAAAATAAATTATAAGCAGAAAGATACCTGCTGGATATTAGTAACTTTTTACAGTCAGAGTAATTCAGCAGTCTAGGATGAGGGTGAGCTTCCCCTCACTGGCAGTCTTTAAGTAGCAGCTGGATGAACACTTGTCAGGGTTGCTTTAGACTGATCTTACACTGAGCGAGAGGTTTGGACTATATGGCCTGTAGGACCCCTCCAACTCAATGCTTCTAAGCCTGTGACAAGGTTTAGACATTGTGTTCTAGTCACAAGAAGATAATTTCATAAACTTATATATAGTTCCCAAATAAACCACATTCCCCCTTTGCAAGTAAGTGCAGTAATTTATCAACCCTGAGGACACTGTCAAGTGAAAATAAGGAAAGTCAACTGCAGTAACGTAGCTGATATACTCATTGGTTGATGACACAACAAGATATATAATAAAGCTTCAGAAAAAAAATGCTAGATAAAACTCAAAGGTCATAATTCCCCATGGCTACAATGCGCATCAGCAGCACATAGTGAAATATGATACCACCAGCTATTTCTTTTAAATAGGTAAGAATAAGATGCCAAAAATGAACTAGTGGAATTCCATGAGTGGACTGCAGATTGTCAGGGAGGAGAGCACCATCAGTCCTGGATCTTTACATGGTGCTTGCCCTGCACGAAACCTGCCTTCGGTTTCATCCTGCATCTGATACTGTCCTGGCAGATGCCTACAGAATTCTTCTGGACTTACCAGGTTCTGCTTTGACTTTGTTCTCAGGCCTCACACAGGGTGCCAGAATATTTACATCAAAAATTGGCAGACCTTCTTATTTCTTGAAAACATCGGCTCATCAATTACCCCAACAGTCCCATAATTTTACTAAATCTTGCCAGACCCTCTTGCCAATACAGTCTAATAACATTGAGATGCTATTAATGATTTCTAGGGATGCTGCAGACCCTGCTACAAACATATCTGGCAGGTAAATATACTGTCTGTGATAGCTGTGGTCATTTGTGAGTTGAACTTTGCATCTCCTTGCATCACTGATTTGAAAAGCTGTCAAACAGCTTTGTTACTGTGCAGTAGCTATCCTGGAGTCTCACTTTGTTCTACTTTGCAAGTTCTTTTTTAATCAAAATCTGTTTTCTCCCAGGGGCATAGATGGTTGAGCTAAATAGTTAAATAGTAAGTGAAGAACTATGACCATTTTCACACAGAGTTTGACAACATGTGCCACCTCCTGCTTGTAAAAGCGCGATTGTAAACCACACATTTGGTGGCTTCCTGATGGGAGACCCCTCCTGCATTATCCCACCATCTCATTGTGGCTTTTCTCTTCCCAATGAGATGGCAGTTAAGCCGGAAGCATGGATAACCCGCAGAACCCCCCCCCCACTTCTCAGGTTGTCAATCAAGTTAAGCCACCAATCCCCTCTCAGTGGTGGTTTTGGGGACTCAAATCCCCAGGATTGTGTGGGCACACACATATATGAGCTACTATAATTAATAAATATGTGGCTGAACAGGCTGGAGCTATCCACAAACATCCTAAATATGCAGTGGAAAATCAACAAGCAGAACATGAGCCAAGCTTGTGAGTCCCTGGTGATTTCAACTCTCATGACTGAATGGTTTCACCACAGATAAGAAATTAATACACTGCTGACTTTACAAATTTAATAGTAAAAACATTTGACAGTGGAACTTACTATTTTCACCTGGGACAGTCACTTGGTGCATTTGGTGTGGCCCCAAACAGTTCAAAAACCTGCTGAACCTAGTTGGGGCGAGATGTGAAAGTGTCATTGAGCCAAATGATCAACACCTTTTAATGTTGCTAAAGGCTTCTTAGGCAAAGACTTAACTGTAAGGGCTTCTTTTCTTTTCTTTTTTTTAAAAAAGCCAACATTTATTCATGGCAGGTTTATATGATCTGGGACCAACTGAACTAAACCATCATCTAACAAGTGAAGCAGCAAATTGTCTAACAAGCGGAGCAGCAGCACAACAAGAATGAGGATAGTTTAACTCCACTGGGCTTGTGTGAGGGAGCAGATGCATGCAAAGCGGATTGTATTGTGTTCCTGTTAGGAAGGAACGCATTGGAGTGGGCTGCTGAGCAGCCATGAAGGGGTAAACAAATAGATTAACTGCCTCTCACCACAACTGAACATTTTGGGGGGAAATCCACAGACAAAGTGTTGTCTGATTGCACCTGGTGGATGAAACTGACTCCTAGTTTTATTCTTAACATTCCACAGTGTACCAACTGGCCACTATGCATGATGATCCTGAGCTATGAGATCATTAGATATTTGGATGTAGGAAATTGTTGAACATTGCTAATGAGATATCATTAATCCCCATTCAGCATAGCATCATTTCTAGGCCAGAAAGGGGCCTCTTGTGTTTAACTGACATGATCCCAGCAACTGATCATTGGAATTAATGATGATTACTTAATGCTATCTAATTATTTAATTGTGTTTAATAATACACCAACTACTCTCTTAAATAGTTAATTCCATATTGAAGAAACTAACCTAGTGGAACTTGTTTGATGTTTATCTAATATATTCCATAGTATTTAATAATGCATGTCTAGCATTGTTAACCAAATAGCAGAGCTCGGAACTTAATATAAGGTATTTTACATTCCCTTATCGGTTCTATTGAAGCATTCAATAGAGTGGAAAATTGACTTATTTTGCAGAAGGGCAAAAGTTGTAGTTTATATACATGGGGAATGCAAAGTATAATTATTTTAGGTATTTAAATAAATCAGCCTATCTATAAAAGGCTTTAAAATTTGCTTAACTAAATTTAGATCAAAGGTTTCTTTAAATTTGTCTATCAAGTTCCATTACTTGAAGCTGCATTATATTGAATCAAACCATTGGTCCACAAAGATTTGTTTTTATACACTGCTTTTCACTACCTGGAGGACTCTCAAAGTGGCTTATAACTGCCTTTCCTTCCTTTCCCCGCAACAGATACCCTGTGAGGTAGGTGGGGCTGAGAGAGCTTTCATATAACATCACTGTGAGAACAGATCTAACAGGACTGTGATTAGCCCAAGATCACCCAACTGGCTGCATGTGGAGGAATAGGAAATCAAACCCAGCTCTCCAGATTAGAAGTTGCCGCTGTTAAACTACTACACCAAGCTGGTTCAGTATTGTCTACCATACTGGCCATAGTTCTCCAGGATCTCTAGCAGAGATTTTTCATGTTGATGCTATGTAATGTCATGTTGAATTATTAATAATATATGTGTGTGTGTGTGTGTGTGTATGATGTATGTATGTATGCGTATATGTATATGTGTGTGTATATTACAAAAGTATTTAAAGTTGGGTTTTATAACCATTTTATGAGTGGAATTCAACATAAATTGACATTACTGAATTCTTGCAGGAATGAAATGTATTTTCTGAAAAACTGAACACATATTGAAATCAACTCTCACCACAACTGAACATTTTGGGCGGAAATCCACAGTATATTAAGGAGCCCCAAACTGAACCAAGCCAACAATGTCCTAAACTGAACTGTAAGGGTGGGTGGGGGGAAAAGAATTGAAGAAAAATAAAAAGAGCAACTCTTAACATGGATGCCTTGCTCCACGAGCAACGCTCACATCCTGCTCCTTTGGCAGGGTTGAAAGAACTGAGGAATCCTGGAAAAAGCCCCTCCCCAACAGGATCGCAAGAAAGCTCCCAACCCTCCCACCTAGAGGAGGAGCTTATCCCAGACGTAAGACTGTCCCACTTTTAGACCACTGAGAAGGAAGATTCACGGTAAGTGAAACCAAATCTTCCATTCTCCAGGCCATGGTAAGCAAACCTCAAAACATGTCGACATTGCCAATTGAAACCTAAATTACAGAAGGGTGACTTTGTGAATTTTACAGTTGCCAAGAGTTTGCAGCTTCAGTTCCAAGAATATTTCTGTATGCATGCAGATGACCAGAACAATATAAAATAAATTATGCAAAATAGGCTAATTTATATGCAAGTCTACATAATTTATATCACTTATACAGCTTGCAGAATTAAGAAAAAAATCATGATGATTTTTGATTGTTTCTATGTTCCTTGTCACTCAGTGCATAAATACCTTATGGAATTCATTGCCAATATGTTGATGCTCATTAACTTAGATGGTTTTAAAAGGAAAATAAATGATAAGTTGACTTATGGCTATAAACTATAATAACTAAAACAAACCTTGTGTTCAGAGACAATGTATCTTTGAAAATTCATTGTTGTGGACAGCAACAACAGAGGCAAGGTGTGCCTTTTATATCCCTTCATGTGGACCTTCTGGGTATTTGGAAAGCAGGATGCTAGACTAAGTATATATTGATCTGATCCACAAGAATGTTTCTTACTCCTCCCCCATTTTCTGCCATTACATACTTACTCACTGTGTGTATTTGTGTGTATGCCTTTCTATTCTTTATTCTTTAAAAAAAAGTTTTTAAAAATTGGGAACAGGAATTCTCTTTTGCTTTGTACCTCTTAGACCTTCTGTTCAAGATCTTGCCCACTGGCATTTTCCTACAGAGACCATTTCACTTTCTTTCCAGTTATATTTCATCATGCCTATTGTTTGAAAATTATAGCCCTTGAAGATCGTCACATTTATCACAGCATGTAAAGTAGGATACCCATAATTTGCTGCTCCTTGAGGAGGGCTCCCATTTCGCTTTTTTCTCTCCTTAATTAAATGAGAGATAAAAGGGGTATATATAATCAATGACTATTTCTTCTCTGTGTCTTGACTTTTAGACAGTTCTCCTTTCCTCCACTTGAAGAAAACTGACAATTGGCATAAAGGAGAATGACATACAGCATACAGAATTCAATTTAAAACTAAAGGGTTTTCTTTAAATGTCCTTGAAACAGAGTTTTTACACAAATGTAATACATTTCCTGAGATAAACTGGGATATGTCTACATGTCATTTCCTGTGGATATTCAACAGTTATTCCAGTTAGCTACAGATAAAAAGTATCTTCAATACAAATAGTCTTGAACTAGTTGCTACTAAAACCAGTGAAATTTATTCTATTGTGTTCAACTCAGAATGTAAAATATTTTTTTCTTCAGTTTGTGCCATTTCTGTGAATTCTGGAGGGTATGAAACTGCCAGTTTCATCTGAAGCAGACAGAATGAGCCAGACAGAATTAGCATCTCTCTGTTAGAATAGTGGCTTATAATATGACTGCATGGTTTGAACATGCACATTGATCCTCTGGTGACACCAATTAATGTTTTGATGGTGGCACTTGGGCCAAGCCTAACTGACTAGTGCTATGCTTCTTTTCCCCTGACCTCCATTTTTGGCTTGTATCTTCTGTGAATTGCATTATTTTTCCTTGGCTGCCTACTGGTAATCACTGCAGACTAATCTAATCCAAGGAAACATACAAATCCTTATCCATGATTCCTCTATATATTTGTGAAACAGCCTGAGGGGTAAAATGTGTCCGCCTGTCCAAGTTGGAATAGGACCAATCAGGCCCTGCCCCTACATCTCCCTCCTTCCTCCCTGGATGCTAGCCACGTTCCTCTCAGAGGCGCCAGAGACAGAGACACACACAGAGCCCTGCCAGACCAAACACAAGCCCTCATTCCCTCCTATCGCTCCTGCTGTGAGGGAGGCAGAGAGAGACACAGAGAGAGCTGCCCCAAGCTGCTGACAGAGACACAGAGAGAGCCTCCCCTGCTGCGATGGAGGGAGAGAGACAGACAGACAGAGCTGCCCCAAATTGCACACCAGCCCTCCTTCCCTCCTTAGAATGAGCCCTAATTACCTGCTATACCTCCTGCTGCAAGGCACACCAAGAGACACGCAGGGAGAGGGAGAGAGAGACACACACAGAGAGAAATCTGCACTTCCCGGTGTCCCCTGGGTCCTAGCACCCATTGCACTCCTGCTTGCAATGGGCTTTCTTGCTAGTAGCACTATAATGGGAAAGAAAGGGTAGTGTGAGGGTGGGTGGCCATGAGAGTTGTGCATCAACCATATACTTCTGCTGGCCCAAGCAAGTATGCAAACAGTCAGGTCAGAACAGCAATTCATTAGGCAAACCAGCCTCTCCTACCACACTAGCTGATTGGGTACTATGTGACCAGGGTATCCCATCTTCTAGATGTATGTTGGTTTTTCCATTTTGGATTGTCTCATCACAAGGTTTTCATAGTACAGGATTATCAGAAGTAGTTTATTATTTTCTCCTTCTGCACAGTATTAAGTCAGGTTAGCTGCAGTGTCATTTCCATTGTCTATGGTAGCGATCCCTAACCTGTGGGCCGCAGACCACATGTGGTCCTTCGACTAATTGGAGGTGGGCCCCGAAGGACGCCTTCTCTCCCCCCCCCGGCCCTTTACTTCATCCCCCCCCGGCCCTTTACAACACACTTTGGGTGTCATTGTCTCCCATCACTCCCAGATGGGACTATCTCATTGAGTTAAAATTTCCATGAAAATAAAATGTTCCTTATGTTCATTGTTGTGGCATGTCTGTATCTTATTTTGAAGGGATGTTTAAACATTACCATAGCGATCAGAGAGCGTTAGGGCAGTGGTTGAGAGTAGAGGAGTAAACTACCCCCCCCACACACACACACACCAGGCCTCAGTAAAATTGTCAAGCGTTGAGTGGTCCCCAGTGATAAAAAGGTTGGGGACCACTGGTCTATGGCATATCCTCCACCAATGTCACCTTCCACTACTGCTGCCGCACAATAAATTCCCTTCAAAGATTCTTCCACCCCCACCATTAGAACTGTTTGTTCTCTTCTACTGCTGTGGTTGTTGATTCCTGCTGGGGATGGATGCATCTCAGTCTGGGGTCTCAGCCATTCTGCCTTGAATGACTTTGCTGAGAGTTCAGACTCTTGGCAGAATCTACACTCCTTGCCGTATTGCTCTCTCTTAACCCTGTTATACCACATTAGGATGTGCATCCAAAAGATGGATGGGAAGCTAGGTGGAGCTATAGAATAAAACATAAGTACATAACAAGCTGTATTGTCTTATATTAAGAGTGGTTAGCAGTGTAGTGATGGACTGTTAGGTTCAAGCATTAGAATTAAAACAAATAATTACTGAGATTTTAAGGGCGCTTGAGGACCATGAAGTCCAGTAATATATTACTGAATTGATGATACAAGTATTTCTTCTTGTATGACATGGAATCTATTACTTTATTAAGTATACAAACAGTTAAGAACATCTGGTAGTTGTGTCCAGATCTTTTGCACTGTAAGGCTTAAAAGATAGTCTGAAAGATATATTGTTTAACACCAGTTGTATTCCTGACCATGCTTCCCATTTTCCTTTGTGCTTGTCACCAGATTAATCAAGCCATTTTGCGAGTTCCTGACTCTTGTTTTCTGTGACTGATCCTGATGGCTGTTTTCCCATGGACACCAGAATCTTGGGAGCCCTCCTGTCCCCTACTCTCTGATCCTGCAAGACTGCTGACAGCTATTTTTTTATATCGGTCTTGGAGCTGCATGAGCTGCTACTTCCTGACATACTTGAAAAAAATACAGTACTTTGTGCAGTTTTAATGTAATCTATACCCTAAATAGTGCACCATGGCCTGATTATAGCCTTGTTATCTCTGAATAGATAGATATTATCTCTGAATCCATAAAGAAACATAAGGAGAAGCAATAAGCCAATAAGTGATTTCATCAAATAGATAATGTTCTAGTATCTCAACCTTTGTTGGTAACTTATATAACTAACACATAGATTCTGATAGCATCATTACATGCAATTAAATGTAATTCTCACATCATTTGATATATAACTTAAACATGGTTTACATTTATTACAAATGAAGAAAAGGTGAAAAAGAGACCAGTCTCATCCCTCCCCACCCCCACCCACGATCCTATGGAAGTAATATTCTTAGCCCTTCCAAAGACTTCTATCCACTGCAAGGATTAGCTGACCTCATGTCACCAAACTAGGGATGGAAAGATGAAACAAGGAAAACCAGTTCATAAGGGGGATGATAAAGATCTCAAGTACTGTTTGTCCTGAGCTTTCAGGAGCAGCCTACAAATTCTCACATACTGTGAACTCTGAACTGGCTTTGAACATCTGTACTCTATTCTGAGAAATAAATTTACTTCCAAAATGTCAATCTCTTCATCCTTCCTGTAAAAACTTTAAGAAATAATCTCCAAGGGTATTGCTCATGCCAGTCTCCAGAAATGATTGTCTCCAGCTACCTTTTGTCGATGACATTTTGGAAGTAAGTTTATTTCTTATGCATTTTCTCCCTGCATTGGTCAGTCTAATTTTCTGTGTGCCTACTTAGATCCCATGAAGTTCAATAGGATTTATGTGTTGGTAAATATGATTTAGGCTGAACCAATTCAGATATACATTTCTGCTTCAAAGTCAACCTAACCCTACCACTTAAACTATTTTCTCTTCTTTGCAACAAAAATGGATTACAATTTTATTATTACTGTGTTTAAACAAATTGTAGCTGCTAAATTTAAGATATTTACCCATAACTGCTTTTTAAACACTAACTACATAGTTTTTTTCATGAAATTTATTTTTCACAATGTATGTATCAAAAACAAAACAATCTAAAAAGTTCAAATCTAAAATAGTGAACATAAAAAAAATAAATATGAACACATAATAGGACACATCAAAATTAAATACCATGGAAGTCACAGGAAAAAGCTCAGGCAAGGAGCAATTTGGTGTATATTCCTGGTTCCACAGAAGCCTAACAGAAGAAAGATGTTGTCATTAATCACTATCACTAAACATAACAACGCTCAAGTTGACAACTCATTTCCTACCTGATTGGCCCTCTTTGGGGGTGTGCCACCAATAGGGAGACAGCAATCTCCCAATGAGGGCCAATGAGTTCAAGTTGCATGCAGAGATCTCACTCCATATATGATTAGTCGTCCCTGGAGGGGTGTCACCAATAGGGAAATAGCAATCTCCCAATGAGGGCCAATCGTGGGGTTTATCTGTCCTCCTCTTCCTTGCTGGGTAGAAGAGGTACTGGCCTCTCTGAAAAGCCCTGCTGCTGGTAAGTTGCCCCATCATCAGTCTCTTCTCACCCTCCTCCTCCAGGCAAGAAGGAACCAACTGCTTCTCTGGTGTTGGTCTCAGGTTTCAGCTCTTTGCTGGAAAAAAACACAGATGGGCTGTCAGGAAGGCAGAGAAAACAAGTATTTCAAAAACAGAATGCCAAGGGGAGACAGAATGCAATGAATGTCTTAACTGTTCTGCAGTCAGCAACTGTTTGCTAATATGGTGTCATGCCTTTTAGATTATAGTTCTCTTCCAGCACCTAGCTGGCATTGCTTAATTGGCTCGGGTGAGCCAGGTAGGTCTGACAAGGCAGGGAGCTGCAGCTGAAGGCGGGGCAGAGGGATGAGGAACTCCTGCAACAACTTTGGAATCTAAGCCCAGGTTTGTCTGCAGCTCAATTTCTTTCTGCTGGTCAGAGCTCATTGCCTGTTGAACATCTGGCTGGGCTAAGCTCTCATCCAGCTGAGGCTCAGTTGAAATTGGGAATTCCCTTCAAAGGTTTTCCTCCAAGGATCCTCACTTACAGTACTTGGGCTCACAACATCTCTCCATGGTGCTGCAGTTGGCAATCAGAGTGCTCTATGCTATCCCCAACCTTCCCTCTCCACAGAGGGTCGGGGGATCACACTTGCTTGCAATTGTGCTTCCTTGTTGGGACCCTTCCTACCAAACATAGGACCTCTGTCTTTGAAGGACTGAGTTTCAGATGACTCTGCTTGATCCATTCTGTCACTGGTTCCAGACATCTGGTTAATGAGTCTGGGGTGAATAAGGGTGAGTATTCATCAGGAGGAAGAGCTGGGTGTCATTGGCATATTGATGACATCCCAACACAAACTGGGCAAGAGGATGCATTAAGATATTGAATAGAATTGGGGAGAGAACCACTCTCTGGGACACCCCACATAGGAGTTTGCAACTATGAGATTAGCTCTCCAATTGCTACTGTCTGTCTGTAACCCCAAAGAAAAGAGATCAGCCACTGAAGGACTGACCCATGTTTCCCAATGTCAGCAAGGCAGTGAGCTAGCAGCTTGTGTTCAACTGTGTCAAATGCTGCTGTGAAGTCTAGTAATATGAGCAGAAAGCTTTATTCAGGAATGCTGATACTTAGTTTGCACCAGCCATTTCTACTACCTTTCCTAAAAAAATGCTAGATGTGTGACAGGACAGTAGTTGTCACACATCCAGGTACGGCTTCTTCAGTAATGGCCATGCCACTACTTCCTTCAGCCACTTTAGACAGTTGAGAGCAATTAACATGTCTGTTTTGCTCCCTTCCCCTGTTTCCATGTGGGAGAAGCAAAAATGAAATGGCTCACAGTCATTTCAGGCTAACAGCTGATGGGCACCCCCACCCAGTTGATGTTGAAATGGCTGTGAGCTATTTTATTGACCAGTTTTTCTTCCATCCCACTTGTAAGCTGCAGCCAGGAAAAAGGGGGAATTAAATGGCTGGCTCAATTTGGAGGTCATTTTGGGGTATGCAAACTATGAACCAAACCAGAGTTTTTAGATTCATACCTACCCCTATCCCATAAACTTTTAACTGCTGGCTTCCTGGATATCCTTATCCATGGTTCTTCTATATATTTGTGAAACACCCCTGTGGCAGGAGTGTGTCCGGGGTGTCCAGACTTGAATATGGGCCAATCAGGGTGATTGGGTTGGCCCCTACAATCTCCTCATTCACAGGGGGCCTATTATGGCGAGAGAAAGGAAAAGTGATTTTAAATTACTTAGAGACACCTGAGGCCTGCTGGGTGACTGTAGGTCATTCTGAATTCTCTCAGAGCTCTCAGGCTCACCTCCCTCACAGGGTGCCTATTTTGGGGAGAGGAACTGCTTAGAGACACCTGAGGCCTGCTGGGTGACTGCAACCCACTACCAGTTCTCTCACAGCCCCACATCCCTCACATGGTGTCTGTTATGGGGAGAGGAAGGAAAGGTGATTTTAAGTGGCTTGGTGACACCTGAGGCTTGCTGGGTGACTGTGGACCATTCCCAGTTCTCTCAGAGCTGTCAGCCCCACCTCCTGCACAGGATATCTATTATGGGGAGAGGAAGGGAAAGTGATTTTACTGCTTTGAGATACCTGAGGCCTGCAGGGTCACTGTTCTCTAAGACCTCTCACAGCCCCACATCTCTCCCAGGTTGTCTATTGTGGGGAGATGAAGGGAGAAGGTGTTTGTAAACCGCTTTGAGACTCCTTTTGGTAGTAAACGGTAGGGTACAAAAATCCAGCTCTTCTTCTTCTAAGGGCAACAGTGAAAGAAGCATGTGAGCTCATATCAACAGTAAAAAATGGAGGCAGAAGGAGCAGGGGGGACACTTGTGTATTGTGATTACCCCATGAGGGCAGGGGGACATTTCGGTGTCTATGGTCTAATTCGCACAAGAAGGGAAATGAAGTTGAACGCAGAACTGGGAGGAATTGGTTGCCATGTAATCTCCCCTAAGAAGAGTCTCCAGTCTGATTTTCCCTTCACATATCTGAAGACATGGCTCTATAAAGCTCATCTGTAACAACTATGCCACAATTCCCAAAGGTCAGTCCTGTCCCACACTCAACTAACATTCTGAACAACAGGTTCTTGACACCCATCTCTCCATATCCATGCCCTCATTTATCACCATGCCACCACAACTCCCCCCCCCAACACACATATTCAAACTCCTTTACAGACTGGACAACCCCTCCCCTTCCTCTTCCCAATGCCAAGCTCTCTCTATCATAATCACTCTCTTCCTTTATACCTCCCTCTCTCTTTGCTATTTTCCCCCCTCACCACCTGCTAGCGCCCATTGTATCAGCTACAATGGTCTTTAATTCTAGTTCTCAAATAAACCCAAATATTATCTGCTATATTCAAGTTAAGGTTAACTGGTTTGTCTGGTGACTGTCTCATGTTAATTCAAATTGGTAAATAAATGAAAAATACCTGGCTATATCTGAGTGCATATTCTTTGTCTCGTTGGGCAGCCACACATAGAAGAAGAAGAGTTCGCTCTTATACGCCACTTTTCTCTACCTGAAGGAGTCTCAAAGCGGCTTACATTTGCCATCCCTTTCCTCTCTCCACAACAGACACCATGTGAGGTAGGTGAGGCTGAGAGAGCCTTGATATTACTACTCGGTCACAACAGTCTTATCAGTGCTGTGGTGAGCCCAAGGTCACCCAGCTGGTCGCATGTGGGAGAACGCAGAATCAAGCCTGGCTCGCCAGATTAGAAGTCCACACTCCTAACCACTACACCAAACTGGCTCTCAAGGTAGAGAACAGATGGAGACCGAGGCTGCAGTGGCGAAAGTGACCAATCAGGATGTCATGCATGGCAGATGATATTTGACTGGAGTAACAATTGGAGGGTGGAAGGGAAGTGTGAAGCTCATCTCCAAGATGGCATGCTATGTCTTAAAAAGTCCAGAGGATCCTATGTGTGAAGGGAATAAAGGTAAAGTCCACCAGGCCTATGGTTGAGGCCGGCACGCTGAAGAAGATCTAGACTAGCGATCCCCAACCTGTGGGCTGCGGACCACATGTGGCCCTTCGACTAATTGGAGGTGGGCCCCGAAGGACGCCTTCTCCCCCCCGGCCCTTTACTTCATCCCCCAGCCCTTTACAACACACTTCATTGTTGTGGCGTGTCTGTATCTTATTTTGAAGGGATGTTTAAACATTACCATAGTGATCAGAGAGCGCTAGGGCAGTGGTTGAGAGTAGAGGAGTAAACTACCCCCCACCCACCGGGCCTCAGTAAAAGGCGTTGAGTGGTTCCCGGTGAGTAGTCCCCGGCATTGAGTGGTCCCCAGTGATAAAAATGTTGGGGACCACTGATCTAGACCCTCCCACTTGGGTTACTCTATTGGCGGAATGTGATCAATCCCCCGTCCACTCCTGGGGGTGATAATTGAGGGAGTGGAGTTGGTTATGATTTTTTCATCGTTATATCTTTTGTATGGGTTTATGTGCATTTTATAGATCGGATGGTTTTAGGGGGTAATTTTACTGGGGATTTATGCACTTTTGTAACCTGCCATGAGCCTTTTGGGAGTGGTGGGCTAGAAATCAAACAAATAAAGAAATAAACAAACAAACAAACGAAGGCTGGAAAAGGGGAAATGAAGGGTCCAAGTTAGATGGGGTCAGATTAGTGGAAAGGGCTACTGGTTAAATATGAGGTTATGATAGTTAATTGGCTTGCCATGCCAAATAGTGCAAAGCTGCCATGGCAACTGTCAAATGACTACATCAGCAACCTGAAAATACCAGACATTTAAATGTCCCCCCCCCCTTTTCTTCTTCTTCTTCCTGGATAGCCGGTGATAATATTCAGGATAATCCTGTACACTGGGTAACTTTAGCTGAGTTCCTTTAACTAGTTCGTAGATGCCAGTTCCTATTATATGCACTGATTTGGTAGTGATCCCCCATTGGTTGTCCTTATGTCCTCTATCCAGGTTCTTCTCCCAAACAAGTCTCCCCCTGGTAAATGTGACTGATAAATTGGCTTGTGTGCATGTTTTAAGTGCCATCGACTCTCTTCCGACTTATGGTGACCCTATGAATTAACGTTCTCCAAAATTCGTTTATCAGTCACAATTTTGCTAAAGCAGAAACAACTGCTTGTAATATAGCTATCACAGTTTTAATTTGGCAGGAGTCCCAGATCTTGTGGTTAGCTTTCCCTTGGCAGACCCATCTGTTGCTCCTGCTTCTCAGAAGTTACATCTGCTTGGACTCACCCATTCCTTTAGCATTTGCTCTTAAAATCTGCATAAAAGCCTGCTGATATGTATTTCTTTAGGAGAGAAGGGGGTGTATTAGGTGAAATGTCTTTAATCAAACTCCCAATTAAACAATGAAAAGACCCCTGGATAGATTTTCTATCTATCACCTGGTGTGTGGTGTGCAGCGAATGTAGCCACGATCTTTTCTAGGATATGTGGGGAGACTGCCTGCTCTCAGGCCAACCTTTGTGACCCTGGTATTCTTTGGTAGTCTCCCATCCAAACATTAATTACGGTCAACCCTGCTTAGCTTCTGAGATCTGACACAGATGGGGTTCATGTGGACTATCAAGGTCAGGAGACATATCATTTACACATTTAGCACATGCAGAAAGCACGATGTGGAGAAGAATATGCACCATACGTGGAATGTTTTGTGTGAGCAACAGAAAATGAAGTAAAAATAAATAATCTTATATGTGATTTGTATAAGAAGAAAGCAAAACTAAAGTAAGTGCTTTTGGATCAAAACAAGAGAGATGTGCAATTTAAAACCAACCCTACATTACACCCAAGATTCCCATTACTTTTGAGCAGATAAGGGCAATTGTAGAAATTTGTTGCAAGATCATTTTGGGAACTAAGGTTACAACAAATAACCATTAGTAGAACAGAAAGCTTCTTGTGGCAGAGGCACTTTGGATTTCTTTAGGATAAAGTATTTAGCATCTCACCATTGCTCAGTGTTTATGTAAGGCTCAACTTGATACATTTCTGGAAAATTTTCTGGAATGAAAGTAGTCTCCCACTCCCTACATACCCTTTTTTGTAGCAATTTAATGTACTATGCAAGGTTGACTCAGCCTTCCATCCTTCCGAGGTCGGTAAAATGAATACCCAGCTTGCTGGGGGGTAAATAGTAATGACTGGGGAAGGCACTGGCAAACCATCCTGTATTGAGTCTGCCATGAAAACGCTAGAGGGCGTCACCCCAAGGGTCAGACATGACCCGGTGCTTTACCTTTACCTTTAATGTACTTTGTGTCAACAATCCTAAAGTAGCTATGAAATAATTCTAGTCCCCCCCTGCCATGATGCCTTTTGATATTGCTTGCTTTGGTTTACAAGAGGAAAATAGATTAATAAATAGATTCTTTGGTAGATTCACAATAGATTCTTTGGTAGATTTGGTAGATTCTCTGGTAGATTTGTTGCAGCACTGATAATAAATAGCTAATCTACTCACTCAACATTTGTTTATGTTAGCCAGAATCACTTCCTAATATCTTCAGATTCTGCATCATCCATAGTGGTTCCCGTAAATCTACATGTTAGATTTCATATGACTAAGGACAGAAGTTTGTGTGTATGTCCACGCACATCAAGGGAGGGGTATTTCAAACCCAGGTGATTCTTTTTAGAAATGCATCATTTTTAACCTTTTGGAGGGCCTCTGTCTTGATTGGCTGGCTTCTTATGACTGTCCCCTCTGTGAGTGTGTGAGAGCAGCAGAACAGCAAAACAATCAAATTGAGAATATTGAAAAGGTTAAAGCTGCTTGGCAGTCTGTTGTATTTCCAGACACTATTGGCTATTAACATTCAGATGCCTCTTTCCCGTGACAAAGATCATAATAAGAATAGATAAGGACACAGCTTGAATCTCTTCTTGTGACAAACGTAATCAGGAAAATGGAAAATGTTGGGGACTTTGTACATTCTCATGACATTGTTCAGATTGCTTGCTGTTTTATGTATCCCTTCTTAAACCTCACAATTACCAGCATTCCGCAGGGCCTGTAAGACAGAGCTCTTCCGCCAGGCTTATAGTTGAGGCCGGGCGGTAAGAAGATCAGACCCCCCCTCACAAACTGGTGGTAGAGAGTGTCAGCCCCCCTCCTGTATTTGAGGATGCAGAGACTAAATGGTTAAGATTAAGCCATCATTGTTGCCACTATTGTAAATTTATTGGAACTTATTGTTATCTTATGGTTTTTAGGGGATGGGGTTATGTAAGCCGCCTCGAGCCTTCGGAGGGAGGCGGGGTATAAATACAATAACAACAACAACAACAACAACAACAACAGCAAACCAAGGTTTGTTAATTTTCTCTAGTGATTACTCAGTAGCCTTTAGCAATATGTCAGTCCCTCTCAGGTGACTGCAGTTTCCCCATTGTTTTTGATGTGGGCCTCAAAACCTGAAGAAACCAAGGAGAGCTGAGGCCAGAGACGTGTTTAGAGCCCATGTGGTCTTACAGCATTTCACATGTTGGACTGGACTTAGGGTTCAAATCTCTGCTTGGCATGATATTTAGTGAGTGACTTTGGATAATTCTTTCAGACACCTATTGCACAAGATAGGTATCTCTGGAGAGAAGGAAGGAAGGAAGGAAGGAAGGAAGGAAGGAAGGAAGGAAGGAAGGAAGGAAGGAAGGAAGGAAGGAAGGAAGGAAGGAAGGAAGGAAGGAAGGAAGGAAGGATTTTTGTGGGGATGGAGGGAATGATAGATGCCACATCCATCCATCCATCCATCCATCGGTCATATGACATGTCTAGTGTAGTCAGGAGATCTGAGAACATTCTGGCAGCCAGGAAAGAGATGGAAGGTGGTTTGCCATTCCCTGCCTCTGCGTCATGATCCCTAGTGTTCCATGGAAGAACTATCACACAATTCTTCGTATGTCTCCCATCCAAATACTAGCCATGGTTGGCCCTGCTTAGCTTCTGAGATCTTATGCCTGGGTTATCCAGATCAGGGAGCATCTTGGAGAATGAAAATCTGATACGTATTCTGGTATAGGTAGACATTGTTCTCCAGTTTTCTCCTCAAATATTTGAATGTATTTGTTTGGTTGTTTATTTATCATATTTGACCAAACAGAGTTCACAAAATGTAAAATGAAACAAGTAACTAAATTAAACAATGAAACAAAGTGACCCCAAGCCAGTCCTGGCTAGGGATACTGCCTAACACAGGCCCCTGGCTGGTGAACCAAGGGCCAAAAGTCTTTTGGTTCCTGCGTTTTAGCTCATACCATTAGCCCTGTCCAGGCTTTATGTACCTGCAAGGAAAGAAAGATAAACTTTGCTGCTCACTTGTAATCAACAGACCATTAAAAATCTTATTTGTATCCCCAGTTATTTTTAAACTATTGTCTGCCTCTTCTATCATATCATTTGTTTTCCATATAATTAAGCAACATTTATTCTAATCTGTAATCTTCCTGCCCTGTTTTAATTCTCACACTTATCTAAATGTGATTAGTTGTCACTTTTTGTGCTATGTTGTTTTCTTTCTGAATATCACAGCAGTTATTAATTTTCCCCATTTCTTGCTTTTATCTAAACTTGGTTATTTTGATACAAATAATTTTGGTACCTCAACTTTTGTGGTGTTCTGTTATAGCAATGCATTCTCCTTGCCCTAATTGTCTGGATATAGCCAGATGTTTCAACACAACATCTTTAACTGAATATCAGTCAGTACTGTAGAATGAGGAAAAAACTCATCTCTACACTGAAGAAATTCAGCTTACACATTTATTCTTGCTGAAGACAGGATGAGATTAAACAATATATGAATTAAATGTTTCAAAATTCCCAAGATAATTCACTGTTAATTACTCAGTACCCAATACATGTCTTAAATAGACTGGGACATGATTACTGCTTCAGTCCTGGGCAGATTTGGAAACAGATAGTCTTAGGTCAGATTGTAAAATGGGCTGCTATGTCTAGAGCTGCCTAGACAGATTACTACCAAAATGCCAGAGATTAAGAACTAAATAGAATTTACACTAAAGTCAGGCAGATATGAATAGTTCAGACAAGCAATAGTTCAAAGAGAATATGTCAGGAAACAAGGAAAGGCTCAGGTATTATGGGAAATAGCAGATTGGTAATGAATAATGTGGTGCTTAGGTACAAATTAATAGCAGGACAGGTTAAAGAATGATGAATCACAATGCATACTTACAGATTTTTCAATTTAGTTTAGTAAATTGCCAGTTATCACTGATCTGGGTTTCGGAACTGCAGAGCCTTACAGTCCCTTTTTGGGCAACAGCCATAATATCTCTGGGATGTTACTATAAATATTATGAATGTCCATGGAATCTTTGCTGCACTCAATTTAGGAAGAAGTAACAGCAAGTTGCTGGTCACATCATGAAAAGAGAAGACTCACTTGAAAAAAATTGTAATGCTAAAAACGAAAAGAAAAGAAGGCAGCTGGAAAGGGGGAAGATGTCCAAAGGAAAGGAAATCATACCCTTCAGTTTGCAAGACTTGAGCTAGGCTATCAATGATAGATCTTTTCATAAGGTCACTATAAGTAGGAAAGATAGAATAGTAAGTTTGCATATAGATGATCCCACATGGGTGCAGGCCACTGTGTGGTCTCCCTTGCCACGTGAAATAACGCCTTGACATCCCCTGAGCTGGGCATGTCCCCTGTAAGCCCTCATCCTCAAATATGTTAAAGAGATCCCCAAAGATGTGGGAATGGTCATACAGGCTGTCTTTCCAAACAAGTGATCCAGCCCCATGCTGATACTGCCACAAGAGGCAGGTGTGGGAACCAATGTTCCTACAGCCAGACATTATGAAGCCAGATGTCCCCAATCTGAGACTAGGTCCCACCTGTTAAGATAATCATTTCTGGCTAAAAAGAAATATCCAGGTAATTGATCTGGCAACTGCTCAGGTGTGAGAAAGTGGGGGGACAGACTACCAAGCAGCCAGCAGCCAGTAGCCGTAGTAATCACCTATGTGTAAATTTCCAGTAAGGTGATTCTTTTATTATCAGTACAGAACAAGGCATGAGCCTCTTGTGGTGCAGGGTGGTAAGGCAGCCAACATGCTGTCTGAAGCTCTGAACATGAGGCTGTGAGTTCGATCCCAGCAGCCGGTTCAAGGTTGACTCAGCCTTCTATCCTTCCGAGGTCGGTAAAATGAGTACCCAGCTTGCTGGGGGGTAAAACAGTAATGACTGGGGAAGGGAATGGCAAACCACCCTGTATTGAGTCTACCAAGAAAACGCTAGAGGATGTCACCCCCGAGGGTCAGACATGACTCGGTGCTTGCACAGGGGATACCTTTACCTTTTCAGAACAAGGCATTCATGCGATGATTATTCCAATGTTAAAACTGTGTATGGCCCTTTTCTTAAGCAATACATTACATAAATCACATCTGATTAATTTGATTACTCATCCTCACATTTTTAGGTGGGCCTCCTTAGAGTGCTACTGCTCAATCAGCAGTTTAGTTGTCCTGAATTAATTGAGTGACTCAATTTGCTGCTTCAGTTGAGAGGGCTCAATCTGACCAAGTTTCAAGTTCTAACATCATGAGTTTAAAGGTTCTGGGAATTGTCCCCTTAGAGTCACTTTGTGCCTTAATTTCACACTGAAAAGAACAAGCATATGGACGTGATTTACTAAATGAGCAATGGTGGATGAAAATCTAAAGGATACAGCTTGACTTTGCTTTAGTTCAGCACCCCAAATCTTTGGAGAATATCCGCAGCTGTTGAATAAAATACTGGTCTGGGAGTGCCTAGAAAACAGAAATCCACATGGCCTAGGTAGTGAAAACAAACTTGCAATAGCATGAGACAACTGTACATACTTCTACTATCATCCTTCCTTGGATTTCTTACAGGGTTCACTAACAAATACTTATAGAATGGTTGAGTTAGAAAAAAGACTCATAAAACTCCAACCATAGAATGGAGTGGCTCCACCTCTGGAGTGAAAAATCTCCACCTTTGAACTGTGGAAGACTTATTAAAGGGATTGGAGAATGACCAATGCCTCTTGTGTGGGTTGACAAATCTGATTGGCTTTTACTTGGTTTGTGTATGATATTTGTTGCTTTCTTTCTTACACGGGCCTCAAGGTATTAACCAGCTGAATAATCATCCATAAGACAGGCCAGTTTATAATGTTTCCATCCTTGTTTTCAGATTATAACTGATTAATTGGGAGCTGTCATTATTTAGATGAGATGGGCTTTAAAAGTCTATCATTTTCGGTAACTTTCATTAAAAGACAATTTTACAATTAATCTTGTTTCTGCAAGAAATGATACTCCTGAAATGAATATGCATTTTTAAGGATCTGATAGAGTCCCTGTGGATCATAAAAAATCAAAGTGCAAAAATTATCTCCTGTAGTTACTCTCACAGCTGTCAACGCCTGTGAGCTTTTGCATTTGTTCCTGGGCTCTTGTCTTTTATTTGAAGAGATAACATTAAAAAATTGGATTTGTAAAATATGAAGTGCACAGTTGGAATGTGTGAAACAGTTGAGAGCCTTTAGGAAAGCTTTGGGATTCTTTAAGTAAGCATTCACAAAGTTAAATTCATTAAACTTAAAAAAAAAGAAAATCGCTAATATTATTTAAATTAGAAAGTCATAACACTTTAAAATAGATATTTTAGGAAAGGAATAATGTGTTGGATCCCTCAGAGTAGGATTTTTTTCACTTTCCAGTAGATCCCTGTGATCCCTGAAAGGCTAATGCTGTTGGTCTGGGGGCCAAAAGGTCATAGGGTACCTGAGGTTCTAATTAGCAGGGTGAATGTGGTAGTAGCAGAAGGTGTGGGGCATCCTTATGTAGGAGACAGCCAACCTTCTTAGAATAGATCATAGACTCATACAGCTAGAAGGAGCCATACAGGCCATCTAGTCCAAACCCCTGTTCAATAGAGGATAAGCCTAAAGCCTCCATGATATGTATCTGTCCAGCTGCTGCTTAACTAGAGATTAGAGGATGGGGGAAAGGCAAGGCTGCCACATGTAGCACAGTCAAAGAACACAGTGGTTCTGAATCAACACAATTTAAATGGTCTTATTCAACAACAATATAAGAGGAAAAGCAACTTAGATAAGGCCCCCAGAGAGGTCAGACTGGTTCAGGCCATGGATGTGATGTTTGAGGGGAACCTGTGGGTGTTATTGGGTTTGGTCAGTCTCAGGCAAATGCCTGGTGGAGGAGCTCCCTTTTGCAGGCCTTTAAAATTGTGGGGGTTCAGGAAGGGCCAGAATCTCTCCAGAGAGCTTTTTCCACCAGGTGGGGGCCAGGATCAAATAAGCTCTGTCCCTTGTTGAGGACCAACATGTTTGTTTGAGGCCAGGGATCACCAGCCAGTTGGAGGTGGCAGAGCATAATGCTCTTTTTGTGGTATAGGCAGAGAGAGGGTCTCTCAGGTACACTAGGCCCAGACCACATATGGCCTTGAAGGTAAGAGCTAAAACCTTAAGTCTTATCTGGAATTCAACTGAGAGCCAGCTGAGTTATTGAAGTATAGGCCCGATGTGACATCTCCATGTGACAAGAATCCTGCAGAGGCGTTCTGAACCAATTGCAGTTTCGGGGTCAAAGATAAGGGTAGGCCTGCATAAAGCAAGTTGCAGAAGTCCAGTCTAGAGGTGACTGTTGCATGGATCACTGTGGCTTGGTGTTCTGGTGCCAAAAGTAGTGTGCTAGTAGCTTGTCTTGGCATAGACGGTAGAAGGCCTGCCGCACTACTCTTGTGACATGTGCTTCCATGGAGAGGGAGGCACCAAGGATCACACCCAGGTTTCTGGTGGAGTGGGATATTGCTAGATGCACTCTGTCTAGGTTAGGTAAGCACACTTCTTCACTTGGTCCCTTCATACCCAGCTACAGGGCCTCTGTCTTTGAAGGGCTGAACTTCAGACAACTCTGCTTGAGCCATTTTGTCACCACTTCTAGGCATCTGGATAAGGTTTCTGGAGGATAATTTCATTCCATCCTGATATGACACCAATTTTGTAGCAGAGCTTCCCACCCTTTCTCCCTGTGGCAACAACAGTGTGGGATTAGCTTGTGGCTTTGGAGCTAAACAGCAATGCTATGTAATTTATGTATTTGACTGTATTGGGTCATATAAATCAGCCTAACCATGAAGGGTTTGTGAGCCTTAACTAGAGTTGGCAAGATTTGTGTGGGTTGAGTGCTTGTTGAATTAGATTGAATAAGACAGTGAGACATTTGAGAATGAAGGGAATCTGTGTTTGGCCCAGGCCATGCAAGGATGCCTAAGCAGGATACCACCTTTCCAGTGCTGCATACTGCCCTTTTACACTTGGCCCACTGGGAAATTCATGGGAATAATTCTAGTTCTTCCCTGCTTAAGAGTGGGAGAGATTCTTCACATTTAGTCCTCCAGCCTCATACAGTTTGTCTGCATATCCACCAATGTAAATGATATCTCTCTCTTTGGATAGTTTGCCTTCTAAAGTGAAAAACAAAATGGGCATAGTACATATCTTTTAGGCATGTTCATATCAAGCCCAGCACTCTGTTACAACTAAGTTATTATACAGAATGCCCAGCTTCAGTGCTCCCACTGGGACACTTCAGTGCTCTTGTGCATGTAAACTTGAAGATTCAGCTAGAAAAAGTACGGAAGGAGGCAACCAAGATGATTGGGGGGTTGGAGTTTAGGAAAGTGACAAATAAGGGGAAAAGAAGAAGAATTGTTTTATACCCCACTTTTCACTATCCAAAGGAGCCTCAACAATGGCTTACTATCACCTTCCCTCCTTCTCCCCACAACAAACACCCTGTGAGGTAGGAGAGACTGAGACCTTTTCTGCACAACCGATTAGGCACCAATCACTCTTTGTTCAGACCTGGGTTTTTTTCTGGTTCCACGTGGAATTTGCCCCCTTCTGTCATGTCCCAGGGCTGGCCCGACTAGCCCCCTCAGTTGCCCCATAGCAAGGGAAATAGCGGTCGCGGTATTGTCGCGGCCGCCGTTGACGCAGCGGGGGAGCCCAGCTATGATGAGGCTCCCCCGGCAGCCTGTTGGCAGGGAGGCCCACCTGTGCGTGGGGCTCCCTGAGGTGGGGGTCTCATTAAGGAGACCGGCAATTACCCAGGCGCGGCCTACCCGGCTGGGAGGCCAGGGGCCCGGGGGGGCCAAGCGATGAGCAGGCACCAATGGAGGCGGACGCCCTTTGGTGCTGTGCGGCTGCTTCCCAGAGTCTGCGGTGAAAGGCATCCCATCCTCCCGGCTGGGAGTGAGGCGTGGAGCCTGAGCGCCGCAGTACCATAATGCAGTCGGACGGCTGACGGGGGTTCAGGCTCCCTTACCCGCATAAGGCCAACCCTCCTTGGGGGGGGGGGGTGGTTTGTCTGTTAATAAAACGGCTGCGGCCAATTTATTTTCCAAAGCTTGGAGTCGTGTCATTGCTGGGCCAGTCGCCACCTGCTAGTCAATGCAGAGCAATTCACATCACATTTTTTGCCACGAGATATGAGAGTATGTCAGGGTTGGGCCTTGCATAAGTGGGAAAACTCAGGCCATCTCCACTCATGCTTTCTCCACTCCTGCATCCCCTACCCCTGAACATCAATCTGTCATCTACCCTCACAACCTTCCCCTGCCATTTATTATTATTATTATTTTTTAAGATGGCTGGTTGCCTTAGAATACAATTCTAGCAAAACGAAATTTTTTTGTTTTGTTTGGAACAGTGGAGCTTGGAAAGAGTGACATGCTGTGTAGGCAAGCCTTGCCCCTCCCCACATTTTTCTTTAAAAAACATTAGGTAGGGTTATTGTGTTATGATGCTGCACTATATAGAGGATGGAGCAGAGTTGTTCTCTCTTGTCCCAGAGGGACCGACCAGAACCAATGGGATGAAATTAATTCAAAAGAAATTCTGTCTAAACATCAGGAAGAAGTTCCTGACAGTTAGAGTGGTTTCTCAGTGGAACAGGCTGCTTCGGGAGGTGGTGGGTTCTCTATCTTTGGAAATTTTTAAAGAGAGGCTGGATAGCCATATCATGGAGAGGCTGATTCTGTGAAGGCTTAACAGGGTGGGCAGGTTCCACGTGGATGAGTGATAGGGATGTGAGTGTCCTGCATAATGCAGGGAGTTGGACTAGATGACCCATGAGGACCCTTCCAACTCTATTATTCTATGATTCTATGATTCATTCTAACAAGTAAGGACTTTTATATATTATACATTCAAAGCAACAGACACGCTGGAGTGCTTCCAGAAGCTGTGCATGAGGTCTTGCAAGCTAAATAAAGAACAATTTTGCTGGCTTGACCTTTTGTTCTCTAGTTCCTCTAGGTCCTCACTCACAGCTTCTGGAACAGGATGCTCTGTTGTTGGCCCTCCAGGATAAATGATTTGCCTTTGTGTGAGACAGGATGCTGAACTAGATAGACCACTGGTCTGATCCAACAGGGCTTTTCTTATGTCCTTATGATGTGATAACCCATCAGGTCTTTAGTTCATATTCCTGCTATATTAACCTTCAAAATTTAATTCCTCACATTCAGGTATTGATATGTCTTCTCTCAACCATAAAACTCCTGTAAACTAAGACCCTACATCAGATCATAACATTCCTACCATATAGGTCTTATTGGCTATTGTATCTCCTAGGTACATTTCTGCTCTTGGGATAAAGGTATTTATTGTTGAAAACACTTTAAGACTCAATAGTGAGTACTTAGACAGTGAGCACAAATTTGTCTTGCTGAAATTCACCTGCCATGTAAGTGTGAACCAGGCCTTGAAAGAGAAGGGAATGAGAGGCCACATTCTAGGGACATAATTATTGTACTTCAGGAAGCACAGATAATATTTGGAGATAAAATGGCTCTTCTTGACTTTTAAAAACATAATCCTTTTTTCTGTGGAAGAAAGAAATGGAAACTGAAGAAATAAACCCACTTTGAGACAAATAAGGAAAGATTAGAAATCAACATGAGCAAAAAGCTGTAATTTGGCTGATGGGATCAAAAGAGAAAATGTCAAGAAATGAGGCAAATTGTTGCAAACATAATTACAAATACTCTTCACCCCTGGATATTTAAGGTGATGCAGTTGGAACCTGTTTTAAAAGCCAACATGTCCAGCATTATCTCCTAATTGTAGTCCATAATGAAGATTTCATTATTCTACCTGAACATTTAAAAGCCATTCTTTTGCAATGTGCTCCATTTTCCAAATGGCAGTCATAAAATGATTGCAAATCATGATCTGGATGTCAAATTAAGTTGTCTTTCACACAGCTGGAGCCTGTTCAAGTGAATGGAACTGTGGAGAGTGATTTTTTTTTTTTTGCTTCTATCTCAACAACATTGCACAATGAATCCCAGGATGGCTGGATTCAGATTATGATTAATGCTGTGAAAACATGCTGCAATATATACATGCTAGTGTTCTGTGAAATATTCTATGGACATTATCTGATTTCATGGAATTTCGTGCAGCTTTCAAATAGCAATCATATTTTAACAGTCCATTTCCCCACATTCCTTCTGACAACTTTCCTAAAGCAGAATATGAAATGGTTTGCACCTTAGTGCAAGCTCATATTTTGAGGGTCTTGGTGTGCTTATATTTCTGTGGAAAGTACCACGGATGGATTTATTTCATTTGAAATCCTCCTTTTCCTATAGAGATTTAAGGTGGACTACAAAGTACTGAAAAGTACTGAAAGCACTTCAATAGTCAATGAATGGCATAAACCCACTCCTCATAATGCATTCATTTATTATTGGGATTTCATTACTCCCCTCCCCCTCCAACCAAGCTGGCTTGAGACAGTTTCCAACATTGTCACAATAATTCATAAATACAATACAATAATCCATAAGAAATTCATTAAAATCAACCATTATAATTAAATTAGATAAAATATGTTAAAACCATCCAACATTAAAATCATCATGCAGTCAGCCAATCATCAGCTACTATTATAGTGCAACTGAATCATCAGTTGGATTTGTCTCAGGGGGTATGCATGGAGGGGGGGAACAAATGGTGTTGATATTTAACTGCTGAGGAATGAGCATGGCCCCTACCTGGTGGAATGAAGAGCTGAAGGCCCTTTTGGAGCTCTCTGAGTTCCTCAGGGCCTACAAAATGGAGCTCTTCCACCAAGAGTTTGTGTGAGGCCAGGTGGTGGCCTGGGGTTAAGATCAGCCCCCCTCTCCCCTAGGGATAGAGGCCAATATTAGACTGGTCTGCATTCCCAGATCGATCCACCCTAGGCTAAAGTATTCATCTGCCTGCCTTTTTGACCATCCAGTGAGCCTGTGGGGGAACAGTTGTCAAATATTGTATTGCCATTGTTGAAAGTGAGTTCATTGTCTTATGGGGGTTTTAATAGGGAATTTTAATGCTTCTAATGTATTAATTTCTTTGAGAGCGGTGATCATACAAATCTAATAACCAACAACAACAACAGTTTAGTCTGGCCAGATTGAACCACCTTTGCCAGAAAGGAAAATACTTCTTGATCTCTGCAGACTCACTCTTATCTCTTTAATCTGAAGCTGTAATTCTAGGAGAACCCCAGATCCCACCTCAAGAGTGGCATCCCCAATTACAGTACCAGAGAGTTCTGCCTTCAAAGCATCCATTTTCTCTAGGGGAACTGATCTCTTTAGTCTGGAGCTTTAATTGGAGGGGATCCCCAAGTCCCACCTGGAGACTAGCATAATAATTCATTTGGGACAAGGTCTACTTCACGGGCCTTTCCTGAGTGGAGGCGGTAGATCAGACCTTCCACTTGAGAACGAGTCATCTCAGGCTACCCAGGAAGAGAGCCATCAGGTTCAAGTATTTCAGAAGTAAGAACATTTACAGTAGCAAACAGGTTTTTAAAATATTACTCCCAGACCTCTGGATGAATATGGAAGGAAAAACTGTCATATGCTCTAAGGCTCATAATAATAATTGCCCCAAATGCTGAGTTGTCATTAGGTTTTACAGCCAAAATGAAATGTCCCTAGTTCCTATGTAAGTTCTCCTTTTTATGCTTTATTAGATCTCTATAGTATTAGGAGACAAGAATTCCCCTCACAAAAGGAGCACTATCAAGCATAATTTTACAGTACAAGGGCTTGAAGAAGGGCAATAACTTATCTGAGATAGTGAGAGATCTTCTAGCTACATCAGACCCAAGTAACACTTCTGGGGAGAAGCAACAGGACAAAGTTTGAATCCAGTGGCACCTTTGAAACTAATAACGTTTTATTCAAGATATAAGATTTTGTGTGAATATTAACAAAGAGTTATAAGTATTCGTCTCTACAGGAATGAGGCGAACCAAACTATCCATACCATCACTAGCCTGGTTCTTAGTAATTATATGTTTTTTATAATTCCCTAGCCTGTCAATAATGTTAATCTGTTCCATTCATTCACCTACCCTTGCACTAATGTTTTCCCACTTTATGTCATCCTTGTTGGGATCAGGTATACTCCCCCATAGACCTCAGAATGAGGAGGGACACTCTGTGCTCTCTTCCTTCCCAGGATATTCTCTGTGTGTGTATCTGTGTGTGTGTGTGTGTGTGTGTGTGTGTGGCACAACTGCAGCACTGCCCTCTTTTGTTCCTAACTAGTTAGGGGATTTTCCTTTAAATGACCCATTTCTCTGGTCCTGGGACAAATCTTGTCTAGTTTCTGCCTCATCTCAATGTGACTAAAGGAGGAGGACCTGACCCTGCCTTCTCCAGACCAGCCATCCCATTTCCATTCCCTTACTGCCCTGCCTTGGGGCCTGAGTTGTGATTCCCCCACCAATTTGATTTACCCATCCCCATATCCAGCAAGCACTGTCTAAGTCATGGACTAATGTCAGGCTATATTATTCCAGTATGACCAGGCTACTGCCTCCTGCTACACTGGGCACCAGTAAGGCCTCTTCCTGGCTGCTAAAACCTCTGGTAATCTGACACTAGTGGTAATCTCTAGATCTCCCAGAGCATTTCCTAGCCCTGTTGTCTGTGGCTACCACATCTGGTCTCCTTTGTGTTGGTGCAATGATGGCCAAAATACTGGGACTTGCACCAGGGGTTGCTGCTTCCTTCACACCTATCTCATCCTCATAAGCACTATTTGAGGCCTCAGGTGGCCTCAGGGTAAGTGCAGATCAGGCCTTGATTCTGGACATCTGGATTGCAAATGTTTGGATTTGATCCTGAGCATGAATTGGCTGACACAATATGTCACAGGACTGAATTGTAATTGTTGTTGTTTCCCCGATCTACCTCCAGGAACATTATGACTGCAATTGGAACATCAGTTTCTTTTGTGAATGCTATTACAAAGATGAGCAATCCCTTCAGCCTTTCTTTGATAAACAGACTTATTTACTTTCAGGACAACTGAAGCTGAAATATGTCTTGAGAGAACTTCGGACAGCTCCAACTGAAAAAAATTTCTGAAGCAGGGATGCTTCAGAGACAGATAGGCCAAATATGGTCTGAAGCAAAATCCCTGAAGTGTGGCTGTCCAAAGTGCACTTTGGCATGCTCTGGCATTTTGGGCAACTGTTTAAATTTTAAAGAGAAACAGGCAGGTGGGAACTGCCTTAGATTTCCTGCTGGGTCTTTCCCACTTTTGCCCAAGCTCCTCCAGGGCTAAGGGGAAGGGAGGCAGACCAATGGCTAGGCTCCCTGAAGGAGTCCAGCCAATTATTGCAGTGCATTTTGCATCTGCAAATGCATTGCAATGATGCAGTTTTTTTGCTTGCTAAGCTTGCTTGCTGCAAAGTAAGACTAGGTAAGTTAAGAAGGGAGAGGCTGGGTGGGGGGCGTTAGCCTATAGGGAAGCAGGTTTTGGGGAAAAACATTTATTAGTTGGCTTCTACCTCGCTGACCTGCTGCTCTGGTAGAGGAGATTGTTTGAGTCTGATTCCCAGAGAGTGTGCAGGGGCTGGCTGGCTGGCTGCTGTTGCACTGAACCTTGGAGGATCTTCATCGCTGGAGAAGACATCAAACAGTTTGCCTGAGGGACTACTTCTGATCTTATTTTCCTCTTGCTTTCTCACTTTTCTTTTTCTCACTTTTAATCACACTTTTCTTGACTTTACTTCTTTTTTAAAAACCAAACTATTCTTTGGGTTTCTGTGGGTGGGGTCTGGGGGTGCTTTGGGGTGCTTGGGATTCACTGTTTTTTTTCTCCTGGTGTTTATTTCTTCTTTTTTCCCCTCTGCTCTGCTCTGGTGTTTTGCTGCTGACTGAGTGCTGTTGTGGCCGGGGGGGGGGGGGCAGTAATGTTTGTTTGTTTGTTTTCTTGAAGTGCTGTTGTTCTTTAAACTTTTAAGCTTTAATTAATTCAATTTTCACTATTGTTGTTGTGGGGGCTGCTCTGCTCTGGTTTACTGCTGCTATTGCTGTTGTTGTGGCCTGAGGGACATTGCATGTTGTGCCTGGGTTCTTATTGGGGTGCTGGTCCAAGAGACAGGGATTTTGGAGGCTGGGTCATGGTTCAATGAATTGCTGTGGCTGCATCCCCTCTGAGTCTGTTCTGGGTTGGCTTTGTCTAACTCCTATCAGACCTGTTCTCACAGAGCAGTTCTGTCCTAACTCTCTCATCCCCACTAGGGAGTCTGGCATGAGGAGCGGTAGGAAAAGGCAATTATAAGCCACTTTGATATTCCTTTGGGTAGTGAAAAGTAGGCTATACAAATCAGCAGCTAGTCTTCCTCTTGACTGTTATTTTTTTATTGGGGGGGAGAGCTTGTGATGGAAGGGAGAGCTTGTGATGATGGAAGCATACATTCAGTGCTTAGTTCACTCCTCAACTAGTGGAAGTAGGGTTGGTGAATGTGCTGATCCTGTTGAGGAGGAGGAACGTGTCCATGTGACACTAACCCCTTGCTTTCTGAGGCTTCCCTGAGGCTAATGGCTTGGGTTTCTTTGCATGGATTTGTTCTGCCTGCTAATTCCCTCCCACCTGCCAGTAGCAGACATTCCTCCCCTCTCTTATGTGGTGTTTGGTGGGCCTCCAGGTCCCCCTGGAGGACATTCTCCCTAGACTACTGATGGTGCTGTGACATTTCTCACACACGCACAGCTTGGCAGGCAGCCCCCTCCTCTCCAGGGGAACCCAGGTGAGCTCTGAGTGGACTTCAGTGGGTCTCCAGTTCTCATCTGGAGGCTGACACCCAAGCATTGCTTGGGCAGCCAGCCACAGCTTTTCCCTGGAGCTCTTGCATGCAGTACCCCTTTTCTCCAAAGGAGGTGATAAGAATGGGGTCTGCTCTCTGTGTGAAGAAGAGCTGCAATTCCTGTTTATTCCCATCATCTCCTGCCTGGAAGGTGGCATCTGCATGTTAGACCTAAGAGTGAGAGAGAGTCTCCTCCCTGGTTTGGCAGTTTTTAGGCTTCTGCCTTCTCCGTGGCCTTGAGGGGGGAGGGTTGAGTTAGAGGCTCCAAACTTTCAGGGTAGTTCCAGGAGCCTCTTCTCTGACTTCCCTCCAATTTCAAGAATATTAGACCAGGGAGTCCAATTCTAGGGGCTCCCCATCCTACCTCCATTATATCCAATGATGAGAAAAAAATATACTCTGTTCTGATCATAAATTCTCACCACTGGAAGTAATGGCCCAATATATCCTTTGGTAAAGATCAGAATAGAGAGTCTATTTTTTTCTCATCATTGGATATAATGGAGGTAGGATAGGGCACCCTCTTTAGGAGCCTCTAGAATAGAACCCCCTTGTCCACTTTTTTTGAAACTTGGAGGGGAGTCAGAAAACAGGCTTCTGAAGCTACCCGGATAGCTTGGAGTCTCTAAATCAAACCCCCACTGCCTCAGGCCACAGAGACTTTGAAACCTTAAATTCCCCACTAAAGTCAATGACACCATTGACTTTAATGGCTGAAGTGCTTCGGAGATGTATGAAGCACTGCAACCAAAGCCAAATCCAAATCAGCTGAATCGGATGGCACTTTAACAGTCTGAATTGGGTTCTTCCGAACCTGAAATGGGCTTAATCTTTTGGGTGTGCACATGCCTACTTGGGGCTACTTCAATTTCTAAGGAGGTTATAGTCTTTCTTTGCTTGACAAATCCCTTCCCTGGCCATTTTCTGCTTCTCTGTGTGTCTGTGTGTGTGCAAGCTCTTACCATTGCTGAATAAAATACAAAAGTATTTGAAATGAATAATATCACTACATAATGTCACAGCCTCAGAGATATAATAAAAGAGACCATCAAATGAAAACTCCTTGGAATGTTTAGAAATTCAAATACTATGGTCACTGCTTTGTAAAACAAGCACTGCAGTCAGGGGCTTCTAAAATTGTCATCACTGAAAAGAGACCTCAGGTTTGCCAAGGTCATTCTGAATTGCGCTTTTATTTAAAGTGGTGTTGTTTAGCTACACAATTCAATAGACTGTAGATGTGAAGCCACTCAATAGCATTATGGGGAAGATGTATTTTCAGATTTTTTTGTGTTTTATTTGTGCATTGATATGAATACTGAACATTTCATATGGAAAGATATTGATTCAATTATGTTTATTCATTTTAGATATGGCTGAGCAGCACAGGAATTAACCATGAGCATTTATTGTTTTAAAAAGTAACAAAGAGAATATATTAATTGAAGTCCATTTAATAATGTAAGGATAGGGGTGCAAAAGTAAAGTATGCCCATTATACAACGGTATTTTCTCTTGCTTTCACTGTGCATGTCTACTGGGTTTTACTTTTTTCCTATTTTGATTCCCCCCCCCAAGTATTCTGTTGGCTTTCCCGTTGCTGTTTCCCCATGTTTTCTGTGAGTGGTTTTGTGGTGGCTTCCTTCCTTACTTTGCTTCCAAGCCATAGGCAATTCAAGAGGATACAGATAACACACCACCCTTTTTCTGCCCCTTGGAGACCATCCCTCCACCAACCACATCCCATTCTGCACCTTCCAACATCTTCTCTCCCTTCATCAGTTTACAAGCTTGACTATTGCTTACTCTAGTGATATTAGTTTATTGCTAAACTTGGAATGCTGGGAGGATGCTGAGCTAATGGTGGGAATCTTTTTGAAATGAAAGAACAAGATTCAAAAGTGGTGGTTTATTTTTGTGTGCACCCAACACAAGCAATTCCCTACAGTCCAAATCTAATATCAGTGGCCTCACAGTTGTCTCATTCTTTTCCCTGCCCCATATTTCTCCAGATTCAAATGGGTAGCCATGTTGGTTTCTCCAGAAATGGTTTATACTCAGAATAAAACTTTGTTGGCTTTTAAGTTGTTATGGGCCTCCAACTTTGGTTACTTGGAGGGTGAGGGGTGTTTGCCAAACTTTCCTCATAGAAGAAAGAGCCCCACTGAACACTGAATTTGAGCCTTGTATTGTGTCCCCCCAGCATACCTCAGTGATTGTCTCTTTGACCAAACTGCTTCAGTGGTATCTGCTGTGCATTCTCCCAATGAACCTTCTGATTTGCCAACTAAGCACTCAAAAATACCTTATGATTCCTTCTCCATATTCTGAATGACCATTTGTTCTTTTACAAAGGTGGTTGCCAGTATAGCTTCACCAAGGAGGAGAACAGTATGAAAGAAGCTTTAACTTTTCCCCTCTGGTGCTCTGATTAGATGGTTTTCTGCAGTGTGAGAATTGCAGGGGAGGAAGGCTGGTTTCAAAGACCAGGGCCCATCCCCTATCCCAATTGCCAGTCTTTCTGACCCACTCTAGCCAGCAGGCAACAAGCCACTGTTGAGCATTTCCATGGCTCTGGGAACCATTAAGGTTAGGTGGGGTGGGCATGGCTTTGGATTGCAAGTACAAACACAACCATGACCACTGGCCACTCCATTGCAGTTGCAAAAGGTGGGGATGGAAGAAGATAAGGGCTGGCCAGCCATGCAAAGGCCCAGTGCAGTGCAGGGGATGACCAGGGGGCTGGCTAATCAGTGGCTGGCTCCATGCCATATAGGGTGGGATGGGGACAGCCAAGCCAGGTTCCCCCTATTTAAAGGAACATGTCCTTTCCCTTGGCGGTCTGGCTACAGAGCTTGCTGCTGGATTAACCTGCCTGTGATGAGAGAGACTTTGCTCTTGCCTGCTGCTTCTTGAATTGATTTTTTTTTTGTGGCCCTGGGGTCTTCATCCTCCTGTCTTCCACAGGCAGATACATTAAAACAGAGGCAAGGAGGGGAATAAAGAGTGGGTGGGTAGTGACCAATAATGCAACAGAGAATCCACTAGAGTTTGGCAATAAAAAAAGGGAGCTTTGCAGGTGCTCTAGTCATTTTTTAAAATTAGTTTGGTCCATTTCAGGAGGCTTTAAAAAAGATACTTGGCCTGTGTTCCTTTGTGTTCCTTTTCATTCAAGGAAATTAACCACAAGGATTTAAATGGTAGGTACTTACTTGATGCTACTGTGCTGCTGCAATATAGCAATTGTGTAAATTTAAAAAATAATCTTTGGAGATTTTGCCCAAAATTCATGTCAGAAGACACTTGTTTATGGGGAATAGCTAGCAAAACTCAATTAACAAGCAGAGAAACTCATTGCCTACGTTATACAAGGTAACTCAAGGCAGATAACATATATTAAATGAAATAATAAGCAAGCCGTATTATAAACAAAAAGTAAATAAAATGGACTTCAGACTCACATAGAACAAGCAGATTAATACACTAACAGGAGGAAATTAGCCATGGAAATGAATAAAGACAGGGAAATGGTTCAATTGAAAGTACATATACCAATTCAGGCTGGAGAGTGAAGAGGCAGAGACAGGGACAGGACAGCACAATAGACCAGCAATGTGACAGGCAAACTGGATGGATCTGAGAATCCAGAGCAGCAATTTGGCTTGCCAAAAAGGGGAGTTTTGTACCCTGTTGAAGGGTGGCTGTGCTGGGGACAGCACATACACAAGATGAGCTGGCCCAGAACCAAGACACATGGATGCTTGCTCTAGAGCTGATGACTTGGGAAGTGCTTCAATTGCTCATGAGAAAAGGGGGCATCTAGGCATAATAGGAATCTTCCAGGGGTTCCTAGAGACTCTCTAGTGTCTTGATGGGTGAAACTCCCTCTTGGCAGAATGACAAGGGTGAGTCATTAATAGAAACAAAGGAACTAGGTAAGGAAGCAATTAAGCAAAAGGATTTGTTTAACACTGATCAACAGTACAATGGAAGGAGTAGCAGAGTTACCCTGTCAGGTAGAGGATCCATTAATCTTCACTGCAGAAGTTCAGGCTACACCCAGTTGTTGAGAGCCAGTTTGGTGTAGTGGTTAGGAGTGCGGACTTCTAATCTGGCATGCCAGGTTCGATTCTGCACTCCCCCACATGCAACCAGTTGGGTGACCTTGGGCTCACCATGGCACTGATAAAACTGTTCTGACCAAGCAGTGATAAAACTGTTCTGACCGAGCAGTGATATCAGTGCTCTCTCAGCCTCACCCACCTCACAGGGTGTCTGTTGTGGGGAGAGGAATGGGAAGGCGACTGTAAGCCGCTTTGAGCCTCCTTTGGGTAGGGAAAAGCAGCATATAAGAACCAACTCTTCTCTTCTCCTTTTCCTCCTTCTTCTTGTGTCAGGCTGAATCACCTGAGATGGTGGTCTGGCTAGGTATGGTGTCTGGCTGACAAGAGTGCATGGGGTCTGGCTTGCCTAAGCCTAGACCAAGTATGGTGCCCTAGGTAGTTGGGCATGGTGTGCCTGTCCAATGAGGAGGTATGCTACTATTAGAAATAAGACCACCCCTCCACATATCACAAATTATATTCTCATTCAAATTAAGAAAATCTCATTTTTGGATTGTATCTGCAGATTGGATACAGTGGAGGAAAAATAATGGTTTGTATGGCAGGCACAAAAATATGAACTCAAGCTTAAAAGCTTGACTGCTCAGATTCTCTGCAGGAAGCTGGGTATGCATAATAAGCCTAAATTTCCTTCCTGTAATCTGTAGATACTGATTTTTGAAGAGTTCGTTTTCTAAAACCAACAAGGGCATCCAATTTTACCCTTATTATTTATTTTTGTTTTGGAAATCTTGGCAGTTAGAAAAGATTAAAAATATTATTAGAATAAATAATACTGAAGAGAAAAATAGATTGAAAAGTTATGCTGATAGTGTGGTTATTTCAGTAACAAATCCCGATAATTCAATGAAATGTGTAATGAATCAAATTGATTGATTTGGATCATGTTCTAGATATAAACAAAAACAAGACTAAGATAATGTCACTAAACATGACATAGGAAGAGGGAGGATTAATAGAAAAATCATCAGGATGTACAATAGTTAAAAAAATTAAAAATTTGGTGTAAACTGTATAAAGAAAACTATCAGAAGACTTGGACAAAAATAACTGAAGTTATACATAATGGAAAAAAAATTTCCCATTTCTTGGCTAGGGTAGATATCAACAGTTAAAATGAACATACTGTCTTAATTGATTTTTTGTTGTTGTTTCAAATGTTACCAATGCATATTGAAGACACAATTATTAAATCTTGGCAAACAACTTTATATGGAATAGGCAAAGACCAAAGATAACATTCAATGTTCTACAAGATGATAAAATACATGGAAGCCTTGCAGTTCCAAAGTTTTATTTATACAAACAGGCAGCAGCATTGGTGTGGATAACAGATTGGATTATCGACCTTCAAGGAAGTAACTCTAAATTAGACACAACAGATACCAAAAAAGGAATCCATATCTATTTATGGGAAAAGAAATCAAGAGTGATCCAGAGACAGATGGCGAACACATCCTAAGAGACAGCCTGCTAAAGGTATGGTTTACGTGTAGAGAAAGATTAAGTCCTTCACTCTCACCATTAACTTTTTAAATAAATGTTCATCTTGATTTAAATTCAAGAAAGAAAATAGGCAATATAACTTATGAGGATAAGGTGGACAAACAAGGGAAAATAAAAGAATGGCCAACTGTTAAGAAAGAAGGAAAGAACATATCTTAGTTACTTTACTATTAGATAGTTACAACATTGAAATAACAAATTAAGAAAAAAGGTAACCATCTGAGAGAGAAAAAAGGCTTATGAAAAATTGATGGATGATATAAAACATTTCCTACATAAATTTACAAATTGTTATTGCAGTATGACTCCAAAACAGTACAAATTAAAGACTGTATGATAAAATGGGCTTGAAACATTGGAGAGAATATAATTTTAGCTCAGTGGGAGGGACTAAGTGTCAATGAATTGAAATTTACTGAATGTCAAATAGTAAAATAAAATCTGTACAAAATGTTTTTAGGCGGTATATTACCCCTCATGATATTGCAACAATTCAGAGCTATATTAATATATGTTAGAATTGTCAAAATATAATCATTTTACCATATGTGGTGGACTACCAGAGCAAGGGAATATTGGGTTATGGCACATGATGAGATGATGAGTGCAGCTGAAGCTTCTTCCTCAGATGAGGACTAGGCCCTGATGCAGGCCCTCTGACTCAAGGCTATTCTGCCCAGCCAAGGAGAGTATGTAAGGAGAGGCTTGGGACAGGCTTCTCCATAGGTGCAAAATGTGTACATCAGTCTGCCTAGACATTCAATGTTCCTGTTCACTGCAGTGAAGCTCTGCCCATTTGATCCTGGTTCCTGACTTTGGCTTGGTCCTTAACTTTATTCCTGGTTCCTGAGCTTTAGTTTGGCTCCTTGACTCCATTCCTGGCTTCTGCCACTGGTTTGGATTTTGATTTAGCTCCTTGGCTACTCAAGCATGGTACAGCTTTGGAAATCCCTCTCTCAACTCAGCCCAGCTCTCAACTCTGCAGCCCTGCCCGTCTCCCTTGGAGCAGGGGTAGTCAACCTGTGGTCCTCCAGATGTCCATGGACTACAATTCCTATGAGCCCCTGCCAGCAGGGGCTCATGGGAATTGTAGTCCATGGACATCTGGAGGACCACAGGTTGACTACCCCTGCCTTGGAGGACTGCCTCCCTCACATTTTGATCCTTCAGACTAGACTTCTGGCAGTGAGCTTGCTCAATGATTTCTTCTTGGCTTGTCTGCCAAGGGTGTAATTGACTGGTACTATGTGGGTATTTCCTTGTCTTTCTATGTATTATTTTAAAATAAAAGTAGTGACATTCTGACTTTCACAGGTGTGTGGAATACATACCTGCTCTGGGGCTTCTTAGTCCCAGCCCCTTCCCTCTCTCAGACACACTGTCACACATGCACACACAGACTCCTTCCCCCCACTTCCCCTTCCTATCTCCTTTCTTTCCTCTTTCTTGCCCAACTTCATCCCTGGTGCCTTCCCCTCCCTCTCTCTCAGACACACACATACACAGACTCCTTCTCCCTTCCCTCTGCCTCCATCGCTCTTGCTTCCCCAACCTCCTCTATGATCCCCCTCCGCTCTTTCAGACACACACACAGACTCCTTCCTCCACCCCTCTCCTCTGTCTTAGAAGGGGGAGGAAAGAGGAAGAGCTAAGGAAAAATCATGTAATTGATATTTGAGTCATAGGGTATAGAGTTTGCTTAAGAAGAGCAGGAATTTTGCTTTGTTTTCTGTTGCTCATGACAAAAGTGGACTGCTTAGTGTGGTTGCATGCAATGGTGTGTGGTTCCTCCCTCCTCATTGAGATGGGGGTTAAACCCTTGACATGTTGTATTGGTACTGTGTTTCTTTACTACAGAGATTGGAAGGTATAGAAACACCAGTGATGAAGGAAAACTGCAGCATATGAGTTTCCTCTTGGAAGCCAGTGATAGTGGAGGCTGAAGGCTGCAGAGAAAAGAATTCAAGTGCACCCGACTCCCTTTCTCTCACTTTCTGATGACTTCCATTGCCTTGGTGTACTGGCTTGAGAGGTTGGTTTGGCTCAGATTTTCTTGTTTGATGATTGTGTTAATCTTGCCACATTGACCTCTGGTTCTGCTTGGATTCTTTGGCTTGCTACTGGTACTTTCAGGGTTGTTGGTTCTATTTACATCTGGAGGATTTTGTCAAGTGGCTGCTCTTGTCTGTTTGCATATTGACTTCTTGCCCTAAAAAAATCAGACTCTTTACACATACACATACACACAAGATCAAGATTCTGGAATGGTATGTGAGGACCTGAATACTCTGATATACTGCTATGAAACCCATTCCTGAAGTCCAAATTTAAAAAAATACCAAACTCATTTCAGATTTATATCCATACTGGAAATACATTTCAATGATTCTGGTAATGTTTTAAAAGAAAAGGTTTTCTGTAACCAAACACTGGAAAACATCTGGGTTAAAAAAAACCCCAATATATATTTTAATGGGAATATCCATATTTTATAGGTGTAGTACTAATGTGTTTTACGTGAAAAAAACTCTCTAATGATAAGGCAATTCATTATATAACTTACTGAAACTTTCCAAAGCCTTGATTATTCTATTGTCTGTTCTTTTTTGTAGAAAACAGAACCACAAAAGTACTTTTATTAGGTGCATTTTCTCCTGGCTTTGCAGCTCCAGTAATTAACATCAAGACCTTCACATCCTTTATTTGTCTTTTATTTTTAAGGGTCAGGAGCTTTAGTTGTAGTAGTGAAATAGAAAGGCAGGTATATCTGCCTGCCTCAGGGTCTGATTCACTCCATAAATAAAGGAAACAAAGGGAGTTTCTTCGAGAACAATATTGATTTCATCACAGAGAGAGGTTCTGTCAGGTGTGTTTGGCACACTTATTTGATAAATAACATGAATTAATTAAAACATCCTTTTATAATGTGAAAGGCTGCATCTTCATCTTTAATGCTAAGTAAAACTCCCAGAAGTCTTCAAAATTCATCTTGCTTTTTTATATTGCCTTAAATAAAGAAGTGGAATCAGTTCTCTTTCTTTTAAGTGAAGAATCGGGATCTGAGACTTACCGGGAGCTCCTTGTTGCTGCCACAGAGGAGCGAGCCCGGCAGGGAAGAAATAGGCGCGTCTCTGCTGACGCGCCTTTCAGGATTGCCTGGGGGATGGGGCTGCAGAGGTGTGGTGCGCCTCTCAGGTGGGGGGAGGAATAAGCATCTCCGACGCCTATTTAAGGGGCTGGGCATGCGTGCTCGGCCTCTTTCCTCTGACAGCGCAGCACGGGGAAGCTTCTTGCTCGGTGCTGCATGAAAATCAAGGCAGGCTCCACAGGCCAAAGTGCATGGGTGTGCTTTGGGAGATAGGAACCTCCCTAATCCGCCACAGGTCAGCAGTAAAAGTCTATACATATAATTACTATATGTATAGACACAGAATCAATTAAAATAATTAATTAATTAATTTAAAAAAAACATACATTTGCAAAATTCAACCAATTGATCAGCGGGGGACATATAATTGGATTAATTAATTGGTAATATCAGGGCAGATTAGGAAGGGGAGGAAAGAGGGGAGCACTTGGTGCTTCAAATTAATGAGCAATGGCCCCAAGGAAGCAGCAAGCTAAAAAATCGGGGCAGGGTGCTGGCAGGGATGCCATGCTGAGTGTTCTTGCAAGTGCCCTGGCTGAAGGGAAGCAAGGATCAGATCCTGGCTCCAGCAATACCTCCAGGCCCCAAAGGAAGGCTAAGGCATCTGGGGCAGGTCGAGAGTCAGCACCAACCAATGAAGCAGCGGAGCCTGCCAGTGTGCCCGTAGCTAATCGCCCTCCTCAGAGAGCTGCTGAAGCAAGAGCTCTTCAAAGATCAATGGGGGAGGACAAGTGTCAGCAGGATGCCCAACCCAGTTCACAGGGCAGGCCTACCTCTGTGGCTTTAATGCTCCCAGCAGTCATTGAGGTCCGCAGAGCACCATGCCCAGACACATTAAGAAAATCTGGAAGCTGCATGCCAGCAGCCAGCAGACATGGTAATCAGTCCAGCCCCCAGCATCGAGGCCGTCATGAAACTTGACAGGCCATATCTGGGTCTGGTGAACGCCGCCCAGCTCATTCTAGATCAACAGGTTTAAGCGGTGAACTTCCAGTTGAATTAAATTTATTCCAAGGCCAGCAAGGCAGGGTTAGGGGTTCGAGATCACGCTCCAATCGAGGCAGAGTTACCTCTAGTCCTCGATCACAGTCAGGTAGGCAACAAAAACGGAAAGGAACAACCATGAGTAACAAGGGGGTTGGATCTAACCTCAACATAGGACATGTTGATGGGGGGGATTCAGTCTTATTTTGGCAGGGCTATTCCCAAGCTATTGCTCAGCTGACAGGGGCCGCTTCAGGTCAAGCCACAATACAAGATGTCAGTGATGGGAGTACTTGCAGTGAATCTGCCTCGGGTGGTGACTGCAACGATGACGGTTCTAGTGCACATATTAGGCCAAGGAAGAAACGTCGGGCTTGTCATCATAGGAGAACATGCGTCTCACACTGTGATCACTCATCTGGTGAGTCATCCTCAGATGAGGATGAAGGGGACAACCAGGGGGATAGGGCGTATTGGTTGGAGGGGTCATTTATTCCCGGCCTCCCTCCTTGGCTCTATCGCTGCCGGATGGAAGTGAAGCAGAGCTTAGATGAGGGTGATATAACCGGGGAAGTATTTGACCCACCAGGTCGATACAAGGATGGCGATGCTCCACCGGGCTTTCCCATGTCAAGCAAGGTACGTAATAAAATTCTGGATGGGTATTATGTGGATATATTTTTCCTGGTGCCAATGGATGATGAAGGGGGCAATACTGGGGGCCGCCCTAAAAAACGTAAGAAGGAAAAAATCACATGCAAGCACACTTTTCAAAACTGGATAAGAGGCTATGCCGAATTCATGGCTGTGATTTTGGTGGATTACCCGGAAAGAGGGTGGCATCTCAGTCACCACTTATCGAATGTATTAGAAGCCAGGGAGTGCGCCAGAGATGATGCAGCTCTATCTTACGATAAAAAATTTAGGGAGCTGGCTTCGCATAACTCGCTGACCCGCTGGGATATTATTCACCAGGCCAGCTGGCTCTTAAAAGGGGGACCCGGAGTGAGGCAACAACGTGAGACAGAAAAAAAGAGAGCATATAACAAAAGAAGCAGCATCCTTTAATGCTGGGATTTTAACAAAAAAGAGTGTAAACGTCGGCAATGCCACTTCGAACATGCATCTGAGTCATGTGGGGGATATTGCTCCAAGGCTGCATGTCGAAAAGGGAATAGTTCCCAGAACCCCTTTCGGGGCTCCCGATCCTCTAACAAAAAAGAGGGAGGGTCGGGGTCCAACGGTTTCAATGCCAACTAAAGAAATAAACAAGAGGTCTAGTTTAGATTTAAATAGCTTAGAACCTACACCCATTAATTTACCAGCCCTATTAGAAGCTCTTAAATCTTATCCTGATCTAGCTTCAGCAGCTTATTTGGCTGCTAGTTTTACAGAGGGTTTCCACATCCCATTTACAGGATTACGTACGGCCACAGATTGCCCCAATTTAAAATTGGCCAAGGAGATGCCTGGCATCGTTAGAGAAAAAATAAAGAAGGAATGCGAAGCGGGGCACATAGGAGGCCCCTTCTCGGTTCCCCCATTTAATAATTTACGTGTCTCCCCATTGGGAGTGGTTCCAAAAAAGGCAGTGGGGCAATTTCGGCTCATACACCACTAGTCTTACCCCAAAGGCTCCTCGGTCAATGATGCCATTGCACCTGAGCTATGTTCTGTCAAATATGCTCCTTTTGACCGTGCGGTAAATATATTTAGGTCATGGAAGAGGGGCACTTATGGCAAAATGCGACATTCAGTCTGCATTTCACTTATTACCAGTCCATCCAGATGACTTTAACCTACTAGGTTTCAAATTTGATGGACATTGGTACGTTGATAAGGCAATGCCGATGGGCTGCTCGGTAGCTTGCGTGGCATTTGAATCCTTCAGCACATTCTTGGAATGGGCTGTGAAGAGCAAAGGGAAGTTTCATCAGGTCACTCACTCTCTAGATGATTTCTTTTTTGCAGGCCCTGCTAATTCCCCCGCTTGTGCGGAGCGCTTAGCATCTTTTCAAACACTAGCAGTCGATTTGGGAGAACCTTTGGCTCAAGATAAAATAGAGGGTCCCACGTCCCAGCTGACATATTTGGGCATTCAACTTAATTCAGTGCTAGGGACATCACATTTACCTGAGGATAAGCTGGGTCCTAGCAGCCATGATTGCTAGTAAAAAGGCCATGTTTAAACAGATGCAAACTTTGCTGGGGCACCTGAATTTTGCTTGCAAAGTTGTATCGCCAGGGAGGGCCTTTTGTTCATGGTTAGCCAGAGCTATGGCCGGTATTAGGGCTCCGCAACACTTCATTAGGATTAACAAAGGTATTAAAGCAGATCTAAACGTTTGGCTGCAATCTGTAGAAAAATTCAATGGAGTTTCCATTTGGAAATCAATTTTAAACCTGGGCAGGGAATTGCAAGTCCACACTGATGCAGCCGGCAGTTTAAGTTTTGGAATATTTTATAGGAATCATTGGTGTGCCCGCCGTTGGCCAGCCAGTTGGAGCCCTGAGTTGCTCAAGGATCTTACTTTCCTTGAATTTTTCCTCATAGTGGTTGCTGTCCAGCTGTGGCGGGATTTATTTACAAATTAGCAGGTCCTGTTTTGGTGTAACAACCAAGCAGTGGTCACTATTGTGAATAAGCAGACATCTCGCTCGGACAGAGTTATGAGACTGGTGTGCCATCTAGTGCTCATTTGCTTAGAATATAACATTCAATTTAATGCAAAGCATATTCCAGGTATGTGTAATGATGTCGCTGATGCCCTCTCTTGGTTCCAGAAAGAAATATTTTTCAACCTGGTCTCTGAGGCGAACAGAGATCCAGAAGCCTTTCCAGACAATCTTTGGAGCCTTGGCATCGATTAATCCTGGAAGGGGTGATGTGGTCATTGGTGTTATCTACACAACATGTGTATAGGCGGGCCTTCAATTCCTTTTTAAATTTGCGAGTGACATGGGTTATTTGCACCCTTTTCCTTTGAATGAGCCCAGGGTGTTACATTATTTAGCACACCTTAAAATGGAAGGCATGTCACCAAAAACCATGAGAATACACTTAGCTAGTCTTTCATTTTTCAGTAATGTGTCAATGGGATCAGAGTTCTTTATTCCTGGCTAAAAGAGCAGTGGAAGGGTGGAGGAAATTAGCTCCTAGTTCCCCAGATGCCAGGAGGCCCATAACTTTACAGTTGCTTAAGGCATTACTTGTTACACTTCATAAGGTATGTTTTTCCTGATATGAAGAAGTTTTACTTCATGCGGCATTCACATTGGCATTTTATGGAGCCTTCAGATGCTGTGAATTTCTTGCAGCTTCTAAGTCACAGAAGGCAGGCGCAGCCCTGTCAGTTAAGGACATCCAGCCCTTCGGGTCGGAATTGCACATCAGACTACAGCGGTCAAAGACCGATCAATTAGGTGTGGGTTCTTCAGTTATTCTAGCAGCATCGCCTCCTAACTTACCTTGTCCAGTTCGCAGCATGGCTGAGTTTTTAGCAATACGGCCTAATATTCCTGGCCCATTATTCATACATGAAAATGGTTCTTGTCTTTCGCGGTATCAATTTACCGCTATCCTTAGATTATGTCTAAAAGACCTTGGCCTTGAGCCAAAATGTTTCTGTGTTCACTCATTCCGCATAGGAGCGGCTACTCAGGCTTTCCATAGTGGAGTGTCCCCAGCACAGATTATGGCAGTTGGTCGGTGGAAGTCAGCTGCTTATAAGGCATACATACGTCCGGAATTGGTTAATTAACATCTTCTCTCATTTAAAAGGGCACCTTCGATCCTAATAATCGGGCATAGCATCGTCTTCTGGGCCGGTCATTATGCTTCAGGATCCGGTTGGGGGGAAGACCTTGGTCTTGGGCATCACCTTGAATTTCGTTGGTCAGGACACCGTGGCATGAAGTGGCCAAGCTTGCTGAAAGTCGTGGCTGAGGAAGTTTATTAGGCAGGACCCCCTTCTATACTGCTCATACACTTAGGGGAAAATTACTTGGGGCATGTAAAAGGACTTGAACTGACACGTATGATTTATGATGACCTTTCGGTTTTACGTTTTTGTCTGCCAGGGGCCCAAATTATATGGTTGGTTGGAATGTAGGGTTTGGAGGAATGCAGTTGATCCTTCAAAGATAGACCTATTGAGACGCAGGGTCAACAAGACCTTGGCAAAGATCTTTTTGGGTAGGGGCGTTCCTTTAATCAGGCATCCTGATATTTCCCATCAGATCGAGGCACTCTATCAATCAGATGGGTTGCATTTATCTGATTGGGGCTGTAATTTATGGCTTCACAATGTGAGGTCGGCCCTGGTGGAATGGCTACAGCTTTAGGAGGTTGGCAGGAACAGAAGCTTTAATGGCTTCTGTTCTGTGGCGGGTTGGCATGGGGAGAATCCTTTTGGGGGAAAGCAGGTTTGCATATCTGCTTCCCTTGGTATTTGGGGGTCTCATTAAGAGATCGGCATGTATGCGAGTGGAATGTCAACCCGGCTGGGGAGGCAGGCTCGCATTTCCAGGCGGTTTGGGAAGACAGACAGAGGCTTACGCCCATTGGATCCCTGTTAAGCCGCCTTCCCTGGTGTGGGTTTCAGATGGCAAGGAGCTTTCCATGCTATAGGCTTATGCCTAGGCTGGTTCTCCAGGGTGCCATCTGAGACCTTGATTCATCGGTCTGCTGACCGAGTCTTTAAGGGATTCCTCCTCATGCCAAGCCAACTCTCCTTTGCTAGGAGAATAAAGCTGTGGCCTTATTATTCCAAAAACTGGTGTGGTGTCTTTTCTTCCTGTGGGTGACAGACTGCCCTCCTGCCAAGCAATTGTATCTATAAAGGGCATATATGCTGAACTGAGAAGCATCCTATAAACTAAGCACAGATGGACTGTGTCCCATGAATGAGGGAGATTTAAGACATTCAATGTAGTAAGTTGTTATGAACTTGATTATCATAATTATTGAGCACAATAGGCCTTATGATCTCTCCCTCACAATCTTAAGAAGAAATGGTGTCAGCTAGGACAAGAATATATGTGTCAAATGGCTGATCCAAATATGTTACCATATATACTTGCATATAAGCCGATTTTTCCAGCACTGTTTTTAGCACTTAAAAGACCTCCTCGGCATATACGTGAGTAATTGATTAACAGCCAGCCCCCAGCCAGCCAATCGCAACCTAAGCTCTTTGCAAGTGAGCTAGTGGCCTCCAGTTAACCTTTGCCTTCTGCAAAGATCTTAAAAACAGAGCTCTTTGCAAGTGAGCTAATTGCTTCCAGCTAACCATTGCCTTCTGCAAATATCTTGAAAGCTTATTCTGGCAGCTTGTAGGACATCAATGGTTTGACTGAGGGATTCTGATATTTTTTTCCCTTCTTTTCCTAATCACTTCTTCCAAACTATTATTTTGGTTTCTGGGGGTGGGGTAAGTTTTAGGGGTGCTTTGGGATTTACTGATTTTTTCAGTGTTTCTTCTTTTATCTGAGGGGCAGCATTGTTTGCCTTTTCTTCTTGGGGCTGTCCTTTTAAAAGTTGACTTTTACAGTTCTTTCTTTCAGTGTTTTGTTCTGGGGGGCACTGTAGCCCCCAGTTTGGTAGCTGTTGTACTTGTTGTAGTAGGTTGCCAACTTTGGGTATTATTGTTCTGCTCTGGTTTGCTGGCCTGGGCGGAACTATTTGGTTTTTCTGTCAGAGCTGTTCTCACAGAACAGTTCTGTCAGTGCTCTCTCAGGATGTCTGGCATCAAAAGAGGAAGGGAAGACAATTGCAAGCTGCTTTAAGACTCCTTTGGTTAGTGAAAAGTGGGGTACATCTACGGTACTGCATGGTGTCAGAATTTCATTCATCAAGTAATTTGGTAAAGTCAGCTTTTAAGGGTTGTTCTTAAGCTGTTTAAACAGCTGAGCTGTACCTATGTGCTCCCTAATGACGCCTAATGGTCACTCTGAGGTTACCGGGTATTCTGAGCCATGTGTTCTGAAAATTCTTTTGTTTAATGTGGGTTTTCTTTCTTCAGGTAGAGCAGTTCAGTGTGTGAAGTGAGAAGTGTGAAAAGGAAGCAAGGAACAGCCATTAAAGCTAAGTTCTTTCCATCTGCTGTTGTGTAGGATGTAGTCTGTTTGCAGTCTAGCCACAGAGCAGCCTTTCTCAACTCTGTGACCATTCAGAAAACCCTGAAATGTTTTTCAGGCTTTGAGGAAGCCCACAATTGGCACAATCATGCTGAATATGGTTAGGAAGCGTAGTTGTGTACATGCCAACTCAGGCCCATCATAGGCCATTTTGGAAGGAGTGGGTGAGTCAAGATTATCATATATGGTCATAAAGATAAAGGTATCCCCTGTGCAAGCACCGAGCCATGTCCGACCCTTGGGGTGATGCCCTCCAGCATTTTCATGGCAGACTCAATACAGGGTGGCCTTGCCAGTGCCTTCCCAGTCATTACCATTTTATCCCCCAGCAAGCTGGGTACTCATTTTACCGACCTCGGAAGGCTGAGTCAACCTTGAGCCGGCTGCTGGGATCGAACTCCCAACCTCATGGACAGACAGCTTCAGACAGCATTTCTGCCACTTACCACTCTGCGCCACATGAGGCTCTATATGGTCATATCACCTGATAAATGTTTAATAAATGTAAAAAATATTTAAAAATTATTTAACTCCCACCCATTTGGGAAACCTGAAACCCCAGTGTTTCATGAAATTCTGGTTGAGAAAGCCTGCCATAGAGGCTTGCAATTACTTCTTTTGTAACTTTGTATTCTGCTTCTGTAAGGAGCCTGAAGCAAATAAATATGTTATATGTTTGTAAATAATCTTTCCTAGTAAAGTATTTGAAACCTCAAGGCACTCTAAGTCTGGATCTGTGCCTCATCCACAAAGGTGACTCATCTTTAAACCGCCCGTGGCGCCACGGGCGCCACGGACTATATAAATGGCTAAGGGGTGTAGAGGTGGGATTAGTCCGTGATGAGGAAGGGTCCGGATTGGACCCTTCCTCACGACAGACAATCGGAGGGACCAATCGGCAGGCGCAAAGCGCCTGCAGATTGGTCCCTCCGATTCGCAGTTCCTCCCGGCCTGACGCGGCGAGAGGTGCTTCGCGCCTCTCGCCGCGTCAGGCCGCCAACCCAGGGAGCCCCCGGCAGTCGCGCGAAGCGCGGCTGCTGGGGGTTCCCTGCCTGGCGGGCTGACGCGGCGAGAGGCGCTTTGTGCCTCTCGCCGCGTCAGGCCGCTGCCCGAGGGAGCCCCCGGCAGTCGCGCGAAGCTCGGCTGCCGGGGGTTCCCTGCCTGGCGGGCTGACGCGGCGAGAGGCACTTTGCGCCTCTAGCCGCGTCAGCCCGCCGCCAACAGAAGAAGCTTGCCGCTCCCGACCAGCCCGCCGCCGCCCGCGACCAGCCCACCGCCACCGCCGACCAGCCCGCCGGACCAGCCCGCCGCCGACCAGCACACACACCACTGCGGTAAGGCCCTAGCGCCCGCTGCATTCCTCTGCGGGCTTGATTACTAGTAACTATATATTTTCAAATGTACTGTTACTCTGCAGCTCTATTTCTTTGGAAGGACTCAGGACCAAGCCAAATCCAAAAGTCCCAACCCATGGATTATATTCATGGCTTTGAATCTAAAATTGTAGCCCTTGTTGTTGTTATGTGCGAAGTCGTGTCCGACCCATCGCGACCCCATGGACAATGATCCTCCAGGCCTTCCTGTCCTCTACCATTCCCCGGAGTCCATTTAAGTTTGCACCTACTGCTTCAGTGACTCCAACCAGCCACCTCATTCTCTGTCGTCCCCTTCTTCTTTTGCCCTCGATCGCTCCCAGCATTAGGCTCTTCTCCAGGGAGTCCTTCCTTCTCATGAGGTGGCCAAAATATTTGAGTTTCATCTTCAGGATCTGGCCTTCTAAAGAGCAGTCAGGGCTGATCTCCTCTAGGACTGACCGGTTTGTTCGCCTTGCAGTCCAAGGGACTCGCAATAGTCTTCTCCAGCACCAGAGTTCCAAAGCCTCAATTCTTTGACGCTCGGCCTTCCTTATGGTCCAACCTTCGCAGCCATACATTGCAACTGGGAAGACCATAGCCTTGACTAAACGCACTTTTGTTGGCAGGGTGATGTCTCTGCTTTTTAGGATGCTGTCTAGATTTGCCATAGCTTTCCTCCCCAGGAGCAAGCGTCTTTTAATTTCTTTGCTGCAGTCCCCATCTGCAGTGATCTTGGAGCCCAGGAAAATAAAATCTGTCACTATCTCCATTTCTTCCCCTTCTATTTGCCAGGAATTGAGAGGGCCGGATGCCATGATCTTTGTTTTCTTGATGTTGAGTTTCAAGCCAACTTTTGCACTCTCCTCCTTCACCCGCATCAAAAGGCTCTTTAGTTCCTCTTCACTTTCTGCCATTAGAGTGGTATCATCTGCATATCTGAGGTTGTTGATATTTCTCCCTGCAATCTTGATCCCAATTTGTGACTCCTCTAATCCCGCATTTCTCATGATGTGCTCTGCATACAAGTTAAATAGGCAAGGCGACAGTATACAGCCTTGCCGAACTCCTTTCTCAATTTTGAACCAGTCAGTGATTCCATGTTCAGTTCTCACTGTTGCTTCTTGACCTGCATATAAATTTCTCAAGAGACAAATAAGATGCTCTGGTATTCCCATCTCTTTAAGAACTTGCCACAATTTGTTGTGCTCCACACAATCAAAGGCTTTAGCATAGTCAATGAAGCAGAAGTAGACGTTCTTCTGGTACTCCCTAGCTTTCTCCATGATCCAGCGTATGTTGGCAATTTGATCTCTAGTTCCTCTGCCTCTTCGAAATCCTGCCTGTACTTCTGGAAGTTCTCAGTCCACATATTGCTGGAGCTTAGCTTGTAGGATTTTGAGCATAACTTTGCTAGCATGAGAAATTAGTGCAATGGTGCGGTAGTTTGAACATTCTTTGGCATTGCCCTTCTTTGGGATTGGAATGTAAACTGACCTTTTCCAATCCTGTGGCCATTGTTGAGTTTTCCAAATTTGCTGGCATATTGAGTGTAGCACTTTTACTGCACCGTCCTTTAAGATTTTGAATAGTTCAACTGGAATGCTGTCACTACCACTAGCTTTATTGTTGCTCAGACTTCCTAAGGCCCATTTGACTTCACATTCCAGGATGTCTGGCTCCAGGTCAGTAACTACCCCATTGTGGTCATCAGGGATGTTAAGCTCGCTCTTGTATAGTTCTTCTGTATAATTTTGCCACCTTTGTTTAATCTCTTCTGCTTCTGTGAGGTCCCTACCATTTTGGTCCCTTATCATACCCATCTTTGCATGAAACGTTCTCTTCATATCTCCAATTTTCTTGAAAAGATCTCTGGTCCTCCCTATTTTATTGTTTTCTTCTATTTGTTTGCACTGTTCATTTAAGAAGGCATTCTTATCTCTTCTAGCTTTTCTCTGGAATTCTGCATTCAATTGGGTGTATCTTTCTCTTTCTCCCTTGCCTTTCACTTCCCTTCTCTCCTTAGCTATTTGTAAAGCTTCCTCAGACAGCCATTTTGATTTCTTGCATTTCTTTTTCTTTGGGATGGTTTTAGTTGCTACCTCTTGTACAATGTTGCGAACCTCCGTCCATAGTTCTTCAGGCACTCTGTCTATCAGATCTAATTCCTTAAATCTATTTGTCACCTCCACTGTGTATTCGTCGGGGATATGATTTAGTTCATACCTGAGTGGCCTAGTGCTTTTCCCTACTTTCTTCAATTTAAGCCTAAATTTTGCAACAAGAAGCTCATGATCTGAACCACAATCAGCTCCTGGTCTTGTTTTTATTGACTGGATAGAACTTTTCCATCTTTGGCTGCAGAGCACATAGTCAATCTGATTTCTGTGTTGACCGTCTGGTGATGTCCATGTGTAGAGTCGTCTCTTGGGTTGCTGGAAAAGAGTGTTTGCTATGACCATTGTATTCTCTTGACAAAATTTTACCAGCCTGTGCCCTGCTTCATTTTGTACTCCAAGGCCAAACTTGCCTGTTATCCTGGTTATCTTTTGGCTTCCTACTTTAGCATTCCAATCCCCCATGATGATAAGCACATCATTTTTGGGCGTTGCTTCTAGAAGGTGTTGTAGGGCTTCATAGAACTGATCAACTTCATCCTCTTCAGCAGCAGTGGTTGGGGCGTAGACCTGGATCACTGTGATGTTGAATGGTTTGCCTTGGATTCGAACTGAGATCATTCTGTCATTTTGGGGATTGTATCCCAAGACTGCTTTTCTTACTCTCTTATTGATTATGAAGGCTACTCCATTTCTTCTGCGAGATTCTTGTCCACAGTAGTATACCTGATGGTCATCTGAATTAAATTCACCCATTCCTGTCCATTTTAGTTCACTGATTCCTAAAATGTCGATGTTCAGTCTTCTCATTTCTTGTTTAACCACGTGTAGCCCTTACTCCTCAAAAATAAAATTGAATACATGCACTCAAGACATGCTTCATCCAGTATTTTACTGGTCCAATTTATTAATCTTTTTAATCCATCAGCTATCAATATGTGTTTGTTAGCAATTGCTGCTCTCTCTGGGCAGTGCTAACACTCTTTTGCCTATGAGGAGAGACTCAGGAACAGATCAGGGGAAGGAGCTTCTGTTGGAACTCTGGGAGATGTTTACCTTTCAGTCTTGGAGACTAGAAGGGCTACAAGCACAGGGGAGATACTGGCAGTTATTCCACACAATGGGCAATGTTGCTAAATCTGAGCGCTATTGAAAAGTGCTGCGATCAAAAGCGGCAGGTCTTGGTAATGCACACAGCCGTTTCTATCGAGAAAAAGGCTCTCCCATTAGCGCTGTTCTTGTAACGCACAATTTTCCGGTCTAGCCGAAATTGCAACAAAGTATGCAATATTTTTCCGCGCTTCCTCCCGCCCCTGGCCATCAATCAAACAGAACAGCCAATTAACTGTTGTGTTCATGCTTCCCTTTAAAAACTGTTTTTTAAAAACCCTTAAACACCAATAGCAACACATATTTCTTCATTCAATGTATCAGACCTTTTTCACTGGCATAGGAGCTGGCGCTTAATCATTTACACGCTTTTAAAGTTAAAAACAAATCCCCCCCTTGCTATTTCTGGCTGAAATTGAGGGCAGTGTCGAACGGGGGGGCTGTATTGTGCTTGGAAACTTTACAGACAATTGCTTGTGGAGGAATTTCAGCCATAGAAGCATAGCTTATTTGTTGCTTTTGCCGGTTTAAGGGGGGGGAAGGGCCATTGCAACGCCGGAAGCTCAGGTGCGAGAGCTTAGGGAGGGACATGCTTGCTACCACTATACTGAGAACGCACATGTCATTTTCGGATGTGTTGCAGGTTGTTCTCAGGAGTCTAGCATTTTTTTAAAGGGGGAATCCACTTTTGTGGATTCCCTGAAAAGCACTACAATGAAGCAATGTTTGCAGGAGTGTTGCAGGAGTCTTGCAGATTGTGTATGACATCATGAATAATGAAAAATAAATAGCTTTACCCAATGGTAACACTTCATCAACATTAACGCTGTGTGGAATGGCCCTGGAAGATATCTTGCTTCCAGTGTTTGACTGGGGAGGAGGAGTCTGCCTAGATGAAGTTTCCCTGTGGGTTTGTATCACTGGCTTGTTCTGGAGTCATTCCATGGACTCCTGTACCTGCAGCTGTCTTTTCCAAAGAGAACACCGGGGTGAACTTTTTAGGGGTCTAAAACTGGAACTCCAGAAATATAATTCTCTTCCAATTTTGAGGTATTGTAGAATTGTAGGCAGCAGAGTAAGGTTATCAGTGCATCTGATGTATATAGTTTTTATTCTATACATTTTTGATTCTTTGTCTGACTTTTTTTAATAGGAGCATCTTTGGGCAGGGGGGAGGGCATGTCTCAAAATCCCTAAATCCAATCTGCACATAACTTGGAGAACATATAAAGGAGCATCAGGGGGAGGTCCCTTGCAAGTTTGATACATCTAGCTTGCACATGTTCTGTTGCATACACTTGTGAACTACCTGAATTGCATGTCTTTTCTGCCATTTCCCTAGCCCCCAGGGGGCTGTAACTTGAACTCCATATATCCAAACCTCACCAAACATGGAGGGTAGGTAAGTGTCTCTAGTATGCCACAGGAGGCATTCTACCACATCACAAACCTCAAGAAATGAATCAGTTAATTTAGTCCTTAAAAGTTTGTGATGGTCTGTGGTTCAAAAACTGGACATGCCACAAAACTATCTGTGGCTGATTCCACACAATGGAAAAGGAAACTTGATCAGTGCTGCATTGGACGCTGCATTTTGTAGTGTCCTATCTTCATTTTACACCAGGGAGCCCTCCCGCTTTTCTGTCCGCCATCGTAGCATTTGCAGTGTTCCTCACCTCCTTCAGAGAAGTGAAGAACACACTATAAGTTTCCAGCACCTCCACCAGCTTGTGCCTATCAATCACTCCTGACAACCAATCACCTCGCAGCACAGTGCTTTAAACCCCTGAATGAAACAAGAATCTGTTTATTCATATATGCATTGGTTGAGTGGGAAAAAATCAGTTAAAAGTCTCACTTCTGCATCTGCGGCCAGGTCATGCTTGTGTCTTGAGAAAGGGAAACTGTCACATTGGTTTATTTAACCTGGGGAGAGAGTGTGGGAGGAGCGGAATCCAGGACATATTTTTAAACCATCCTGCAGCCTCACAAATGTGTATTCATTGCTCCAGCCTCTTTGCAATTTTTTAAAAAGTCAGCAAAACTCCACTCCCGGAAATGAAGGGGGTGAGACCCCTAAAAAGTGAGGGTGGGATATCTCCTCACATGATGACTACTGTCCTCACCTCCTGACTCTGCATTGGCTGGCTGATTGGGATTTCCCAAGGGGAATCCACTTTTTGTGATTACCCTGATCTCACTACAAATCGGAAGATGTAGCGAGAACAGCACTGGGAGGAGGTAGGTGGCTGATGGTGTCATCTGAAGCCCTGAAAATAAAGCATCTGCACCAGGTAATGATCTCGTTTTTTTTCCCTTGAGCAGAATGGTCCTATTCCCAGTTGTTGCCCATCCCTAATCACTGTAGTTTAGAGCCAATCATGTTTTTTTTAAATAGGATTTTTGTCCTAATATATATACTGTATAGATCTGATTTTCCATTTTATTTATGGAAAATAAATATATGTAGTATATGTAGAACACAGAAACAAGAAAACTATTCTTCTGATAGAATGTTCTACTATTTACCTAGAATGCACATTAGGCTAACTGGCCTGTGAATTATGTTTGTATTTGATTTGTCTTGGCTTTCTCTCATACTCCACATCCTTGTTGAAGTGTGGGTTGATGTGCAAGGGTGCAGAAGAATGACATTGACAGTCATCTCTCTGCCTCAGCTCCTACCAAAAATCTTCAAGTGCTGTCTACCCAACTGCACGCACCACAAACCATGCTGTGAGAAATCTATTGATCTGGCAACACTTAGGTCCGTTCCGCATGACTTAAATATAGCAGAAGTCTTACCTTTGGTAAATGCTACAAATTCAAGGTTCCGCATGACATCGCACACAATCTGCAACACTCCCGCAAAAATCTCTTTGTTGTAGCACTTTACGGGAAATCGGGAAAAGTGGATTCCCTCTGAAAAAATCGCTACACTTCTGAGCACAAGCGGCAACACATCAGCAAAAGACATGTGCGGTAGAAAGAAAATCCCTCCCCTGCTCTCACCCCCGAACTGTTGGAGAAGCGATCGCCATTTCCCCCCCCCTTAGACTGGGGAAAGCAACGAATGAGTGAAGCTTCTCAGAGGCTTCCCAGGCTAAAGTCCCTCCACAGAAGTGAAGCAAACGTTTGGAGAAGTGAGCGCCCAAGAGTCAGCGCTTATGCCTTAGCAGCAGAAAGACCTGTGGTCAGAATGGCTCTGACTGAGCTCATGTGGAGTGGCGCTGCCCTGCAGGTGAGGCAACAGGCGAGAAGGAGCCCTAGAGCAGGACTGGGCTGCAGCGGCGGTGGCAGGGGGTCTCTGAAGACAGCAGCAACTCCAGAGGAAGATGATGGGTGCCCCACCCCCTTCGCAGCCCCCCCCCCAACTACTGGAGTGTCAATCGCCCTGCAGCATGTCCAGAAACCTCCCCTCCTTGCTTTTCAGCACGCCAGCAGCCCACAGTTTGCAAGGGGATCTTTCCCAGTCAGCGTGCTTGTTGTCACTCTCACCATTTTTTCCCCTTAGACCGGTGAAAGCAACGAACGAGCGAGGCTTCTCTGGCTAAAGTCCCTCCACAGAAGTGATTAATGCAGTAAAACAAAGCTCCCTACTGCAAGTGTCTTTAAAGTTCCCAAGCACAACACAGGCCCCTGTTCAGCACTGCCTGTAATTTCGCGCCCGGGGGGGGTTCTACTTGAGGAGCGTGTAATCGCCAGCTCCTACGCCACCTAAAAGGTCTTTCTGATGCAACAATTGAATACAGATTCATTGCAACGGGTGTGTTTGGTTTTAAAAAACAGTTCTTAAAGGGAAAGGGGCTTTTCAGGAGCATGAACACAGCAGCCCATTGGCTGTTCTGTTTGATTGACGGCCAGGGGTGGGAAGAAGCGCAGAAAAAAATAGCCTCCTTTGTTGCAATTCCAGCGAGACCAGAAACATGTGGGGAATGAATGAAACACTACTGAGACTTCTATATTCCACTAAAAAAAAAGGTATGCAGAATGACGAAATTCCACTATTTAATATAGCATTTCTGAATTCTGTGAACAATTGGCAACATTAGTCCTGGTGTGGAATGACACTTAATCATACCTGCAAGGAAACCCAGAATTTTTGAAATTAGAATTGGCAGATCTAGTATTCAACATAGAACATTTTAAAAGGAACAGTAGGTGGATTTTCTAGTGCCACCAATTAAAAAGAAAAGCAGGACAAGAAGAATCTGGCAGGTCATGGATGTAAATATGAGCCTTAATGAATATTAAAAGGTGGCAGAGTTCAGAGTATTTAAGACTTTATGAGTTACCTAGCATTAAATTAAGAAAGTAAATGAACTTTTAATGGCTCATCTATAAAAGGAAATAAATCCACAGCTAAAGCTTTGAAAAGCAATACTGAATTTGAGAAATTTATAATTCGTGGACTTCAGTGGTACTTAACATGAAGTAAATATGCTTGCAACTACAGACTAGAAAGTACTATTCACGATCCAGCAATATGGATTTCTTTTCTCATCAATCCATGGAATTCTCTAGACAGAACAGAATTAGAGAGCCTCACGTATATTCCCATATATATATCTGGATTATAATAGTTCTGGCGAATATCAGGTTATTTATTGAGTAACAAAATAGTAAACAGCATCACATCCAAAATATGCAGTATGATAATACCTTGATAGAAAAGCTAATCAGTCCTTTTGGATGTGACGCTGTTTACTAATTTGCTATTGGTTCACTTTCTCCTTATACTCTTATGATTTTTTTCCATTGTCTGAGGAAGTGTGCATGTACTACTTGAATTAATTGTGTTTGTTGTTGGTCTTAAAAGTGCCATTGGACTCAATTTTTGCTCTACTACTTCAGACCTACACGGCTCCCTACCTGAATCTATCTTTAGGGGATTTCCAAGTTGTACTGCGGTTATTGCTGGTGTAGTGTTAAACAGGTACCAAAAATTTAGAAGAAGAAGAGTTGGTTCTTGTATGCCACTTTTCTCTACCTGAAGGAGACTCAAAGTGGCTTACAGTCACCTTCCCTTTCCTCTCCCCACAACAGACTCCCTGTCAGGTGGGTGAGGCTGAGAGAGCCCTGATATTCCTTCTCAGAGCAGCTTTATCAGTGCTGTGGCTAACCCAAGGTCACCCAGCTGGCTTCATGTGGGGGAGCACAGATTCAAACCTGGCTCGCCAGATTGGAAGTCTGCATTCCTAACCACTACACCAAGCTGGCTCTCAGGAACTAGCTTAGGATATTCCTGACTTCTCCTGATATCAACTGACAATATTGAATGGAACACACTGTCATATTGAACAGAACACACTGTCATAGTGCCATCTGATATCACCCATTTCTACACCAGTGATGCAGTTATACCAACCAAGGTCTAGTGGTGCACCAGCAAGGATTGGCACTGGACTATATTCAGATATACTGGTATATTTAGGAGTGGTCTGTTGGTGAAACACATTTCAAGATGAATTATGTTTGATACAGCTATGAACTGGTTGATTTTTTTTCATCTGGTGTTCCTTCCTGATACTAGTTTTTTCCCTGCAGGTTGGATTTCTACATTTCATTTTAACGTGCCATTTATCCTGCTAACATAAATTATTTATTTATTTTGGGAGATCATATAATGAAGATCATTTAACTGAAACAATCGTTTTACAGGCAGAGCTTGTACTGAAATTACCTTGCATGTTTTCGGTCTAGAAAAACAGTGGAGAAGCACAGAAATCATGGATACTGAAGAAAGGAATAACATGAAGAGCTTCAAAGTGGACATCAAAAGCCAGTAAGGGGTGTTTAAGATGCTGAGAGCATGAGGCAGAAACAACATAAATCCTGCAGTACATTGGTTAGATTAAAAGATATATTACATTATTCTGATGTTTCATTGTGAGGAAATTGAAGGAAGCTTTGGTCAAAAAGAGAGCCAGCATGGTATAGTGGGGGGCACGAATCTGGAGTATCGGGTTTGAGTCCCTACTCCTTCAAATGAAATTAGCTGGGTGATCCTGGGTCAGTCATAGTTCTCTCTGAACTCTCTTAGTCCCACTATCTGACATTCCTTCTGGTAGTGAGAAGCAGAATATAAAAACCTACTCTTATTCTTCTTGAAGCCCAAAATCCAGTTTTCCAAACAGAAGTTACAGTAGATTTGTGAAAAATAAGGGTGCTTAAGCTTACTATGTAAAATATTCCCTATTGTTTTGGATGAATATTTCAATTTTGTTAAACAATAATTATATTCAGGGCATTTATCTGCAAAAGTAGATATGCAAGTAAACATAAGTAGATAAGCAAGTGGTCAATTGCACAAAAATCTGCATGATATATATTCTGTGTTTAAATATATCTGTCATTCAGAAACTAGAGACCAGTGAAATTCAGGACTTTCTATTCTGAATTATGTCACTGTAAGTGCTGATGTCTGAGTCTATACACAAGGGGAACTGAGTGAGAGAATATACCACACGTTACAAATCTCTGTGCAGCTGGCATGGCAATTATGCCCATGAAGCCACCAGCATTATTCACACTAGCATAAATGGGTCAATGAGGACAAATTTTATGTGAACAAATTTGGGAATCAGGTTACAGTCCTAATCCACATCCACCAGGCTCCAGATTTTATGCTGTGTTGTGGATTTCCACAAATATGGTTGCAAAAATGTAACTTTTACTTCCGACAATCAAGTCACAGAAATTTTGTGCATGTATTCCTAGAACATGTTACTCTGCAGTCACTTCACAATATGAGTTGCTCTGTTTCAAAACAGAATATATTTACTTAGCATAAAGGATATTTGTTAACTCCATCAGAATAAAGAATGGTGTAATCCCCAGGGTAAAAACTGTGGAACAGTTATCTGCATCTCAATACAGGGGAAGATCAGTGCTGATCTGGCTGCCATATAGTCTGCTAAACTTCAGTTGTACATTTTCTACATATGCAAAGTCTATGAATTCAGAGTTGCAGAGTATTTTGGACACTCTTGCAATAGGATTCTGTGTCGTGTTATTCCTATGAGAACCATTTCAGAGGATATGACCATTTTTCATCATGCATAGTAGATTTCCATCAATCTCCATGTGCAAATCATCTCTATGCCTTATGTGTCTGTTGTACCTTGATGTATATGCATCGAGAAGAGTGGGTTCACTTCCCTATCTCCATTTATATATAATGTTTATACCCATGTTTTCTAAGTGATACGGATGAATTGGCTAGCATTTTTGTACTGTTTTATTACTTTTTCTTTGAAAGGAGCTCAATGACTTGTTTGAGGGCAATTATTATTCAATATATGCTATTTCACATCATTTGATGTATAACTAGCAGTGGTTTGTGTATTCAGAATGCTTCATTTTAAAGGGAAAATATCTGTATTGTTTAATGAGCTATTCTGGTTACTAGTCCCCCAAGAATGACTCAGAGCTCACTGGTATTTCAGCCCCATTATTATGTCTAGTATTTCATATAAGCAAATGAGATAAAACCAAATGTATCAAATTTCATCTGACTAACACTGGATAATGTATGTTCCTTATTCGTGTCAGGGAAGAAAAAGTTATTTCAAGTATGGCTACTAAAGTTAAGTGTAAACTACCCAAGGAAATGGATAGCTGTATTTTTTTTTCATCCTTAGGGATGGACATGAAGATTAGGGATGGACATGAACCAGGAAAATGGAGTTTCATGGTTTAAGGTATGCCTAGTCCAAAAACCATGAACTGTCATGAGGGCTAAACACACTGCTTTGATTTGTGAAGTTCATGATGCAATAGAATGCCCTCCACTCAGACATGAATTTATGAGGTCCGAGTTACAGCTCCCAAAGAAGGAAACCTCAGGAAAGTGCTTTCTGGGAATATGGCAGACATGGGTTCAGGAATGTATAGAACAGATCCTGTGCAGACTAGAGAAACCAAACTTCTAGAACATCTCTGAGTAACTCTCATCTACCTGTTCTCCCATTATGGAACAAATTGTGTTTATGGTGTTTAAGTTATGCTCTCCCTACAAAGGTGTCTTCATCCTTCATTGCTTCCAATGGAGAAAATTTCAGCTGAAAAGAAAAGAAAGGCAAGGGTAATAGAACTCCAGCATCATAGAATCAAATTCTTCAAGAAACTTTATTATTATTATTATTATTATTATTATTATTATTATTATTATTATTATTATTATTATTATTATTATTATTATTATTATTATTATTATTATTATAACTTTGCAGTAAAAACGGAAGGTGGGCATGTTTTGCAAGCCCAATAGATGCAGATCCACTGTGACAGTGCAAACCCAACAGGTCTAAGGTCAAACCAGAAAATATCTGCAGCCCCACAGAGCCAGTGCAATGTACTAGTGCCCAGAAGAATCCAGTGCCATTGTGGCAATGGCCACTAAACAGGAATGATATCTAATACAGAATCAAACTTCAAACAAGGCAGGATTGTAAGCCTAGCAGAACCAGTGCAAAGTATGAGTGCCCAGCAGAACTGAGTGTCATTGTGGCAATTACAGCTCAATCACAATCCTAGCACAGCTTAGTCACAATCCAAGCAAGGGGACATTTTTGCAAGCCCAACAGAACCAGTACAATGTACAGAGTATCCAGAAGTACCTGTGCAGAGAGTACCCAGAAGAACCTAGTGCCAATGGCATTGCAAGCTTAAAAGTACAATTCTCAAAGCACCAAGTCACAAATCCAAGCAAAGAGGGTGGGATTTAGTAGGTTCTATGCAAAAGAGGAATGAGGGCAACAAAAGGTGAAACTCTCATGAAACTGTCATAACTAGTTTGAAATTGACAACAGTGTTTCCAAAACTGGATAATTCCATACACACAAACACACACCCTGTTGCTTTGACATTTGGTAAACATTTTGTTTGAGTAGAGACAGTCTGTCTGAAAAATACATCAATTCATGAATTAGCATGAATTTCCAAGAACAGACTGAAAGTTCATAGAAAATTCATGCCATTTGATCTGTCATGAACTTTACTTTGCTAAGAACTAACTGCCCAAAGTTTGTCACAAGCTTTAGTTCATGCTGGTTCATGCTTATTCCTACCCAAAATCTATACTCCGAATAACTCTAATTTAGTAGATTGATCAGTACAGTTAGAAATATGTTTTAGAAATGCCACTAAATTAAGTCATAATTTTTAAAGAAGTTGATGTGTTTTTGCCTCCTTGATTTAAAAAAAAAAAACATTGTGGAGGTAGTTCCATAAAAATAAACACCAGAATTAAATGCAGGGATGCATAGTAGCACCTCGAAGAGATACAGTTCCCATTTTGCTATGCTGTATTAAATAGAGTAGTAACTCAAGTGCTTTAGAATGCCCAAGAAACCTGTCAGCATTATTGCTCTCTACTGCGTATCTCCTAGAGAAATAAAAATGATGTAAGAATGACAAGTTATGGAAATAGCCTTCATTGCAGCAAAATTTTGCAAATAAATGTATTTTCTTAGCATTATACCTCTAATAAACATTGCCACAGCATCTAATCTTGAATTTCACCAACTGTGGTTCAAATAAAGTATGCTGAGATGAAGAAGGAAGGAAGGAAAGCAGACATATATAGCTAGGAATAAGCAGATATCCCTAGTTGTGTTCTGTCACCATTTCTCTGAGTATCAGTACATAGGCATTCCAGTCATCTGGTGTTTCACTCACTTTAATGGGGGGGGGGTGTATTTGAATATGACCTTTATGATTCCATTCACACTCTAGTCATGCACCTTTTTCCTTATGGCTGTATAATTGTGGTGATATTTGGATCTCCTTGTATTTAACAGTGCAATCATAGACAGAATTATACCTTTATAAATCCACTAATTTAATGGGACTAGAACTTGACTGTAAATGTTTTTAAAATTGAGCAGTCCCCCCCCCCGTAATGCTGTAGTCTAAGCTGCACAGCTGACATTTTCTGTGCACTATGGTGTGACATTTGATGAGAGACTCAAAGTCTGTGAGGTAAATAAATATATATTGGTCAGCTGTGAAATGAAAAAGAAGTGGGGAAAGTGCATTAAGATGTGTTGCGAATGTGAGTGAGCAAATAAAATTAGATGGATTTCGGGTCAGTAGCCATGCTGGTCTGAAACAGCAGAGGAAAATGAAAGCTTATATCTTGAATAAAGCCTTGTTGGTCTTAAAATTGCCACTGGACTCAAATTTCATTCTTCAAATTGGATGGAAAAATTCTGCAATGGAGAATTTTGAGACTATTCCTTGATATAACTATGATTGCAGAAGGCAGAAACCATGAATACACCATTTGAATGCTAAGCGCACAGCAAACATTAATTGTGGTACCTAAAGCTTCCTCTTTGCAAGCTTCACTGAGATGAGTAAGTTTTGCTATAACAAATATATATATATACACACACACATATGAATTTCCATTCATTTTCAAAGGTCGTCTATAGGAGATATTCCTGGTAGATTATGCCCTATATCTTTTGGAAAGGTATTCATTGAATCTTTAGTCCCTGCAGAACTCTGGCATTTTAGACTATACTGATTCTGCTACGCGTGGCGGAAGCTTTCCTGTGGAATCGCCAAGGGTCTGACACGACTGAGCGGATGACATCATCATCGATTTTACTAACAGCCAACATTTTCCCCCTCATTTGGAAGTGAAATACTTTGCAATAACTTGTATTGTGTACAAGCCACAACTAGCAACTTTCATAGGCATAAGCTGTTCTCCACATAGCCATTTTTCTTTAGTGATGACAATTAATCTGATAATAACCTGGTTCGATATGCAGATTTGTCTAGTTCCTAATGTTCAACAGTTATTAGAAAGTGTCATTTCCCCTAGAAACAATTCACTATCTTAAGATTCTATACATGCTTAGTCTGTTGTTGGCAGACATAATACTATAATTCAGCTAACTTTCAATGACACTTCATGAATTTCATAATCTGCTTTGCACATGAATGTACAGAATTTTTTATGTTAGTTCCTTGCCCCGGTAAAAACTCTTGATATTACATGAGGAATTGCCTTTTTTTATCTCCACCTAACAGGAACGTTTTGATATTGTCAGAATTCCACCAAGTGCAAATTTATTCATTAGAGAAAGCTTTTCTTTCTTTCTTTCTTTCTTTCTTTCTTTCTTTCTTTCTTTCTTTCTTTCTTTCTTTCTTTCTTTCTTTCTTTCTTTCTTTCTTTCTTTCTTTCAGATTGATTTATATAAACACAAGAAAGTTAAATAAGAGACCTAGGAAATTGCCATTATTCTACGGCTGTAATAACAATAAGTACTAATTGTTGTAAGATGCTCTGTCGGTACAAAAGAAATGGCAACTATTATATGAAAGTGAAGATGTACTGTTTTGTCATTTGCACTACAGTGTTCCTCAGCTGGACATCACTATAACCTATTTATAAAATTGTTCTGTGATGGCTATTCTCAGCAGTGCGTCAACACAAAGCCACTCAGGATGAATTATATATTCTGAATTCATATTCTTGCTGTGTGACTTCATAATGCATTACATCAGCCCCTCTATACCTATGTAATTATGAAAAACAACTTCTGCAAGGCAAGTTGCACATTCAGGATGCTATGGAAGAAAGAAATAACTGCATATATTACTTAGGCATGATTTTTTAGCTATTTTGAAATATTCATTTTAATAAAGAACAAAGGTATCAGCATGGATAGAAGACGATATTGGGTTGGATCCAATGTAGAAATATCCTAAGTGGAAGGCATGCATAGACTGTGGATATCTTTATCCAGATTAATGCTGGTTCACCCTTTCCTGACACAGCACCTATAATATATCCCATAGAGGATCTATGTGCCTTCATGAGTAGCTTGTGGGGTAGGGGTTGTAAACAGAACTATGCTCAGTTTATTAGACATAAATACTTGTTTATTACTAGGTTTCATTATATATATATATATATATATATATATATATATATATATATATATATATATATATATATATATATATATATATATATATATATATATATATATATATAATTTTGATAAAACAGTTCCAGTTCCATGGAATTATGCACAAAATTGCTTGCCAATTGATTGCTGAGAAAACACAGAGGAAAGCTGGCTCGAACCCAGCACAGCAACAGGCAAATGATGATAAAGTGTAAAGTTATGGCAAAACAGATGTTGTTGAGAAATCAAACTGTAGCAATAAGTGTGTGTAGAAGAGAGAAAAGGGAGGGGGAATGAGATGATCTTTAACTCTCCAGTTTTTCCTCAGAAGTCCAAGCCATTTCTTGGCAAATTGGAAATAAATTATACTTATTAGCTCTAGGACTCTCAAGAAATAACTACTTCAACAAATTCAGAAGTTGATCTCTCAGAGTATGTTTTGTAATCAGGTGCAGATATGCTAGTAAACAGAACTGGATATCAGCTGTGAGGAATTGCAAACTATTTTGTGGATGAAGTCTTGCCACGACCTTCCACCAACTTTATAAACATAAAGGGAACGAGAGCCCCCTTGGCTACCTTTGGAGGATACACTAAATAGCTTCAGACATCTCTTGCTGACTGAAGTGGACAGGATACTGACTTCAATGAGGCCCACCACTTGCCCCCCAGATCTCTGGCCCTCAAGGTTCACTAAAAGGACAGATGCAAAGATGGAGGCTCCCCTCCAGGACATAATCAACCTTTCCCTTTCAACTGGAGAATTCTTAGCAGTGCTGAAGGAGGCAGTGGCCCAGTCTCTACTGAAGAAACCATTCCTGAATCTGTGGGAGCCCGCCAACTAGTGTCCTGTCTTGCACTTTGCATTTCCTCATAATGGATGGCCACCCTAACTCATCTCCAGACCCTTTAGCCAGATGTCTGGAAGCAGTGATGAGCTGGCTCACGCAAAGCCGTTTGAAGCTTAATCCTGCAAAGATGGAGGTCCTGCGGTTTAGTAGAAAAAGGCCAAGCAAGGATGTGCGACTGGCCAATCTGGATGGGGTGCAATTGTTAGTTGTACACTCTGCCAGGAACCTAGGCATGATCTTTGACACCTCCTTTTCCATGGAGGGACAGATTCCAAATGTTGCCCAGCCGGTGTTCTTCCATCTATGCCAAGTCAAGGTATTAGTACCCTACCTGGCCACAAAACACCTAACCACAGTGATCCAGATGATGGTCACCTCCAGGCTGGATTTCTGCAACTCACTCTTTGCAGACCTACCCTTATCTCTGACCCAGAAACTACAACTGGTCCAGAACATGGCAGCCAGGGTTCTTACGGGAACATCTTCGAGGGCCCATATTTGGCCCACACTTCAACAGCTACACTAAAAAATTAATACACTACACTATAAATTAATAAAAATAATTAAACTAGGGAACACATATACATTTTAAAAAAAGAATGGCTGTAATATGCAGACATGTGCACCATACTTCACTGGCAGGTCACTGGAACTTGAGACATTTTTTGCTAAACAAAAACTTAATTTGGTCATTTGAACAATGCAGACTAATTCATCTGTCTTCTCTTCTATTAACACCTTCTTGTGATCACTCCTGCAGCATTGTTGTGCTTTGTTTATAATGTACTTAACTAGCAACAAACACCGAACCTTTCCATTCCATTTTTATCTATTCCATTACAGTCTTAGACAAGCATAAAATACCAAAAGGAGAAAGAAAAAGAATGTGAATGAATACAATACAAATGTTTCTCTGTCTGTGCTTCCATTTCTTCTGGTAAACTCAGTGCTTGATGGTTTGATTAGGGATCTAAATTTGGATATTCCCTACCTGAAATTACTTATTTCATTTTAGGTCTGGAATAAGTCATATGAACAGAAACATGGCTGGTAATTCAGGAAAAATGGGGGGAAAAGACAACATTTCAATGGTATTTTGTGTTTGGAAAGGCTGCAGGAGTCACACTGCATGCAGGCTGCTACAGCCATCTCTCTCCTGCTGCCTCAGTGGGGGAGGCAGTGAGTGCATTAAAAGCTGTGCTTTAAGTTATTTTTAAGGGCATTATTTTGGCGTGCAGATTAGACTTAATAACAAGACGAGGAGACACTGCTTTAACTGACACAGCAAATAAACCTAACTGGGTGAATAGTCATTTAAACCTATGTTGTGACCAATATCCATGATAGTATATACAAACTTTCCCATTTGCAAGTGGCAAGAGGAAAATATTTCAAAATCCTATTGCATATAAAATTGATGGGTTGGGCATGTGTCTATGATTCTTCCTTTTAAGAAATTACCTTAAAGAGGCTTACTCTCTCCCTGGAGGATTATACGTTCTGGTAGTTACTTGATGTATTACTGCCGTCATTAGGCTGCCTTCTCATTAAAAAACAAAACAAAAAACCAACTCCACCATGTAATGATGCAGCTGGGGGATCACATTTGCATAAGTGCATCTTTATTGTCACCATTCAGTTCTCACATATTAAGTGCTATCACACATACACATAACCATCAACCCACACATACAAAGACAGACAAATCAAACCAAAGATTGGCCCTTGTGAGAAAACTCTGATCCAGCATACTTTCTTCATAACTGAGTCCTGGACAATTATAGCTGGATTTCACAGTTTAGCCTTGACTTCAGCATGTTCCTTATACAGTTCACAGTGAAATGGAAGAACTCTGTGTTTTAATCTGGAGTGTCTCATATACATTGGTGAACTCAGCTGTCACTATTAATCCTGTTTCTGCTCATCCTACATATTACATAAGAGGTGTGAGATAGTTTCAAAAGACAGCGGTTTCCAAGCCAAAGTAGTACATCATCGGGATGAATTTCTTCTGCTAGAAGAAAAGCTCTATGCATCTTTTCCTCTGCCATGTGCAAATCAGTTAAAGATCATCTTTCAGAATGTCCACATTCCTTCGTCTTTTCTGCTTCAAAGAGATGAAGAAAAAAATGTAGCAGTGGGAAAACGGGGTTTTTTAAATTCCAAATAACATTTCTACACATTTTGTGCCACTAAACCAGTGGGAGTGCTGCTGTGTTTACATTTTACAGAACCCCCTGAAGAAAATTGGTGCAAAATGTGTAGGTGTATTGTTATTCAGAATAAAGAATTCATTTTCTTCTGCACTATTTTTTTCATTGTCGGTTTGCTTCATTCTTTTTTGTTTGTTTGTTTCACCAATATGCCTATAGTCCTATCTACTGATCTTCACCAAGAGCCTCTTGTGGCGCAGAGTGGTAAGGCAGCTGTCTGACAGCTTTGCCCATGAGGCTGGGAGTTCAATCCCAGCAGCCGGCTCAAGGTTGACTCAGCCTTCCATCCTTCTGAGGTCGGTAAAATGAGTACCCAGCTTGCTTGCTGGGGGGTAAACGGTAATGACTGGGGAAGGCACTGGCAAACCACCCCGTATTGAGTCTGCCATGAAAACGCTAGAGGGCGTCACCCCAAGGGTCAGACATGACTCGGTGCTTGCACAGGGGATACCTTTACCTTTTACTGATCTTCAACAGCACATTCACAAGAACACCTTGGGGCACCTTTAAGACCAACAAAGGTTATTCAAGGTATGAGATGCACATTTCCTCAGATGACAATGACAATGATCTTAAAGGTGGTCTTAAAGGTGCCACTGGACTCTAAATTTGTTATTCTGCTTCAGACAAACATGGCTACCCACCTGAAACAAATTCACAAGTTTCTTCCCATATTTGTACATGAACATTTTCTTTATTCTTGCAATGTATATTTATTTACAATATTTACAGGTGCACTGAATGTGAGCAGTGATTCACTGTTCATATTGGGAAAGCTTTGAAAAAAGCACACCAACATATTCAACAGCAAAAAAGTCTGGCAACAAGAGTTTTGGCTCTCAAAACCTTATAATCCCAAAATATTGTTGGCCTCTCATATGCTACTGAACTTGAATCTAATTGTTCAAAAACCCTGTGAGGTTACAACATTATCTATTATATGTTTGCAAATATTTTCAATACGAAAGCCAGGCTCTTGCCTTACAAATTTGAAACAGCATGATCTAATACTTTGGGAACAGTTATACTGCAAAGGGTATAATGGAGTGGTAATAAAGGAAACAATTACAAGCTTCTAACTGATCTTACAGTTGATTAGCAGGGTAGCCAAGAAGACGTGACTCACTTTTGGTGTTAATATGGCTGCAGCCTTACGCTCTGCAGGCACTAATGTGTTGGTCATTCCTGACATCAACCAGGGCCAGGGCCTTTTCGGTCGTGGCCCCTACCTGGTGGAATGAGCTCCCAGAGGAGCTGTGGGCCCTGCAGTAGCCTTTGGCATTCTGCAGGGCCTGCAAAGCAGAGCTCTTCCACCAGGGTGTAAACTGCACAGAGCTTTTATTCCAATTCCAGGTCGATTTGGTCCCTGCCCTCTACACAGAATGCAATTTCTGTTTTGATTTTGGGCGATTTAAATTTTCCTTCTGCAGCAAGAAGGATTGATCCGGAGTGATCCTACCTTTATTGTGCGATATCTCAGAGTGCAGGGCAGAGTCTGCACTTACTTTCTTTATTCCATTGTCAATCTTGTTGAATTCAGATCGCTTTGAACACGGGTCTTCCTCTCCCCCCTCATCCCCATTGAAAAAGGAAAGTCTTCTGCACGTGGTTAGGGAGGCTCAGAAGGTGGGGGCTCTTTCTTTCTTTTCTTGAAGGGGGGGAAGAGGATCGAAAAAGGGACATGGACAAATGTCATGCATGCATCAAGGTGCTGCTCATGTACATGTTGATGATAATCTGTGGCCTGGCATTGGCCTCTACCCCATATCCTCAATCTTACCGGTAGTTACTAGGGCTACTGATACAGTTGGGGGCTTGCAGGAGAAGCATTTGTGTGATTTGGTTCCTCCTTAGGGAATGGACCAGTAATACTACTGCTGAACCAGTATCCAACACTTCTGCCACTGTGGCCCTCAGGACTGTGCTGTTAACATGGAGCCTGTTAACTTATTGAGTTTTGGGGAAAAATCCAATTTAAGGTATGTGGTATATTTCTATCGATTACTTCAAAACAACTAAACTATTATTTGCTTAGATTTATTGCTACTGGTTTATTTTGTTATACTGCTCAGCTTTAGTGGCCAGCTCTGAGGGAACCCTGCTTAAGTTTCTAGAAGTTCCATCATTACTAAGGTGCCTTCATCCTTTACCTTTTTTTTTGTGACTGATTTTTATTACTACACTTCCTACAAGCAACAATAAAACCATTTGGGCTTTAGTCAAGTAATATGAATTCCTATTAATAAAAACAATTTCTGTATATTTATTAAATGTAGAGATTTCCCCCCCCCCTGAGAAAGTTGTTGAAATTGCTGAAGGACTATATTACACGGAGCTGCAGATACTGAAAGTCTTGCTTGATCATGAATGAGATAAAACTTCTGTTCCATTACTTTAAAGATCAATGGCAGCACAGATAACGTACTTGTTCTGCTAATGCTCTTAACTCATGAATAACATTTGTTTCAGCTTTCCCTAATTCCTCTTTTAATCCCCTCTCTTCATTACACAACTTTGAATAAACTTCAGAAGTCACTCTGAGATGTCTATTAATATTGCCTTTACACAAGAGTTCTTTCTTCTCTGAGAACGCTTCTTTCATTTCAAGAAATAATTACAACTCATTACCACTCGTGCCCTTTCTTGGCTTTCTCCTAAAACAGTCAATTGTCACAAACCATTTGCATTATTAAATACTAACCTAGACTTAAGTGTTTCTCTTACCATTCAAGTCTATTATCCAAGAGAATAAGAAAGGCAAAAGATTTCAACAGGAACTGATAGGTATAAAGGGGATAAGGTTGTTTACTAATACAGTAAGATGCTGCCAAATGTAGATTCTGTAGTAGAATCATAGAATAATAGAGTTGGAAGGGACCTTATGGGTCATCTAGTTCAACCCCCTGCACTATGCAGGACACTCACATCCCTATCACTCATCTACTGTAACCTGCCTCCCCTTTGCCTTCACAGAATCAGCCTCTCCATCAGATGGCTATCTAGCCTCCATTTAAAAATTTCCAAAGATGGAGAGCCCACCACCTCCTGAGGAAGCCTGTTCCACTGAGAAACCGCTCTGTCAGGAATTTCTTCCGGATGTTTAGATAGAATTTCTTATGAATTAATTTCATCCCATTCATTCTGGTCTGACCCTCTGGGGCAAGAGAGAACAATTCTGCTCCATCTTCTATATGGCACCCTTTTAAATACTTTAAGACTGTAGCATCAATAAAAAAAATTATCATAAATGTAGGTTGCTATATATGTGTAAGGTATGTGCAATTCATAGGGCTAACATTTTATCTTTTGTTGTGATATGAGAGTTTTTGGTTGTGATTTTTGGGAACCATTGTCACAGATCTGCAATGAACAGAAGTAAAGGAAATCAGTATATCTTTTCCTTTAACAATAGCGCATAAGTAAAATCTGTACCTCCTCTTTCAAGAATTTGAAATATACAGCAGCTATAATTCTCTGTTCTATACTATGATTGATGCAGAAGCTCAGTCAAAGTTTGTATCTTGTCGTATCGGAATAGGCTTCTTATAGGAGGGGAAAGGGAAAATGTATAGGATTGTGACCAGAGAGGTGCTTGGTTTTTGGCTCTTAATCATTTGCCTGCTGATCATCAGGGAAGGAGCCTGCTCTTGGGAGAAGAGGTGAACAGCCATCTTGGAATGTGAGCAATGCAACGAGACTTTGGAACCTGTTCCACTGCTGCTTGCCTGGTTGCTCTCGGCTCCGGGTCACTGTGGCTGCACGGAAGCAGGGGCTGGCTTACGGTCAGTCTGCCCCTGGGGGCAGCACGGGGCTGTGATAGCCTCTGAGGGCCAGCCTAGTGAGGAGGACCGGCAGAGAGCGCCTGTTTCTGGGAAGGCGAAGGGAGGGAGGAGGCTGGACCGAGGTGCAGGCATTGCGGTCCCATGGTTGCTTGTTGCTCCCTGCCAAGAGGGAGGAAGTGGCTTCACTTCAGCCCGGACCGGGCGGTGTTGGAGGCACCAGAAGCTGCATAGTGTGACGGCGGAAAGAGGAGCCTTGGTACTTCAGACCCTCCTTTGCCCACCCGGAAGGAGGAAAGGGTAGGGGGAGAGAAGCACACACACTCCCCCTTCCTGCCTCCACCACCATCCGCATCCTCCGGCCCATGAAGCTTGCTGCATTTTCTTCTCGCTGCCCAACGTTGTTGCATGCTTTTGTTTACCTAAGTTTATTTTACAGCTTTAAGAACATAACATGCATAATTCATAATTTTGTTAATTTATCAAATTGTACCCTTTGATATATTTAATATAAATTCATTAGATTCCAGTGGGCAGTCATGTTGGCCTGAAGTAGCACACCAAAATTTGAGTCCAGTGGCACCTTTAAGACATATAGACCAAAATTTTTAATCAAGAACACCCCCCCGTCCCACTTTACCAATGTTAAAATCTGGTCATTTTACACTAAGCCACAAAAATATCTAAGGCGAAGTCTTATCTGTGAATTTGGAATATCAATTCACCAGATGAAAATGGTATAGGAAAAAACCAGACTGGGCATTAAACAAACAAGAGTGCCAGAAGAAGAAAAAAACAGTGGGATGCATTACAGACACCTGAGAACAATATTTTAGAAATTAAAAGTGTTATTCTCACACGTTTACTAAACCCTTCCAGGCCCAAATGTCTCTGAAACAGGCATTAACTCCCCCACAGTACTACAATAGAACAAGGATGCATTACAGACACTCAAGAACAATATTTTAGAAATGAAAAAGTGGGATTCCTGCACTTTTATTAACCCTTTCCAGGCCAAAATGCCTCTGGAACAGGCATTAAATAATAGTACCTCAAAGAACAGTGGGATGTGTTAAATGCAATATTTTGGGAAATTTTGAGAGGCACTGCAAATCTGAAACCCCTAGTTGCGACAGAGTTTGTTCTGTCCTCTCCTGAACCTGTGCCTGACATCTCCACAAAAGAATCTTCCAGGGGGAAGCCGGTTTGCAGCCCTGTAACTTGGCTCCTCAAATTCAGTTTTCACAGACTTGATGAGCATTAGAGGGCATCTTGGGGTTATGCCTTGCAATTTTAGAGTCTCTAGGACCCTGATTTGTGCCCATCCCTATATTTAAATACACTTATGAGGAATTTGAGTCATCTTAAGACAAGATAGATCCAGTGGGACCTTTGAAAACAACACAGTTTAATTTTGGGAATAAGCTTTCATGTACTTGTACACTTGATCGGATGTACACAAAAATTTATATCCAGAATAAAAATTTGTTGGTCTTAAAGGTGCCACTAGATTCAAACTTTGTTCTATTTCTTCAGACCATCACAGCTATGCACCTGAGTCTAGTTTCTGCTATTAAACGTTTGTAATAGGCATGACTATGAAGTGTATATATGGTTTTGCTCCCCCTTCCCACTTCAAAGTAGCAGGGAGCAAAATGGGAGGGTTAAGTGGCTGGAAGCCATTCAAATCTAATAGTACACCATTCAGTGGTTAGGCTAGGTTTAAATTGTTTCCAGTCATTTAACCCTCCAGTTTTGCTCTCCACTGCTTCAAACTGGGGAGAGGAGCTTAGCCAGAGGATTTAAAAGGTTACAAGACATTTGAACCCTTGCATTCTGCTCCCTGCCACTTTTGTGGGTAGCAAAAAAATAAACACCCTAGGAAGGAATGGGTGGGAAGAGGGGAGTCAGTGATTTGCATGCAGAATGTCCCAGGTATAATTTGAAACAGTGTTTGGCTAAACATCCAGAAGAAGTTCCTGACAGTTAAAGTGGATCCTCAGTGGAACAGGCTTCCTCAGGAAATGGTGATTTCTCCTTCTTAAGCAGAGGCTAAATAGTCATCTGACAGAAACACTGATTTTATTAACTCAGACAACTTGTGAGTGAGTGGATAGAAAGGGATGTGTCATTGTTTGTCTCTTGGAATCCTTTCTTGCATACCCAAGCAATTGGTGATTGTCACTGTGGAATGGGGTTGGGCGTTTTGGCGCCTGAAGCGGCCGGTCTCTCCTGCATGGCACACCATGGCCCCCTCCCATGGAGGCACAGGCATCACCCCCTCCCCCGGTGCGGCACTTCCTGTGCCAGGAGAGACTGGCTGCTTTGACCAAAGTGCCCAACCCTACATGTGGAATGGTAGGTGAATTTCCTCCAGGCCAGGCTGGATTCTGGAAATTTTGGGTGGAGGGATCACTTGGCCATGAAAGTAGGGACACCATGGGTGGGCAGGTAGTTGTGAGTTCCTGCACTGTGCAGGGGGCTGGACTCAATGACCCTGGAGGTCTCTTCCTATTCTATGATTCCATGATTCTAATCACCTAGCATGTCTACTTAAAAGGACCAGGTAGTAGGTGATTTGAAAGGCCTGCATCTAACACCCAGGACAGCTGATTCCAGTCAAAGAAGACAACACTGACCTTTATGGAGCAAGGTATCCCTTCAGTATAAGGCAGCTTTGTATGTAGAGAATATCATATATAGGCATATTTTTAAAGTTAATGGTTCATTTATTATTGACAACTTGTCAATAAAAAAAAATCTGAAATGGTACCTTAATCCTCAGGAAACAAACATGTTCACTAACTAATGAAGGCTTGTGATTGACCAACTACATTTAAAAAACACACACAGTCACTGAGACAAAAATTAACAGAATTTTTGAAAGTGACAGGTTGAGCATCTGTCATGATTAGATCTGGACTCCAGTTACCCCTTTTCTTCATAATACACAATATTTGTATTCTGTGGAATCACTGACACTGAGTTTGAGAAAACCAGATGGAAAATCCTATCCTTCTTGCTCACAGGGTGAAATGAGTATGCCATTGCATATTAAACCATAATTTATGAGTAAACATTACATTAAAGGACTAGGAAATGGGATCCTGCTGTTGTATTAATTATTCAAAATACTTATCTTGTAGAAAAGGAAGCATCCAGAAATACAAATTATTATTTAGAAGAGTGCATGACAAGTTTGGTAAATTAGAAGCTACCATATCTAACAATCCCAGAGCAATCTCTCTTCATTTCCAGAAATTCCAAAGTACAAAACAAATACTTCAGGATGATGGATCAGTCTTCTGAGCAGTGTTGTAGAGTGAACAAACCTTGTCAATAGAAAAAAAAGGAGGGAAACACCCTTATATTCTCATGCATAGCAGAGCACAGGCCAATCCACAGGCAAACACCGGTATAGCTGTAGCTATCAGCTTATGTCATAAGCTCATGATTCAGAAGCTTTTTTGAGACCTAGCAGTTTTCTTCAGTGGAGCTAGAGAAAGCACAGGTGCCTTTCTACCATTACTTATAAAGTAATGTATGGTGTGGCTGATCCATACCCAAATTCTTTCACTTAAAGTTGTGTCTATGTAAGAAGGCCATGGATAAAGATATTTGTGAACCTCTCAAACCAACTCAGTGACTTGTATTCCTCAGAAGAGGATCCCAAGGAGTTAAGACCACCAGCTGAAGATGACCACCTGGACCAGGGAAAGCCTAACATGGCCCCGGTACCTGTGACAATGGTCTAGCAGCATCAGAAGTCATCCTACCCGAACTTGCAAGGGAGGCTATTAGCCCCTGCAATAGGCAAAATGTAATTCTGAGCCCATAGCCTGCCCTCAGGAGATGCTCTCATTATGCAGGAAATATGTTGGCACTGTAGGATTGTGCACGGTGGCATCCAAATCGGCCACTCCAGGCTGACACAGCCAGCACTGCGCCATCTCAGTGCATCTCAGACACAGCCACCAGTGCGTATCTCAGTGCACACATGCAGGTATAGTTGCCTCTCCCTCCCAGCAACCCCTCCACCACATCAGTGTTTGGCCAAGGTAAGTCTTGGCCAGGTTTTTAATATAAATAGTTATTGCCAGAAGAAGAGTTGGCTTTTACACCCCATTTTTCACTGCCCAAATGAGTCTCAAAGCATCTTATGCTTTCCTTCCTCTCTCTACAGCAAACACTCTGCAAAATAGTTGAGGCTGATAGCTCTGACTGCTCAGATAGAATAGCACTATCAGGGCCATGATGAGCCCAAGGTCACCCGCCCAGAGAGGGAGATCTGTCTTCCTCTATCAGTGATTTTTGCCAGCAGGTGATGTTTAAACTTTTCATCTGGAATATTCCCAATAATGGCCACTGGCCCTTTTTTTAGTGTGAGTTCACATTTTAAATTGCAATTTATATATTTTATATATATATTTTCTATAAGATATATATATTTTCTATAAGATTTTGTAAGATTTTTATGTTAGCTATGGATCCTGATGGGGTATAAAAGCAGCATAAAATGTTTTAAATAAATTAAAATAAATTTTAAAAATAAGGATTATAAGGTTTAGATATTTTGTCAGATGCATGCAAACCAAGGCCAGGGAAGGAAAGGGATAAAATACAGTGAAGTCTGTTTTGGCTAGCCTCTGCTTCGAAGTTTCTGTGGGCTTGTGTTCATTCCAAGGAAGGAAGTGCAAGACATCACTAGAAGCAGCATAGCTTAGGCAGCTTTTCTTAACTCTTTAACACACCATAACATTTTGATGCAGTTTTCCAATGGCCTTGTGCTCTAGTGTCTTCATCATAAATATTTTGGCAAATAATTTTGTGTTCCTTTTAAAGATCTCAGACTGTTGCCAGGTATAACTTCAAGAAGGACGTAGATAAAATTGAAAGGGTACAGAGGATATTGATGATGATCTGGGGCCAAGGGACCAAGCCCTATGAAGATAGGTTGAGGGACTTGGGAATGTTCAGCCTGGAGAAAAGGAGGTTGAGAGGGGACATGATAGCCCTCTTTAAGTATTTGAAAGGTTGTCACTTGGAGGAGGGAAGGATGCTGTTTCCGTTGGCTGCAGAGGAAAGGACGCACAGTAATTGGTTTAAACTACAAGTACAACGATATAGGCTAGATATAAGGGGGGGAAAATCACAGTCAGAGTAGTTCAGCAGTGGAATAGGCTGCCTAGGGAGGTGGTGGGCTCCCCCTCACTGGAAGTCTTCAAGCAAAGGTTGGATACACACTTTTCTTGGATGCTTTAGGATGCTTAGGGCTAATCCAGCGTTGAGCAGGGGGTTGGACTAGATGGCCCCTTCCAACTCTATGATTCTATGATTCTATTATTCTTGTTGCATCTGGGTTTTTTTCCTCTTCTGTTCTACACAGGATTTGCTCTCTGTAGTGGTTGAATTGATATTATATTGCTTATGTGCAGCATATCACCCTGCAGATTTAAACCTCAGGTTTTTAAGCAGGATACAAACTGATGTAAATGGAATTGGCTACTAGAGGGAGCAAAACACATGCAAAACAGGAAACAATTCAAAACAACAGGAACAGACAAGTAGGCCACTTTGGAGGAAGCTTGGAAACCTCACTCAGTTTTAGAAACTTATATTTCTATATTTCATTATCTTTTTAATAAGACCACGATGTATATCAGTTACATAGAATGTGGTGCTGGATTTTATTATTTTAAGGTTTCCATATGCATAATTAAAGCTGCTGCTGATGAGTGTGTGGTTCCCTCAACCTCCATCCTCAGGTGAGCTAAAACCCCTAAATCCTCTCTGAAAGAGAGAATAAAAAATTACAGACATATTGTACGTATTCCATAGACAGGAAGAGGGCCCTGTACTGTTCACTTTCACACCACATTCACTATTAAAATGGATCCCTTTTAAGACCACACTTAAGTTAAATACATGAATGGACTATTGTCTCAACTAATTTGGCTCCCAGTGCTTTCACTATGCTTTATTTTTATTATATTGTGTATATTCTCTATCCTTTGTTATCCACACTATATTCCACATAGGGCAAATTCTAGCAAAAATGAGCTCTTTAACTTAAGTTATAAAAAAGCAGATTGTTCAGAAGGGCATGACTATCAGAATTAAAGGCTTGCTTCCCTGTGAATTTCACACACACACACCTTGTTATCTCCACAGTCTTTGATGTGAGAACTGAGAGCAGGAACAGCAAGTGCTGGCTTGTGAGATAATGTATTTCAAAAATATATAGCTCCTGTGAGAATCGATGATGATGGGGGAAGAATGAGTTTTTCGAGCAGCAAGCGGTAACTATTTTAGTTCGAATGGACAAAGCCATTGCTACTCGAGTAGCATTTTTTAAAGACAACTTTTAAGTGTTGTGGGAGCTTGAATGAAAGTTCAGGGAGGGAGGGGAAACAACAGTTCAGAGGATTAAAAAAAAACAGCCAAAAAAGCAGATATAGGTAGGTCACCCAGCTGACTATCTCTACAATAAAACATTTTCAACAAAGCAAGGACATTCAGAATGACTGCTGCCTTCAGCATTCTTTCTTACCCCTATCAAGAAGCAAACAAGTCAAAGCACTGAGTTGCTGTGAAAGTCTGCATATGCTCAGTGGGGCATCAATTAGGAACATGACATCTGAAATCAGAGTGGAATGGGATCCTTCATTCCACCACTTAGTTTTGTTGTGTGCAACATTTAGACAATCTTTCTAATAATACATAGTTATTTTTAATTACTCAGTTTGACACCATGGAATCCATCCTTTCCCTGGGTTTAACAGGGCTTCCCTTCTACATATAGCTCATATTTCAGAAAAGATCTTTACTTTCATCCAAGTCAGGATACCATTATATATTACTAATTGATTGAAAATGGGATCTTACAAAGCCACTGTAGTGCCCTATTCCAAGGCTTTAAATCCTTCAAGAAGGGAGAGAAAAATAGTTGAGTTCAAGAAGTAGATTATTGGCTTCCAACTGTAATCAAAATTTAAAGTTGTCCCAGGTGAAGGGATTCTTGTGTACAATCAAGGTCCTCCATTGTGGTTTTGGCAGGCTGCCCAACAACAAACTCCCTGACAGGGCAAGACAAGCCCTGGGGAATAGCAGCAAAATTCACCTGAATGGAGCAGAGCAGAACCAGGGCCAGTCAAGATAGCCTCAGCAACAGGGTATCCTTGGCAGTCCGCCCCATAGAAGCTCAAAAGGTACAGAGGAAGAGAGCAAGCCTAGATGGGAGAATAATAGCTCTCAGGCCCTAGGTGTTTTAAGGCATAGCATAGCTGTGGAGAGCAGGAAACAGAGAAGAGGAAGGTAGAGCTCAGTTCAAGCGTCAAGTGTGAAGCTAAGGGTATAAGAAGAGATGAAGGAGAAATGGGAGAAGGCTAGCCAGAGAAGGAAAAAGCGGTGGGCGGTAGTGTTGATTTTGAAGATTAAATTATTGGGAGGTCACACATGGATGCTAGCAACAATTTATGCTCCTAATGATTGTTAAAGTAAAGCTCTTTCAAGGGAAAGAGTTTGGCTGATTCTGCACCAGTGGCGCCACTCCAAGCTACCACCAATGTATTGCTGCAGAGCTGCATGCTCTGTAGTGTGCTGTGTCCCCTTGGGGGACACATTTCAGTGCTAGATTGTCTCCAGTGCTGAAATGTGCACCCCTGTGAAACACAGTTGTGGCAGGAAGGTTCTGCCACATGGAGGTGGCAGGTTTTCAAAAATTTTGCAGGAAGTTAGAATTGCATTCCATGCAATCCCACCTTCCTGCAAAGTATATGCTGTTACCCACCACAAGCCTTAGGGGAGTGGCGGGTTATAAATCGAAGTAATAAATAAATAAATAAAAGCTCTAGTTCACCCTGTGGCACCATGAAGTGCCACAAGGCTGTTCAGTACTTTTTTTTTTTTTTTGCCTCCTGCAGGCCTCCGTAGGGTGGGGAGAAACCAGGCCTGGAAGGCCCAGCTCTTCCTGTCTGGACGGGCCTGCTTTGGGATGGGTGCCATTGGTGCCCATATAGCGCTGAAAGGGAACATAGAAGAACCTGTGTCCCCTTAGCATGGGGCTTCTGGGTCCCAATCCATGCCAGGCTTGGGAGGATGGAGGCTTGGCTGCGATGTTGTGTGTACATGGTGATTAGACCTGGGTCCATACCAATGCCATCCTGGCCTTTTCCACCCACATGGAATTTGCCTTTGAGAACTTTGCTGCCATGACCATGAAGTCCAGGTTGCCACCTGCCTAATCTCACAAGGTGGGGCCACCAATAACAGGTCCTCTGAAGATGACCATAGTGCTCAGATTTTTAGTAAGCGATTCACTTGTACCTTTTTTAATGTTTTGGAATTATAGCATCAGACCTTTCTTACTCTGCTGCACAACTGGTTGCCCTCGAAGAACAAGTGGCAGTGGGGGGGGGCAAGGCTCAGACCAAGCCCCATTCACTGCATTGCTGCCGCATGTCCTCCAAGGCTGCCCGCACCCTCAGGAGAGTGTGGGCGGCCTCAGAGGATGAGTGGTAGCAGTGAACAGGGCTTGGCTCTGGGCCTTGCCACCCACCACCACTGCTTGTCCACTGAGGCTGCTGCTGCTCTCAAGAGAGCGTAGGCACCCTCAAAGAGCAAGCAGCAGCAGTGAACAGGGCTTGGCTCTGAGCCTCACCAGCCACCACTGCCACTCATCCTCTATGGCTACCTCACATTAACTAGAGAGCAGGCAGCCTCGGAAACTAATGGCAGCAGTGGCTGACAAGGCTCAGAGCCAAGTCCCATTTGCTGTGCTGCTTCCACCTGTCCTCCAAGACTGCCTGCACCCTCAGGAGAGTGCAGAGGACCTCGGAGGATAAGCAGTAGCAGTGAATGGGGTTTGGCCCTGGGCCTCAGCCCCGCCCCTGCTACTTGTCCTTCCAGGGCATCCCCACCCTCAGCAGAGTGGGGGCAGCCTCAAAGAGTGAGTGGTGGCAGCTGGCAAGCCCCAGAGCCCAGTCCCATTTGCCATACCACTGCTGCCTGCCCTCCGAGCCCTCCTCTGTCCTCAGGAAAGCACAGATGGGTGGAGGAGGCAGCGGCAGATGCAGCATGGCTGCCGGGACCTGTCACCTGGACTTGCCAGCTGCCGCTCCAGCCATTATATGGTATGTTTCCACATAATGGCCGAGAATCTGGTTGCTGGCCCTTTATTCTGAGTCTCAGAATTGCTCATTTAAAAAAAAACATGCAACTAATAATCACATGCTTACTCTGGCAAACAAAGTGATTAATTAGTGTGAAGGAAGAGTTTCAAAGTATACCTGCACAAAACACAATGAGGTTACTATTTCTACTATCTGGACACAGTTCATTTTGCTGCATATGCATGTATATTTTAAATAACCAAAGTGTCTTCCATCAGTCCCAGCACATTGTAGAAATAGAGGATAAGGAAAAGGAAACCTCAGTTGTGTCTTCAGGTAGCATTTCCCATGGAAATTAAATAGTGGGGCAGTTCCTGTAGAAATGGAATTGAGTTGAATGTAAATTCAGAACACAACAATATCTGAAATTGATATTGTCCTTTCTGAATTTATATGCAACTCAATTACCAATTTGATTTGTAAATATAAGATGGTGATCAGCATTCAGAATACTGTAAATTTGAACTCACACTCACTGAGATTTTTGTTTATTCTATATAGATAAGGAGTATGTGATTTACATGAATATTTTAGAGTTGGGAAAGAACTCCCAATGTGACATTTCCCTTCAGTATTAATGTGATTATTTGACTTTGTGAAACTATCTCACAAATAAAACTGCTAATTTCCAAAATTTACTATCTTATTAATTTCATTATCAGGTATTGTTATTGTATTATGTGAGAATCTTTTTAAAAGGCTATATGACTGTGGAAGGGCAATAAAGTTACTGTGTAGCATCTCTGATCATGTGAAATATTTTTCTAAAGCATGGATTTAACCCCCAATCTCACTACCAAGAGTTTTGCTGATGGATACAGTGATACATTTATTATATAGAAAGCCCAAAGGTCTCCCTACAGGGAAGGTTTACCGTTAAAATGTCACCCAAAAGTCTTCCTGTGTAGAATGTAGTTTATTTCTTTCTCTGTTCTTAGGCAATGAGCATGCCAGTCTGAAATGTGGAAATGTGTCTGTGGCAACCAAGATTTAAAGGTTCTGTTTTGATCAGCAGGCTGGATTAGATATCATTTCCATCCCTTTCTGTCATTATATAAGAAACATGTCATATCAAATAGTGTTCTGATAATGCTTTGATTTAAGTATTTCAAAGGTAGCTCAGTGAGACTGAAGCTGGGCCTGGTGAATACTTCACTATTAGGGGGATACCCATAAAATGAAGAGCTTTGAGCTACTTGCAGAAAAGATGGGGAAAATAAACCAAGAGAATAAATGCACATCTAAAATTGCTTCTCACAAAATCAAACTAAGAAGCATCATGCTTTTCCCAGGATTTTGCATTAAAGAACTCTCATATTTACTAATAAATTGCTAAATACATCTCCTCTAAAATACTTAAAAGTATATAATACCTAGGCGTGTTTTTAAAAAAGGAAAATTCAGCAGCTTGAAAACAAAAATCACAGACAAAATCAAGGAAACCAATTTCTGAATGAGAGGTCTAGCAGTTCTAATTTGAAAGTATAAAGATGAAACCCTTAGCCTTTTGCCAACAGTATCACTTTATAGTTATGATTCTGTTTATTAATACAGACCATGATAGGATTCAAATGGAAGGACCAAATTCCATAGAATTCAACAAACCTGTAGGTCTCAACTTGCACTGAAATGGCCTAAGGGTTCTTCAGGGCAATATAATGATAATATGAAAACTGTAGCATAGGCAGATTGTAAAGTCTGAGTCAGCTACAGTAGCAATATGAATGGCATCCAGAAGGATAACACAGGTAGCTTTATCCAAAGTATTTGATTCCTATGTTGTGTGTCACATCTACTGCGTGAAGTTTTTCAGCTAACAAACATCACGGTGACTTATTCAAGTGCCTTGGGCTCATCTGTGCTGACTTGTGCTGACAATATGAACTTTGTTAGGCATAAATATAACATGCTGCATTGTAAAGCTGAACTCTTCTGCATTTTTTAAAAACCCTCTTCAGACACAATGACAATGAGAAAAACATTTTGAATTCTACCCAGGGAACTGCAAGAGCAGGAGAAGGTGACACACATACACTGCTACATTTATAGAATTCTCTCCTTACCAAAAAACTTGCCATAGTAAGCAGAGTGGGTAGAGTATTAGATTTGGATCTGGAGACTTGATTTATTGTGTCCATATTATTTGTGTTACTTATAGTCTGATTTTCTCACAGGGAAGCAAGGTGACTTGCACATAGGGATGGGTATGAACCAGGAAAATGCAATTCAGGCTGGTTCACGGTTGAACCATGAAGTGAGGCACGAACCAGACTGAACCAGGAACTTTGTTCACAAAGTGAATTGATTTGTGGTTTGTGGTCCTGCAAACCCTGTTCAAAATGGTCCCTTTCAAAAGAGTTGGCAGAAATCCTGGAAACAGCTCAGCAACAGGGGAAGAGCTTGCTCCTTGCAACTCATGCGCTCTGAGCTGTTTTGTGCTTGAAAAATAGCTGCTTTTCAGGCTTTGTACAATCCCTTTAAAGTTTAAAACAGCTGCATAAGACAGCTGAAAGAGCTGAGTGGTAGGGAACACCATTCACCACTCAGGTGTTTTGGTGGCTTTTGTGGGCAACAGAAAACAGGAATTTAAAGCAACTTGGAGTCTTTTTAAACCTCAACTTTTTGCTCTATCCAGAACCTCCACAAACCACTACAAACTGCTTTAAAAGTTCATGGAAGTGTGTGAACCACAAACAGAGCAAAATTTGTGATGAATAGGACATTGGATAGCCAATGAATTAGGATTTTAGAAGTCTGGAATTATCTGAATCATTGCTTAAGCATTAAAATAACACATTTAAAGGTAAAGGTAAAGGTATCCCCTGTGCAAGCACCGAGTCATGTCTGACCCTTGGGGTGACGCCCTCTAGCGTTTTCATGGCAGACTCAATACGGGGTGGTTTGCCAGTGCCTTCCCCAGTCATTACCGTTTACCCCCCAGCAAGCTGGGTACTCATTTTACCGACCTCGGAAGGATGGAAGGCTGAGTCAACCTTGAGCCGGCTGCTGGGATTGAACTCCCAACCTCATGGGCAAAGCTTTCAGGTGGCTGCCTTACCACTCTGTGCCACAAGAGGCACAACACATTTAGTACAGAGATTTGATAACACCATCATCTGTGCACCGCCCGTGGCGCCACGGGCGCCACGGACTAAATAAAACTGTAAGCACTCCTGGGGCGGAATGTGTCCGGGATGAGGAAGGGTCCGGATTGGACCCTTCCTCATGACAGACAATCTGAGGGACCAATCGGCGGGCGCAAAGCGCCTGCCGATTGGTCCCTCTGATTCCCAGCAACTGCGAGCTGCGTGCAGCGCGGCTCACAGCGCGGCTCGCAGTTGCTCCCAGCCTGACGCCCGAGGGAGCCCCCGGCAGTCGCGCTCTGTGCGGCTGCCAGGGGCTCCCTGCCGCGTCAGGCCGCCGCTGCTGCAGGACCGCCGGCAACTCCCACCGAGGTCCCACATGAGATGCGGGCGGCAGCAGTGGCGGCGACACGATCGACGATGGCGCCATGACTGTTGGCGCCGGAAGAGCCGCCATCAACGGAGGAAGCGGCGCCGCGATCCCAGGCGGCGCCCGCCCAGCAAACTGCGGAGTCTGGGCCGCGATTGGCGCAGGGGCCATGCTCCGCCATGCCGCCAAGCCGCAGCAGCAGCAGCAACTCGCCCGCCAGCGCCACGGTCCGCCGAAGAGCCGCAGCACGCTGAGGAGCCACTTCAGGAGCCAGCGTGGAGCAGCCGGCAGGAGCCGCGGAGGTGCGCGCCGAGGAGCTCAACCCGCCCAACCCGCAGCCCAACCCGCCGAGGAGCCACCACGGAGCCGCCACCCTCTTTCAGGTAGCCTTCCGTCCCTCACTTTCGCCCCTGCCTGCTAGAGCCCATTGTATTCTTTATACAATGGGCTTTTTTACTAGTACTACAATAAAGTATATGCAGCAGTACGTATCACAGTCCTAATCATTTGTGGACCAATTTGTACAGTGCAGAGAGAGGTGGGCAAAGACCATCAAGAGCTTTGTATGTAGCCAGTACCTTAAACTGATTCTTGTAGCAGCATTCTGGACCAGCTGGAGTTTCCAAGTTGATTTTGACCCTATGTACAGTGCTTAATGTGGGGAACTATGTACAGTGCAAGAGCCTCTTGTGGTGCAGAGTGGTAAGTCAGCAGACATGCAGTCTGAAAGCTCTGCCCATGAGGGAGGGAGTTCAATACCAGCAGCCGGCTCAAAGTTGACTCAGCCTTCCATCCTTCCGAGGTCGGTAAAATGAGTACCCAGCTTACTGGGGGGTAAACGGTAATGACTGGGGAAGGCACTGGCAAACCACCCCGTATTGATTCTGCCATGAAAACGCTAGAGGGCGTCACCCCAAGGGTCAGACATGACTCTGTGCATGCACAGGGGATACGTTTACCTTTATGTACAGTGCATAAGATGGGGAAGAAATGGAGGTAGTGACAGATTTTATTTTCCTGGGCTCCAAGATAACTGCAGATGGGGACTGCAGCAAAGAAATTAAAAGACACTTGCTCCTGGGGAGGAAAGCTATGGCAAATCTAGACAGCATCCTAAAAAGCAGAGACATCACCCTGCTAACAGAAGTGTGTCAGGTCAAGGCTATGGTCTTCCCAGTTGCAATGTATGGCTGTGAAAGTTGGACCATAAGGAAGGCCGAGCATCAAAGAATTGAGGCCTTTGAACTCTGGTGCTGAAGAAGACTCTTGCAAATTCCTAGGACTACAAGGCAAACAAACCGGTCAGTCCTAGAGGAGATCAGCCCTGCCTGCTCCTTAGAAGGCCAGATCTTGAAGATGAAACTCAGATACTTTGACCACCTCATGAGAAGGAAGGACTCCCTGGAGAAGAGCCTAATGCTGGGAGCAATTGAGGGCAAAAGAAGAAGGGGACGACAGAGAATGAGGTGGCTGGATGGAATCACTGAAGCTGTAGGTGTGAACTTAAATGGACTCCAGGGAATGGTAGAGGACAGGAAGGCCTGGAGGGTCGAGATGGGTCAGACACGACTTCGCACCTAACAACAGCAACAACAGCAGTGCATAATGGTAGCCTAGTCTCAGTGCTCATATTCTTGTTGTTCCATGAAAGCCTGCTTGGAGACCCTGGACCCTGAGTCTTATCTACCACACAAATTGTAAAGATGAAATAGAAAAAAAAGTATCAACTTTGAGTCAACATGGGTGAGAAAAGCAGGGTCTAAATGACATAAATGAATAAAGAGCTGCGGCATTCCCAGTCAAGAACATCAGGTGTCATCAGACTTGGTCCCAGCTACCTGTTCTATTTATTTATCAGATTTCATAAGCCTCTTGTCCTAGCTGTCCATTTCATTATTTATTTTATTTTATTTACAGCATTTATATCCTGCATTTCTGCCCAGCACTTTGCACTGCTTCTCTTTTCTTGGTTGCTTACTCAAAACCACACCACTGGGTTGACAAAGTGGGGAATGCATGTGTGATGGAGAAGTACAGTCCCATATTCTTAATGGTTCATGACACATGGCAAATATGCTGAACTTTCAGTGTTGGTTGGCTGAAGCAAGCCAATGCGATGAGCTCTATTTTCACAGTAATGGCACAAATTATTATGACAAAGATCATAAATCTTCATGGCCTGTAAAAAGATAAATTAAGTGCATACACAGCTACAATTCAGATCAAGGCCATATGAGAAAGGGAGATTGAAGCCAGAGTGATTGCACTGACATCAGAGTATTTAGAATTGTGACTCTACTTAGGAAGGCACTGTCAATAACTTAAAATTAAATCCTGCCTTGTCTCTCCATGCTAGCTTGCCCTACCTGTTCCTCAAGCAAACTTACTCTTCTAGGTGGTTGAGCAAAGTTAAGGTTTTTGGGTAATATCAAAGAAGCCTTCAATGTCATTCCTCTACGGTCCAATATGCTCCAGATGTTTATTTATTTATTTAGACTGTGAGCCTTTTTATTTTATTCTGTGGATGTGGATGAGGATGAGGATAGAGATATTGTAGAGGCTTTTGAAATAACAATAAGTTATAATGATTTGTTGCAGGGTTTCATGGGTAATTTTCTGACTACTAATTCAAGGCCATTTAAGGAAAGATGTTAGAGTCATTTCTTGGACCTACAAACCTGAACCAAGCTACAGCTATTATTGCCAGTAAAAGACAGCTCTAGAGAAGAGAAAAGTAATAGAATGCAGCATGTGAGGTGGGTATCAATACCCTAAGACCATAGATGTTTGTGAGAGTTATGGTCAGGGATGCCAGGCCTCAGGTGGGACCTGGGAATCCTCTGGAATTACAGCTCATCTCGAGGTGACAAAGATCAGTTCCCCTGGAGAAAATGGCTGCTTTAGAGGGTGGGCTCCCTAGTATTATACTCCCTACCCCAAATCTCTCCCTGCCCCAAATCGCACTCACTCCCAGCTCCAGCCCAAATTCTCCAGGTATTTCCCAATCCAAAACTGGCAACCCTAATTATGGCCCAGGAGCCTTAGCAGTTGACAACTCCCAGGCAACAGTGAGTATGAGCAACTCAAAGATAAAATGAAGAACAAGAGGCTTTGTTTTCATTATTGGCAACTTGATGCACTGTACCTAGTACAAATCCTCCTCAGAGAAAGACCTTACCTTACCTGATTCAAGAAGCATGGGAGAAGAGGTATCAAAGTAAGTGTACCACTTTATTCTGGGTTTCCTGTTTTTCCTTGGGGAACCCATTTCAAGGGGTCAGAGCACTTTTCTTTCAATGCTATACTGTGGCAACAGGGCTAGCCTATTTATCTTTGTAGCACAATAACCCTTCTTTTTCTTAGGTACATGCATATATGCTTTTCCTGGCCTTCTCACAAGAGGAGAGTCCTGTTGCCTCTCAGAACTAGGACCGCATCAACCCAGGCTTTGAACAGGGCAATTTGGGTGAGTTGAGATCCCCCTTTTTGGACCTAACAAAGACCTGCAAGACTTCCAAGTTCTTTTCATTAGGAAAAAAATCCTTTCCATATTTCTTTGCCAGCTAGAGTGACCAGTATCCAAGTGGGGACTAGAGTTCTTCTAGAATTACAATTTATAACTAGACTCCAGAAATCAGTTCCCTTTGAGTAAATGGCAACTTCAATGGGCTGCATCTATGTCATCACATCTCTGCTGACTTCCTATCCCTTTCCTCTTGGGCACTGCTCCCAAATCTCTAGGAATTTCTCAAGCCAGAGTTATCCACTCTACTTTACAGGTTTAGTAGATAGAAAGAATGGGACTGGCAAAGATGGTGGTAGGTGCATATTTGTTTGTTATGAATGTTACCACTGGGTGGAGTTCTTGGAAAGACCTTAGATTTTCTCAAGGGTTCTCTGAAAAAAGGTTTAGGGGAAAATCCTAAATATTTCCCATAGTGATTTAGGGAACTAGCCAATCACTAATAATTTCATGAAATAGAGGAAATATAACAGCCAAAGCATGTGGTCTGGCAAGAGTCACTCTTGACATGGGGGAGCCCACACAGATGTAACAAATGATCAGTCAGCCAAACCAAGCCACATCAGAAAAAAGAAAGACATTTTACATTTGGGCATTCTTACCCAGCAGTTTACTAGATAAATGGGCCACCCAGCAAGCATATTGAAACATAAAAAAGATTAGATAATGCACAAGATGATACAGAGAATTTAAGTGGAATGATGAAACACTCATATTAGAGAACACTTACAGGGTTTTTCAAATGAACTGAATGGGTAATAGCTAGCATTTGAAATCTGAAGCAGACTTTGGTAACTGTTAATATTTTAATATTTCTTTAAGTCCATCGAGAGAATGATTTTTTAAATGAAATAATATTATGCAAATGAATAAAGTATGGCAGGAATCCACTCATTCATGCTCATTTAACACTTTATCTGGCAGTCATCTTCCTGTCTTTTGTCAAATGCTAATATTTCTCTAACATCTGTGGTATTGGCAGTATTGTATAGTTTCTAATTAACAGTTGTCACAGTATGATAGAACATAAAGTTTTTAAAAAAAATTAGCCCATTTGATAGGACCCCCAAAGGCTGAGAAAAAGAACGTAAACTGTCAACTGTGTGCATCAGGTAATTGAGGCTCAGATGGAAATTGAGAAGCACTCAGGAGCAACAAAGGCTATCTCTTGCAGATAGCTGAGAGTGCTATTTTTGTTTTTACCAAAATGCAACATTTGATTAGCTTTTCACCTTCCTATTCATCCCAAGAATATTTGTTTGTTAGAGTTTAAATGTCATGTTCAATGGTATTTTGACAAAGCTATGCCAATAGCTGCTCTGTGCCCTGTGCAGCCTTTGAGGCCTTCAGTATCTTATTAGAGTAGAGAATGAAGTCAACAAGGGGCTACCAGCAGATCATGCACAATTTATAAGATGCTTTCGTTTCAGGCTCACAAGCATGTGCAGAAAGGTTGCAGGCTGTGGCTGTGGAGTTAGGGGTGCCATTGGCTCAAGAAATGTTGAAGAGTCTGGCATCCTAACTCACATATTTGGGGATTCAGCTGGACTTTGCCTTGGGAATTTTGAATTTACCAGATGACAAGTTTACCATCTTGAAGGGTCTCCTGGATGCCACCAATGACAAGGTGAAATGCACATTATATTATTAACATGTTATTTTGGGTCCCCTTAATTTTTCCTGTAAGGTGATGTCATTAGGTAGGGCATTCTGTGTAAGGCTGGCCAGGTCCGCAGTGGGGGTGACAGCCCCACATCATAACATCATTAAGACCATGAAGACAGATCTGGCCTTCCAGCAGGTATTTTTTGCACAATTTCAATATGGTAGCCATGTGCCAAATGCCTCTTTCCCCAGGGGCTGTGTTACAGGTTCATTCAGACACAGTTGGCAGCCTGAGCTTCGGTGGTTTCTATGAAAACTGCTGGTGTGCTTGCTGATGGCCAGGGATTCTGGATAGCTGTGGTCTATCGAGGGACCTAACTTTTTTGGAATTTCCTCCTATTCTGGTCGCTGTGTGCCTGTGGTGGGAGCTGCTTGTGAACTGGGGAATGCTAATTCTGGTATGACAACCAGATCATGAACAAACAAACATACCATTCTGAGCAGTATTGAGGCTGATGTGCAAATTTGTCCTCATCTGCCTTGAGTTTAAATTTGTTTTCTGTGCAAGACATATAGTGCAGATAACCAAGTGTTGGATACCTTTTCTTGCTTCAGAGAGGAGAGGTTCTGGATTCTGTCACAAGGGGTTGGCCAAGACTCCGAGGCCTTCCCAGAACAGTTATGGAACCTTGGTAGCAGTTTATTCTTCATAGGGTACTGTGATCCTTTCCCCCCTCTATTCAGTGAGCTTATGAGTAGGTAGTTACCACCTTTGCATCCTTGGGGAGAACAGTCAGGTATCCATCTACATTTCCAGTGGAAGAACCTATAGACCTGTGCTATCCTGCTCTATTTGACTCACTTGCATAATAAGGACGTCTTACCTGAAACAATGAGCATGTACTTGAGATACTTGCCCTTTTATCATAGCAACTTGGCGTTCTGGGACCCTAGCTGTTCTCTTTAGCAAGGTCAGCTACAGAGGGATAGAGAAGCTTTGCTCCATGCAAATCAGATGGCAGATGGCCAATCACTTTTCTACTGCTTCAGGGACTACTGCATCAACTTTGGATAGCCTGTTCCTTTCTGTTTGAAGAGACACTGTTCCAGGCAGCATTCATCCTGGCCTTTCATGGCACCTTTCATAGTAGTTAATTTCTATCAGCCTTGTGGTCAGACATTTTGGTGGGTGGGGGCTTTTACCAGGTTGTTGTGAGGAAACATAACAATAATGTAGTAATTGACCTTGAAAACTGGGTAAAAGTTAGGGTAAATAAAAAGTCTTAAATCTTCCTGTATGCTACACACACACACTTTTCTTGGCAAAAGTCTCCCTTTGACCCATATGAACTCAGCGTAAAATGTTTGGAATGGATTACTAGTGAAATTACAATTCTTATTTAAAATGTAAAGTATTAAGTATGCAGTGATGATAACATTTCCTATGAGAGAAGCAAAAAAAAAAAAAAACCCACAAATTTAACTGAGCTGAATAAAAGGCAAATCCATTCCAAGGTCAAAAAACTTTATGTAGTTACTGTATCTTTGTTGTAGAATTGGGGGGGGGGGGATCTGTGTGAAGGCTGTATTTATATTCTGCTACATAAACCCACAGGAATAATAGAAACAGCAAAATGCATTAAATGGAAGAGAAACTGTTCATCTGCTTTGGCCCACAGTAGATTTAGAATGTCAGAGGGAGACTCCTGTCATGGAAAAATTTCTAGCAATCTCCAATAAGCACATTGTGTGAATCAGCAACCTAAGCTAGCAGAATTTCTTTTCTCTCGTTCTTTTCAAACTCTTACAAGCATGTGCGTTTGTTTGTGAATTACCTGCACAAAATAGTGAGCATGCATAAGAAAGGATCTCTCAGCACTCTAAAAAAAATCAATATAATGTACACAAAAACAGAAACCTAACTCCCACTGAAGTTACTCCCTCAATGTTAGTCAATTGGATCTCGACTGAGGTATTAGCAAGCTTTTTCGTAGACAAAGTCTTGTCACTCCACAGGAACCTCCCTGCCACTATTGCTATAGAAAGGGAAGTAGCGGCCTGTTGGCTGCCACAGGTAATGTTTTTTGATGGCTTCAGGTGGCTCTCTATATCCAAAGTGGAGAAGTTGCTAGCCTCAGTAAGGGTGACCCTTGATCTCTGTTTTCTTGACAGCTTTGGGGAGGCAACCAATGGATAGTATGCCTGCTCAGGGATAATATCAGTCTCTCCCTGTCTCCCAGGAAGTTCCCTGAGTTGTTTAGAAGGGGTGGCTGGATGGCTAGGGCAGAGTTGCCTGAAACTCAACCCTTCCAAGATGAAGGTCCTGTGGCTGGGAATGAAGGAGGCAGATCAGGAAGTGTGTTTGCCCAATCTGGCCCAGGCACAACTTATTATTGCATCCTGTGCCAGGAATCTGGGAATAATCCTAGATACCTCCCTTACTATGGAGGTGTAGGTCGTAGCGCACCTGACATTTTTCCACCTTCACCAGGCACCCTACCTGTCCCCAGTGATCCATGCAATGTTCACCTCCAGGACTGATTTCTCTAACTCACTCTATGTAGACCTTCACTTTTCCTTGAGCTGGAAATTGCAGCTGGTATAAAATGCAGCAGCTAGGATCCTTACAAGATCACCATGGAGGCTTCATATACAGCCACTGCTCAGGCAGCTGCATTGGTTGCTAGTTGTGGCCCAGATCCAGTTCAAGGTTCTGGTATTAACTTTTAAGGCCCTAGTATTAACTTTTAAGACAGTCTGGGACCCACATATCTGAGGGGCCACCTATCACCTTATGCCCCCCCCCACAGGGCATGTTCTCTGGGTGCTAATCTACTTGTGATTCCCAGCCCATGATATGTTCACTTGGTCTTGACTAGGGTCCTGGCCCTGACTGGTAGAATGAGCTCTCCGAAGAGTTCAGGGCCCTGCACAATGGAGCTCTTGTACCGGGTTTTTGGTTGAGACCAGGGCACAGAAGATTGAGGGGCCCCTCTACAACTCCATATTCTATACTGAATGGGAGACTTAGACATAAGACACACACCCCTGGAGAGTACTGCCCCTGAGGTGCTGGGGGAGGGTCAGAGGGAGGGATAGTTGAGGGTGGGTTTCTTTTATCTTTCTTTTATCTGCTCACTTGCAGGGTATATATTTTTTAATATAGACTGTTGCATTTTTAATTGTTATATATTGGGTTTTTATTGTTATTGTATCCCACCATGGTATGTTTATCGAGAGCAGCAGGGAATATTCTTATCTAATATATAAATCAAATAAGAATATTATCTGAAAATGCTAAGACTTGAGAATAATTCCACTCGGCAATGTTTCTTGAGCCGTTGACCAACCTCTAAGAATGTTCTTAACAGTAGATATAATATGGTGTCTTGTACAGCGGTGGTCCCCAAACACTGGGCCGTGGCTCCCTCTCCCCGCCCCCCCCTCCCGCAGTAAGAAACTTCCCAGGCCGCAAGCAAATCGGCCGCAAAAGTTAATATATGAATGATGGGCTACTGTAGAAATCATTCTTCATTAAATGAATCATCAGTGTTCTTACCAATTCACCTTACCTATAATGGGAAACTCACCCCATTCCAGCTGCTCTACTTGTGACCCTCCCCACGAGGTCTAATTTTCCAATAAAAGGCGGCAAAGACTCACCGCAGCTGCTGGTTGATGCTGTGGAGGGCTGGCTGAAGGCGGACACGACTTCCCCAGCAGTCCTGGCATGCTGCATGCTTGCAGCACGCAGAACGTAAAATGGAGAAGCGGAACCGTGGTGCCTATAAAGGCACCATGTGTGCAAGTCCCAGCCTCTTCTCCAGGACGCCTTGGAGCAGCTTCCCACCCTCCCACCCTATGTCAATGTTTGAGGTGGATGTTCTCTGTTAATATTTCATCACAGTTGCGGGTTCGCATGGGATGGAGCCTGTTGACAGGGAGTCCGGTGTGCGATCAGACTCCCTGGGGTTCAGGACCTCCGTAAGAGGTGGCATGTAAACGAGTGCGACTTACCCAGCTGGGAGGCCACGGGTTCGTTTAGCCAGGCAGTCTGGGGACAGCCAAATGAGGTGGACGCCCATTGGCTCCCCTGCATAGGTCGCTTCCCTTAGGGCGGACTTCAGTAGGCAAGGGGATCTGCTTTCCCAGCTGGGAATAGTGTAGGTCCCCAGGGCGCCTCTGGACTCCATGGATTGTGGTGCAGTCTGCTGACTGCTAGGTCAGGCTCCCTCTCCCATGCTGCACCAACCCTCCCGTGGGGAGGTAATAAAAGCTGTGGCCTTGTTTATCCCAACATTGGTGTGTCGTGTCTTATTCCAGCCCAAAATGCCCTCCTGCAAGTCAACTCCAAAAGCAGTATTGAGCAAATGAACAGAGGTCCCCTAACATGCCACTAATGGAAGTCCATAAACAGTCATGTTTGGCCTGTGGAAGCCATAATCCAATGTTGCTCATAGGATGGATGGGGAAGACACCCTGAGACAACTTTGTTATGAGGGGAGGTATACAAATTCTAAAATAAATAAACAGTACATGGAGAATGACCCACAGGATGAGTAATTCACTGTCCCACACACGCAATAGGACAAGAGCATTCTGTTTCACCATAGCCATGAATATATTTTTTAATGTTTGCATGTCCTCAGTGTCTTTTTAATGATTGGAGACAAGGATAGCACTAAAGGGGGACATCATCCTGCACAAGGAGCTCGTCACCCTAGTTGTCCTCCATTGCTGAACACATGTCATACTTGAAGGAAGTGCAAGTTTCACATGTACAAGAGCATCCACAAGTTTATAAATATAGAGAAAATATATTTAGCATTGCTGGTTTGCCATGAAATGTACTTTCTCTTTCTAAAATCTCTTTAAATCTCTATTAATCTTGCCCACTCAGTAATATGCTTTGCTCCTTCTGTGCCTCCTCAGAATATTTGTTTTGGTACCACCACTGACTAGAGATGTCATTATGTTTACTCAATGATTTATGTAAAAGGTTTCATTGTGACAATAGTATTGCAAATACTGGAGGAATGATACTGAGAGGGAAGCGATGAAAACCATCCCCATGCATGGAAATCCTCTGTAGGATCCAAGCTTTAATTTGCAGCATAAAAAAATAGAGCCCCATTCACAAGACAATATATATTGTTTTAGACAGTTAAGCTAGCATTTATTATTTTCTGTGCTACTTGATTTTAAAGAACTGTTGCCTGTTAATATATTGATAAACTGTTATTTCTAAATTTTGTTCTAATCAACTTTACATATATATTTCCAAGAGTCTTTATTTGGCCTGGGAACACATATGGTACAACTTTAGATTCCTTGATCAGAGAGTCTTGCAACTACTTGTCAATATATAATAAAATAAAGAAATAAAATAAAAGGTATCGTCAGTTTCTATGCCAGGTTTCTAGCCCTCCTCTGGCTGCATTCCTTTCTGTTCCCTTCCATTCAATGAACTAACATTAAAGTGAATGTGCAAAACTGGAACCACAAGGATTTCAATAGGAAGTGCTTGCTGGATGTTACTGTTCAGCTACAATAGGCAATTGTGTGACGGAAAAAAAAAACATGTTGGTCCCCATCCCCCATAGGTTATGTTCCACCCTGACCTAGAAAAGTGTGTGGTGTTTGTTTTTAAAATGGTAGCTAAAGAATACATACACATGAGGGGAAATAATGGTGCATACGGTTGGCACAGAATCCAAAGTCAAGATTAAAATATTACTTCTCTGAAAATCTGCAGTAAAATGTGTGTGCTTAATAGGTCTAACAAAGCAGTATGCAAAACAGCCTTTTAGAATACCCAGAGAAGGGGAACCAAATCAATAACATATAATGTTAGTCTAATCATGAACTCTGGAAAATAGAAAAGATTTTCGTTTCATACAGGAAGACATTTTAATAAATAAATGGTCTCTTAAACCAGACAGTTAAAAACATGGCTATTAAAGATAATCATAAAACTAACAAATTTAACATATTAAAAAAACAAACAAAACAAAACAGCCAAATATAGAGCTTTGGAAGAACTCAAGAAGGAATGATGCTGGGCTCCTCACATGCTATGGAGCCACTTTACAAACTCACTGATTTCAGAGACTATTTCTCAAGCAAACATCAAAGATTTTTAATTTGTCAACACAACCCATTTTGATTGGCAGTTACAGTTTATAGGTGACTGGCAAACTGAGATATTTATCTTTTTCCAAGAAATTCTCACTGTAGAATGACAGTTCAGTAATCAAAGTGTGGTAATTTGCATCGCAAAAATGGGGATTGTTATTCTAACATTTTGTAAATAGATGTCATTGGTCATTGCTATTAGAGAGCATATAGAAGAAGAAATACACAAATTCTGATTATGTATTTGCCACCATAAGCCTCATTAAGAAAGTAAAACTATTTTCTTTGCATATAATGAAACCATCTATCATGAACTGAAATAATTCTTTTAAAATTATTATTTCAGACAATAAGGGGAAATTTACTTTGAATGAGGTCCGTCAAGCGAAAGAAAACAAAATACTCGTTTCCTCCCAGAAATTGACCACCACCCAGAACTGAAAACAGAAAACAATGAAGAAATGTTTTCATTAAATATGGAAATACTAGATTCAAAGCCCATTCTGATGAATGGGCTTTGAAATCCCCCCTACGGCCACCCAATGAGGTGGCTGGTGTGCTGGGTGGCCGCAAGGAAGCCATCCTGGCCCTTCCCCCGGTGAGGCCACAGCTTCCGCGGAGCCCGCCAAACACATCGGCCATGAGGGGCAGGTCGGGAGGCGACTGGTTAGAACTCTGTCCTGTCCTGGTGAGGGCTCAATTGGAAGGCAGCAAGTGCTTTCTGATTGGGCCCTTTACCTGACTGGCTAGAACTCTGTCCTGTCTCGGTGAGGGTCCAATCGGAAAACGCCAAGAGCCTTCTGATTGGGCCCTCACCCGACTGGCTAGAACTTTGGTTTGTCCTGGTGAGGACCCAATCGGATTGGCCCCTCAACCGGACCAGCCCTGCCAACTCTCCGCGCCCCAGGCCCTTAGCAAAATATGATATTACTTACACAGTGGTTAAAGATATGATAGTCAGCTGTAGCTGGCAACCCTTCAGGAAAGTTTAGAAGGTCAATCACAAGCATGTCAGAAGTGACAACCAATGCACCAAGGCAATGCTGTAGGATTCACCCAAAACTCGGTGATTAAACCATAGAACCTCCACCATTTCCCCTTTTCTAGCATATTAGTAGGGTTGCCAGCTTTGGGGATTTAGGGTTAGAGTCTTCTAAGATCAGAATTTGGAGGAGGGAAGGGACTTCCATAGAGAACTTTACAAAATAGGCATTGTTGCCTAAAAAAATTGTTCTCTGTCATCTACTGAACAATTTTAATTCCAGGAGATTTGTAGACCACACTTGTTGGTTGAGAACCCTGAATGTTGAGTAGTATCATGGAACTGGTCTACCTAAACAAAGAGAATGGATGGTCCATTTTAAATATTTCAAAACAGAAAAACAAATCCGATCACACTGCTAAACTTTATGTGCCAGATTAAAAACATCAGACAAATGTACCTGATTGTGCACAGGTAGAAAAGGTTGGGAAGGCACTCATACGGAAGAGGGGATAACCCCTGATTCCACATGATGTTGCTGCTTGGCCGACCCCATCCCGGGACTCGCACGTGTTAGGCCACCGTTGCCCCACTGCATTCCACATTCTGCATTGTTTTAATTGCTCTGGGGACCAACAAGGCCTAACCCAGCAGAGGCCTGTGTGGATGGAAAGACCTGGACTTTACAGGTCTGGCTCCTCCCCATCCTACAAAGGTGGTCCACTGATGAAATGTATCCCCCGTGAGGATGCAGAACTTGGTGATCCAGGTCTGCGGCCAAAATGCGTTCCCCATGGGGACACAAGAAGCAGTAGAGCATGCTGCTCTGCTGCAACACATCAGTGGTACCCCAGAGTCACACCACTGGTGTGGAATTGCTCTGTGTGTATAGAAGAAATGGTCATTATTGCTATTAATTTACATCTGCTCATTTTTAAAGAATATGTTTTTTTAATGTTCTGCTTCTGTTTAAATTGTTGCATTTTGTTAATATATATTCTAACAATTTATGGCAGGCTGGGCATTTTTGATGAAGAGTGTGGAAATTCCTTTGGCTCAGAATTCCTGAAGATGTTTCAGCAGAGCAGGACAATTAAAATCCACCAAGAAATTTTGTTTTAGAAGGAGCACAGAAAGGGTGCAATTGAGGAATCATGATTCAGTTATCTTTTTTATAATGTTGTGCATTGAATGGCATTATGCTGTGTTGTGGCAGAGGCAGCAATCATAGGCCTAATAGCTGTTAGGGCACTAGCAGGCGGCTGCTGGTTGGGCAGAAGTTGTCCTTCCTATTCATATATTTATTGCTTTCAGTATGACCTAGTTTTTAAAGTCTGAAGCAGGGAAAAGTAAAGACCAGCTACAATGAACCCAAGGGTAGGATCTAAAAGCATAGTAGAAACATTTTTTTAAAAGTCCAAAATGATGTGAACAATTCATTCTCCTTCCTTTCTTCCTTCCATTTCAATAAATAGAGTAATCACAAATTATTGAAGTAATACATGCCAAGATATGCTTTTACTGAAATCTATCCCCAAGGTATTCTGACAGTGTGCTTTGACTGATAAGCCAACAGAACTGCTATTTGCATTTGTGGTATTGCCATGCTGACACATGATGTATCTACATGTGGTCTTATCTTGATGGCTCACCATCAGTAACTTTGGGGAAAATGATTATAAATGAGTCACCGTTTAAATTGTAATTTATCATCTGAATACCACTTAGTTTTTAGAGTCTTAGAGTTGTATAAGGAAAAAAGTGTTTTGTGTATTGAAGAGCTATTACATATTTTTCTTAAGTGGAAATTTAATAATACCTGACTATCATGAATAAAATAGATATTATCAAGTGCAGACAAATACATGAGGATGAGAAGTTAATTTTTGTATTTTAGTTTATTTCCCCCCTTGACTATAGGATAGGAAGCCATTATTGCTTCTCAGTACATGCTTTTCAAAGGGATAATGATAGCCTTCTGCCATTTAGGTTGTCCAAGCCCATTTTAGAATACTATGTCTCGATGTCAATCATTGAGCAGTGTCAGCTGGTTTCCAACCTTCGTTATATGGAATTTGTTGATGACTGAACATGCAGTTACAGCTCAGTTGCAAGGGTATCTGGATTATGCAGACTCTTCAAGCTGCTTCATATACTATCTAGAAGATGCTTCAACAACACATGGATGGTCGGAACACCATGTACCTTGCTCCTAATATATGCTTATATATATATGCTTATACTAGTTGTTTAGTCTGCTTTAAAAGTGAGCAGGAAGGAGGCAGCAGCCCCACCCCCAACCCCACCAGCAAAGCCACTGTACGTCGGGGCGGGGGCCAAAATCCCACCAATAGCAGTGGCTGTAGTGAAAGCAGGAGGAGAGGGAAGCCAGGGGGATGAACAACAACTTAAAAGTACCATAAATGCAGCCAGCATTCAGGTCCCAGCTGGAGGCTACTGGTAAAGGTAAAGGTATCCCCTGTGCAAGCACCGAGTCATGTCTGACCCTTGGGGTGACGCCCTCCAGTGTTTTCATGGCAGTCTCAATACAGGGTGGTTTGCCAGTGCCTTCCCCAGTCACGACCGTTTACCCCCCAGCAAGCTGGGTCCTCATTTTACCAACCTCGGAAGGATGGAAGGCTGAGTCAACCTTGAGCTGGCTGCTGGGATTGAACTCCCAGCCTCATGGGCAAAGCTTTCAGATGGCTGCCTTACCACTCTGTGCCACAAGAGGCTCATTGGGATAGGGACAGAGTGCTATGTTGCACTCCCCTACACACACACACAGAACACACCCTCCCCCCCCCAATTGAAAGAGATCAGGAGGTCAGGACAACTTACTGGCAACAAGGCAGCTCATCTTCCCCCCAAGCAAAATTCTGACACTGGCAAGGACTTGAAGGTGGAGAGCAGATCCTTATTAGGTTTTCCTCGCCATGATCTTTGGCTTTCTCATGAATAAACATTCCCAGGGTAGAAGCTTTACCTGTATGTCTGCACACAATTTGACCTGATTGGCCCTCATTGGTGGAGTGTGAATTGAACTGATTGGCCCTCATTGGTAGAACAGCTCTCAAACATGTGTAAACATTCCCATGGCAGAGGCATTTCCTGGCTGCCCTGTGTCCCTGAAGGCCTGCAGGTGGCTGTTTCTGGGCTTTCCACAGCCCCCAATTCAGAAGGCATGCAGAGGCCATGCCAGGAAGTGGCTCCATCCTGCCCGCCCCCTCATTCAGATTGAAAGAGACCAGAAGAGCAGGGCAACTTACTGGTAGCAGTGCATGCTCTGAAGCCGGGTACTCTTCCACAGGTAGGAAATCTGAGTCAGAGCATTGATACCTTATTATCCTTTCCTGTCTGAGAGCTCCCTTTTGATTGGGGCTAAACTACCAGGGTTAAGGGCCATCTTGATTGGGGCCTAGTTGAGGGTCATGACATACTCATGAGGAAACATTCCCAGGGCAGAGCCCATGACTTACTCATGAGTATACATGCCCAGGGTAGAGGCTTTTCCTGGCTTGATTGGCCTTCATTGGCAGAATGCAATTTAAACTGATTGCTTTTCATTTATGAGTAAACATTCAAAAGGTAGAGGCTTTTCTTGGCTGTCTCATTGCAATATGACCTGATTGACCCTCATTGGCAGAATGTTCTCTCCCTATTGGCAGAATATCCCAAGGGAGGGCTAATTAGGTAGAGAGTGAACTTGCATGCAAGTTAAACTTTGTAATATTTAGTGATATGATTTCCAAAGATCAAATTTATATATGATTTCCAGAATTTATAGGGCCAGACATTTCGAAGTTTCACAATAGATCATGAACAAAACATTCTCTAAAGCTTTATATAGCATGACTTGTAGGTTAGCATGTGTCATAGGTGGTGGCTACAAAGACCATTTTCAAATCATCACTACATCATGAAACTCACTCAGTGACCATGAGACAGTCCCTGCCCCACATTATCAATGCTCTTACCAGGGTTGTTGTGAAGATTAAATGTGGGAAGCAATGTATACTGTCCTGAGCGAGGGTGGGTTGAAATCATAATTGTAGGCCAACAAATACCAAGGGGATAATTCCATTGTGGCACACAAATCAAATCCTATCCTGTGCATTTTATCTGTAACAATAAAGAGGATGAAAATGGTTGCCATTAGATTGGCTTTTCTAGATGTTTTATAAATGTATTGTCTTGAAGTGAATATCTCAAAGACAGATGCTGCTTCATATTTTCAGCTTTCATGTTGACTTATGTAAAGCTGCTTGCAAGATGATTGAATTAATCATATACAAGACATAGCTCTCCTATCATGTATACAATGGTTCCCTGGAGAACACCACTCGTTTAGAGAAGGGAATACCTAAGTGACACCTTTGTGATATTTCACAAAATCATCCAGTGTACATTCCAGCAGACAGAGCAGTAAAAACATGAGATTGAGAAGCCGTGCCAAGGAATTTACAGTCTGTTCATATACATTTGTGTTAACTGTAGTGTCACATACACTGGATTCATAACAGTAGTTAAGATTAGCAGGTAGGACAGAGGTATTCCATGGAGAGTGGTTATAACTCAGTGTAGCAGCACATACTTTTCAGGTAGAAGACAGTTTTTATGATATCCTCCCCCAATTGCTTGTTTTTATATTGCTAAGCTATATGAGCAGGGCTCTGAAGGGTTGGCATGGAACTATCCCAAATAAATAAAAAGTAAGATTCCAGATTCAATCCCTAACTTCTTTAATGACAAATTATTTCTTGGATAGCACAGCTTGAAGGGGGGTGGAGAATGCAACAGCAGCCTAAGTGCTAGGATCCATGAAATACCCATGAACTCCTTGAAGCAGGAGCATTCCTGGAGGGGCTAAAAGAGGCAGTAGTTCACCCACTACTGAAAAATAATCTGTAGACCCACGAAAAGCCGACAACTACCAACCCTTTTCACACCTAACATTCCTGGGAAAAATGGTTGAAAGAGCTGTTGCTGATCGAATATCAGCATTCCTGGAAGAAACTTCAGTCCTAGACCCATCCCAGTCAGGTTTCTGGCCTGGCTATGGGGAACAAACAGTGCTAGTTGCCCCTGATGGATGACATCTATCACCAGTTGGACCGAGTTGAGTCAGCGCTGCTTGTACTATTAGACACAGTTGACCATGAGCTTCTAGCTCTCTGCTTCTCCAACGCTGGAATATGGGGGACAGCCCTTCAGTCTCCTTTCTTTGAGGCCACAGACAGAGCATAGCAATAGGTGAAAGATCTTCAAGCTGCCACCAACTTACATGCAGAGTTCCACAGGGAGTGGTCCTCTCTCCAATTCTGTTTAACATCTTCATGTGCCCTCTTCGTCAAATGATACAAAAGTTCAGGCTACGATGTCACCAAAATGTGGATGACACCCAGCTCATTGTCTTAATGGATGACTTCCTTGATTCTTCCCCAGAAGTATTAGCCAGCTGCTTTGAAGCAGTGACGAGATGGCTCAAGCAGAGTCATCTGAAACTCAACCCCTCAAAGATGGAGTTCCTATGCCTTGGCAGGAAGCATCCGAGGAAGTACGTCTGCCCAACTTCGATGGATATGCAGCTATCAGCAGTTTGCTCCACCAGGAACTTGGATGTGATCCTGGATGCTTCAGTCTCAGCTGACTTTCTACCACCTTCACTAAGCCAAGCTACTAGTGCCCTACTTGGCACCAGAACACGTAGCCACAGTGATCCACGTAATGGTTAAGTCTAGGCTAGACTTCTGCAACTCACTCTATGCAGGCCTACCCTTAACTGTAACCCAGAAACTACAGCTGGTCCAGAATGCAGCGGCCAGAGTCCTGACAGTGACACACCATGGAGGTCTCACATCCAGCCCATTCTCTAACAATTGCATGGATTACCACTTGAATTTTGTAACAGGCTTAAGGTTTTGATAATTACCTTCAAGGCCATATGCAGTCCGGGTCCAGTGTACCTGAGGTGCTTCCTTCCTGTCTATGCCCCTCAAAGAGCTCTGTGCTCCACCACCTCCAACTGGCTAATGATCATTGGCCCCAAGGAAGTCTGCTTGATCTCAACCAGGGCCAGAGTCTTCTCTGTCCTGGCCCCAGCTGGTAGAACAAGCTCCCATAGGAGATCAGGGCCCTAATGAACTAAAATAGTTCCACAGGGCCTGCAAAAGAGAGCTCCTCAGCCAGGCTGTTGGTTGAGGTCGATTAAAGCTAACAATGTCTACTGATCCTTTGAACCTTCCTCCCTTGAACCCATATGGCTGCCCAGGTTAAATATGGGTCTGTTAGATTGTTTATTTTGTTTAAATGTTATTTTCTCTGTTTATTGTTATATTATTATGGTTGTTGCCTTTCATTCAATATAGTCACTGAGTATGATGTACTGTTTTTGTTTTCGTTCTATATAAACTGTCTTAAGCCTTACTGGAGGGCAGTCAATAAATGCAATAAATAAATAAGTAAATACATTAATTAATCATAGCAGCCTTAAAGATAACAAGGAAGAAGGCTTACAAAGAGTATTTATTTGACTACCACTATGTGACAAGGAAGTGGAAAGGCAGAGTGGCAACATTACTATCTAAGCTAAAAAAGAATCTTTGGTGCTATGCATAAGCAACATGAAGGCAAACATTCTAAGCTACTGAAATTCATAACGCAGAACATATAGCCATGAACCTTTAATTGGAGTCACTCACTTATAAGTGTGTTGGAGTCACATGCTTCAAAGTTAAAATATTTCTAAATAAAATTTATATTTTCCACTTGTTGTTGTGATAACACTGAACAGCTCCTATTCTGGAAGACTGTCATAGGCAATCTTATTCAGAAGAAATAAAGTTTTTGTTGCATATGTTGATGTCTTTGGGGAAATGTTTCTTTATTAACAATTAAAATCATTTCTTTTTGCCATGAACCAGCTGGTGTTTAAAGTTTTCAAGGTCTCATAGGGAGTAATAAAATTTCCTCTCCTGTCTAAACCAATAGGACTTAAAAATAGTGATGTCACTGAAGTCTGTTATTACCTAGCTACGAATATTAAGGGTTCCTTCTTATAATGCTCAGGTGCATAAGGAATCGAGTGGCATCTCTCCCAAACCTTCTTCAATAGCTCATTCACATATATGGGGTCAACCAGCAAACCAAATCCCTAAACCAGTGACTGCATAAGGGCCTATAAAAAAGAATAAACAAAACCTATGGAGGTGTAAAACGTGCACCTAGGGTTTGGCGCCCGAAGCAGCCAGCACTGCGGCGTGGGGGGAGGGGAGGCATGGGCACCGGTGGGCGTGCACACACATACACAGAGCTCTGCAACTGTGTGTGTGCATTGGCTGGCACACCAGCACTGGCGCCTCCCCTCCCCCCCATGCCACAGCACTGGCTGCTTCGGGCGTGAACAGCTGCTTTAGCCAATGAAGCGCCCAACCCAACTCACGCCATCTCCTGCTTGCAAATGCATAGTTAGAAACCACGCATTTGCAAACTTCTTAATGAGAGACCCTTCCCACATTTTTCCACCACTTCATCACAGTTTTTTGCCTCCCGGCGTGGCAGCAAAGGAAAAAAATGTAAACTTCTCCCCCCCCCCCATTCCTTGTCTTGTCAATCTCCACAAGCCACCAATCCCTGCACAGTAGTTGTATCGGGGACTCAAACCCCCTCCCCAAGACCTGAAATTACTTTTTTAAAGTACACTTTTGCATTGCTATGGAGAAATGTCACAACACCAAAGGATTAAAAAAAAAAAACTTCCATGTTGCTATGGAGAAACACCACAACAAAGAAAGATTCCCCCCTCTTATTTGGATTCTTCGTGTAATGGCCTCTATTTATGTTTGGGTAGATTTGTGATAGGCAGGCCATGGTAACTGGACCCCGATGAGTGATTGTGTGTTTACAGTAAGGTTTAAAAACAAAGAGCACGGTCAACTATTCAACAGAGGGCTGGTTCATCACACACATACACTTTCCCTGTTCATACCCCACAATCACAAATGTGTTTTGGCTGTCCAATCCCAAAATGACCAGGCACAGTGAGAAGAACATTTTATTTTTATATGGGAAACATAACTTTGCACTCCCACAGCAACATTTATTTTTTAAATTAAGATCACTTAATGGAAAGGGGAGGGTGGGTGCGAGGGTGGGAAAAACACTGCTGAGACTGTTCTACATTTCTCCCTCCCTCCACACAGGCTTGTCCCTGTTTGTTCTCCAGATCGCTACACAGGAAGAAATTGTGGAGTCTTTTCATCTGCACCAAGCATAGATATGACCCCCCTCCTGTTCTCTGAACATCTGGCCACAGTGATCTATGCAATGGTCACTTTCAGATTAGACTTCTGTAACTCACTCTACTTGGCTTTGACCCAGAAATTACAGGTGATACAAAATGCGGCTGCAAGGGTCCTCATTAGAACATCTTGGGGGGTCTATATTCAGGTCCATTCCGCACAACTTCAATGTTGCAAAAGGCTTGCAAATTGTAAATGCTACTAATTTGCAGTTACGCACGACGTCACACACAATCGGCCACACTCCTGAAACAGTCCCGCAAAAAGCGATTCATTGTAGTGCTTAAAGGGAAGTCCAGAAAAGTGGATTCACCCTCCAAAAAGCACTACACTCTTGCAAACAATCTGCAACAGTAGCGAAAAAGATCTGTGTGTTCCCATTGTTGTGGTTCCAGCCAAGTCCCTCCCCCTGGCTCTCTCCTCCGAACCTCCAGCGAAGCGATCACCATTTTTTTTTCTCAGCGCGAGCAGAAAGCAATGAACCGGTGAGCCTTCATTCACTCAGTTAGGCTTCTCCGGCTACAGTCTCTCCACAGAACTGCTTTAAAGCTCCCCTAAGTCACCAAGCACAACACAGCCCCGTTTGCAAGTTCCCTTTATTTTCGGCCAAAAATCGCACCCGTGCACGGGGGGGGGGGGTTTCACTCGGGGGAGCGTGGTAACAATGACTCACCAGCTCACATGCCAGCTAGATGGGTCTGTATTTTAGGAGGAATCAAGGCATATTCGTTGCAATGTGTGTTTTTCTTTTTTTTTTTAAACCCTGTTCTTAAAGGGAAAGGGGCTTTTCTGGAGCATGATAACAGCCGCCCATTGGCTGTTCGTTTGATTGACAGCCAGGGGTGGGACAAAGCACAGAAAAAATCGCTTCCTGTATACCAATTTTTGCGAGACCAGAAACCTGTGGGAAACGATTGAAATTCTACTGGATTCCACTACAAAGGCAGGTATGCATAATGCCGAATTGCACTATTAAAAATAGCATTTCCGCTTTCAGGAACCAATTGGCAACATTGGTCCTTGTGTGGAATGGGCCTCAGTTGTTGTTACATCATTTTCATTGGTTACCAGTTCTTTTCTGCATCATCAAGGCCTTATGCAGCTTGGGCCTTACTTATCTGTGGGACTCTGCTGGTTGTCCCAATCCCCAAGTCATTTGCCTGGCTTTGACTGGGGCCAGGGCATTTTTGGCCCTGGCCTCAAACTGGTAGAATTAGCTCCTGGAAGAGCTGAGGGCCCTGTCAGAGTTGTCAGCTTTCCACAAGGCCTGCAAGATGGAGCTCTTCTGGCTGGCATATAGTTGAGGTCGGATTGACATCCTAGAGTTACTATCAGAGGATACTCTAGTGTTGTGAGATCAGGATCCTCACTCATAATGAAAGAACTCCTTGACCATAGTTGGATTGTGGGGAAAGAGTTAGAACTCCATGTTTTTGTCATCTTTTAAAGTAGTATGGAGATTTTGAGGGGCTGTATTGTTTTTACTGCTTTATTGTGAATCATAGCGAGACTCTTTGAAAGGGGCGGTATATAAGTCCATAAACAAACAAACAAACAAACAAACAAATAAATAAAATAGAGTTTTGGCAATTTCCCTCATTGCACAGCAATTTTGACTAAAACTTGCAGCAGCCGCTTGAGAGCTCTGGGTTGCTACCAACATCATGTGGAAACAGCATTAACCTGAGAACTATGAGTGGCTGTCCTTGGGGCAAATTCTTCATGCGGAATCGGTCCAACTGTTTACTCTGCTTGAAACTCTGCTTGACTTATGTATGTAAAATCTTGTATACTACAAATCTAACTACTTCGGCATAATGTGAATGCACACAGACACACACACACACACACACACACAACATTTATTTTATTGTGTCTTCAAATTTGAGTTCTTCCTCTCCACCACTTCCTATTTTTATAGTTACAATTTTTTTCTTTAGCAGGCATAGGTCTGTTTTTGTTTTTCTTATTTTCATCGATTTGTACTGGAGACACTTTTCCAACTGTAACTTTCCCCTTACCCTAATTGGATGTCATATCTATCTAGATGTGCCCATTACCAAGAAATCTTCCATGCCAAATTTCAAGCAAGTAGGGAAATGGCTTCTATCATACACATTCTGTTTGCCCTTTGGCCTAGCACATACAATCTCAAGAGAACACCAAGCAAATGATTGTTTAAATATACTCAGCGGTTAGACAGACAGACTCCCCTTTGTAAGCAATATTTGTGTGTAATTAAATAGGCTTTTTACTGTTAGTGTTTCAACCTATTAATAGCCAAAGGCACATCCATAGTTTATAAGAGCCTGTGTCAATTTCATTTAATTTTAAGCTATTTCTCTATGAACAACCAGGTCATACAACAAACAATATCTTTTCTCTAAGATCAGTCCTTTGTTGTTTCTGACTGCAGTTCTCCATTTGGATCTTATTCCTATATGTGCTTGTTTGGGGTGGGGTGGGGGGGTTAAACTTTTAAATCCAGTTTCCTTCATGGCTGCTTCTAGTGATTACAGTTTGGGGTGATGGTAGTATAACAAGTTGAATGCATATGGCATTTGCCAGCACTAGGAGCTGGGGGGAAACCATTCCACACAGATTCTTTGTAGCAGGAGTGTGGCAAATTGAAATCGCTACAAAAATGCGGTTATGCACAACGTCGTAGACAATCTGCCACACTCCTGAAACTGATCCGCAAAAAGCGCTTCATTGTAGAGCTTTCAGGGAAATCCCCAAAAGTGGATTCACCCTCCAGAAAGCACTACACTCTTGCAATCAATCTGCAACACTAGTGGAAAAGTTCTGTGCATTACCATTGTTGCGGTTTCTGCAAAGTCACTCCCCCTGGCTCTCTCCTCTGATCTTCCGGTGAAGCGATCACCATTTTTTTTCCTCAGAGTGAGCGGAGATCAACGAAACGGTGAGCCTTCATTTACCCAGCGAGCCTTCCCCAGCTGCAGTCCCTCCCCAGAGCTGTTTTAAGTCACCAAGCACCACACAGCCCCGTTTGCTGGTTTATTTTCCATTTATTTTTCCCTTTATTTTCGGCCAAAAATCACGCCCGTGTGGGGGGTGGTGGATTTTTTTTTTAACTTGGGGGGAGTGTGGCAACGATGAAATGGCAGCTCACACGCCACCTGCTAGCTAGATGGGTCTCTCCATTGCAACAAATCAATGCAGATTCATTGCAACATGTGTTTTTTTTTAACCTGCCTTAAAGGGAAAGGGGCTTTTCGGGAGCATGATAACGGACGCCCATTGGCTGCTTGTTTGATTGACAGCCAGGGGCGGGACAAAGCTCGGCAAATATCACTTCCTGGATAGCGATTTTTGCCAAGACCAGAAACCTGTGGGAAACGATAGAAACGCAACTGGATTCCACTACAAAGGCAGGTGTCATGACCCCCCTGGTTCATGCCATCCTGTTCCCGACTGCTCTTGCATATTCCCACTTTCTCAGGCTTCTTCCGACCCAAGGCCATAAAGCAATAAACCTGTCCTCTGAGATGTTTCCTCCCTTCCTTTTCCCAGCGGGTGAGGAGGCCCAACAACTGTATCAATCTCACTGTAAGTGTCCTTGCGGAGACAGCCAAATCTCAACAATGTGCCATCTCCCCGATAAGGCATCTGGCCATCTGGTAGCCTGAGAACAGGACCCCTTTTGTCGTTTTCACCCACTCTCCCGCCAAATCCCCTGAGCACCCCTCCTTTATTTGGTGCACCCTATATCTACCCCACCCGTTTCACTTGTACTTTGTTATTATCAAGATCTTTGCTTAGGAAGATCTTGGCATGCTTAGCTAACTGTGGACTTTGCCTAATAAAGCTCTATTTTGGAATTTGCAACCGACTGTTGGATTCTTGATGCGCTTTCACTTGGGACTCCACCGGCTGGGCTCAGCCTGATTCCTGACAAATTGATAATAACCACTTCTCCCTGTTAATCTATCCGTTGGTGCGCCTCGCTTCCCATGGCCGCGGCAGCCCCGGAGGACTCAGGGTTAGACATCGTGGAACAGTCCCCGGACGGGGGCCGGCAACACCTGATTATCCACGTTCCCATCGAAGAGCGGGCGGAGGACGGTGCCACCACGGTACCGTTGACCACCCCTCCAGACGCCGGAGCCGGAGACGCTCCCCCCGACACCGAGGACCACCGATCCCCGCCATGCCAGAGCCCCGCGAAGGAGTCTGCGAGTGCGGCGGGGAAATCACCCCCACCCTCCCTCGAGGAGGAGGACGAGGACTCTCCCGGCGACCCAGGAGATGCGGACCGGCTGGTCGAAATGGGGCGCCAGGTGGGGGTAGACTTCACCAAAGAAGGGCCCCAGCACCTGGTCCCGGTCGAAGAACTCGAGAGCCTGATGTTACGCGTGGGGGACCAACGACGAGAAAACGAAGCCCTTCGCCGGGCCCTGCGCCAAGCCGAGTCCCGTCGGGAGCATTGGAGCGCCCCCCTCGCCTCCGAGAGGGAGAAGAGAGGCCGACTCTCCCTTCCCGCATCCCTACCAGGCGATCCAGCTGCCCCGGCCACCCGAGCTGCTACGCGCCCCCCTGTGGGCCCCGCTGTCAAGCCCAAACATAACAGCACCCCGTCTCTGGGGTACGGGACTCTCGACACCCTAGGGGGGATCGCGACCACGGGTCTGATCTCGACGTTCGCTCCCCCCAAACACCTGACCTACTCCCGTCCAGCTGGCGCCATGACCTGGCTGGAGGAGGACGATGTCGACACCGAACCCGAGCCCGGGCCGGGGCCCGACCGGGGCGCAGCCTTCGCCGAGATCCCCCCTCACCACGAACCTCGTCGTCGGAGGAGGGAGGCCTCACCATCACGTTCCCGGCCGGGGGGCCAGGACCCCATCACGTTTCTGTCGGGCCCCTGGGGGGAACCCCCGACGAGAACCCCCACTCCCCCGAACCCGGCCCCACAGCCCCGCGATCGTCACCCGGCCAAGGATTGGACTCATCCGACAGCCCCGAGGAGGGGGACCTATGCCCCGCTTGCCGCGGCCTCCCCACCTCCCCAACCCCAACCTCAACCGCCGATCGCCCCGCCGCCCTCGCCGGTCCCCCAACAGCCGCCCAATCAGCCGAACAACGGAGCCGCCCGCGGCGGCCGCCACGACCATTTGGGGGCCGGAAATTCAAGGTGAAGTTCGATGGTACTTCGGAGAGACTCACCTATTTTTTGATTATGGTGGATGGCTTCTTGGCGGAATGGGGAGATACTTTTATGGACGAGGCCGATTTAGTGCGCACGCTGGGCTGCAACCTAGAGGGCAAGGCAATGGACTGGTGGGTTACCCAGTACGAGAGGGGGACGGCGGCAGCCACCTCCTTAGAATCCTTCAGGGCCGCCCTCCGCACGGCTTTCCGCGACCCTTTCCGTGAACGGAAGGCGACGGAGGCCCTAACCAAGCTGAAACAGCGGGGGAGACCCCTGATGGACTATGTAATTGATTTTCGGGCCATCTCGGACCGAATCACTACTTTGAACGAGACCCAGATCATCAACGCCTTCTTAGATGGCCTAGACCGCCCCGTGGCCGACGGAATCTTCAACCGGGGACCGCCAGAGGACGGGGACCTCCAGCAGTGGATTGACGCCGCGGGGGTAATCGAGACGAACCTCGCGAACTACCGAGCCTATCAGCGTCGCCAGGAGGCGGCTCGCCTGCTCCGTTCGTCGCGATCCGACAAAACCCCAAGTGCCCCGAAACTGATCGCCTCACAACCCGCCTCGGCCGGTGCGCCAGACCGAGATAAGCGCAAGCAACTGGGGCTCTGCCACGAGTGTGGGGGGAAGGGACACTTCGCCTCTGTGTGCCCGACGCGCCTGGCGAAATCCAAAACCCCCTCCCAGCAGGATAGAAGCCAGCGCCCCCCGGACAAGCGCCCGGTTGACCGCCAGCGCCCGTCCGACTAATCGGCGGGTAAGCACGGAGGAACCCGGGCGCTCCTCGCCCCTGTTTCCTCCTCGACGGAGGTGGAGATCTCCTCCCAGACCAGCCCCGAGTCCTCCCAATCGGACAGCTCGGGAAACGAGGACGGTCCGTC